>NC_134095.1:69861759-70501304 GCF_000715075.1 Nicotiana tabacum | reverse complement strand
TAGGTAATATAAAACTAGCAAAGGCTATAGTAAAAACAGTTTTTAATTTATGATAATCATGTTTACATAATTTGATAATGTATTTCACCGGCCTACGCCACTTGTATACAATCATTATAATATTTTCTTTCTATTTTCTGTTCCACAACTAGATTTTTAACCTAGATTTCCATCATAGGAAAACAATACGTACAAAGTCTTGATATAAATTCTACTTTTCCTCAAGATCCATTGAGACATGTACAAACGCATTAATATTATCATAAGAAAAAGTAAATGATGTCTAGAATGGGTAATTTAAGTGAAAAGCGATGTAGCCTTTGGGTGGTTTCTGACTATCTCTAACATGTGTATGTGGGTACGTACTGGAAAAGCGACAAGATTCGTCACATGAAGGCTTCTATGTGTTTGTTTTATTGTCTTGTATAAAGGCTGACATTTCAGAAGAAATCATCATCACTATCAACACAAAGAGGAAAAAAGGTCTTTTGGCGGAAGAAAATTTGAATCGCTAAAATTATTGCTGTTCATCGGACGTCGTTCGGTTTTATTTCTAGACTAGAGTTTTGGTACAGTTTCTTTCATTTCCGATTTTCTAATAGCAAATCCCCATTTTTGAAAACAGAATCGAATTTAATTCGGTGTGGTTCAATTTTCTTCTTTTCAGTTCGATTATTTCAATTCGATTTTGTTCGGTTTGAACTTTATTGGGTCTTTTACAAGTTAGCCCTCTAATTGTGAAAACGTTAAAATTTCCAATTACTAACTTGACTATACAAAATCTTGACTTTCTAAGTATCGCGGAAGATCGCGAGTTAAATAGCGCACAATCATAAATAAAGTAAATAGAGAAGAAAAAACAACACAAAGATTTAACAAGGGTCAGCTAAGCCTAATCCTCGAGATAGAAGCAGCGAGAGTTTTTCACTATGTATTAGCCTATTATTAAATTAGAAATTACATCCGGGTATCTACACCATAGACCCCATACATTACGAGGTGTCTTATAGATTTATTTAACTTTAAACCTTAGCAGATCACTTTTAATTTGGATCAGCCTTTTAATGCTAGCAACCAACATACAATTATTCTTAATAGGCGAAATACATAAATGACCACTTTAAGTTGTCCACAAGATCAAATTGACACCTCAACAGACCTATTTATCAAGTAGACACCTTAAGTTATTTTTCAGTGTATCTCTTAAACCCTTCAAAGTGACATGGCAAAATGTGTGTAATACACTCGCGTTGCAGCAAGTGAAGCTTTTCAAAATTTTGTTTTTTTTTTTTTTTTAATTTAACTAGTGGAGCCCACTTTTCCTCACTCTTTCTTCTCCAAAATTTTCTTCCGCTATTCACTCCACCTTAACGCAAATACGAGGTTGGAAGTCGCATTTGTGATGCATGGCCTGGTTTGTTAGGGTCGCATTTGCGAACACTTTGTTCGCAATTGCGAAGGCGGCTTGGGATCAGCAGTAATCACATTTGCGATCATTTGATCGCTTTTGCGATGACTTCTTCGCATTTGCGAGGCCCTAGTCGCATTTGCGACACCTGCGACTGGACAAAAAGGTGAGGAACGAGATTTTTAGCCTCATTTTCATATTTTGGAATTCTAGGCTCGGTAGGAGACGATTTGGAGAGATGATTTTTATCAACAAACTTGGGGTAAGGGATGCTAATCTATTTCTAATCATATTCTATCGATATATCTTAGATTTTAACATCAAAATCATGTGAATCAAAGAGAAAAAAAAAATTATGAAACCTTGTTAAGTTTTGAAAAAATAAGAAATTGAGTTTTGAGAGCCGATTTGGACTCGGATTTTGAAACTAATTACATATATGAACTCGTGGAGTCATGGGTAGTCAGAATCTACCCATTGGAACCGTATTTTAACCGGACGAGCCCCATACTGACTTTTATTAACTTTTTAGGAAAATTGTAAAGATCTTAGCTTTATCTATTGTAATTGATTTTCCTAGTATTGTTTGATGATATTAAGTTGATTTTGGTTAGATTCGATTGGTTTGAAGGCGAATATTAGAGAAAAAGCCCCGGTTGAGCTTTGATTTGATTGCGGAACCAGGTAAGTGTCATGGTTAACCTTGACTAGAGGGATTAGGACTTGTTAGTCTATTTGCTACGTGTTTTATGTGTGGGAACAACATCTATGTGAGGTGACGAGTACATATGCATTGTTATTGGGTTAAAGCATGCGGGTGGAACTTGTTTCTTTGTATTTTATTGTTAATTATGTTATCCATGCTTAGGTTAGGTTATTACTTCTTTGATTATTCGTTTCGTAGTTATTGCTTATTTCATAGTTGTTCAATATTTTTGGAAGTTGAAGTTTGGCATCTTGGCATTCTATTTGACGTTAAATACATTCTCCGCATTATTTATTACTCGAATTCATATTATCATCATTACATGGTGAGGACGAGAGTAAAAGCACGAAGTGTGATGTCGTGCCATTGCATTTATATTACTATTATTTCATGGTGAGGACGAGGTTAAAAGCATGAAGGGTGATGTCGTGCCATTTATCTCATTTTATTCATTATTACATGGTGAGGAAGAGAGTAAAATCACGATGGGTGATGTTGTGCCATTCATCCCATTTATTCATTGTTGCATGGTGAGGATGAGAGTAAAAGCACGAAGGGTGATGCCGGGCCATTTGATTTTACTTATATCATCATTTCATGGTAAGGACGAGAGTAAAAGCATGAACGGTGATACCGTGCCATTTTCATATAATTGGTTTATTTGATTTCATTGATTGATGATTTACTTGGCTATTTCGTGATTTCATACCTGTCGCAGCTATTATTTTTGCCCCTTTCGCATGTCCTCTCCCACCTTGTATATTATTATTATTATCTGTTATTGTTGTTGCTTTACATCCACTTGTATAGGTTTATTTACGTAGGTGTCTTATCATAGCCTCGTCATTACCTCGTCGAGGTTAGGCTCGACACTTACGGAGTACATTGGGTCGGTTGTACTCATACTACACTTCTATACTTCTTCTGTAGATACTAGTGTTGGTCCTAACAATGCGTCAACTCGGATCATTGCATACGGGAACTCGATGTAGATCTGCTGGCGTCCGTAGACCTTGAAGTCCCCTTCTATCATGACCTAATTTCTCCTATAATCCATGATGGCACCCAATATTACCGCTAGTCAAGCCAATAGTGAACTAAACAAGTGATAATTTCTTTTGACAATTTAAAAATAGTTAATTTTTAATTATTAGTTAAATAAGAAGTGAGATATTTAACAAAAATGAAGAGTAAACGATTTTAAAATCACATATGGTGAAATAAGTACCCATAAGCCATCAAGTGTCTACTAGCATAATTTTCAAAACCTGGTGTCACAAGTATACGAGCTACTAGTAGAATATACAAAAGAAATACTAAGCTACCGTCTGAAATAAAGTAGATAGAAAGAAAATACAAAATAAAGATTTCGGGTGCTGCAGAACGGGCTCGGAAGGTAGCTCACTGCAAAGTCTCGGAGTATCAGGTGTGCGCGCCGGGAAGATAACCAGATGCACCTGCCTCAGGTCCTGCACGATTAGTGCAGAAGTGTAGCGTGAGTACATAAACAATATTTACCCAGTAAGTATCTAGTCTAACCTCGAAGAATTAGTAACGAGGGGTTGACTTCAACACTTATTATGGGCTAACAATATTAATACAGAAATTCTAAATGAATATGGGTTATGTAAATAATGATAATAACTCATTAACAAATAGGAATAAATAATTCTTTCATAATTAATAAATTCCAAGTAAATTCCTGTTATCAATAATTGTAAGCTCACAAGTCACAAAATAATATCAAGCATGATTAGGCTCCGAGTATTATTAAGCATGATTTATGTCGAGGTCGTACGGCCCGATCCAGAATAACGTGTACACTGCCGAGGGACGTGCGACACGATCTATAGATACATCTATTCTACTGCCGAGGCATTCGACCCGCTCCACAAGAAGAGAGGATACTTTATGAACATCTGATTTAAAAGTTATAACAAGGATAATACACAAGGAAGCACAATTTATATTAACGGTCAAGTAACCCGCCTGAACTCAAGTAAGTGAAATTCGGTATCTTACAATTCCTTTATCAAGTTCCAATATAATTAAGGCAATTTAATTAAGCAGGGCACAAACATTACAAGTATTTCATGATTTGGGTCCTAAACCACCCGGACATAAGCATAATTAGTAGCTATGCACAGACTCTCGTCACCTCGTGCATACGTAGCCCCCACAATTAGAATCAAATATTAATTTAAATTATCTATGGGGTAAATTTCCTCTTACAAGGTTATGCAAGAGACTTACCTTGTCTCAAGCTCGCTTTTCGGCCTCAAATTCACTTTAAAGCCTTAATGTGGCGCCGAACAATCCGAAACAAGTCAAATAGTATATAAATTAATCAATACATGTTTAAAAGTTCATATTCTAACTTTTAGAGTAATTACCCAACCCCAATTGAAGGATTCCTAAAATTTATCCCCCGGCCCACGTGCCCGTATTCCGAAAATTTTTGAAGAAATTTTTTACCCATAACTTCACGAACTCAAATATTTTTCACTCAATTCCATAACTATTTTTGTGGTTAAATCCCATTTTTATAAAAACCTAAATTTTTCATCTAAATCCATAATTTTTATAATTTTACATGTTAAAATCAACCTATAATTTATGTACTTAACTCATATTGCATAGAAATTACTTACCACAAAGTGCTACGTGAAAACCTCCCTCCAAGAGCTCCAAAATCGCCAAGAGATGAAAGAAATTGAGCGAAAATAGCCTAAGTCCCACATTAAATAAACCATTCTGCCTCCAGCGATTTTTGTACCTGCGGAGGGACGACAACTGTCACGACCCGAATTTTCTACCTTCGTAGCCGTGATGGCGCCTAACATTGAATTCGCTAGGCAAGCCAACGTCACAGTTTATTACACCTTTTTCCTTTATCTTTCAGATATAAGTGACTTAGCAAGATGAATTAACAGAAATAAATGCGGAAGAAATAATTTAAAAGCTTAACTTGAACATTAACAAGATCCGAAGTAACATCTACCCAGAACTGGAGTCACAATTCATGAACTGTCTACGATTACTACAAATAATGGTATGAAAGAAAAATATACATCTGTCTCAAAGGAAAAGTAAAAACAGAATACAGTAAAGATAGAAGGGGACGACAGGGCCTACGGACGCCTGCAGGACTACCTTGGGTCTCCTAAGCTGAAGGTAGCACCCTCGAACTCGAATCAACCACTAGCTCTGAAATCTACACAGGAAGTGCAGAGTGCAGTATCAGTACAATCGACCCCATGTACTGGTAAGTACCGAGCTTAACCTCGACGAAGTAGTGACGAGGCTACGACAGGACATACAACATATACAACCTGCAACAGTTTATATTAAATGGAAAGGAAATACAGAATGTACATAAATAATAACTGACAGTAAATAAATCCGGAATCCAACTGTGCCACTACTACTTTTCAGCTATAACCAATACTTAGGAGCTTTTCAATATCTCAATGATAGACTTTCAACAAAAAAACATGCCCAGAAACATAACTGATACGACGTGCATCCCGATCCCACCATATAAACAACATCAGTATAAAAAATCCAACAATAACAATATCAATATTCAACAACAACAGTATCAACATTCTCCCTTATTCTTCCTTGTTACGGCGCGTAACCCGATCCCACCTGTCCTCCCTTATTACTTCTTGTTACGGCGTGCAACCCGATCCCACCAAACTATCACTTTCCTCTCTTATTCCTCCTGTTGTGGTGTGCAATCTGATCGCAACATATAAATGTATCAACACCAATCACAAAGAGAAAATACCAAGAATTTCACAAGTTAATTCAATTTCTACATTTCTACACTTCAACTCGTATAAATGGGTTATCACTACGATTACGAACTTCACCCATGAAGGCTAAACGACAAGACCAACCAAAGTGCACCATAAGGCAGCAACAACTCAATACAAGCTAACAATGTAACTAAACGGAACCGTGAAACAATTAGACACTCCAAGTACGAGGACAATAGTTAATATAAAGCAATTAGGCATGGAGACATTTATGGCAAATAGCAATTAAAGCATAGGACAATTAAGCAGGTAACAATTAAGACAATGAATGATATAATAGGAAACGAGGAAGGGAAACAACTAAACATGGTAATTTTGGTGGCACATAGGTACTCGTCACCATACTATATGCCACACACATGAAATTTCACGTAGCAAATAAGTCGGGGATTCTTATTCCCTCAAGTCAAGGTTAGACCAAACACTTACTTCAAGCCAACGGGTAATTCAACACTCAACCACCGTTTTACCTCTCGATTCCACCACCAATTCACTCGTATCTAGCCATAATTAATTCAATAACATCAATAAATTCTAAATAAACCAATTCTAATGCATGAATATGAATTCTCAAATGTTTTCCCCAAAAAGTCAAAAATCGACCTCGGGCCCGCTTGGTTAAAACCCGAAGTTCGAACCAAAACTCAATCACATATTCATTCACGAACTCAAATATGTAATTAGTTTTGAAATCGGACCTCAAATCGAGGTCCAAATCCCCAAAATTTGAAAATCCTACTTCTACCAAAAAACACCCAATTTCCCATTAAAACAAAACCCTTGATTTTGAAGTGAAATCATGTAAAAAGATGTTATAGATTGAAGAAATAAGTTAGAAATTACTTACTAATGATTTGGAGAAGAATCTTTCTTTAGAAAATCATCCAAGAGAGTTTAGGGTTTGAAAGAGTTTGAAAAATAGATAAAATCCCGTCAAGAATCCCACTTATCAGGTGCAGATGTCACAATTGCGACCAGGGGTTTGCAATTGCGAACCTTGAGAATTTCTGCTACCTTCGCACTTGCGAAGGAATTGTCGCATTTGCGACTGCTGGGAATTTCTGAGAACTTCGCATTTGCGAAGAAATGCTCGCAAGGCTGGCCATGGCATTTTTCGCAATTGCGATCAACACCTCGCAATTGCCAAGCGTGTTGGGCTCGCAATTGCAAGATCAGAGCCTGCAACATCACTGAACCTGCAACAACTATTTTTCTAAGTCTAAATTCACTCTGTGGCCTATCCAAGACTCATCTGAGCCTTCGGGGCTCCAAACCAAACATGCATGCAAGTCGAAAAAAATCATATGGACTTACTCGTGCGATCAAATCATCAAAATAATATCAACAACTACGAATCAAACCTCAAATTCATGAAATTACCCAAGAACATTGAAATTTCCATTTTCTCAACCATAGGTCCGATTTATATCAAACCAATTCCCATTCTTACCAAATTTCACAGATTCAACTTAATTATTATTTTAAACTTGTATCGGGCTCCGGAACCAAAATACGGGCCCGATACCATCAATAGAACGCAACATTTCACTTCTAATAGTCTTTATATTTTCCAGCAAATAATTTTCTTTAAAAATTATTTTCTCGGGCTAGAGACCTCGGAATTCGATTCCGGGCATACGCCCAAGTCCTATATTTTACTACGGACCCTATGGGACTGTCGGATCACGGGTTTGGGTCCGTTACCAAGAATGTTGACTAAAGTCAACTTTAATCAATTTTAAGGGCCAAATTCATTATTTTTCTTAAAATTGCATAAAAGCTTTACGGAAACGCGTCGAACTGCGCATGCAAATCGAGGTGAAATAAAAGGAGGTTTTTAAGGTCTCGAAACACAGATTTGACTTCTAAAATAAGAGATGACCTTTTAGGTCATCACATTCTCTACCTCTAAAATAACCGTTTATCTTTGAACGGACATAGAAAAGTACCTGAGTCAGTGAAAAGATGGGGATAACGGCTACGCATATTGGACTCAGACACCCAAGTTGCTGCCTCAATAGGTTGACCTGTCCATTACACACGAACTGAAGGGAAACTCTTCGATCTCAACTGACGAACCTGCTGGTCTAGAATAGCCACCGGATCCTCCTCATAGGTCAAGTCCTTGTCCAACCGGACAGTGCTAAAGTCTAACACGTGGGATGGATCGCTGTGATACTTCCGAAGCATGGACACATGAAACACTAGATACACAGCTGATAAATCCGGTGGCAACACAAGTCTATAAGCCACCTCTCCCACTCGATCAAGAATCTCAAAAGGACCGATGAACCTAGGGCTTAGCTTGCCGTTCTTCCCAAATCTCATCATGCCCTTCATGGGTGACACCCTAAGCAACACTCGCTATCCGATCATGAATTCCACATCACGAGCTTTACGGTCAACATAACTCTTTTGCTTGGACCGAGCCGCACAAAGCCTATCCTGAATGATCTTTACCTTGTCCAAGGCATCCTAGACCAAGTCCGTACCCAACAACCAAGCCTCTCCTGGCTCAAACCACCCAACCGGCGATTGACACCATCTACCATATAATGCCCCATAGGGAGCCATCTTAATGCTCGACTGATAACTGTTGTTGTAGGCAAACTCCGCTAATGGCAAGAACTGATCCCAAGAACCTCCAAAGTCAATAACATATGCTCGGAGCATATCCTCCAAAATTTGAATTGAACTCTCGGACAACCCGTCCGTTTGAGGATGAAATGTTGTCCTCAACTCGACCTATGTACCCAACTCACGCTGAACTGCTCTCCAAAAATGCGAGGTAAACTTCGTACCTCAGTCGGAAATGATAGACACGGGCACACCATGAAAACGAACAATCTCCCGGATATAGATCTCAGCTAACCTCTCTAAAGAATAGGAGACTGCCACAGGAATGAAATGTGCTAACTTGGTCAACCTATCAACAATAACTCATACCACATCGAACTTCCTCTGAGTCTGTGGGTGTCAAACAACAAAGTCAATAGTGATACTCTCCCACTTCCACTCAGGAATCTCAATCTTCTGAAGCAAACCACCAGGTCTCTGATGCTCGCACTTTACCTACTGACAATTCAAACACCGAGCTACATATGCAACAATATCCTTCTTCATCCTCCTCCACCAATAATGCTGCCGCAAGTCTTAATACATCTTAGCGGCACCTGGATAAATGGAATACCAGGAACTATGGGCCTCCTCTAGGATCAACTCACGAAGTCTATCCATATTAAGCACACAAACTCGACCCTGCATCCTTAAAACTCCATCATCTCCGACTGTAACCCGCTTGGCACCTCCGTGCTGCACTGTGTCCCTAAGGAAAAGCAAATGAGGATCATCATACTGCCAATTTTTGATATGCTCAAATAATGAAGAACGAGCGACTATGCAAGCTAAAACACGACTAGGCTCAGAAACATCCAACCTCACGAACTGATTGGCGAAAGCTTGAACATCCAAAGCAAGCGGTCTCTCACCGATCGGAATATACACAAGGCTGCCTATACTGGCTGACTTCCTACTCAAAGCATCAGCCACTACATTGGCCTTCCCCGGATGATACAAGATGGTGATATCATAGTCTTTCAATAGCTACAACCACCTCCTCCGCCTCAAATTAAGCTCCTTTTCCTTAAACAAATATTGCAAACTCTTGTGATCCATGAACACCTCACATGATACGCCATATAAATAATGCCTCCAAATCTTCAGCGCGTGAACAATGGCTGCTAGCTCCAAATCATGAACTAGATAATTCTTCTCGTGAATATTCAATTGTCGCGAAGCATATGCAATAACCTTACCATTCTACATCAACACCGCACAAAGTCCAATATGAGATGCATCACAATACACTGTATATGGCCCTGAACCTATGGGCAAAACTACCACTGGCGCCGTAGTCAAAGTTGTCTTGAGCTTCTGAAAGCTTGCCTCACACTCGTCTAACCACCTGAACTGGGCACCCTTCTGGGTCAACCTGGTCATCGAGGCTGCAATAGATGAAAACCCCTCCATAAACTGATGGTAATAACCTGCTAAAGCCAAGAAACTTCAGATCTCTGTAGCTGATGTGGGTCTAGGCCAGTCCTTGACTGCCTCAATCTTTTTAGGATCCACTTGAATACCCTCTGCTGATACAACGTGACCCAAGAATGATACTGAACCCAACCCAAACTCACACTTCAAAAACTTAGCATACAACTGACTATCTCTCAAAGTCTAAAGAACGACTCGGAGATGATGCTCATACTCCTCCCGGCTGCGGGAGTAGATCAAAATGTCATCAATGAAGACAATCACAAAGGAATCCAAATAAGGATTGAACACCTGGTTCATGAAATCTATAAAAGCTGCTGGGACATTTGTCAACCCAAACGACATCACTAAGAACTCATAATGCCCGTACCGAGTGCGAAAAGCTATCTTAGGGACATCAGATTCCCTAATCCTCAATTGATGGTAGCCAGATCTCAAATCAATCTTCGAAAATACCTTGGTACCTTGAAGATGATCAAACAAATCATCAATCCTCGGCAATGGATACTTGTTCTTGATGGTGACCTTGTTCAGCTGCCGATAATCTATACACATCCTCATCGATCCGTCCTTCTTCTTGATGAACAACACCGACGCACCCCAAGGTGAGACACAAGGTCTAATAAATCCCTTATCAAGCAGGTCTTGCAACTGTTCTTTCAATTTTTTCAACTCTGGTGGGGACATGCGATATGACGAGATAGTAATGGGCTGAATGCCCAAAGCCAAATCAATGCAAAAGTCAATATCCCTATCGGGTGGCATCCCCGGTAGGTCTGAAGGAAATAACTCTGGAAACTCATGAACAACAGGCACAAAATCCATCGAAGGAATCTTAACACTGGAATCGCGAACATATGCCAAATAGGCCAAACACCCTTTTTCAACCATACGCCAAGTCTTCACATATGAGATAACCCTGCTGGTAGAATGACCAGGAGTCCCCCTACACTCCAAACGAGGCAACCCCAACAATGCTAAGGTCATGGTCTTGGCATAACAGTCCAAGATAGCATGATAAGAGGATAACCAATCCATCCCTAAAATGACATTGAAGTATACCATATCGAGAAGTAGGAGATCTACACAGGTCTCAAAACCTCTAATAATAACCACGCATGAACGATAGACACGATCTACCACAATAGAATTACCCATCGGTATAGACACATAAATAAGAGCACTCAAAGAATCACTAGGCACAACCAAATACGAAGCAAAATAAGAAGACACATAGGAGTATGTAAACCCTGGATCAAATAAGATTGAAGCATATCTGTTGCATACTGAAACCGTACATGTGATAACGGTATCGGATGCCTCAGCCTCAGGCCTGGCTAGGAAAGCATAACACTGGGGCTAGGCCCCACCACCCTGAACTAATCTCTGGGACGGCTTCCTACTGGTTGGCTTCCACCTTTAGCGGCCTGGCCTCCACCTCTAATGGCCTGACCTCCACCTCTAGCGGGCTGGCCCCTACCTCTGGCCCCTTGACCCCTACCTCTAGCTGGCTAGGCAGATGGTGCCGGAATCATGGCACAAGAACTCCGCTGCTGTGGCTGAACACCCACTAATCTCAGACAAACCCTCCGAATATGACTATACTCACCGCACTCAATCCACCTGCGGCTGAGGAAACTAATACTAACCCTGGCGGGCCGACTGACCATGATAATAGCTCTGAAAAGGAGGTGCTCTGATAGGAGTTGGCTGTCTCGAAGAAGGTACATAAGAACCACGCCCCCCTGAAGCTCCATGAGATGCCTAAAGTGCTGAGCGAAACGGCCTGGGATGATGGCCCCTACCAAAAGAATCCCTGCCTATAGATGAGGCACCACTGAACCTACCCAAATGGCGAGGCTTCTTATCAGACCCCTGACCACTCCCCTGAGATAGAACTACCTCAACTCGCCGTACCACATTGGTCGCATCCTGGAATGAAATCTCACTCTCGGTCTCTTTAGCCATATGTAATCTGATAGGCTGAGCAAGTCCCTCAATAAACCACCTCACCCTCTCTCTCTCTATCTCTCGGTGGGAAGTATAAGAAGAGCATGACGGGCCAAGTCAATGAATCTAGTCTCGTACTGAGTGACGGTCATAGAACCCTGCTGGAGACGCTCAAACTGCCTCCAATAGTTCTCCCTCTGAGTGATAGGAAGAAAGTTCTCCAGAAATAGCTGAGAAAACTAATCCCAAGTCAAATCAGGCGACCTAGTTGGTCTAGCCAAACAAAAATCCCTCCACCATTTCTTGGCGTAACTTGATAAGCGAAAAACAGCGAAGTCGACCAAATAGTATCCCCATGTTCCGAAGAACCTCATGGGAACTATCCAAATAGTCTCGGGGATCCTCTGAAGATGTACCGCCGTAGGTAGTAGTGAAAAGCTTGGTGAACCTGTCCAACCTCCACAAAGCATCACCAGACATAACTGCTCCATCACCGGTCTGAGCTACCACACCCGGTTGAACTACTCCAACGGGCTGAGCTGTTGGAGTCTAAAACTGAGGAGCCATCTACTCCGGAGTGCGGGCAGAAAGAGTCTGTGCTCCTTTCCTAGCCTGAGAGATGGCTAGTGCTACAGGAAGTAAGCCTGCATAGGTGACACTCTCCATAAGGCCCACTAGACGGACCAGAGCATCCTGGAGTACCGGGGTGGCGATGAACCCCTCTGGGACCTGAGCTGGCCCTGTTGGAACTGTCTGGGCCGGAACCTCATCCTCAAACTCTACCTGAGGCTCCACCGCTAGTGTTGCTGCTCGAGCTCTGGGTTGAGCCCTACCCCTGCCTCGGCCTCTAGCACGGCGTCGGCCTCATCCTCTGCCCCTCGTAAGAGCTGCCACTAGGGGCTCAGGCTGCTGATCAGCTAATGAAGTGGTACGCATTCTCACCATCTACTAAAGAATAGAGTGGAAGTTCAATTAGCATTGAGAAATCAAGTCGCACGACAGGAAAGAATAGATGTGAAGTTTTCCTAAACTCTGTAGCCTCTGGGGATAAGCACAGACGTCTCCGTTCCGATCCCTCAGACTCTACCTAGCTTGTTCGTGAATTGTGAGACCTAAGCAACCTAGAGCTTTGATACCAACTTGTCACGACCCCAATTTCCAACCTTCGGGGCCGTGATGACGCCTAACATTGAACTTGCTAGGCAAGCCAACGTCACAATTTATTACACCTCTTTGCTTTATCTTTTAGATATAAGTGACTTATTAAGATGAATTAACAGAAATAAATGCGGAAGAAACAATTTAAAAGCTTAACTTGAACATTAACAAAATCCGAAATAACATCTACCCAGAACTGGAGTCACAATTCACGAACTGTCTACGATTACTACAAATATTGGTCTGAAAGAAAAATATACATCTGTTTCGAAGGAAAAGTAAAAACAGAATACAGTAAAGATAGAAGGGGACGCAAGGTCCTGCGAACGCCTGCAAGACAACCTTGGGTCTCCTGAACTGAAGGTAGCACCCTTGAACTCGAATCAGCCACTAGCTCCGAAATCTGCACAGGAAGTGCAGAGTGCAGTATCAATACAACCGACCCCATGTACTGGTAAGTGCCGAGCCTAACCTCGATGAAGTAGTGACGAGGATACGGCGGGGCATACAATATATATAACCTGCAACAGTTTATACTAAACAGAAAGGAAGTACAGAATGTACATAAATAATAACTGACAGTAAATAAATCCGGAATCCAACTGTGCCACTACTACTTTTAGCTATAACTAGTCCTTAGGAGCTTTTCAATATCTCAGTGATAGACTTTCAATAGAAACACATGCCCAGAAACATAACTGATGCTACGTGCATCCCGATCCACCATATAAACAACATAAGTATCAAAAATCTAACAATAACAGTATCATATTCAACAACAACAGTATCAACATTCTCCCTTATTCCTCCTTGTTGCGGCGCGCAACCCGATCCCACCTGTCCTCCCTTATTACTCCTTGTTGTGGCCTACAACCCTATCCTACCAAACAATCACTTTCCTCCCTTATTCCTCCTGTTGTGTCATGCAACTCAATCATAAGTTTAAGTTTGGTTGGGACCCACCATTGTGGACCGATAGGGGTGCCTAACACCTTCCCCTCAAGATTATTTCGATCCCTTACCCTAAATCTCTGGTAATGCAAACTAGTCTAAGGGTTAATTACTCTAGGAGCTCTAATGCACCACAATCCGTTAGGTGGCGACTCTTCAAATCCCAAATCCCAAAAGGAAATTAGTTATTACTCCCCATGAACGTCGGAACCCGGACTTCTCTCCGCGGAGGGAAAAAAGGGGCGTGACAATAGAGTTAATTCTTCCAGATCTTAAGAGCATAAACAATCGCGGCCAACTCCCAATCATGTATAGGGTAATTCTTCTCATGGGGCTTCAGCTGACATGAAGTATATGCAATAACTCTCCCCTCCTGCATCAATACACAACCCAAACCAACGCGTGAAGCTTCGCAATACATAGCATACATCCCAAAACCAGAAAGCAACACTAACAGCGATGCAGAAGTCAAAGCGGTCTTAAGCTTCTGAAAGCTCACCTCACAATCATTGGACCATCGGAACAGAGCACCATTCTAGGTCAATCTAGTCAAAGGTGCTGCAATAGATGAAAAGCCCTCCACAAACCGGTGATAATAACCTGCTGACCCCAAGAAGCTTCTGATCTCAGTCATCGTGGTAGGATGAGACCAACTCTGAACTACCTCGATCTTCTTGGGATATACCTTAATACCCTTGCCTGATACAACATGCCCCAAGAATGCTACAGAATCTAGCTAAAACTCACATTTGGAGGACTTAACATATAGCTTCTGTTCCCGCAAGGTTTGAAGTACCACTCTAAAATGATGCTTGTGCTCCTCCGTGCTACGCAAGTAGATCAAGATGATATTAATGAAGACAATGACACACTAATCAATATACGGCCTGAACACTCGGCTCATCAAATCTATAAACACCACCGGGGCGTTAGTCAAACCGAAGGACATCACTAGAAACTCATATTGGCCATATCTAATCCGGAAAGCAGTCTTCGGAAATCTGAATCCCGAATCTTCAACTGATGGTACCCCGATCTCAAGTTGATCTTAGAGAACACCCTAGCACCCTGCAACTGGTCAAACAAGTCATCAATATGCGGCAACAAGTACTTATTTTTAATGGTAACTTTGTTCAACTGGCGGTAATCAATGCACATCCGTATAGTCCCATATTTCTTCTTCACAAATAATATCGGTGCACCCCAAGGAGATACACTTGGTCTGACAAATAACTTCTTCAACTCTTTCGGATCCATGCGGTACGGTGGGATAGAGATAGGATGGGTACCTGGAGCCAAATCAATACAAAAATCAATATCACGATCTGGTGGCATGCATGGAAGATCAGAAGGAAATACATCAGAGAACTCCCGGATCCAATCGTCGAAGTCTCTGCGGTCATATCCTGAACATAAGCTATATAAGCCAAATAACCCATCTCGACCATGTGTCGAGCCTTCATAAAAGAGATAATCTAACTAGGTGCACTGACAAATGACCCCTTCCACTCCAATCTAGGTAACTCAGGCATCACCAAGGTAACAGTCTTGGCATGGCAATCAAGGATGGCGTGATATGGAGATAACCAGTCCATGCCCAGGATGATCTCAAAGTTGGTCATATCAAGTAACAAAAGATCCGCTCTAGTCTCAAAACTATAGAAAGTAACAATACATGACCAGTAGATCTGATCCACAACCACATAATTGCCCATAGGAGTGGACATATAAATAGGAGCACCCAAGGACTCACGAGGAACACCCAAGATATGAGCAAATAGAGATGACACATATCAATATGTAGACCCTACCGAAGCATCCCTTACGCAGACAGAAATAATACCTGTGATCAAGGCACTTAAGGCCACTACATTTAGCCTAGATGGGAAAGCATAGAACCTGGATGGAGCGCCGATTGGATGGCCTCCACCTGACTGGCCAGTACCTGGCTGGTCTCCACCTCTAGGACGGCCCCAATCCACCAGCTCTCCACCTATGGGCGGCCGGACGGCTGGTGCTGTAATCATGGGTTGATGACTCTACTGCACTGCCTTGCCCCGAAGCCTGGGGCAAAACCTCTACACATGGATGAGATCCCCACACTCAAAATAACCTCTCGGTACGGTGGACTACTGATCTGAAGTCTAACCCTGATAGCCTGAATACCCCACTGGAGGAACTAGCTGGTAGGCGGCAGGAACTCTTTGGCATGACACTGAAATAGGGTCGCACTAGAGCACCCCGAGGAGGCGACAGTGCTGGATATGTGGGCCTGCTAGACTGTCCCTTCACGAGCTGACTTGTACCCTTATTCGGGGCCCCTCTGAACTCTCCAGAATATCAAAACTGTTTGTCCCTCGTAGCCTTCTCTCAGCTACGTTGACATACGCCCTTGATCCTCCGAGCTATCTCCACAATTAGCTCGTAAGAAGTCTCCCTCTCATCCTCTCAAGACATAATGGCCTAAATAATAGTGTGAAAACCTCCACACCCTTTTTGCGTTGGTAGGAAATATCATAAGTGCATGGTTAGACAACTCAGAGAATCTCGCCTCGTTGTTGGTCACAGACATCTGATCCTGCTGGAGCTGCTCAAACTGAAACCACAACTCTTCCCTCTATGAGGGTGGAATATACCTATCCAGAAAGATATAGGTAAACCAGTCCCAAGTCATAGGAGGATAATCTGTCGGTTTGCCGAGAAGATATGACTGCCACCACCTACGGGCCCTACCCTCTAGTTGGAAGGTACCAAAATCCACCCCATGGGACTCCAATATCCTTATGTTGTGTAGTCTGTCCCTTCACCGATCGATGAAGTCCTAGGGATTCTCATGTAGCTAACCTACAAAGACAGGAGGATAAAGCTCGTTCCATCTACCCAATAGCTTCTGCGACTCGTCGGCCGCAGCTACTCTGGGCTCAGGTATAGCTACTGCAACTGGCTGGGCTTTACCCACGGGTAGTGCGTTCAAGGTCTGATATACGACAGCTGCATGCCATGGAGCTTGAATGGTACGGGTCTGTTCTCCCTTCCCGCTTGAGACGTAGTTGAGCCTGTTGGGAATACACCAACTTGAGTCATAAATCCATGAACCGCAGCATACAACCTATAACCTCCTGGAAGCTAGGCGTGGACATGAAATCTATTGGGGCTATCTCCACCATAGGAACCTCACCCTGCTCCTCAATAATAGGATCCTTTACTGGATTTGCTGGTGGCATAGCTGGAGAAACTCAGCACGTTCTCGTCCTCTACCATAGTCTGGAGCCCTCCCTCGGCCTCTAGCAACAGGGGGAGCAGCTCCTTCAAGACCTAGAACATCCCCTGCACGCGTTCTCACCATCTGTGAGAGAATAAGGGAAAGATACTTAGTATAACATCAACTGCACGATAGGAGATAAAGAAAGAGTAGTTTCCTAACACCCTATAGCCTGTCGAAGATAAGTACAGACGTCTCCGTACCGATCCGCAACTCTATTAGGTCTGCTCATAACATGTGAGACCTACGTGAACCTAGTGCTCTGATACCATGTTGTTACGATCGAATTTCTCCTATAGGCCGTGATGGCACACAATATTACCATTAGGCAAGCCAACAGTGAACTAACCAGGTGATAGTTTCTTTTGACAATTTAAAAATAGTTGATTTTTAATTATTAGTTAAATAAGAATTGAGATATTTAATTAAAATGAAGAGTAAACGATTTTAAGAACACATATGGTGAAATAAGTACCCATAAGTCATCAAGTATATACTAGTATAATTTTCAAGACAAGTGTATGAGCTACTAGTAGAATATACAAAAAAAATACTAAGCTACTGTCTGAAATAAAGTAGACAAAAAAAAATACAAAAGAAAGACTTCGAGTGCTGCAGAACGGGCACGGAAGGTATCTCACCGCAAAGTCTCGGAGTATCAGGAGTGCGCGCTGGGATGATAACCAGATGCACCTGCCTCATATCCTGCACGATTAGTGCAGAAGTGTAACGTGAGTACATAAACAACATGTACCCAATGAGTATCTAGTCTAACCTCGAAGAACTAGTGATGAGGGGTCGATTTCAACACTTACTATGGTCTAACAATATGAATACAGAAATTCCAAATGAACGTGGGTTGTGTAAATAATAATAATAACTCATTAACAAGTAGGAACAAATAATTCATTTATAGTTAATTAATTCCAAGTAAATTCCTGTCATCAATAGTTGTAACCTCACAAGCCACAAAATAATATCAAGTATGATTATGGTCCGATTATTATTAAGCACGATTTATGCCAAGGTCGTACGACCTGATCCAGTATAACGTGTACACTACTGAGGGACATGTGACACGATCTATAGATGCATCTATTTTACTGCCGAGTATGAGCACGTGATTTTTGCCCGACTAGAAATATTCCAAAAAAAAATAAATTAAAATAGGTTTTCTAAATTATTTTTAGTTTCATAGAACTTTTGTAGGATTTTCTTAGTTAATTGTTTGAATTTTGTGCGCATTTAATATTTTTAAAATCATATAAATATATCAAAAAATATCCAAATTATCATTACATAGCATCTTAGATTTTAATTGTATTTATAATTTAATTGCATTCATTAAAAAATTATAAACAATTATCATAGTCTTGTCTACATTTTAGTTTTAATTAATTAATGTTAAAATTAGTGAAAATGGGTAATGATAATTTTATGAAATAGATTAATTTAGAGTCTAAATTAAGATTTCATTTAGTTTACTTAGGATTTTATTAATTAATTAAAAAAAGAGGAAAAAAGAGAAGAAAACAAAGAGAAGGAAAATCGGAAGAACATTTTTGGTCTTGTTTCTTTCTAAAATTGGGCAAATTCCTAAAATGGGCTAATTAATTTGAAACCCACGCCCAGTCCAGCCCAAACTCGGTCCAAGTCCAATCCAACCCTCACTAATCGAAACGACATCGTTTCCCCCTAATCCTATGATCCAATGGCTCACAACTGATCTCCACCCCCCTTATAAGTGTCGGACCAAACCCCCTACCCCCCAAAGAACACTCACAGAACCCCTTCTTCATCTCTATAATTGCTGCCGCTAGCCACCCGTCGGAAATCGCCCCACGGCGTCGGCAATACCCCAAACCACCCCAAAATTTAACCACACAATCCCCAGCCTCCCCTCATCACTATTCTACTATCAATTTCCCCAAAATCCCCACCCATTTGCTTTAGTTTCAAATCTGAGATTCCAAAAGAAATAAAAACTCCCTAATCCGTTCCTCTTTCTAATTTCAATGGTTTTCAAGGCTCGATTCGTGCCGAAATTTATGCCAATTGTCACACCTCCTTTTTCCGCCCTCGCGAGGGTACAGGAGTTTTTTCCAATTAAAGGACAGTCGAAACGGGATTTATTTCTTTATTTCAGAGTCGCCACTTGGGAGATTTAGGGTGTCCCAAGTCACCTATTTTAATCCCGAATCGAGGAAAAGAATGACTCTGTATTACAGTCTGCGCACCAGAAATCCGGATAAGGAATTCTGTTAACCCGGGAGAAGGTGTTAGGCATTCCCGAGTTCCGTGGTTCTAGCACGGTCGCTTAACTGTTATATTCGGCTTGATTATCTAATATAATACGTATTATAAACTTATGTGCAAATTTTATCCCATAGCCGCTTTTATTATTCTTTTTATTTATTGTTAGTATTTTACGAAAAATTGCAACATTGTGAAAACGTATTTCAAATCACGTCGCAATCAATTGCACCCGTGGTTATCGACACATTTCGACTCCGTTGAGATTTAGATTTGGGTTACATAAATGCACACCCGTATTTAAGGAAATAACACTATTAAATACGCGTCTA
Source organism: Nicotiana tabacum (assembly GCF_000715075.1). Taxonomy (NCBI): domain Eukaryota; kingdom Viridiplantae; phylum Streptophyta; class Magnoliopsida; order Solanales; family Solanaceae; genus Nicotiana; species Nicotiana tabacum. The sequence continues at coordinate 70,481,410 of NC_134095.1, read as the reverse complement.
GAGCGACTAGCGTGTCATTATTTTGGGTAGGGCCGTGAAATTTGCTAAAACGGCTCCTCCCTAATTCTAAGCAATTAACTGTACATTTATTGAGGGCCCCGAAATCTATACATTTCATTAAGCGAGGCTCATCTCATTTATTTTAAATGGACAAATCTTAAAGCGACTACATTTTTTCTATAAAAATTAGTCTCTAAAATAAAGAAAGAAAAATCCTAATTAATTACTAGCTTTTATAATTTTAAGAAAACATGACATGCTAATTGCTTGGTTAATACAAATATTGATGAAAAAAAAATTACTCTTAATTTCGAAATTTAAAATAAAATAAAAATTCAACAACTAATATTCAAAATAAACAAATATAGCTAGATTAAAACTCAGCATTATTATTATTATTTTTTTAAAAAAAAATATTATTGAGATTAATTATTCACAATCATTTGAAACTAGATTTAACCATAATTACTAAAGCTTATTAGAAAGTTTAGACTTAAACGTTCTTCTAATCTTGCTTAAGCTCAAGTCATGCCTTAATGCCTAATTTACGATGTTTAATTTAAATTCATGTTTTAACTAAATTTAGCTACTTGTTCATGATCAACCTACAATCTTGATGCCTTCATAGCTAGTGAATTAACCTGTTTTGTCGAACTGATTTATTACAGACTAACTTATGATATTATTTTCTTATTCCAGCTATTATTTAGTAATTCATGAAATAGCTTAAATACAATCAACAAAAGAAACAAAGAAAAAAAACGAAATTAAAACTTCAAATTTTCATTCTTCATATGTATTCATGCTTCATATTTCGGATTACAATAACCAGCTTTTCAGTTGTGTACCTGATATTGGAAGCAAAAGAAAATGAATATGAGTATCAGCAGCAGCAGTAAAATCAGTACAACACAGCAACAATAGCCCAGCAACAGTAACAAACCAGTGGAGTAGTAATCCAAAAAAAAAACAAAATCTTCCAGCTTTGATGAAACAACAATTAATTCTGATTTCAAACAACAAAAGAAAGCAAAATATTTTTTTTAGTTTTTATTTTTATTTTTTGAAAGCTTAAATATTTTTCGGAATTTTCTATCTCTTAAATGTTCAGCCCTTTTCTCTCTCTTATTTTCAGATTTGTTTCTCTCTCTCGTATCTGTGTATTTTTTCTCTATCTCTCTGTCTATATTTTTTGATTTCAAGACCTCACATATATAACCCATCCCATAAACCTTTCAATTAATTAAAATCCATACTTTTCTCTACCCAACCCATTATCTTTCCACTCATCCCCATTACATTAAATAAACATATCACACTACCCCATTTCATTTTGTCCCCCATGCTTCATTTAAAATAATGCAAGATTCCCCTTTAAATTAAATCTTGTCCCCCCTTTATATTAAATAATCATATCACAACCCACCCCATTTCATTTTGTCCCCCATGCTTCAAATAAACAATTACAAAATGTACAATTCCTAAACTACCCCTTCCGACCTTACTGAAATTACCAAACTACCCCTGAACGTATTACAAATTTACCAAACTACCCATCAGCTATAACACATCAATTAATCAAACTTAACCAAAATATAGACAATATGATCAATTTCTAACAATGTTCAAACAACAATATGAACACGGATGAACATCATAACAACAATATCACATGAACATGATTTTAACAACATTTCAACAACAAATCACATGAACACAAATTGAACAACCAAGAACAACTAAAATTTGATTGAACAATATTTTTAGCAACAACAAACCTATTTTTCGGATTTAAACAACAACAATCAAACAAGTATATTTAGATTCTTAAATTTAATAATATTGAACTTAAAATCAACTCTAACAACATTACAACAAACAATTCTTATATTAAACTTTAAACAAGATTATGAGACCAATTCAAGAAATAATCACAAATGATAAACAAGAAATAAGAAAATCAAACTATACAAATTTCGGATTCAAGATCAATCAAATAAAGTATGAACATGAATGAAAAGATTCAACCACAATAACAAACTTTATTCAAATTTCGAATTGAACTTAAACAAAACAAATAAACATATTCAAATCACTAATCTTCAAATAATCAATTAATCTTTCTTAATTAAATCCAACAAAAAAAAATAACAAAGATACATGATCATGAATGAAATCTATATTAAACAAACAACGGATTCATGCGATTTAAACTAAATCTAACAATATTAAACCTAAACTAACAATTCCTTTTTTTTGCAAAAATTAAATTAACATGAAATAAACTGAAAATCAATTAATTAAATTTTCATTTGAATCTGAAAATTAAACCAACCAAACATATAAACAAACTAAAAAAAAATTATTTCAATGATGAACAAACAAAACAAGAATTGAATCATTTATCGATTTTGGATCCGAAAAATATCAAACAAATTACGGGCAAAAAATGAAACTCAAAAACCCACTAACCGAATCGAAACAATGACGAACTTGAACGGAAACAAATCTGCCCGGAAACAAATATCGCACCAAAATCATTTGACGCCGAAGACGATCACGAACGGACAAACGAAGAGCTTGAAGGAGAGGTAGCAGACAACCGTGAAAGCGATGCCGGACGGGGCAGCAGCAATGCAAAACGTGAGCAGCAGTAGATGCTGGACGAAGCAGTCACGCAGCATCATGAAGTGAGGAAGAAGAAGAAGCAACGATCAACGTGAACTTGAAGAAGAAGAAACACTCGCGATCTTGAAGAAGAAGAAGAAACACGGGCGGCGGGTGTGTGTGTGTTGTGTTGCCGTGGTTGTGTGTGTGTATGTGAAGGAGAAGAGGTGGGGGAAGGGCAGCCATGGATGGGGTGTTTGGATGCTTGAAGAAGAAGAAGAAAAGAGAGAAAGAGAAGGGGGGGGGGGCGGATGAGAGAGAGGGATTTTTTAGGGTTTTCTTCCTTTTCTTTTTTTTGTTTTGTTTTGTTTTGCTTTGTTTTTTTTTTGAAATGCAAGATAGGGGGTGTTGGGTTATGGACCGGGTTGACCCGGTTTGAAATGGACTGGGTCGTTTGGGAAGATTGGGCCATTTTTTGGGCCTGTGGCTTGAAATCGAAGAAGAGGCCCAATTCCGACTTTCTTTATATTTTCGCTCTCTTTTCTTCTTTTTATTTCTCTAAAACTAAATTATAAAAATACTTAAATTATTATTAAGAACTAAATTAAGTTATAAAAGTGCAAATTAACTTCCAATAACAATTAACGCACAATTAAGTAATAATTAAGCATAAAATTGTATATTTGGACATTAAATGCTAAAAATGCAAACAATGCCTATTTTTGTAAATTTTTATTTTTTTGTAAACAAACTTAATTACTAACAAATTATAGAATTAAATCCTACATACAGAATGCGATATATTTTTGTATTTTTTATTAATTTAGCAAATAAACATGCACAGACAAATACAAATAATTATTCAAAATATCACAAAATATCACAAAATTGCACACCAAGGAAAATTATTTTATTTTTGAATTTTTGGGGAGTAATTCTCATATTGGGCAAAAATCACGTGCTTACAGCTGCCCCTCTTTGTCCGAAGACACGTAGGGTTTTCGTGCAAAGATAAAGCGAGCGATTTTTGCCCATCCGAGTACTCCGTGTGAAGCATTTTTGAAAAAGATTTGACTGAACCTTTGCTTCAAAGGTTTCCTACATATCCTGGGCTAAACAGGAATCAGGTCAATGTAGTTCGGGAAGTTTTTGGTAGCTGGGACTACCGTGGGACTGCATTGTTACTGTTGTTGCATGCTATTACTACTGCTTACCGATCTCCTTGTTACACCTTGCTTAAAAGAAAACAATAAGCTAGGCTATACTGCAATTTTTCTTGTTACCTTGCTTTCTTGTCTGCTTGCATTTTTTCCGGTGCTTTTCTTCCGATGCTTTTCTTCCTTTCGACACAAGCACTTGAGTTTTTGCTGGGACCTCTTATTGCAACCTTCTGCTTCCTGATGCTGGGGATTTTTATTGTTTTCTGCTGGGGATTCCTGTTGTAACCCTCTGTTTTATTGTCCTGTGACTTGATCTTGAAATGTATGCCTCTGTTCGATGGGCGGGCTCCCAACTTTAATACTTGAAAATTAATGCTGAATGTGTTCCTCTGTTATATGGGCGGGCTCCCAACTTCAACACTTGAAATGAAAAGACTGAAATGTATGCCTCTGTTATCTGGGTGGGCTCCCAACTTCAACGCTTGAAATATAAAGACTGAAATGTATTCCTCTGTTCTATGGGCGGGCTCCCAACTTCAACACTTGAAATGAAAAGACTGAAATGTATGCCTCTGTTATCTGGGTGGGCTCCCAACTTCAACGCTTGAAATATAAAGACTGAAATGTATTCCTCTGTTCTATGGGCGGGCTCCCAACTTCAACACTTGAAATAAAAAGACTGAATGTATGCCTCTGCTATCTGGGCGGGCTCCCAACTTCAACGCTTGGAATGTAAAGACTGAAATATATGCCTCTGTTATCTGGGCGGGCTCCCAACTTCAATGCTTGAAATGAAAAGACTGAAATGTATGCCTCTGTTCTATGGGCGGGCTCCCAACTTCAACTCCTGAAATGTAATATCTCTATTCTCCAGGCAGACTTCTGACTTTTAAAATTTAAACTATGTGTCTCTGTTCTTCAGGCGGACTCCTTACACCAAACTTGAAAAGTATGTCTCTGTTCTCCAGGCGGACTCCTAACTTTTAAAATTTAAGCTGTATGTCTCCGTTCTTCAGGCGGACTCCTGACGTCAAACTTGAAAAGTACGTCTCTGTTCTCCAGGCGGACTCCTGATTGCTAAATTTGAAATGAATGTCTCTATTCTCCAGGCGGACTCCTGACTTTTAAAATTTAAACTGTATGTCTCTGTTCTTCAGGCGGACTCCTGACTTTTAAAATTTAAACTGTATGTCTCCGTTCTTCAGGCGGACTCCTGACGTCAAACTTGAAAAATACGTCTCTGTTCTCCAGGCGGACTCCTGACGTCAAACTTGAAAAATACGTCTCTGTTCTCCAGGCGGACTCCTGACGTCAAACTTGAAAAATACGCCTCTGTTCTCCAGGCGGACTCCTGACAACTTGCATTTATCCTAATTAGTGCTTGTTTTTCCCTCCTGGAGAATTCCTCTTCAACAACTAATTTTTCTCCCCCTGCTTAATCAAAGAAAATTTCGTCAGTTTAAAACAGTGGTTAGTTGATGGCATTCTTGCTGAAAAATCCTTCCACTGCCTTGCTTTGTGTTGACTAATTTCCACACACTGACCCTGAACTGCTTGACTTTCTGACCAACTTTTAAATTTCCCAACCTCTGGCGACCTAAATGCTTTACACCCCTGCTGTTATTTCACTTTTCTGACCTTTTATTTGAGCTTTCGCCTTTCCCACGACATTTCCCAATCATTTCACCGATGAAACTTCCGTTAATTCCCTGTATTCCACTTGACATTAAGTTGTTTTTGACATGCTCTGACCACGTTGTGCTTTACAATTCTAGAAGCTGGTAGTGAACTTTGAAGTCATTTCTGCTTGCATCGAACAAAACTGGCACTGAAACATCTCAGCTAGATAAAAACCCTCAAAAGAAAAATGAAATGATTTTTGAGTTAAGGATAAGAAGAATCCAAAACCAGATGACTGTTTGAAAAGAGAAAGAAAAGAAACTTATCTGAACGAGACAACTAGTACCAATGGTCAAGACATGCATTTTGGATTAATCAGCCCAATCTGTCCAAACAAACAACTCTCAATTGCCGTACCTCATTGCCCAGAACTTCCATCACTTGTTTGATTTATCTAGACCTTAACCTTGTTTCCCTGCGGTACCGCGAAACGGTTTCTATCAACATACCTTTCTCAGTTTTCCATTTCTTATCTCACCTTCGCCTTGAGGTGCCCGTAAAGGTTTTCACCAACAAGACTCTCTCATTTATTTTTCTCTCAGCTCCCGTCGCCTTACGGTGCCCGTGAGGGTTTTCACCCATAAGACTCTCTCATTTATTTTTGTTCTTCTTGCTCGAACCAGAGTGTTGCCCCTATCGTGGGTTATTCCTACCTGTTCATCTTGGCATTTCTCAAAACTGATCATAAGGTCTTTCTTCGGTCCGTAATGTAGGCTTTTGGATTGATTTAGAAAGAAAGGTATAAAAGGCTCAAAACAATTCCAATGGGTTCAAATTACAACTTTCGGAATCCAACTTTCATAACAATCACCACTTCTGCCCCAGTTTCTTGCTTGGGGATTTTTGGATTTCTATTTGGTATGACTGAACCTTGGAGTAAGGCTGCCTACGTACCCTTTTGGGATCAAGTCAAACGTAGTTCACTTCATAGAGACTACGTTGTTATGTTTTCTCTTCTTTCCCTTTTTTTTCATTTTTCCTTCTTTTCTTTTCTTCTTTTTTTTTCTTTTCTCTTTTTTTTCTTTTCTTTCCTTTTTTTTCCTTTATGTTCGACACTTGTGTTCTCTGATAATGCCGATGATTCCAAAAGAGGTGCATGAAAAATAAGTAAGGCTCGAAGGGGATAACAAGGGATATGAGTGTTTGGATAGCAGAACAAAATGCCTTCATCATTTCAATCTTTAAGATATGCCAAATACGAACAGATACATTTAGAAAAATAAAGAAATCATACATAATATCTCTTGACCGCATCGGAATTGATGGTCATTTCTACACATTTTCCTTCCGCATCTGTCAAATACAATGCTCCATTAGACAACACTCTGGTTACTACAAATGGTCCTTGCCAGTTTGGGGCAAATTTTCCTTTTGCCTCAGACCAATGAGGCAAGATCCGCCTCAGTACTAATTGCCCTACTTCAAATTTCCTTGGACGTACTTTTTTGTTGTATGCTCTTGCCATTCTTCGTTGGTACAGTTGGCCATGACACACTGATGCCAATCTTTTCTCATCGATCAAACTCAACTGCTCAAGACGGCTTTTCACCCATTCATCATCATTGATTTCAGCCTCTGCAATGATTCGCAGAGATGGGATTTCCACTTCTGCGGGTATTACCGCCTCGGTACCATATACCAATGAGTAAGGAGTCGCCCCTACCGAGGTACGCATGGTGGTGCGATATCCTAACAATGCAAAAGGCAATTTCTCGTGCCATTGTCTAGATCCTTCAACCATCTTCCGGAGTATTTTCTTTATGTTCTTATTGGCCGCTTCAACCGCACCATTTGCCTTGGGACGGTACGGAGTAGAGTGCCTGTGAGCAATCTTAAACTGCTCACATGTCTCCTTCATCAAATGACTATTAAGATTAGCCCCATTATCTGTGATGATTACCTTTGGGATCCCAAACCGACATATGATATTTGCATGCACGAAGTCAACTACAGCCTTCTTGGTCACAGACTTGAATGTCTTCGCTTCCACCCATTTGGTAAAATAATCTATAGCTACCAAGATAAATCTGTGCCCATTTGATGCTGCTGGATCAATTGGCCCAATAACATCCATGCCCCATGCAACAAAAGGCCATGGCGCGGACATCGTATGTAATTCTGATGGTGGAGCATGAATCAAATCTCCATGTATTTGGCATTGATGACACTTACGCACAAAACTTATACAATCTCGCTCCATCGTGAGCCAATAATAACCCGCTCGAAGAATTTTCTTTGCTAGAACATACCCACTCATATGCGGTCCGCAAACTTCGGAATGCACCTCAGTCATGATAGTTGTGGCCTGCCGTGCATCTATACATCTCAACAAACCGAGCTCTGGCGTTCTTTTGTACAGTACTCCTCCACTAAGGAAAAACCCACTTGCCAACCGTCGAATTGTTCTTTTCTGATCACCGGTGGCCTGCGTTGGATACACTCCCGCTTTGATGTACTCTTTGATATCATGGAACCATGGCTCTCCATCGATTTCCTCTTCTATCATATTGCAGTAAGCATGTTGATCACGGACTTGAATCTGCAATGGATCAACATAGGCCTTATCTGGATGGTGCAACATTGATGCCAAAGTAGCCAAAGCGTCAGCAACCTCATTATGAATCCTTGGAATGTGTCTGAATTCTATGGCCTGAAAACGCTGGCAAAGCTCATGCAGACATTGTCGATACGGTATAAGCTTCAAGTCCCGTGTTTCCCATTCCCCTTGAATCTGGTGTACCAGTAAGTCCGAGTCACCCATGACCAAGACTTCCTGTACACCCATATCCACAGCTAATCTCAATCCCAATATACACGCCTCATATTCTGCCATGTTGTTTGTACAGTAGAAACGAAGCCGAGCTGTAACAGGGTAATGCTGACCTGTTTCCGAAATAAGTACTGCTCCTATTCCCACACCCTTCATATTTGCAGCCCCATCAAAGAAAAGTTTCCATCCCGACTTCTCAGCTTGTTCTAATTCTTCAATGTGCATTAACTCTTCATCAGGGAAATAAGTTTTCAATGGCTCATAATCTTCATCAACGGGGTTCTCAGCCAAGTGATCGGCTAATGCCTATGCTTTCATGGCAGTCCGTGTCACATAGACAATGTCGAACTCTGTAAGTAAGATCTGCCACTTTGCAAGCCTTCCTGTGGGCATGGGTTTCTGGAAAATATACTTCAACGGGTCCAAGCGAGATATAAGGTAAGTGGTGTAAGATGACAAGTAATGTTTCAATTTCTGTGCCACCCAAGTTAGGGCACAACATGTCCTTTCCAGATGAGTATACTTGACCTTGTAAGATGTGAACTTCTTACTGAGATAGTAGATAGCCTGCTCCTTTCTGCCCGTAACATCATGCTGCCCCAGTACACAGCCGAATGAACTGTCCACAACTGTCAGATATAGAATCAAAGGTCTCCCTGGTTCTGGTGGGACCAGCACGGGTGGGTTTGACAAATACCTCTTTATCTTATCAAAAGCCTCCTGGCATTCATCAGTCCATTTGACCGCGGCATCTTTCTTTAACAATTTGAAAATTGGTTCACACGTTGCCGTGAGCTGAGCAATGAACCTGCTGATATAGTTCAGTCTTCCCAACAAACTCATCACCTCGGTTTTGTTTCTTGGAGGTGTCAACTCCTGAATAGCTTTGATCTTTGACGGGTCTAATTCAATACCCCTCCGGCTAACTATAAATCCCAACAACTTCCCAGATGGCACCCCGAAAGCACATTTCGCAGGATTGAGCTTAAGATTGTATCTGCGAAGCCTTTGAAAGAATTTTCTCAAATCTCTGGCATGGTCAGATTGCTGTCTAGACTTAACGATCACATCATCCACGTATACCTCAATTTCTTTATGTATCATATCATGGAAGATAGTTGTCATGGCCCTCATATAAGTTGCCCCAGCATTTTTCAAACCAAACGGCATGACCCGATAACAATACGTTCCCCACGGCGTGATGAATGCCGTCTTTTCTGCATCTTGCTTATCCATTAGAATCTGATGATAACCCGCATAACAATCCACAAAAGAGCCAATATCATGTTTGGCACAATTGTCGATCAATATATGGATGTTGGGCAGTGAGAAATTATCTTTTGGGCTTGCTTTGTTAAGGTCTCGATAATCGACGCACACCCTGGTCTTGCCATCTTTCTTTGGCACAGGCACGACATTGGCTAACCAAGTGGGGTACCGTGTAACCTGAATGACCCTTGCCTCAAACTGCTTGGAGATCTCTTCTTTGATCTTCACACTTATGTCTGTTTTGAACTTTCTCAACTTCTGCTTGACAGGGAGGAGTGCTGGATCAGTGGGCAATTTATGAACCACCAAATCGGTGCTTAGACCCGGCATATCATCATATGACCATGCAAAAACGTCTTTGTACTCATGCAATACTTTAATTATCTCCTCCTTGAGTTGTGGATCCAAATGAACACTTATTTTAGTTTCCCATACGTTATCTTGGTCCCCTAGATTAACTGCTTCTGTGTCATTTAGGTTAGGTTTGGGTTTTTCTTCAAAGTGGCTTAATTCTTTACTAATTTCCTCATAAGCTTCATCATTATTACAATCCATCCCATCATCACACTCGACCTCTTGTATTATTACTTCTGAATTAGATTGGCTTTTAAAGCTGGGCCGAAGATTCCTCATGCATGTCATGTCATTGATATCAGCATAAAGAGAACTGTACAAAGAAAAGAAACGAAAATGGAAAGAGAATTAGGGACGAAGAAAATTGCATTTCATTAAACGTAAAGACAACAAGGTTTTAACTCATCCAAACGGACGGAACATAACAACTGGATTACAAACCCTGGAATAATCCAGGTGACAAAAAGGAAAACAAAACCCACTACCACGACTCCCTCCGAACTGGAAGAGGAGTAGCTTCCCAATTGCTGATGTTAGCACGTGGTCCGATGTACTGTATGTCTGCTCTGCTTGACCCTTCCCCGGCCTCAACCATGTTTACTTCAACAAATACTTTCTCAAACACCTTATCCAAATTCCCATCCGCCTCAACTAACGAACCCGATATCTTTGCCAATGACTGTTTCTTGATATTCGGCCTGACAAAGGACCTGGACAATCGAGGAATTGGTTTAGGGAGCACCCAAGCTTTCTTCTTCAATTTACGGGCCTTTTTGATATCTGCCGCTGTTGGTTTGAACCCTAACCCGAAGGTGTCCAAATTTTTGGGCAAAGACACAGGTTGAGTAATGCCCTGCAGTTCAACCCCCAAACCCTTCCCGGGCACGAACCCGTTATTCAACATTTCTGACACTACCATGACGGTCGTAGCTGACACCCTAGGACATGGCATGCTTTTACCCTCAAGCAACCTGCTCACCGGAACCGTGTCGAGGATCTGATACACCCATGGCCCCTTATCATCTTCGGTCTCTATAAAGGGTACAATGGCATCATTCACGGCGCATGTGGGATCTTCCCCATGTAACACAATTTCTTGTCTATCCCACTCGAATTTGATCATTTGGTGCAGTGTGGAGGGCACGGCTTTTGCCGCATGAATCCACGGTCGACCCAACAAAAGATTATAGGATACTGCAGCATCCAACACCTGAAATTCCATCGTGAACTCGACTGGGCCAATAGTCAATTCGAGTACAATATCCCCTACTGTGTTTGTTCCCCCTCCATCGAACCCTCGAACACAAATGCTATTTTTGCGGATTCTATCCTCATCAATCTTTAACTTGTTCAATGTGGATAACGTGCAAATATTAGCGCTCGACCCGTTATCGATTAGTGCCTGAGTAACCATTGAACCTTCACATTTGACCGTCAAATAGAGAGCCTTGTTGTGTTCTGTGCCTTCCATAGGCAATTCATCATCAGAAAATGCTATCCTGTTCACTTCAAAGATCTTGTTGGCAATTGTCTCTAAATGGTTTACTGAGATTTTGTCAGGCACATGAGCCTCATTCAATATCTTCATTAAAGCTCGGCAATGCTCATCAGAGTGAATTAATAATGACAACAACGAGATTTGGGCCGGTGTTTTTCTCAGTTGATCAACAATGGAATAATCTTGTCCTTTCATCTTTTTCAGAAACTCTTCTGCTTCCTCTTCCGTTACAGCTTTTTTAACTGGCACTGGATTGTCTTTTGCGCCCTTAGCTTTTCTCAACTCTTCAGGGGCGAAACAACGTCCTGACCGGGTCAGTCCCTGTGCTTCACAACTTTCTTCCTCAATTTCCTTTCCTTTGTATGTCACCACTACTTTGTCATATTTCCAGGGTACGACTTTGCTATCAACCATGGGTAACTGGACTACCGGTTTTATGACAACCGGCTCTATATAGACTCCCTTCACGACCACCACGGGCATGGATACTGACCTTGGTACCACTATCTTGACTGGCTCCTGCTTTTTCTCGGCCACAAACGATCCCTTTCCCATTACTAGCACTGGCTTGTCTTCTACTGCTTTTAACTGAACCACTGGCCTTGCACTCACTGTCTTTTCTTTGGTTTCCGTAGAACGAATCACCATAACCACCTGCGAAGGTTTCTTAGGCTCTTCCCCCTTATGTATCAGTTCGATCATGTTGGCCTCATAATGCGCTGGTAACGGATTTTGATTGATGTTCGGGGCCTCTGGAGCCTGTACCTCAATACGACGATTATCAATGAGCTCTTGGATTGCGTTTTTCAACTTCCAACATTTTTCAGTATCGTGCCCCGGCATCCCTGAGCAATACTCGCAGCTAACAGAGTGGTCCACGTTTCTGGGAAGAGGATTTGGTGCTTTGGATTCAACTGGGGTCAACATCCCCAACTGTTCAATCTGTGGAAAAGAGAAGTGTAAGATTCTCCCAGCGGGGTAAATGTTTTTTTGTTTGGGGCCTTCTCATTTCTAAAAGCTTGGTTTGGGCGGAAGCTGGTTCCTGGTCTGTTAGCCCTGGGAGGTGGATAGGTGTTTTGTGGGTGTGGCTGTGTATTTTGGGGACTTGGTGTACGCCATTGCGAGTGCACTGGGGGTTGAGTGTAGGTCTGGGCATGGTGAATAGAAAATTGTGGTTCTGGTGGTGGATAATAGTGTTGCGGTGGACCATATGAGGTATATTGATAGTTTGGGTGATGGGGTCTGGGTTGGTTGTAGTAGAGTGGACGGTTATTGTGCCTGGACCAAACATTAGCTTCAACTGCAGCAACTTCTTCTTTCTTCTTCTTTCCCAGCACACCACCAGTACCGCTTTGGATGGCCTAAGTGGTTGCTTTCAAAGCCGAGTAGCTCAAGATCTTGTTAGATTTCAATCCTTCTTCAATCATGGCTCCCATCTTTACCACTTCATTAAATGACTTCCCGACAGATGTCACTAGATGACCAAAATAGGTAGGTTCCAATGTTTGCAAGAAGTAATCTACCATCTCACTTTCCCGCATGGGAGGATCAACCCTTGCAGCTTGTTCCCTCCAGCGGAAACCAAACTCTCTAAAACTTTCCCCAGGCTTCTTTTCTAGTTTCAACAATGACAGACGATCAGGGACTATTTCGAGGTTATATTGAAAATGGCCGATGAATGCCTGGGCCAAATCATCCCATGTATACCATCGGCCGGGGTCTTGCCTCGTGTACCATTCTAGCGCTGACCCGCTCAGGCTTTGCCCGAAATATGCTATCAACAACTCATCTTTTCCCCCAGCCCCTCTCATTTTGCTACAAAAACCACGCAGATGGGCTACTGGGTCACCGTGCCCCTCATATAAGTCAAACTTCGGCATTTTAAACCCCGCAGGCAACTGTACATCAGGAAAAGGGCACAAATCTTTGTATGCGACACTAACTTGGTTTCCTAAACCATGCATGTTCCTGAAGGATTGCTCCAGGCTTTTGACTTTACGAATCACCTCCTCTTGTTCTGCATTCTTAACCGGTTTCTCAACTTCTCCCGGGATTTCAAAATGGGGAGAGGAGGTATATGGCTCAGGCGCTTTGAAAGTGGGTTCGGGAGGGTAATATTGGGTGTCGTGAGCTTGGAATAGCGGCTCACTGGATGATCTATGTAGTGGAGCTGGGGGAGGTGCCACAAAGACGGGAACATTTGGTGGAGGAGGGTTTTGAGTGGGAGGTGGAGCTTGGGAATCATAAGCCTCTCTTCCCTGATAATAGTGATGGCTTGGGAAACTTGTTGAAGGACCGGGAGAGGGGTATTCCGGCGTGTGTACTGGTTGGAGGGTAGGAGTAACGGGTAGTTCTTGCCCCTTCTGGGCTCTAGCTAAGGCTATCTGCATTTCATTCATTTCTAGCCTCATTTTTTCCATTTTCTCCAGGGCTTCCTTCAGCATCTGATTGGCCGTTTTTTCTGACTCAACGCTGTTGTCTGACCCAGTCATGCTTTCTGGTATAGGACCTTTTGATCTTGTTTGATAATGGTACGGTGCCAGTACGCTCTAACAACTAACTGATATTGGAAAAACAACAAACTTGTCAGTGTTAGAGTCTTAACAGATATTGTAATTGCACGTTAATCATTTCTAACATGCTTTTGCTCTGACCTCATGCATCATCCCAGCTTATTTTTGCTCTGACAAACATATATTCTTTTTTTTTTTTAAATTACGGTCGAATCTTATAGAGATTGCCTACGTATCGTGACCCCGCACGAATCAGACCAAGCGTAGTTCGTGCAGATAAATGTAAAAATATGGGTGGAAATAAAATGCTCAACTTTCATTAATAAACAGACTCTTACAAACTCGACATCTTTTGTTTTGGAAAGAAACTAACAAACGTAATCTGAAAGCAAACAAAAACTCTAAGCTGCAAACATACTCAATCCGGACGTACAAAAGACTGACTCGACATGGTAGACACTCAAAGACACGGACTATGCATATTCTAGTGCTTCAAACTTAGGTATCCGCGGGGCGTCGTTCGGCCTCGCCGCGGGTCTAGGATCCAAATCCCTTTCAAGCTGCTCTAACTCATTCATGGTTCGCTTCACATAGATCATCACTGCTGAGATAAAAGTAGTACGGGTCATGTCTTCACAAACCCGACATCTCCTGACAATAGCATGAGCAATGGCTCTAATCCTGTCTTTTGTTTGCTTCTTTTCTATGAGCAATCATCTTATCTGATCGCTGCACGTCTTTAAAGCTCGGGAGTCTTGCAAGTGCTGGTCTTGCAGCTGTTGCACTTCTGCCTCCATTTGGGCTAACAAGTTGTAACAATGTCCGCTCTCAGTTTCGAAGTCTCTAGCCTGCCTAACCGCTCTACCTTCAAGGGCAACTACTTTTCTCTTTAAATTGGCAACAATTTTCTCATGGTCCCTCTTCAACTGATTCAAGTATTGGCGACGCTCTTCGGTTCTTGTTGCCCATTGTGCTTTGAGTTCTGCCATGACATTTTCAGCTTTTCCTAGCTCATCCCGCCATTCTCTGACTTCGCTTTCCAATCTTTTTACCAATTGTTCATCGGATCGGCTCCTCGGTTGCTTATCGATGGTTATCTTCAACTGTCGGACTTGGCTTTAAGAGCGTCATTTTCTCTGGCTAGTCTATTCTTTTCACCTTGATCCTCGGCAACCTGTACACTGCTCTCGAATTTCAGACTCTCGACTTGTTGCTTTAATTTACCAATCTCAACCCAATAGCTTTCTTCCTTTGCTAACCAATCCCACTGCTCTTGGGACGACTTGGCGAAATCTTCGAGATGAGGTCTTTTAGCCGGTCTTCCATATGCCACGTCACCTCTGAACCATTCGTGATACCCTGGAGCAATTTCCCCTCTGACCCTATCAGACACACAAGTGTTTGCCATCAGATATTGACACTCACTCCAAATTTGACGAACCTCTTCCTCGGGGAATCGACCGTCAGGACTAATTTCGATCACTTGGGTACTTAAATCTTCATCTCTCGGTATTACTTGATATCTACCGAGTTGCCTCAGAACCCGATATGGTGCATAAGGTTGTATGCTTTTGAGTCCCATTAACAAAAAATGCGGTCGGGCTGCTGGCATATATATGACTTCCTCGACAGACAACCATCCAAGCACCCACTGTATCTGGCTAGCCTCGAGGTTCCGAAATAATAATGCCCAAGCTGTGACTCCTTCAGGTAGACCAACCCCTTTGATTCTCGTACAAAATTCCCCTATACAAGTTTTCTCAGCCGAGCCATAACTCAATAACTGAGAGCGCGGGCACAAATGCTCAATCATCCATATTTGCAACAATAAGTTACATCCCTCAAAAAATTTGCCCCCAGCTTTGCACGCAGTGAGAGCTCTGAAGATATCAGCCACAATCATAGGTGCTAAAGTGCTTTTCCCCATGGTTTGCAAAGTACTGACGACGCCTGCTATTTTCAAATCAATATTACCATCTTTCCTTGGGAATATTACGAGACCCAAAAAGCTACCATAAATGCCACTCGCCTGTGTTTCTCCCATTTTTGTCGGCTATTTCTGCTGCAAAGCTTAAAGTCTGGATTATTGAACCCGCCCACATGTCCATATCTATCATACACGAAGCGGAAACTGCAGAAACCCTTTGCAAAATCTGGGTGATGAACTGTCCGGGGTACTTTCAAGGAATCCAGGAATCGATGTATGGTAATGGCTCTAGGAGCAATCAAGTATTTGAATCTCAATGGAGCTTGGTCACTTCCAATGTACCTCGCTATTTCTTCTATTGTTGGGGTGAGTTCAAAGTCTGAAAAATGAAACACATTATGTGCCGAATCCCAATGGGCGACCAATGCCCTGATGATATCCCCCGAGGCTGAATGTCTAATAAATCCGGAAGGTCTTTCAAATATTTTCTCACTTCGTCTTGCCCTTCTTTGCCCAAATCATTCCACCACAATTGCAGCTCAAAAGGGATTTTGGTCATTATTGAAAAAGGCTCATTTATTGTTGTGCTCATCCTGCACATTTATTAAAGCGTTTAAGCAAAAGAAAACTTTTATTTAACTCCAAAAACTACTATCTATATTATCGACTCAAAATTAACCCTATATTTTAAATGAAGAACTCAATTCTTAATTCTAATATTTTTAGATAAAAGACCCGATATTGCGACACGGCCTTCCTACGCCTCAGGGGCAAAAATTTTAAGGCTGTGAAGGTCAAAAATCAAAATACGACCAAAGGTGGTTGTTTATGCAAAGTCAGCCCTTCGGTGCCCCGTTTGGGAATATTTGGCTATTTATGACATAACAACATTACCTGACTTATTTATGACTCTTTTTTTTTATCGTTTTTCAAATTAGGAAACTCACTATTGCAAACACAGCCTTTCAACGTCTCGGGGACGAAGATTTTTAAGGCTGTGTGGGTCAACTGGACCAAATCTTAAATATGACCCAAATGTGGCTGTTTATGCAAAGTCAGCCTTCCGGCGTCCCCTTCGGGAACATTCAGCTATGTCTTCATAAAACAGCGTCACCCGACTTCTTAGAAATTTGATATATATATTTTGCTATTATTAGCAAAAGGGGAGGTTGGACACCACCCGACTTATTTATGGCAAAATTAAAATTCTTGATATGTTTTTTTTTTTATTTATTTATTTGTTTTTTGGCTTTTTTTTAGCAAAAAGGGGGTTGGACCCGATGAGGGTTGCCTACGTATCTCACATCCGGTGAGAATCAAACCCGCGTAGTTCGGTCAAATTAACCGAACTATTTTAAAACATGACTCTTTTTCATTTTTATTTTTTTCCTGGCAAGACAATCTATTTTCCTTTTCTATTTTTGAAAAAGACAAAATAACGATTTTTTTTTCATTTTCAACAAACAATAAAACAATCTATTTTTCCGGAAAAAAAATAATAAAAGACTTTTTTTTATATATTTTTTAGTAAAACAAAATAAAATATTTTCCCTTTTTTTTTCAAAATTTCGGCAGAGTTTCGCCAGTAATTGGTCATTGATTTTTTCTAAAATAATCAATTAACTCCCTAACTGATATATTCTTTTTCCCTTTTTTTTTCTTTTTTTTTTCAATTTTCCAACATTCCCGAGATTCAGAAACCGGTCAACATGCAAGTTCGGAACAAATATATGTACAGAGCAAGTAGGATGCATCAGAATGGTCTTTTCATTTCAGGTTGCTAGTCCTAGACGGACCCAACCCCTGTGTTGAGTCCCCTAAGTCATATGTAACGTGATGCAAATAATCGTTCCTATTAGGGATCCGGCATGAGGTTTCGTTATACTAGGTTTATAACCTAGGTATATGTTCTAGACTGTGTACCCGAGCGGACAACTCGAGTCGAGGAGGGGGCAACTTACCGGGAACCAAAAGGCCATCCGGCTTCGTAACTTATCCGTCCTCTTTCTTATTTCAGGTATTGACACTAACAGAATAGGGAGCCTCGACCAGCGAGCTTCTCCCCGGAGGTAAGAAGAGAAGGGTTTCGGCACAGTTTATATACAGTTCAGATAATATCAAAGCGGTAAAAGACAACATTTAGTATGTTATGTCAGAACATGCAATATATATCAGATAATAAAGCCAAATATAACAATTATTCTAAGCTCGAATTCTTGAACCCTGAACTAGTGGTTCTGGGTCGTTTTCCCCAGCAGAGTCGCCAGAGCTGTCACACCTCCTTTTTCCGCCCTCGCGAGGGTACAGGAGTTTTTTCCAATTAAAGGACAGTCGAAACGGGATTTATTTCTTTATTTCAGAGTCGCCACTTGGGAGATTTAGGGTGTCCCAAGTCACCTATTTTAATCCCGAATCGAGGAAAAGAATGACTCTGTATTACAGTCTGCGCACCAGAAATCCGGATAAGGAATTCTGTTAACCCGGGAGAAGGTGTTAGGCATTCCCGAGTTCCGTGGTTCTAGCACGGTCGCTTAACTGTTATATTCGGCTTGATTATCTAATATAATACGTATTATAAACTTATGTGCAAATTTTATCCCATAGCCGCTTTTATTATTCTTTTTATTTATTGTTAGTATTTTACGAAAAATTGCAACATTGTGAAAACGTATTTCAAATCACGTCGCAATCAATTGCACCCGTGGTTATCGACACATTTCGACTCCGTTGAGATTTAGATTTGGGTTACATAAATGCACACCCGTATTTAAGGAAATAACACTATTAAATACGCGTCTAGAGCGACTAGCGTGTCATTATTTTGGGTAGGGCCGTGAAATTTGCTAAAACGGCTCCTCCCTAATTCTAAGCAATTAACTGTACATTTATTGAGGGCCCCGAAATCTATACATTTCATTAAGCGAGGCTCATCTCATTTATTTTAAATGGACAAATCTTAAAGCGACTACATTTTTTCTATAAAAATTAGTCTCTAAAATAAAGAAAGAAAAATCCTAATTAATTACTAGCTTTTATAATTTTAAGAAAACATGACATGCTAATTGCTTGGTTAATACAAATATTGATGAAAAAAAAATTACTCTTAATTTCGAAATTTAAAATAAAATAAAAATTCAACAACTAATATTCAAAATAAACAAATATAGCTAGATTAAAACTCAGCATTATTATTATTATTTTTTTAAAAAAAAATATTATTGAGATTAATTATTCACAATCATTTGAAACTAGATTTAACCATAATTACTAAAGCTTATTAGAAAGTTTAGACTTAAACGTTCTTCTAATCTTGCTTAAGCTCAAGTCATGCCTTAATGCCTAATTTACGATGTTTAATTTAAATTCATGTTTTAACTAAATTTAGCTACTTGTTCATGATCAACCTACAATCTTGATGCCTTCATAGCTAGTGAATTAACCTGTTTTGCCGAACTGATTTATTACAGACTAACTTATGATATTATTTTCTTATTCCAGCTATTATTTAGTAATTCATGAAATAGCTTAAATACAATCAACAAAAGAAACAAAGAAAAAAAACGAAATTAAAACTTCAAATTTTCATTCTTCATATGTATTCATGCTTCATATTTCGGATTACAATAACCAGCTTTTCAGTTGTGTACCTGATATTGGAAGCAAAAGAAAATGAATATGAGTATCAGCAGCAGCAGTAAAATCAGTACAACACAGCAACAATAGCCCAGCAACAGTAACAAACCAGTGGAGTAGTAATCCAAAAAAAAAACAAAATCTTCCAGCTTTGATGAAACAACAATTAATTCTGATTTCAAACAACAAAAGAAAGCAAAATATTTTTTTTAGTTTTTATTTTTATTTTTTGAAAGCTTAAATATTTTTCGGAATTTTCTATCTCTTAAATGTTCAGCCCTTTTCTCTCTCTTATTTTCAGATTTGTTTCTCTCTCTCGTATCTGTGTATTTTTTCTCTATCTCTCTGTCTATATTTTTTGATTTCAAGACCTCACATATATAACCCATCCCATAAACCTTTCAATTAATTAAAATCCATACTTTTCTCTACCCAACCCATTATCTTTCCACTCATCCCCATTACATTAAATAAACATATCACACTACCCCATTTCATTTTGTCCCCCATGCTTCATTTAAAATAATGCAAGATTCCCCTTTAAATTAAATCTTGTCCCCCCTTTATATTAAATAATCATATCACAACCCACCCCATTTCATTTTGTCCCCATGCTTCAAATAAACAATTACAAAATGTACAATTCCTAAACTACCCCTTCCGACCTTACTGAAATTACCAAACTACCCCTGAACGTATTACAAATTTACCAAACTACCCATCAGCTATAACACATCAATTAATCAAACTTAACCAAAATATAGACAATATGATCAATTTCTAACAATGTTCAAACAACAATATGAACACGGATGAACATCATAACAACAATATCACATGAACATGATTTTAACAACATTTCAACAACAAATCACATGAACACAAATTGAACAACCAAGAACAACTAAAATTTGATTGAACAATATTTTTAGCAACAACAAACCTATTTTTCGGATTTAAACAACAACAATCAAACAAGTATATTTAGATTCTTAAATTTAATAATATTGAACTTAAAATCAACTCTAACAACATTACAACAAACAATTCTTATATTAAACTTTAAACAAGATTATGAGACCAATTCAAGAAATAATCACAAATGATAAACAAGAAATAAGAAAATCAAACTATACAAATTTCGGATTCAAGATCAATCAAATAAAGTATGAACATGAATGAAAAGATTCAACCACAATAACAAACTTTATTCAAATTTCGAATTGAACTTAAACAAAACAAATAAACATATTCAAATCACTAATCTTCAAATAATCAATTAATCTTTCTTAATTAAATCCAACAAAAAAAAATAACAAAGATACATGATCATGAATGAAATCTATATTAAACAAACAACGGATTCAAGCGATTTAAACTAAATCTAACAATATTAAACCTAAACTAACAATTCCTTTTTTTTTGCAAAAATTAAATTAACATGAAATAAACTGAAAATCAATTAATTAAATTTTCATTTGAATCTGAAAATTAAACCAACCAAACATATAAACAAACTAAAAAAAAATTATTTCAATGATGAACAAACAAAACAAGAATTGAATCATTTATCGATTTTGGATCCGAAAAATATCAAACAAATTACGGGCAAAAAATGAAACTCAAAAACCCACTAACCGAATCGAAACAATGACGAACTTGAACGGAAACAAATCTGCCCGGAAACAAATATCGCACCAAAATCATTTGACGCCGAAGACGATCACGAACGGACAAACGAAGAGCTTGAAGGAGAGGTAGCAGACAACCGTGAAAGCGATGCCGGACGGGGCAGCAGTAATGCAAAACGTGAGCAGCAGTAGATGCTGGACGAAGCAGTCACGCAGCATCATGAAGTGAGGAAGAAGAAGAAGCAACGATCAACGTGAACTTGAAGAAGAAGAAACACTCGCGATCTTGAAGAAGAAGAAGAAACACGGGCGGCGGGTGTGTGTGTGTTGTGTTGCCGTGGTTGTGTGTGTGTATGTGAAGGAGAAGAGGTGGGGGAAGGGCAGCCATGGATGGGGTGTTTGGATGCTTGAAGAAGAAGAAGAAAAGAGAGAAAGAGAAGGGGGGGGGGGGCGGATGAGAGAGAGGGATTTTTTAGGGTTTTCTTCCTTTTCTTTTTTTTGTTTTGTTTTGTTTTGCTTTGTTTTTTTTTTTGAAATGCAAGATAGGGGGTGTTGGGTTATAGACCGGGTTGACCCGGTTTGAAATGGACTGGGTCGTTTGGGAAGATTGGGCCATTTTTTGGGCCTGTGGCTTGAAATCGAAGAAGAGGCCCAATTCCGACTTTCTTTATATTTTCGCTCTCTTTTCTTCTTTTTATTTCTCTAAAACTAAATTATAAAAATACTTAAATTATTATTAAGAACTAAATTAAGTTATAAAAGTGCAAATTAACTTCCAATAACAATTAACGCACAATTAAGTAATAATTAAGCATAAAATTGTATATTTGGACATTAAATGCTAAAAATGCAAACGATGCCTATTTTTGTAAATTTTTATTTTTTTGTAAACAAACTTAATTACTAACAAATTATAGAATTAAATCCTACATACAAAATGCGATATATTTTTGTATTTTTTATTAATTTAGCAAATAAACATGCACAGACAAATACAAATAATTATTCAAAATATCACAAAATATCACAAAATTGCACACCAAGGAAAATTATTTTATTTTTGAATTTTTGGGGAGTAATTCTCATATTGGGCAAAAATCACGTGCTTACACCAATCGATTGTTCTTAGTAAGAACAATCGATTAGTATCATTTTTGGCCCATTTCAAAGTACACCGGATTCTGGTAAAGTCATCGCTGACCGGCAAAGTTCATCACTTTCATCGTTTCATCGGCCTACTTCACTCGTTGACTCTTTTCTCGGCCAAAATCAGTATCTTCTTTTCTTTTCCTTTCATTTTTGTTTTTCTGTTTTCTAGTTGTTAGTTTTTATTTCTGATTTTATTTTGTTGTTTTGTTATTATTAATCCGTTCAAGTCTATCATACATAGGATTAGTTCAAGATTAGTTGTATAATTATATAAGTTCATTGTATGCGTCTTATTTATTGGAATCAATTGACTTAGGTAGGTTCAAATAATTAGCTCATTTCTGTTTATTAGCCTTAATAGGGTTTCATGTATTTGATTTATGATGTTTGAAGTTAAATGGGTGAAAAGGGTAAATAACAAGAGCCAAAAGGAGTCAATTGGGAAGTAAAATGGGGAAATCTCAGGTAAAAAATATCAGAAGCTTCTAGTATTAGACAACTGTCCATTTTTAGCAACAAATTTTTTTTTGCTAAAATTGGTAAAACGACAGCTGTGCCAGGACTGTCAAAAGATGTTGTACTATCTGACATTTTTGAATTTTAGGGTAGAATATTCCCTATTATGATTATCCTTATACAACCTATATAAGTAAGCAGGCCCTCACTCACTCATATACATTCATCAGCATATTCACTCTAAGGAATCCTCTGAATACACATAGAAAACTCCTGCATTTTTTTTCTTGCATTTATAGTAGCAAACACACACATAGAATCCCTAAGATATCTCAAGTTTGAAGCTTGATTCTGGAGCTGTTCTTTGTTGTTGGTTTGTTTTGTTGCTGCTGCTTTCTGGGTTGCTGAGCTCTATTCTTCTGGTTTTCTGACCTTTATTTGGTCTCAGTGCTCTAATTTCTGCTATATTTACAGGTTAAATCTGAGTTTTTGATTGCTTTTCTGTAAAGTCAAAAATCTATTTTCTTGGTATCTGCTGTATTTGTTGCTGTTAAGGTATTGATTTTACTCTCATTAAATGTAATAGCTTTGAAATGCCATAAATATAATTAAATTTGCAACTTTTGATTTATTACATGCTTGTTAAATGTTCTACACATTAATCTGGTCATCTATGTGTTGTTTGAATGTCCTCTGGCATGCTTACTGTTGAACAGAACTGGGTCTAAAATGTCAGCACGTAATAGTAGTATAACTATGAACTTGTTTGTTAATATTGTGATAATCATGGAACCTTTTTCTCGGTTGTGTTGGCTTGAACATTTAGGGTGAAGTAACACTAAGATTTTTGGTTTGGTTTGAAGCTGAAAAAACACCCATATCCAGCAGTATAGCAGAACTAGTGCCATATAAACTTCGAAAGAAGAAGTCTAGTAGAATTCATTTATGTAATGATGTATGTATGGTTATGTTAGGAATTTGAAGTTTGTTTTTCTCCATAGCAAATGTAAAAAAGGAGTTCGAAAATAGCATGTAGTAACTTTTCCTTTTTTATAGATAATTGCAAATTAGTATGGGGTCGTTTGTCCTATTGTTTGTGTAAATTAAAGCACAAGTGCGAGCTTATGAGGGAACCATTTTCTCCCTTTGTCATTTGGACTTCAGTTGAGCCCAATTATAGCATGGCACCAAATCATCCAAGTTTAGGAGTTTTATAATATTTTAGATTAATTATAGTTTAGCATGGTATATTTGAGGATTCATTTTCTTTCTAAAATAACAATCTATTGTTCAAATATTAGCAGTATTAAATTTATTATAATTTGTTGTGTTTTCATGTGTTCATTACTCATTAACTAAGCTGATTTATAAGGTTAGCCCAATGGCTATTCCTTGTAAATATTGCTTCTAATTTCGTGTTGGGCCTGATATAAGAGGCCTGACCCTCTTTGAGTGAAACAAACTGGACTAAATTTGTAAAGAGTTCGGTTGAGGCTTGCCTGATTGATTTTATCCGGGACATTGGTCAGTATTCTCACCCGGCCATTTTATTTGGTTCGATTTTTGATCTTATGTTGTGCCATGAAATCCACACTTAGTTCTAATTGATTATGCTAATTTCGATGTCATAGAATCAAAACATTTCATAAAATAGTCTAATTACCCACCAATGTGTAGCTTCACTCAAATAAAGTTCTGTAGTATCAAACCTTCATTATTTTAAAAAAAACTTTAGGAAACAAATCAATCTCATTAACACCATAGTTTGCTTTAGGTGCACTGAATAATTAAAACATTGTGACTATGGATACGGTTCCCGTGGCATAGTCATGATACATAAATCCAAATTCGGGTATACATTTCATGTGATCAGACCATAACTTCGAACAATAATAATAAAATAAACATGTCGTAAATTGCGGGTGCATTTCATGTGGCTCTGTTTGCAACGTGTTCTAAAACGACAAGTGTACGACATCGTGACTTGCTCCAAAAATAATTCCATAAATACTAAAAGTGGTTAAAAATTAAAAAATGCACAATTTGTTCTAAATATGTAAATAAATCTGATAATTAGGCCAATTATTAATAGTTGAGTGATCGTGCTAAAATCACGAAACTCGAGAGTGCCTAACACCTTCTCTCGGGTTAACATAATTCCTTACCCGATCTTATGTGTTCGCGGACCAACAAATAGAGTTAATTTTCCTCGATTTGGGATTTTAAAATAAACCGGTGACTTGGGACACCATAATTGTTCCAAGTGACTACTCTGAAATTAAATAAAATAATCCCATTTCAATTAATGTCACTTAAATTGAAAAAACTCCCTATCCCTCAGCGGGAAAAAGGAGGTATGACAGGTCTGGCGACTCTGCTGGGGATAAGAACCCAGAACCTCTGGTTCAGGGTTCAGAATTCGAGCTTAGAATAACTATGATACTTAGCTTTTATTTATTATCTGTTTTTTACGTGTTTGAACCTAATGTGCTAAATGTCGCTTTTTACTGTTTTGATGTTGCTTGAACTGTATATAAACTGTTACGAAACCCTCTTCTCTCTGAGTCTTCTAAATCATCTGGGAAGCGTATACTTCGTGTGGCTTCTTTTCTGGTAGAGTCATATCCTAATTTTAGAACGAGGTTCGGACAAGTTGCAAAGACAGTGAAGCTTCTGTATTCCCGGTACGCTGTCCCCCCCCCCTCTGCTCGAGCTGTCCGCTCGGGGTAAGCCAGGTGTAGAATAATACACTCAGATTTTAAACCTAGAATAACATAGCCTCATGCCAGATCCTTAGTAGGAACACTTGTTTGCATCACGTGCATTTGACTTTGGGGACTCAACATAGGGGTTGGGTCCGTCTAGGACAGGGGTACCTAAAATAAAAAGACCATCCTGATGTATCTTACGTGCTACTTGTACATTTATTTGCTTCGGCTTGCATGTTGACCGGCATCTAGAATAGGGAAGAAAAACAACAAAAATCAAGATTGAGGTAAGAGAGAGAAAATCACCCGCTTCTAAAAATCCCGGTATCAAAAATACCCCGAAACTCTACCGAAATTCTGAAAAAAACGAGAAAAAGAAGGAAAAATCATTTCATATTTTTTTGTTGCGTCAAAACTTACCGAACTACGCGGGTTTGATTCTCACCGGATGTGAGATACGTAGGCAACCCTCATCGGGTCCAACCTTGCTTTTGCCAAAAAAAAAGAACCAAAAATATGAAATGTTGTCGTTTTTGTCATAAATAAAGTTAGGTAATGCCGTTTTTGTCCAAATAGCCAGAAATGTCCCGACGGGATGTTAGAAGGCCGTTTTTGCAAGAATAGCCACCTATGGTCCTTTTTCTAATTTTTGGCCACCTAGCCAACACAACCCTAAAATCTTCCCTTCTGAAGTGCTGAAGGCCCGTATTTGTAACGGCGGCCTTGAGATGTTTGAGTTACATTTTGCAAAAAAAATATAATCTTTCTTTTGGGGTCAAAATAAATCACATATTTTTAACCAGCCGCCTTAAATAAAATGTGTAGGATGAGCACTGTTGAAAATCTACCTTTTCAAATCGTAGAGGAAATCCCACTAGGATTCCACATGTGGTGAAACGACCTGGGGAAGGTCAGCAAGAGTGCTGTGACAAAGGCTTTAGGCGGGCTCACTAGTCTTTTGTAAATTCAACCAAGGGTGGATATAATTGAAGTTTTGATACCATTTTGGGACCCGACACATAATGTATTCCATTTATCTAATTTTGATTTGACTCCTACACTAGAAGAGATATCAAGTTATGCTGGTCTTGACGGGAACCTCAGGCACCGATATCCAGTAGCACCAAGGATTGTAACCCCTCATAAGTTTTTGGACCTTCTGAGTATTTGCCGGGAAGTTAAAGATGGAAATTTGGCTGAGAGATTCTGCACATTCCACTTCTTATACAGCCGTTATGGGGACCCCCGCGGATTTGAGGCTTCAGACACCGGTTTAAGTCATCGGGGGAATAAAAATAAATGGGAAGCACGTAGAGGATTGGCCTTCGTAGTGGCATTTGTAGGCATTCTGATATGTCCCAGGAGTGACAGACATATAGATCTGGGGCTTGCAGGAGTGACTGACTTTATGATCAAAAAGGCCAATGACACTATCATACCAATGATCCTTGCAGAAATTTACCGAGCTTTAACTATTTGTCGAGCTGGGACAAAGTTTTTTGAGGGTTGCAACTTGCTTTTGCAAATATGGTTGGTAGAACATCTTGCCATCACCCGGGGTACATGAACTATGGTCTGACCAGTCTCAATTGCATTGAAGAACATGAAAATCGGGTAGACGGTCATGAGTTTTTAGAAGGTACTGAGGCATGGTTTGCATATTTGGGTTCTTTGACTGCAGACCGAATCGAGTGGACTTTCGGTTGGTTCCCAGTCAACGAGGTTATTTATATGTCTGTCGGAGTGTGCTTTCTTTTGTTGATGGGTCTTCGGAGTATTCAGTCGCATACTCCAAATCGAGTTCTACGCCAATTGGGCAGATACCAAACTGTCCCTCATGATGAAGATTTGTGTCAACAAGTTATTGAACTATGACCAAAAGCCATGTTCCCAGAATAAAAGTTTCGCCAGATTTGGCACTAATGTAGGTTTCTGGAGCCACAGATTCAAGTACAGAATTTGTCCAGGGGTGAAGTATAATCTAGCTACGCGGCCTGCTATGGTAAATGGGTTCGAGTCAATCAAGAGCCAGAACAGCCCGCCAAAAAGCCCCATGTACAACAATTCACTGATGTAGCACAAGAACAATGTGATTGGTTAGCTAAGGAGAAGGGATACCAGATTACCATAAGCAAGTTAGAGGATCAAATAAAAATACTCAAATTTGATACTAGCTTGCAGGCTGCTGAGGATGAAGAAGAAAAGAAAAGGTTGGCTCGAGAAAATGAAGGTCCTCCAAGCTCGGATCCAGAATATGAGAATAGCCGCTGAAGACCCGCCCAGAAGTGGAAAAGATGAAAAACTCATAAACAGTCTTAGACGAAAAATATATGATTATGGGGATGACTTAGAAAAGGCCAAGGATAAATTGGAAAAAGCCCGGACAAAGTTGGCAAAGAATGTAGAAGAACGGATGAGGTTTGTTCAACAGCTAAAGGAAAAGTATGTCAAAGGAGTCACGGGTTTAAAGAAAAAGCTGACTACTCTTGAAAATGAAATGGCCCAGCAAACAAAGAACTTCAAAGCGAAAAGAAAGCAGTGCTATGCATTGATGTCTGGACTAGAAGAAGACATGCGGAAATTGCAAGAGCAAAACCATATGACCACACAAGTTTTGGAGGCCAGGTCTCAGCAATTTGGACGCCTACTCCAATAGAAGGGTGTCATTAGAGAAAGGATTAAAGGAATTGTTGATTATATCGTATTGAAGTGCCATGAATGCGAGGATATGACCAGGTCCATGTTCTTCGCCGTTGTGATGACTTTTGTCTGTCAGATAATGGACGACCTAGACCGTCTCCAAGAAGATATCGCACGCAGGCTCGCGCCGGGACCGACTGAGGTCCTGCGGGCCCCTAGAGTAGTATTGGAGGCTCTTATGTATTCCTGATTTTCTTTTCGAGTCTGTATTTCATTTTTTCTAGTCTGTTAGTTTTCTGTGAGTCTATTTTTGTTTTCCAGTTCTTAAGTCTGTATGTTGGAGTCTTTATAATAGAAAAAACCAGAACTTTTTATTTAATGAAATATTGAAAACCCAAAAAGTTTCTTTCTTTTGTTTCGCATTTATCTCCTGAACTATGTAATGATCTAATTCATGCGGCATCGTGATACATAGGCAATCCTTATCGGATTTGATCATAGCTATAGATAACCCTTGTGAAAAAAAAGAAGAAGAGAAGAAAAACATAAAAAAAGAGGAAAAATAAAAGAGCGCAAAGAAAGAAAAGATTCAGGATTTCGTAGTGGACAAAAAGAAAAGCCGGGATGAGACACACAGCCGTTGCAAAAATATTTAGAAAAAACGTTTAACTATTTAGGTGCATTGCATTCCCTAACGTGCGATTCTCTACATGTTAAAAATCTCAAATTAACCGGTTTGTTGTGTATGATGTTTAAGAATAGGTTCTGTTTTTAGGTGGTTGGTTTTGTGGTAACCTGGTTTCACACCCTTATTTTACAAGATCTAAAGGGAGTGTCACAATGACATCATAGAGTCATCTACCAATCATTAACCCCTCAAAGGATAGCCCGACATCGGTTATCTCGGCCTCAGAGTCAGCAACTACTGAAGAAAATAGAATACTACGTCTCCGCATGTTGGAGATGTGGGACGCTTGGTCTAATGGCAGAGAACTTCCCAGTGCAATCCCTGGATTTCCCGAACTGATTCCCAGGACAAGTGGAACCTCCAACGTCCCTATTACCGTAACCAACCCGTTCATCCTGTTCGGGTACCCCACTATGTCAGCTAACTTCATCAGTATGCCTTCTGAGGTTCGCCCCCAGGCACCATTTTTAGGAGTATCTACTACGATATTCACTGCACCACCAGTCTCTACTATGGCACAGCCAACAATGCCTAGGACATGTTTCGAACCATCAGCCTTCACTTTCTAAGTACCACGATTTCAACTTGACATGGCTCATATCATTCCAAACTCATACTCTCAGCACCCTTGATATGAGTCTCCCATGGAACAAGAAAGAACCGTGAAGAACCCCGAGCAAGAAGAGATAACTTGGAAAATGAAAAGCAATGAACAAAGTCTTAAGAACATGCAAGGCCTGAGTGGCCAAAAGAGTGTTTCGTACGCTGACCTGTGCATGTTTCCTCACGTTCATCTGCCTATTGGCTTTAAAACGCCAAAATTCAAAAGATATGACGGGCATGGAGACCCAATCGCCCATTTGAAAAGATATTGCAATCAGCTGAGAAGGGCGGGCAGAAAGGAAGAACTTTTGATGGCCTATTTCAGGGAAAGCTTAACTGGAATTGTGTCAAAGTGGTATATGGACCAAGACATCTCCCATTGGCACATATGGGATGACCTGGCTCGGGATTTCATCAGACAGCTCCAATAAAATGTGGACATAGCTCCGAATAGAAATTCTTTTTCCAACCTAAAAAAGAAACCATTAGAAAGCTTCCGAAAATACGCTATAAAATAGCGTGAACAAGCGGCCAGGGTAAAACCCCCAATAGATGAGGCCGAGATGGTCAGTGTCTTCTTACAGGCCCAAGAGGCCGATTATTTCCAAAATATGATGTCTTCCATGGGCAAACCGTTCGCAGGCCATAAAATTGGAGAAATGGTAGAAAATGGCTTGAAAACAGGTCGCATTTGAGTCAATCAGCTATAACAGCCACTTCCCAAGCCATCTAGAGCGGTTTGGGAGGTTTAGCAAACCGAAAAAAGAAAGAAGAGGGATCCATGATGGCTTCAAGCTCGAGGAATTCTTGCTAACCCCGAGGTTACTTTGGTTCCCCTCCCAGGACCCCGCAATATTACTAGCCCCACAAAGATGCAGCATATGCTATGGCCCCTCATCCTTAAGCAGTAATGAATGCCCAGCCGTACACTCGGCCACAACAACATTACAATCATAACCAAGCTCCACCTCCAAGAAACAACCCTCCTTACCAAGCCCCGTATAATCCACATCCACCATAGAATAATTACCAATATAACACCCGTCCCTGTGAACCTCCCAGAAAAGCTAACTTCACACCTATTGGTGAGTCATATTCCAGCCTTTTCCCAAAATTAGTCCAAATGGGCCTGTTGCAGCCTGTACCTCTAAACAGGCAGAACCCAGAATCAACGTCCTACAGGCCAGGTACCAGGTGCGCTTATCACTCAGGAGCGGAGGGGCATGACACTGAAGATTGTTGGACCCTTAAGAGAGTAGTTGAAAATCTGAGAGAACAGAAGCTGGTAGTGTTGAGGGACGAAGAAGCCCCCAATGTAACTAACAACCCACTGCCGGCTCACAATAACGGGACGGTCATTGGGATGATATGTGAGGACAAAGAATTCGACCCAGCTTTGAAAGCTATCGTTGCTATCACTGACTCGGAAAAAAAAACCTAAGCGGTAGCAAAACAAGCTAGAGATAAGAAGTAGATCAATTCCACTCCCCAAAACGCAGAAAAGGCTGTGGAAATAAGGATAGGAGTAGCACCTCCTAAATATTCCATTATCTATGTTCCTAGGGCCCCTAGAAAGGAAAAATTCATGTTGAGACCTCCCAAAAGACTTGAGCAACAAAAAATCACGCTGAATGTGCCAAAGATATACGGGCCAAAGGGGACTTATGTGGCACGGGGGCCGATAATTTCACCAAGGTTGACTGAGCCCGTGGTTATCATCCGCGCACCGTAGAGTCCCATGAAAGACACTGCTGCTGTCCCTTGGAACTACAATAAGGCAGTGGTCACATACAAAGGATAGGAAATCATGGGAGAAGTAAATAAAATGAACCAATCTGGGAAGTATCTCAACCTAGAAGAATTGAACAAAACAAAGCAGAAGCGGTTTCCACTTAAGAAGTTGGTCGATGTTGAAGAAGCGGAGGAACTTTTTCGAAAACTGAAAACCTTAGAGTATGCTGTAATTGATCAACTTAGAAAGACTCCCTCCCATGTCTTACTTTTGTCCCTGCTGATAAGCTCAAATGAACATCAGAAAGTGTTGTTAAAGACACAGAATGAGGCATATGTTCCGGTTGATACCACAGTTGAACAGTTGGAAAGAATGGCAAAGCGATTTTTTGAAGTCAACCTAATATTCTTCAGCCGAAATGACTTGCCTCCAGAAGGAGCCGCCCACAACAAAGCCCTTCATTTGACTGTCAAGTGTGAAGGAAATTATGTGAAAAGGTTTATGTTGGGCGGTGGATCTGGAGTTGATATTTGCCCTCTATCAACATTACAAAGGATGGAAATTGGGACTGAAAGGATTAGACCCAACAATGTTTGCGGACGTGATTTCGACGGCATCAAGCGGGATACGATAGGGGAGATTGACTTGATCCATTGGCCCTGTAGATTTTAAAGTAACATTTCAAGTTTTGGACATGGACACTTCGTATAACTTTCTCTTAGAAAGGCCTTGGATACATGCCCTCTACTCTCCACCAAATGGTCAAGTTCAAACATGAAAACCAAGAAATAGTGGTCCACGGAGAAGATGAACAATCAATTTACAGGGACCCGTCAGTCCCATGCTTGGAGGCTAGAGAAGGTAGTGAACACATCGTCTACGAAGATTTTGAGATCGTGGTCGCATACCAGTGCGAGGAATGAACCCCATGCCCTCACCCCTGCTTATCAAACGCATCAATCATGGTTGCCAGTGAAATGATCAAACATGGGTACAAACCCGAGAAAGGGCTCGGGGTGTCCTTACAAGGCATTACAGAGCCTATCACTTTGACTGCCAGTGCGAAGTTCTTTGGCATAGGCTTTCAAGCTATAGAGGCCAACGTAAAATGGGCTAATGAACATAAGAACAATGGGTGGGCCCTGCCTCAGCTAGTCCCACACCTCGTCAGGACATTTTTTAAGCCAAGGTATATAGAAGAAGAAGAAGAATAATAAGAGGTCTTCACGCCCGATGAAATTGAGGATATTTGTAGGGCAATGAGGCAAATGTTGTATGAGGTTCACATGGTCCAACCGGGTGAGGGATCAAGCACTGTTGAGGTGCAATACATGGGGCCAAATGCTAAACTTCAAAATAGGGAGGCTACTCCATTCCTAGTCAGGCGGGAATCCTGGTAGTTCAGTCTTGCCATCTTTTCTGCATTCTGAGTTATTTCAGGGAGTAACTCGAATGTTTTTAGTTTGTTGTCTTTAAATTTCGATGTAAACCCATCTATCTTCAACTTCAATGAAATAAAATCAATATTTAATCATCTATGAATCTCTTTCCATTATTCTTTCTGATTTTTGTTACTTTTCTTATCTCTATCTTTTCAGTTCTAATAATGCGGACTTAAATAACATGACATGCTTGCGGACTTCATGCTTAGATCCTAACACGCTGTCTAACTGTGAAATAATGAATCAAGAACAAGAATATGATGAAGATGAGGCTTTTAGGGAAATAAATCGAGAACTGGAACAATTTGAGAATAAGCCTAAGCCAAACTCAGAATAAACCGAGCCAGTCAATTTGGGTAGTCAATAAGAGGTCCAGGAAACCATGATAAGTATTCACGCTGATGAAAGAACTAGAGATGCATTGATCTAACTTTTGTTTGAATTCAAAGACATGTTTGCCTGGTCCTATGATGATATGCCAGGATTGAGTGTTGATTTGGTGGTGCACAAATTTCCGACTTATCCTATTTATCCACCTGTCCAACAAAAGCAGAGAAAGTTTAAAATAGACATCAGTGACAAGATCAAAGAAGAAGTCACCAAACAGTTGAAAGCTGGCTGATCCGAGTGGCCCGATACACCACATGGTTGGCTAACGTGGTCCTAGTGCCAAAGAAAGATAGGAAAACCCAAGTGTGTGTTGATTATCGAGATTTTAACAAAGCAAGCCCCAAGGACAACTTTCCATTACCAAACATCCACATTCTTATTGACAACTGTGCCAAACATGAGATACAGTCTTTCGTGAATTGCTATGCTGGGTATCACCAGGTTTTGATGGATGAAGAAGACGCAGAAAATACAGCTTTCACCACACCCTGGGGCACTAATTGTTATTGGGTCATGCCATTTGGTTTAAAGAATGCCGGGGAAACTTATATGAGAGCTATGACTACCATCTTTCATGACATGATGAACCGGGAAATTGAGGTATATGTGGACAATGTGATCATTAAATTCAGAACATAGGATGAGCATGTACGAGACCTGAGAAAGTTCTTTGAGCGTCTGCGCAAATATGACTTGAAGTTGAATCCAGCTAAATGTGCATTCGAAGTTCCATCGGGGAAACTTCTAGGGTTTATAGTTAGTCGGAGGGGCATCAAATTAGATCCAACAAAGATAAAGTCTATTCGGGATTTGCCACCTCCAAGAACCAAGAAAGAGGTCATGAGTCTGCTGGGAAGATTGAATTATATCAGTAGGTTCATTGCCCCACTGACTACCATATGTGAGCCCATATTTAAGTTGCTAAAGAAAGATGTGGCAATTAAGTGGATGGATGAGTGTTAAGAGGCTTTTGATAAAATCAAAGAGTATTTGTCAAATCTGCCGGTGTTGGTTCCGCCTGAGCTGGGAAGACCTTTGTTCTTGTACTTGACAGTCTTGGAAATTTTTTTTGGTTGTGTTCTCGGGCAACATAATGCAAACGGGAAGAAAGAGCAGGCCATATACTACTTGAGCAAGAAATTTACTGGTTATGAAGCCAAATACACGTAGTTGGAGAGAACTTGTTGTGCCCTAACTTGGGTCGCTCAAAAGCTTAGGCACTATTTATTGGCCTACACCACATATCTCATAACCAGATTGGATCCCCTAAAGTACATATTCCAAAAACCGATGCCCACGGGAAGGTTAGAAAAGTGGAAAATACTGCATACTAAGTTTGACATTGTCTATGTCACCCGTACGACGATGAAAGCTCAAGCCTTGGCAGCTGAGAATCCTGTTGATGATGAATATCAACCCTTGAGTACTTACTTTCCGGATGAGGAAGTAAATTCAGTTAAAGTAATTCCAGAAGAAACCAATGCTTGGAAAATATTCTTTGATGGAGCTATAAATACAAAAGGTGTCGGGATCGGGGCAATCTTGATTTCGCCCACTGGTCAGTACTATCCTTCCGCAACTCGTTTTCATTTCTTCTGTACAAACAACACCACTGAGTATGAAGCCTGCATTATGGGTATGAATATGGCAGTTTGCATGGATATGGAATAATTGTTAATCATGGGAGATTCTGACTTGATTATTCAGCAAGCTCAAGGTAAATGGGAAACTCGGGACACCAAGCTTATCCCATATAGGCGACATGTGGAAGATGTTAGCAAACAGTTCAAGTCTGTTGAATTCAGGTACATCCCTCGATTCCACAATGAGTTAGATGATGCGTTAGCCACCTGGCAGCAATGTTGCCGTATCCGGGTAATGTCCATATCGGCCCATTGGAGATCCAAATCAGAGAAAGACATGGTTATTGCAATACAGTTGAAATAGAACTAGATGTTTGTCCATGGTATCATGATATCAAAAGGTTTTTGAAAACGAAGGAATATCCCGAGCAAGTCAGTGGAGATCAAAAGAGAACCATTAGAAGGCTCGCCAGCAGTTTCTTCTTGAACGGAGAGGTATTGTACAAAAGAACCCCAGATTTGAATTTTTTAAGGTACATAGATGCCTAAGAGACTAGAAAGATCATGAACGAAGTGCATTCAGGAGTATGGGGGCCTCACATAAATGGATATGTTCTTGCCAAGAAAATTCTTCGGGCGGGTTATTATTGGATGACCATGCAAAAGGATTGCTTCAGTTTTGTCCGAAAGTGCCATCAGTGTCAGATACACGGTGACTTGATTCATGCACCGCCTTCAGAGTTGCATCCTATGTCAGTGCCTTGGCGGTTCGTCGCCTGGGGTATGTATGTCATTGTACCAATCGAGCCAAAATCTTCAAACTGCCATAGGTTCATCTTGGTTGCGATTGATTATTTCACAAAATGGGTGGAAGCAGTCACTTTCAAAGCCATCACCAAGAAAGCGGTGGTGGACTTCGTGCATTCCAACATCATTTGTCATTTTGGTATCCCTAAAACTATCATTACAGACAATGCTACAAATCTGAATATCCATTTGATAAGGGAGGTATGCGAACAATTTAAGATCACGCATCGTAACTCCACCCTTATCGACCCAAATCTAATAGTGTTGTCGAAGCGGCAAACAAGAATATCAAGAAGATCCTCGGGAAAATGATCCAAAGATCTAGACAATGGCATGAAAACTTAACATTTGCATTATTGGGATACCGCACAACTATGCGCACATCGTTTGGGGCAACACCCTATTTATTGGTTTACGGCACTGAAGCCATGATACCGGCAAAAATTGAGATTCCAACTCTTCAAATCATTGTTGAAGCTGAGATTGAGGATGTTGAATGGGTCAAAACCTGCTTAGAACAATTAACTATGATTGATGAAAAGCGGATGGCCGCAGTCTACCACAGGCAGTTGTATCAACAAACAATGGCTCACGCCTACAACAAGAAAGTGCGACCTAGAAACTTTAAAGTGGGGCAACTCGTTTTGAGACATATTCTTCCGCATCATGAGGAAGCAAAAGGAAAATTTTCTCCAAATTTGAAAGGTTCGTAGATTGTAAGAAAATGGTAGTCGAACACTGTATTTGGGAGACATCGTAGAAAATGATCCCGAAACAACTCTTAATGCTGATCTAGTCAAAAGGTATTATGTTTGACCTTTTTACGCGATTTTAGTACTCTCCGATTGGGATGACAAAGGCTTTCATTTCTCGCTACCCAAACACTATCAATCCTTTGCAAACCCTTTGAGCCGGTTACTCTTCTTTTGATTACCCTCTTTGGAGCCAAGACATTGTTGAAAAAAAAATGAAAAATGATGAAAGAAAATAAAAGTTTTTCCTGAACTACGTTCGACTTGATTCCGAAAGGATATGTAGGCAGCCTCTCTCTATGGTTCAGTCACACCAAAATAAAAATCCAAAATTCCCCCCAAAGGTGAAACTGGGGTAGAAGTTATAATGGTTCGGCGAAGGTTTCGCCTGAAAGTTTCCAAAGTTATAACTCAATCCAAATCCTTTTTACCCAAAAGCCTTGTTCAAGCCCTTCTGATCGATCGACAAAGAGGTTCGAAATGGAAGGGATACAATTACTTGGATATGATGCAATCAAAATGAGAGAAATAAAATGAGATAGAATTATTGGTGAAAACCCTCGCGTGCACCATAAGGCGAAGTAAGCAGAGAAATTGAAAATGAGAGAGTCTTGTTAGTGAAAACTCGAAAAGAGCACTATAAGGCGACGGTAAGAAGAGAAATGAGAGAGGTCAGCTAGTGAAAACTAACAAAGGGCACCACTGATCGAAAAAAGAGGATCTTCAGTCACTGACATTGACACAGTCCTGGGCAAGGTTTCTCGATTTCGAGGCAAAGGTTGTGATGAATTTTTGAGAGTCGGACAATTGGCACAGATGAGGCATCCATTCCAAAAGGCATGTGATGTTCATTGAAGTCTGCATGTACTCCAGATAAGTCCTTCTTTCCTTTCCCCAAAAGGGATACCTCTTGTCAAAATTCATTTTTCCATTTCATTGTTTGTTATTTCCTTTTAATCCCTTTCGGTCTAACTCTATTCCGAACTTGACACAAAGAAGGGATGGCAAGACTGATTTGTAGGGTTCTCATTTGGTACAAGCTAATATGCAAAACGGGCACCCAGCATCGTCAGGGATATAAAGTCGACCTCGACTGGCCATGCCGATCGATGCTTCGAAATCAAAACTCTTGGAAGAAGAAAATCAAATTGAAGTTCCTATAAAGGCAAATAAAGTTGAAAAGGTTGAGTCCCACATGACTAACCGTCTCGGTAAAGGTTTGAAAAGACAAGGTAGCCAAATGCTCTGAAATTGAAATTGGGAGAAAGAAGCCAGAAATAAAAGGCATATGAAGGAAAAATAAAGTTGGAAAAGGTTAAGTCCCATGCGATTAGCCGTTGCAACAAAGTTTGAGGAGCCAAAAGTTCCCTAATGCTCCGAAGTTAAAAAAACGACAAGTTAGAAGGGAAGGGCCTATAGAGGCAAAATAAAGTCGAAAAGGTTAAGTCCCATTGACCAATCATCATGGAAAAGTCTAGAAAAGCCAGAGTTTCTCCGGGGTAAAAAATGCAATCGGTATTTAGGAAACAACCAGTTGCAGATGAAAAGGGCCGAGATCAAGTGGTTGAAATAATCAAGGCCACAAAACCAACCACCGTTTCAAAATGACAAATTGTTCTTTGTTTGAAAAACAGGAAACAAGTGTAATTCAAAGAACCTTGCAAGAAGCAGGTGCAACAAAAGGAAACCGCGGAGAGACTAAAATAGTTCTGCAGCAATAATCAATCCAAAAGGGAAGTCTCCTCCAAATTCTTTCCTGCATTTTTACTCATATTTCTTAAATAAATATGATGGAAAAAATGAAATGAAATGAAATGAAGAAAAGTTCAAAGTCATGGTAGTATAGGGTCTCCAATCCCTAGCTGCGTCTTTTCCAACATGGGGTCCCACTCCCTAGTTGATACCGGCATAACCCAATGACTTTTCCAACATAGGGTCCCACTCCCTAGTTGATGCCAGCATAACTGATGACTTTTACAACATAGGGTCTCACTCCGTAGTTGATGCCGGCATAATCCGATGACTTTTCCAACATAGGGCCCCACTCCCTAGTTGATGCCGGCATAACCCAATGACTTTTCCAACATAGGGTCCCACTCTTTAGTTGATGCCGTCATAACCCGATGACTTTCCTAACATAGGGTCCCACTCCCTAGTTGATGTTGACATAACCCGATAACTTTTCCAACATAGAGTCTCACTCCCTAGTTGATGCCGACATAACCCGATGACTTTTCCAACATAAGGTCTCACTCCCTAGTTGATGCTAGCATATCCTAATAACTATTCCAACATAGGGTCCCACTCCCTAGTTGAGGCCAGCATAACCTGGTGATTTCTTAAATATAGGGTCTCCAACCCCTAGATGATTTTATTTTAGATACAGAGTTTCTACTCCCTAATTTTTTTTTCCAAGGATACACAATCCTGATCTTTATTGCTTTCAATAATGAAGTAGTATAATGTTTTGGTTACAAATAACTCACGAAATATTTTCTAGTGAAAACAGGGGCAGAAAAATTCCGTTCGTTTATTTGTTTTGGTGTTTGAGCAGGTTGTACCTCGAGATACAGGGTTTGAGATGACCAAAAGAAGAAGTCTTAATCCAAAATAAAGAAAAAGAAGGGAAGGAAAGAAAAGAAGTGAACTCAAAGTGCAAAAGCGGAGAAAAGATGTGGACTGCTCAAGACATGATTGAAGTCACAAGCTTTGCATGTCTTGCCTTGGTCCGAAAAGCTGAAGAAGAATGGACTGACACTCGCAGCTAACAAGCATCAAGATTCAGATTAGAGTCTGCATGAAAAACCAGTCAAGACTCAAGATCAAGCTTCAGAAGGTTTATAGATAGGAATCTTGTAACTCGTAACTGATAGGCTTAGTTGGTTTAGTTTTTCATTTCTTGATCTTGGTGTAATAAGGAGCTCAACAAACAGAAACAACAGTGAAATCACAACTTCTAGGTAGTCCCAGCTACCAAAATTTCCAGAACTACACTGACTTGATTCCTTTATAGCCAAGGATATATAGGCAACCTCCGAAGCAAGGTTCGGTCAAACTTTTTCAAAATACTTCTCATGGAGTATCCAAACGGGAAAAATTCGCTCGTAATTGCTCATTTTATCTTTGTCCAAAAACTCTTCATGTTTCCGAGCAAAGAGGGGCAGCTGTGAGCACGTGATTTTTTCTCGACTCGAAATATTCCTACTAAAAAATACTAAAATAGATTTTCTAAATTATTTTTAGTTTTGTAGAATTTTTGTAGGATTTTCTTAGTTAATTGTTTGCATTTTGTGCACATTTAATATTTTTAAAATCATAAAAAAATATCAAAAAATATCCAAATCATCATTACATTCATTAAACAAAAAAATCATAAAAATTATCATAGTCTTGTCTACATTTTTGTTTTAATTAATTAATTAATCTTAAACTTAGTGAAAATAGGTAATGATAATTTTATGAAATAGATTAGTTTAGAGTCTAAATTAAGATTTCATTTAGTTTACTTAGGATTTTATTAATTAATTAAAAAAAGGAAAAAAGAGAAGAAAACAAAGAGAAGGAAAAAAGGAAGAACATTTTTGGTCTTGTTTCTTGTTAAAATTAAGCCAATTCCTAAAATGGCCCAATTAATTTGAAACCAACACCCAGTCCAACCCAAACTCGATCCAAGTCCAATCCAACCCTCAGTAATCGAAACGACATAGTTTTCCCCTCCCCTAATCCCAGCCGTTGGATCATTTCGCAACTGATATCCACCCCGTTATAAATGTTGGACCAGACCCCCTACCCCCTAAAGAACACTCACAGACCCCTTCTTCGTCTCTATAATTGCCGCCGCTAGCCACCCGCCGGAAATCGCCCCACGGCGGCGGCGATGCCCCAAACCACCCTAATATTTAACCACACAATCTCCAGCCTCCCCTCATCACTATCCTACAATAAATTTCCCTAAATTCCCCACTCATTTGCTTTAGTTTCAAATTTGAGATTCCAAAAGAAATTAAAAAAAAACCCTAATTCGTTCCTCTTTCTAATTTCAATGGGTTTCAAGGCTCGATTCATGCCGAAATTTATGCCAATCGATTGTTATCAGTAAGAACAATCGATTAGCATCATTTTTGGCCCATTTCGAAGTACACCAGATTCCAGTAAAGTTATCACTGACCGGCAGAGTTCATCACTTTCATCGTTTCATCGGCCTACTTCACTCGTCGACTCTTTTCTCAGCCAAAATTAGTTTCTTCTTTTCTTTTCCTTTCATTTTTGTTTTTCTGTTTTCTAGTTGTTAGTTTTTATTTCTGATTTTATTTTATTATTTTGTTATTATTAATCCGTTCAAGTCTATCATACATAGGATTAGTTATATAATTATATAAGTTCATTGTATGCGTTTTGTTTATTGGAATCAATTGACTTAGGTAGGTTCAAATAATTAGCGTGTTTCTGTTTATCGGCCTTAATAGGGTTTCATGTATTTGATTTCTGATGTTTGAAGTTAAAGGGTGAAAAGAGTAAATAACAAGAACCAAAAGGGGTCAATTGGGAAGTAAAATATGGGAATATCAGGTAAAAACATATCAAAAGCTTCTAGTATTGGACAACTGTCCATTTTTAGCAACAAAAAAGATGCATAAATTGGTAAAAAGGACAGGTGTGCCAGGACTGTCAAAAGATGTACTATCTGACATTTCTGAATTTTAGGGTAGAATATTCCCTATTATGCTTATCCTTATACAACCTATATAAGTAGGCACCTCACTCACTCATATACATTCATCAGCATATTCACTCTAAGGAATCCTCTGAATACACACAGAAAACTCTTGCATTTTCTTTTTCTTGCATTCATAGTAGAAAACACACACATAGAATCCCTAATATATCTCAAGTTTGAAGCTTAATTCTGGAGCTGTTCTTTGATGTTAGTTTGTTTTGTTGTTGTTGTTTTCTGGGTTGCTGAGCTATATTCTTCTGATTTTCTGACCTTTATTTGGTCTCAGTGCTCTAATTTTTGCTCTAGTTACAGGTTGAATCTGAGTTTCTGATTACTTTTCTCCAAAGTTAGAGATCTATTTTCTTGGTATCTACTGTATTTGTTGCTGTTAAGGTATTGATTTTACTCTCATTAAATGTAATAGCTTTGGAATGCCAAAAATATCATCACATTTGCAACTTTGGATTGATTACATACTTGTTAAATGTTCTACATATTAATCTGGTCATCTATGTGTTGTTTGAATCTCCTCTGTCATGCTTACTGTTGAACAGAACTGGATCTGAAATTTCAGCACATAATAGTAGTATAACTATGAACTTGTTTGTTAATGTTGAGATAATCATGGAACATTTTCTCGGTTGTGTTAGCTTGAACATTTAGGGTGAAGTAACACTGAGATTTTCGGTTTGGTTTGAAGCTGAAGAAACACCCATATCCGGCAGTATAGCAGCAACTAGTGCCATATAAACTTGAAATTTTGAAAGAAGAAGTCTAGTAGAATTCATTTATGTAATGATGTATGTATGATTATGTTTGGAATTTGAGATTTGTTTTTATGCATAGCCAATGTAAAGGGAGTTCGAAAATATCCTGTAGTAACTTTTCCTTTTTTATAGATAATTGCAAATTAGTATCGGGTCGTTTGTCCTATTGTTTGTGTAAATTAAAGCAAAAGTGCGAGCTTATGAGGGAACAATTTTCTTCCTTTGTCATTTGGACTTCAGTTGTGCCCAATTCTAGCATGGCACCAAGTCATCCAAGTTTATGAGTTTTACAATATTTCATATTAATTATAGTTTGCATGGTATATCTGAGGATTCATTTTCTTTCTAAAATAATAATCTATTGTTCAAAGTGACATTAGCAGTGTTAAACTCATTATAATTTGTTGTGTTTTCATGTGTTCATTGCTCATTAACTAAGCTGATTTATAAGGTTAACCCAATGGCTATTCCTTGTAAATGTTGCTTCTAATTTTGTGTTGGGCTTGATATAAGAGGCCTAACCCTCTTTGAGTGAAACAAACTGGACTCAACTTGTAAAAAGTCCAGTTAAGGCTTGCCTGATTGATTTTATCTGGCTCATTGGTTAGTATTCTCACCTGACCATATTATTTGGTTCGATTTTTGATCTTACGTTGTGCCATGAAATCCACGCTTAGTTCTAATTGATTATGCGAATTTCGATGTCATAGAATCAAAACATTTCATAAAATAGTCTAGTTACCACCAATATGTGTAGCTTGACTCAAATAAAGTTCTGCAGTATCAAACCTTCATTAGTTTAAAAAAAATTAGGAAACAAATCAATCTCATGAACACCGTAGTTTGCTTTATGTGCGATGAATAAATAAAATATCGTGATTATGGGTACAGTTCCTGTGGCATAGTCATGATACATAAATCCAAATTCGGGTGTGCATTTCATGTGACCCGACCATAACTCCAAACAATAATAATAAAATAAACATGTCGTAAATCGCGTGTGCATTTCATGTGGTGCGGTTTGCAACGTGTATCAAAACGACAAGTGTACGACATCGTGACATGTTCCACAAATAATTCCATAAATACTAAAAGCGGTTAAAAGTTAAAAAAAAAGCACAATAGGTTCTAAACATGTAATAAATCTGATAATTAAGCCAATTATTAATAGTTGAGCGACCGTGCTAAAACTACGGAACTCGGGAGTGCCTAACACCTTCTCCCGGGTTAACAGAATTTCTTACCTGGTCTTCTGTATTTGCGGACCAAAAAATAGAGTCAATTTTCCTCGATTTGGGATTTTAAAATAAACCGGTGACTTGGGACATCATAAATATTCCAAGTGGCGACTCTGAAATTAAATAAAATAATCCCATTTCGATTAGTGTCACTTAAATTGGAAAAACTCCCTATCTCTCTGGGGGAAAAAAGGAGGTGTGACACCGAGGCGTTTGACCCACTCCACAAGAAAAGAGGATACTCTATGAACATCCGATTTAAAAATTATAACAAGGATAATACACAAGGAAGCACAATTTTTATTAACGGTCAAGTAACCCGTTTGAACTCAAGTAAGTGAAATTCGGTCTCATACAATTCCTTTATCAAGTTTCAATA
Organism: Nicotiana tabacum; assembly: GCF_000715075.1. Taxonomy (NCBI): domain Eukaryota; kingdom Viridiplantae; phylum Streptophyta; class Magnoliopsida; order Solanales; family Solanaceae; genus Nicotiana; species Nicotiana tabacum. The sequence goes on along the minus strand of NC_134095.1, from coordinate 70,438,317 downwards.
TAATTAAGGCAATTTAATTAACACGTAGGGGCAAAATTTTTAAGTATTTCATGATTTGGGTCATAAACTACATGTATATAAGCATAATTAGTAGCTACGCACGGACTCTCGTCATCTCGTGCGTATGTAGCCCCCACAATTAGAAGCAAATATTAATTTACATTAACTATGGGGTAAATTCCCTCTTACAAGGTTAGGCAAGAGACTTACTTTGTCTCAAGCTCGCTTTTCGGCCTCAAATTCACTTTAAAGCCTCAACTCGGTGCTGAACAATCCGAAACTAGTCAAACGTTATATAAATTAATCAATACATATTCAAAAGTTCATATTCTAACTTGTAGAGTGATTACCCAACCCCAATTGAAGGATTCCTAAAATTCATCCCCGTGTCCACGTGCCCGGATTCCGAAACTTTTCGAAGAAATTAGTTATCTAGAACCTCATGAACTCAAATATATAATTTTCACTCAATTCTATAACCATTTTCATGGTTAAATCCCATTTTTTTTATCAAAACTTAGGTTTTTCATCTAAACCAATGATTTTCACAATTTTATATGTTAAAATCTATCCATAATATATGTATTTAACTCATATTGAATAGAAATTACTTACCTCAAAGTGCTAGATGAAACCCCCCTCCAAGAGCTCCAAAATCGCCCAAGAGATGAAAGAAAATGAGCCAAAATTGCCTAAGTCTCGCATTAAATAAACCATTCTGCCTCTAGTGATTTTCGCACCTGCGGAGGGACGACCGCTTATGTGGCTCCGCATCTGTGGAAAATCATCGTAGATGCGGCCCTTTCCCAGTTGGCTTACTTTCGCATCTGCGGACCACTGGCGCGTTTCTGCAGGTCCGCTGTTGCGACGCGCGTGCCACACCTACGGCTTTGACCGCTTCTGCAGTTTCCTCCATCGCAGGTGCGCATCCTCACCCGTTTCTATGGTTCTTGGGCTGCTTCTGCTGCTGCTAGCTCGCTTCTGCGAGCTCGCACCTGCGTATGGCCCTCCACAGGTGCAATTGCACCAGAAGCTTGGTGCTTCAGTTGTTCACCCAAGGCTAGACGACCTCCACGCATCATCTGAATGGCATCCGGGGCCCCCGAGGCCCCGTCTAAACATACCAAAAAGTTTGAAATCATAAAATAGACTCGATCGCACCCTCGGAACGCGAAAAGAAATATTAAAACTAAGAATCACAACCCACAACCAATAGAATCAACTTATGAACTTCAAATTCTTCCAACTTACTCTGAAAGAGCCGAAACATACTTAAACCACTCGGAATGACTCCAAATTTTGCGTGTAAGTCTTAAATTATCGTACGGAACAATTCCTAGACTCGGAATCCAAAGCAGACTTTGATAACATCAAAATCTACTCCAAACCAAATGTAAAGAACTTTAAACCCTTCAAAGTGCCAACTATCAATATTAAGTGCCAAAATGCTCCCGGTTCATCCAAAACCTGATCCGAAAATATGCCCAAGTCCGAAATTATTATACGAATTTGGAACCATCAAATCCCGGTTCCGAAGTCGTTTACTCAAAACATTGACCAAAGTCAAACTTAGCCCTTTTAGCCAACCTTAAGGAACTAAGTGTTCCGATTTCAACCCGAACCCTTCCAAATCCCGAACTAACCATACCCACAAGTCATCAAATAGTAAATGCATACGAGGAGTCTTATTTAGGAGAATGGGGATCTAGAAAGTAAGATGACCGATTGGGTTGTTACACCTTCCTTTCCCACTTTTACTATTCATTCCTTCGAAACAGTTGTATTTATTTTAGACCTTATTTGTGGACTTCTAGTTGCTCGTGTACTTGTGACTCCAAATATTTAGGAGTAAACATTATCACGTGATCTATATCAATATTGTGTTAGAATGGGTTTCTATTTCTCATTGTATATCATCATTGTGTTTTTAACTGTTAAAACTAGTTATTTAATTATGTCAAGTCGGCTTGCTTAGCAAGTGAATGTTAGGCGCCATCACGACAAGTTGGTATCATAGCACTAGGTTGCCTAGGTATTTCGAGTCATGATCAAGCTTAATAGAGTCTAGAGGATCGGTGCGGAGATGTCTGTGCTTATCTTCCATAGGCTATAGAGTTTTAGGAAAAAAATTCACTTTCTTCTTTCTCTATCGTGCGGTTTTATTCTATCATTAAGGATTGAACCATTCTATCCTCTTACAGATGGCGAGAACATGTACAACATTTGCATCTGGACATGAGCCAGAGCCCTTTGTGGTAGCTACTACCAGGGGCAGAGGCCGAGGTCGAGCCAGAGGCCGAAGCAGAGGCAGAGCTTAGCCCAGAGCTTGAGCAGCAACACCCATAGTGGAGCCTCAAATTGATCATGAGGAGGAGGTCTCAGCTCAGATCGCACCTGTTGGACCAGCTCAGGACCCGAAAGGATTCATAGCGACTCCAATGCTTCAGGACGCTCTAGTCCGCTTGGTGGGCCTTATGGAGAGTGTGTCCCAGGCCGGTAAATTTCTGGTGGCACCAGCCATTTCTCAGGCTGGGGAGGAGCACATACTCCCACTACTCATGCCCCGGAATAGGTAGCTCCCCTATATCAGACTCCAGCAACCCAGCTAGTTGGGATAGTTCAACCGGTTATTGTGGCACAGGTCGGGGATAGGCCTGCTATGTCTTCTAAAGCCTTGTTGAGGCTGGATAAGTTTACCAAGCTCTTTCTTATTCATTTCAGTGGTGCACCTTTTGAAGACCCACAAGATTACTTATATCACTGCCACGGGGTGTTGCGCAATATGGGTATTGTTGAGACCAATGAGGTTGACTTTGCAGTGTTGGAGATGATCGGTTCTGCCAAGAGATGGTGGAGATATTATGTGTTGACTAGACTAATTGGTTCACCTTCACTTACCTAGGATTAGTTTTCATAGCTATTTCTAGAGAAGTTCATTCCTTTTACTCTGAGAGAAGAGTACCATAGGCAGTTTGAGTGCCTTCAGCAGGGTGGCATGGCTGTCACCCAGTATGAGACTCGATTTGTGGACCTACCTCGCCATGTGATTATTTTACTTCCTACTGAGAGTGAGGAGATTCATTGATGGTCTCACTTTCAGTATTAGGCTGCAGATGGACAAGGAGATCAGAGATGATATTTCTTTCCATAGGGCCATAGAGATTACTAGATGGATCGAGATGGTTCGTAGTCAGAAGAGGAGGTTGGTATATGATAAGAGGCCTCGTCATTTTGGTGGCTTCATTGGTGTCTCGTTGGGAGGTAGGGGTGCCTTTGGTAGAGGCCATCCTCCTAGGCCATTTTAGTTAGCGCTTTAGTCATCCCAAGATGCTTCGAGTAGTCGTGTTCCTTATGTATATCATCCTGAACAGCTAGTCTACAGTGCACCATCAGCTCCTATTAGTGCACCTCTGATCCATAGTTATCAGAGTGGTTATTCAGGTCGACAGGGCCAGTGCCAGGGTCATCAGTCATAATAGCAGAAGGCTTGTTATACTTGTGGGCATCCGAGGCACCTTTCTAGGTTTTGCGCCAGATCATAGGGCGACATGCACCAGCAGGGTTCTCGTGCCATAGTTTCGACATCGGTTGCTTCACCGCAAGCTCAGCCAGGTAGAGGCGGGGGTCAGGCTGCCAGATGTGGAGGTTAGGCTATTAGAGGTGGAGGTAAGGCCGTTAGAGGTGGAGGCCAGCAAGCTAGAGACCGTCTGAGGGGCGGAGGTCAGAGTGGTGGGGCCCATCCCCGTTTTTATGGATTCCTGGCTAAACAAGTGTTAACATAATTAATCTATTAGGCTAACACCTAGGTGAAGGTTATATTTCTAGCCTTTTTGCCTATTTGAAAATAACAAAAAATAATTAGTCAATTTCTAATTTCAACTCTCTAGTTAATCATTATTAGTATATTTCATAGAAGTAATTTGCAACACAAACTTGTTTGAAAGTGTATTTAAATCAACCAGATAGTGTAACAGAGGGTAGGTTTAAACAATATTTGAAAGTAGAGGGATATATTTGACTCTTTTTCGTTTAATAAATGTCGAAAATGTCTCATCTTTTATTTTCAAAAAAAAAATACACCCGCACCAGCCTTGAGTAATCATCAATCAAAGTCATAAAATACCTGGCACCACTTTTGGAGGGACTATTTGGACCCTACACGTCCGAATGTATATAATCTAACTTGTCTCTGGTCTTGTGCTCTTCCTTCTTGCTGAATTTTACCCTTGTTTGTTTACCAAACACACAATACTCACAAAAATTCAAAGCTTGATTTGTGTACCCATCCAGCAAATTCTGCTTGCTCAACAAAGACAATCCCTTTTACTCATACGACCAAGCGTAGGTGCCACAACTGAGATTGATTTAGATTACTTTTTTTAGAAGCTACAATAGCTTCCCCTTCAACTACACTGGCTTGAAGATGATACAATTTAAAATGCAGTTTACTTCATGAGTACCATGGAGCCTTTACATACTTTAAGTATTTCAACTTGGGACAATCTCTCTTGTCAAGACCTTGCTCCCCTCATTCATAGTAGTTCTGCTTCTTGCTCTAGACTTCGATCTGGCGGTTGATTTTTTCCTGCTAAAGTTCCCTTGTTGTGTTCTTCCTTTACTTACAAAGATCCTCATTCTCAATTCTACTATCTGGAAAGCTCTTTTTCAACTCTTTAGATTTTAATGCATTACTAACGTCTTCCAGTGAAATATTGTCTTTCCATATAGCAGCGTATCAGCAAAAGTATCATAAGACGGTGGTAAAGAGCATAACACAATCAAGGTCTGCTCCTCACTCTCAATTTTGATATACATGTTCTTCAGGCCCATTATAATTGAATTAAACTCATCAAGGTGAGTTTTAATAGGTGTACCTTCATTCATATATAGATTATATAACCTCATTTTCAGGTAGAAGCGATTTGTAAGCGATTTCTTAGAATATATATCTTCCAGCTTCTTCCATGTCGTTGTTGCAGAAGTTTCTTCAGTAATTTCCCAAAGTACGCTATCTGTAACGCTTATGAAGATCGCACATAAAGCCCTCTCCTTCAAGCCTTCCTTCCCAATCTCTTTCTTCTGTTAAGGAAAATCCTCATCAATTGCCTTCCATAACCCTTGTAACACCATGGATGATTTTCATCCTAATCTTCTAGAAACTAGAACACCCTTCAAATTTTCTACTTCGTACTTTGTGTTGAAGATGATGAAGACATCCTAACTCTATATTATATGTAGAAACTCGAACCTTGCTCTGATACCAATTGTTGTGGAAGATCGTGGGTTAACTAGCACACAATCACAAACAAAGCAATTAGAGAAGAAAAAAATAACACAAGGATTTAACGAGGTTCGGCTAAGCCTAATCCTCAGGGCAGAAGCAGAGAGAGTTTTCCACTATGATGAGAAGAAAAACACAATACAATCTATAGAATCCCCAACTACAACCTCTATATATAGATCCCAAATAATTTTAAACCTATAAGAGAAAGGTTTCTCAATTTGACAAAGACAATAGGTTTTCCTTTCCCAAATCTATTAGAACAATGAGTTTTCCCAAACCTATAGGAATTATGAGTTACCCATAAATATAAGGAAATAATTTAAGGCATAAAAAACACAAAGAACAAAAAGTTAATTTCAAACCTTATGGTGGGGTTGGACTCCTACCGTTCTCATTTTTCTCCCCCCTCCCTCATGTATAATAAATTTTTAAAGAAAAGTTCTGCAATAGATGACGGGAATGATGATTTTGGAACTACTTTTTGCAAAGGTCCATCATACAAAATGAATGAAATTGGAAGTATAATTGCAGGCTGCGTGCAAATAAATGAACAAAAGTTCATCTGATAAGAACAACATTAATCTTGGAAGTACATAGCTTTTTATTTCATTGATTGTCGTAGAATTGAACTTCCAAGAGCTCCCCTCTAGATAGCTAACATTTTCAAATTTCTAACATGTTGGTAACGTTACGTCTATAAAAATCTATATATTTATATAAAACAGTTACGTGGCACCTTCCATTGTTCAGAATTAGTATTTATCTTTTTTTCCTATTTTTTTTGGCTATTTTACTTCTTCCTGTGATCTGCCTAAACAAACCTGAAGAGTCAGGTCTCTTAACCAAAGAGCCTTAAGTTCATATTATTAGTAAAATTAATAATGAAACGTTTCGCGGTATTAATAATGAAACGTTACATTCCTTGATAGTAATAGTGGAAGGCCCAGGAAAAGCCATTGTTGACAACCTTAGTTCCCTTATCTCCCATTCTCAATCTTTTTACTGTATTTGTTTCTACTATTATTTCCTGCCTCCACCAAATACTTATAGGTAGTATTGACCCCATTGAATCGTTGATTACTTCAAACTTTTTCCGTATTTAATTCGTCTTCGTTGATATTCTTGGTGTTAGTTTGTCTGATGAATTTGTGGGTCTGTTTCACTGTTTGAGAGGATCAGTGAGAAGAAAATGTCAATCAAAGTTTCAGCATCAACAGAAATATTTTGTGCTCCAATATTTTTTTTTTCTTTTCTAGCGACATGATTTTTATTAGTGATCATGTTGTCATTAGTACTATTTTTTCTTTTAAAGACACTTTGTCATGGTTATCCTACAGAGTTTGCATTTTATTATAGGTTCATCCGGGACCATTCTAAGGAGCACCAGATTAAGGCATCCAAATAGAAGTTTGGTTGATTATATATTGGACCCATTGTAAGTAATTCATGTGTTGTGCGTGTGATAGAGCAGTCTATTGATGCTGTTGAAGAATTCTGCATATTCCCATCCCCTTTCTATTCTGTCTCTCACTCACCTCCTTCTTCCTTTAGTTACTTACCTGTACTTTTTTATTGTTATCCTTCCGCAATTGTAATTGGATTTTAGTATATTAAACAAAGTTCAGTTAAGTCCCAATTTTCCTTGTGTCCATAAATTCAAAGGGTTCCCTCTTTTAATTTATTTTTAAGAATTCAATTTGTTTTTTAATGACTGAGATTTGAGGATAAACTAGATTATGTTTATCTCAAAAGACCTTCATTCTTGAAAGTATAATCGTTCTTCTTTTTATCGCTTTCATTAATCTATCCCTTTTTCGGGAAGTATCACTCTATTTTGGCTAGGGATTGCCAATAGATAAATGAAAAGTTCATAATATTTTCAGTGGATCTTCTATTCAGGAGATGCGGCAGTTGATGCTAGAAAGAAAAAGAAAAAAGATGCTGGTTTATAAATTGCTCCGCTGCTATTGTTTTACCAATGCAGCAAATTACGTAATTAATCCTTTTCGGATTTCGTTTATTTAGAAAGATGAAAACTTGTGAAAAAATTTATTATAAAGGTAGTTTCACAATGGGAAACTGTACTTTTCCATTATAGTGTATGGACTGTACTTTTTCTGTAGGAAACATCTTGAATATGATTTGTTTACTCTTGATTTTTGTCATGACTTATTTGCATTCTTTTGCTTAGAGTAAGTTGTCTATGTAGTAACTTTTAAGTTATGGAGTAACTTCTTGGCCTGCCAAAAGTTGGAGCTTAATATATGTTAAAGGATGAATTCTGTGCCTCAGTGCTAGAATTATCTTTTATATGTAGAAATTTGTATGTCTTCTATTCTGATTGAATTTATTAAAGCTATTTCTAAATTCGCTAACTAAAGCGATACTTATTTTAGACCAAAATTGATTACGAAAACGATACTTATAAGTATACCTTTTCGACAATGGCTTTAGAGTTGGAGGAGTGGCATAACCCGGCGGCATAATCTTCACAATTACCATAAGGATTTCCAAAGCTTGCAAACAAAATTTTGGAAATATTGCTTCTCGGAGGACAATTAAGGTACACTTTAGGTCTTCTACCAGGGTGCCTTTCACTAAGTTTGTCAGATTTTCTCCAAGAAATTACTGGTGGTGGATTCGAATTCGTGACGTGCGCGCATACCTTTGTGACTGAAATTGCGTCGACAGTGATGTTAACAGGGTTGCCCATTTCTTCCTCAAATACAACTAATAGGTTATTTCTAGGTTTGAGAAATGACCTTGGAACATTGTACCTACGTACAAATACACACTTGAACATTATTATACGGCACTCATGTCCTTCTCTTGCTCACACGCATAAAATTGAATTTATACACACTGACGGTGTAACGAATTTTGTATATAACTAACGTACCAAGTTTGTGAAGGAAGACCTGCAGATGTGTGAAATGAGACCCAATATCTGCCGATACTTTGGCCATTAACCCAAGCTTCACCTTTCCCCATGGACCCAAGATTTAGAGCAATTGGACCATCACCCTTGGGTGCACTGAAAATGGACTGTGAAAATGCAGTTGACTGAATTATTGGTCGACTAAAATATAAAGTTTACTACAGATATCAGAATTTTAAACTAGGTGATGCAGGACACGACCAATATTTTTGAAAGAATAAAGAAATAGATTTAGAGCTCCATTTGGACATAAGAAATTTTTTTCCTTTTTTCCAAAATATTTTCACTTTTTTCCGAAATCAGCGTTTGTTCATAAAATTTTCAATTTTCACTTGAAGTTGCATTTTGGAAATTTTCGAAAATTTGAAAAACTCTAAAAATCTGTTTTCCAAAATTTTCACTCAAATCACTCACAAAATTTCAAAAACAACCCAAAATTATATTCATGTCCCAACACAACTCAAAATTCACCATTTTTTGAATTTTTACAATTCTTATGTCCAAACGCCCACTTAGAGAGAAAAGAACAAACGCTAACTAAGGGGTTTCTGATAAACCCTCGGCATCCCTCCCTCCAAGAACTCCTCACCTTGCTCTTGGGGTGACTCGAACTCACAATCTCTTGGTTGGAAGTGGAGGGTGCTCACCACTAAAGCAACCCACTCTTATCTTAATCAACCATTACATGAGTACTTATTTATAAAGATTAATAATCCTAACAATAACGATAAATAATAAATTTCTAAAAATTGAGGTAGTAAAAGAGCCTTGTGTAGCGGTAAAAGTTGACAAAGTATGATCAGGACGTGGCAGGTTTAAGGCACAGAAACAACCTCGTAAAATGTAATGTAAAATTGCGTACAATAGGTCCGAAGAGGTCTATTATACAATTTATACGAAGGATCAATATACTTACCTTGTACCATGTGAGCTGTTGAGAAGAGCCTAAGCTGCTCCAATTAGCATTCTTTGATCCTTCATATGTGTAAATTTGTAACTTTTCACCCAACAGTCCAACCTTAAACACACCATTTCGAAAAGAAAGCTTAACATAAAAATTATGCTCTCTAAATATATAATTATGCTTAACCTGAAAGCTAAAACCAGAGGTTTTCTGTTTTAAAAAATTAATGGATGGAAAAATTAGGTGAAGCTAATAGATACTAAAGGCAATATTATTTGTGGCCAGCAATTACCTGATAACCCCAGGGGAAAACAGTGAAAATTTTGACCCCTAGACTGTTTTGAATAATCACTGAACGTACGCCCAGAGACCTGCGCTCAAGAAATGCTCCTGAATCCTGCAATTAGAAAAAGAAAGTTTTTAAGTAGTTAACACTAATTAACAACACACAATTGTAAGAAAATTAAACTATAATACTGTAATTGACAATGTATTCAGGTATAGAGAGTGATCTTTATATTTAATCTTAATCCAGGAAAACTTAAAAGAAAATATGAAAAATGCAGTATTAAGTACAAACCGGTAAGCCAACCGTTGCACTTAGTAATGAGATTTGGTTTGTCCCTTTATTTAGAGCAACCATGCTTTCTAGTGTAAATGATGTATTTCTAAATTGTCCTTGAGCAGAACCTACAAAAAGAGAAGACAACAACAAAAAAAAAATTAAAATTATGAATAATTTCATCCAATTTTACTTTGCTAGATAATTACTCTATCCTTAAATAGAATACACTTTGTATCGTTACGTATACATGTCATAGAATATAAGCGAAACAATCAACCTATTGATATTAGATGATCCAACGGATTGATGATTCTCTTTATACCCATGAAGTGAACCCTATTCGTCGTTATATCTTAGACAAGTAAACACCAATCTCATTATATATTATATATGCTGCAAATTTACAGATCGTGCTCACCCACAAGAGCTCCATTCACAAAAGCATGTAAAACATGTCCTAAGGACTTCACACTTAGTCTAGCCTGCTGCTCCTGAGAATCCTGCTCAAAACTATCACATAAATTAAGACATAAGTTAGAAGATAAATACAGCTAGTAGTAACAAATTAAAAGAGTTTGGTTGCATTTCTCGCGATGCATTACAAGATTTCGTTAATCTGGTATTAAAGCAGTCCTGTTTCTGTAAGTTATGCGACATACTACGGAGTGTTTGGAATTCAATTACCTGGCAGTATACCAAAGATAATCGGAGGCATCTTTCGTAGTATTCGTTTGCTCCAGTAATGTTTGTGATCTCAGTGTGGTTGCATCAAATTGCGGAATAACATCTTGGAATTGTTCCCATTTCTCAGCTGAATCAAACTTGAATACTGGCCTCGAACTTCTTGTGTTGAATTGAGTACTCACCTATCGCACATGATTATTGGTATGTACAGATCAGAACATTTCTTACATGGTCTGTTGGTAAGTAGGTAAGCCTATTAGGCTCTTGAATACAGAAAAGAGCAAATTAAGTTAATTAATCCTTGATACTCCATCTGTTTCATTTTATATGATACTCTCTCTCTCTCTTTACTTCGTTGTGAGTAAAAATGACAACCTTCTTTCCTTTTTATCTCGATTACACGCTCTTGTAGCCATAAAAATGTCATAAATACTAATGATACTTCTAGTATGTGCAAAACGTCTTTATTTTTTTTTTTTTAAAAATTTCATGCCCGTTGAAACACCACTATATATAAAACAAAACAAGTAAAAACAAAATGTGATCTGATGTTCAAAATGAAGATAGGTAGGTACCTTGGCTGTATTGAAGGCTACAATGTTGCAGTCAGGTAAGATGCTTATAGATTTTGGAGGTAATTGGTATGTCAAATTTTGGAATCGCACCGTTGCACTTCTTCTATTATCTGCGTTCACCAGGAATGCTGCACAAGCTCCTGAATCTCCACTGAATACATAAGCCTGCAGATTTGAAGTACAGTTTGCCAGTGAGTCATTCGATTCATGGCTCAGTAAATTCTTGAAAAAATTAAATGGCCTTGTGCTACCTCCTGTAGTTGACCTAAAGATTGCATGGTGGGAAAACTAGAAAGTATAGCTTCCGAGCATAACTTTACTGCTGCATGTAATTCCTTCAGATGACCCCATTTTGGTTCTCTGATTAAACCTGCATCACAATGCTTACTATTGAGTTTAAGTTCTATGCACTGACCATGTAAATTAAAGTAAATCTCTATGACGTACATTAATATGTAACCTGATAAAGATGATTTACTTGTTATCATATGTTAAAATTCATTGTAAAAGTTGTTACTAGTATTTATAACTTGAATCCAAAAAGATCTATGTTAGGATAACTTACCATACTCATCAAGTGGAGCTTGATCATAATAACTTGTTATCATAAATTCAGCAGCAGTCCTGCCAAAATTTGTGCCTCCATGATACTGATAATAAAGCCAAGAAAGATTTGAGAGTCCAATGTAATATTAGCTCTATTTTTAGTTGCTAATATTATATATAGGCCACTTGGCATTTCAGGACTATAAAAGGTGTAGTAAAACCTTTCCCTCTAAAATAGACGAAAATATAAAATAAGATTTGATTAGCATTATATTACAGGGTATTGTTGAATTTACCATGTAATAGTTTATGTACGTTCCATTCTTCCTTGCGATGAACAGAGCAACTTGAAAGGCAATATCTTCTGCTGATCTAAGTGTTACATTCTGACCATACACTTGATAGCTACAAAATAGAAATAGAAATAGAAATAAGCAAGTGTTAGTTTTGAATAAGAACTCTGAATTTTGTAGAGTTGGATAATGAATGAAGTCTTACAAGCTTGTCCAGTTCTCTGTCCAGAGTGACGGCTTATTGGGTGAATTTGGCCCTTTAAATGTTTCTCCACATTTCATTCCATTGCATGTGTTAATCTGTAGAGAACATAGTGGTGCAAACACGTGAACCATGCATGCAAATTCTAGGAATCAAATTAATGTAGCAAGAATATGCCATTGCTACCATAATGATTCTAAAACATCTTTTCCTCATTTAATAACATATAGTAGTCCAGCTTGATAAGAAAGAGTGAAGAAAGATCAGAGGGTAACGGCTAAGAATATAACTAAAATATGAGTTTAACTTCCTTGTACTTTTTTTTAAAGAGTATAATATACACCATTAGTGTAAAGAGTTCTTCACACTATCAAGTTACCCCAAAGGATGTATACAGATAAATGTTTTTTACACTAACACTGCATATAACTTAAATAATTTTTTTTTTCATTATATATCAGGTCACATAATAATTACATGCAAGAATACACGAAAATGGAATTAGTACTATGAAAAATAAAGTACTCCCTCCGTTCCAATTGATGTGAACCTGTTTGACTGGACACGAAGTTTAAAAAAAAATGAAGACTTTTGGAATTTATGGTCTTAAACAAGTCAAATAGAGGTCCAGAGTATTTGTGTGGTTATAAAAGCTTCTCATTAAGGGTAGCATTGAAAGTTTAAGCTAAATTATTTTCATATTTAAAAAGGAATCATTCTTTTTGGAACGGACTAAAAATAAAATAGGTTCACATAAACTGGAACGGAGGGAGTAAGAGCCCGTTTGGATTAGCTTATTTGAAGTAGCTGATAAGCATTAGGTGCTGAAAAATATTTTTAAGTGCTGAAACTGATTTAATAAATAAGCAATTACGTGTTTGGATACAAGTGTTGAAATTGATAATAAGTTGCTGCAATATTAGATTAAAAAGTGCTGATAAGCTCTTTTTCTGTTAAAATGACTTAAATAACCTTAGAACTGTTTACACTTATAAAGACGTAATTTCTTCAAAATTTTAGATTCCAGATCGATTCAAATACAAAATATTGTATTTGTCATTTTATTTTAAATAAAATTGTGCTTAGATAAGATAATTTGTCACGTGTGAGATGCACGTGAAGGAGATAAACCTCACTTACCAGAAGTGATATCTCCTGATCCTGATCGAAAATGTTGCATATTAGATAAGGAGAAAGACTCCTTACTCAAAGAGAACACGGTTTAAGAGATGGATAGAGTTAGAGGTTGAGATTAACTAGAACTCTTCTACCAAGGAAGAGTAACATCAGTATTCTAGTCAATCTCTGTTTACTAACTCTTTAAATATCAGTGTTGTTCTCTTTTACAGATAACGCACATAAGCAGAAGTTAAACGTGAATTGAGAGCAATTTTGCAAGCAATTTATGTGTGATTCAAGCGTGCAATCCTAAAGCTACTTGAACCAGATAGAAAAACCAGTTCCAAGTGTCTATCTTTTATTCTAGTTCAATTGTAGTAGGAATTTTCGTATTGTACCTTTCAGCTTTATCTAGAAGCAATTGTATTAGGTACTTAGAGTTTTCAAGTTAGAGTTAACTTGAAGTTGTCGCAACAGTTGGGGTTGTGTGCTACAACAGGATTAGAGTTAATCCTAGGTTTACAAAAGAGTTTTTGTAACTGCAGTTTTTAGCTCAGTGATTTTAATGGAGAGGTTGGAAAAATCCTACTTGAAGGTAAACGTGGTTTTTTTACCTTTTGAGCCAGGTATTTTTCATGTAAAATCTCTGTGTTCTTTAATTTTTGTACTTATTATTCCGCAACAGAAGTAGTTGGAACACATAGAAGAACCATGTTCTTCTATAATCAGGTTAAGCAAAAAATTGGACACCACACAAATCACCACCCTCTTGTGTGGTATTGAAGTATAAAATATCAATTAGTATCAGAGCAGGTTATCTTTGAAGAGGTTAACACCTTAGGAATAGATCAAGATGAGTGCACCACCTGAAAACTTGGAAGGACAATCCCACTACTAGGCCTCCACTCTTTAATGGTCAGTACTACTCCTGGTAGAAAAACATGATGAGAGATCATATTATTGTAGAGGACTATGAACTCTAGGAAATTGTTACTGATTGTCCCCTAGCTACCATGAAGAAGAATGCTAAAGGAGTGGATGTGCCAAAGACTAGAGCTGACTGCACTGGTGAGGACTTGAAGAAGTGGAAAAAGAATGCTAAGGCCAAGAAATAGCTTATGTGTGGACTTGGTCCAGACGAGTACAACAGAATTCAAAGCTGCACTACTGCTAAGGAAATTTGGGACACTTTACAAGTGGCTCATGAAGGAACTCCTCAAGTGAAGAGATCAAGAGGAACACTGCTATATTCTCAATATGAGAATTTCACTATGAAAGAAGGAGAAACCATCCCTGATATATATACAAAGTTCACAAAACTAACAAATGAACTTAAGTCTCTTGGAAGGATTATCCTTGAAGAAGACAAAGTTGAGAAAATTCTGACAAGGGTTTTGCTAGTTACTTGGGAAAGCAAAATCACTGCTATTCAGGAATCGAAGAACATTGCCACTCTCAAGTTGGACGAATTGATTAAATCTCACAGCCTATGAACTGAGAAGGCAGACCATGAAGATGGATGCTCCCAAGAAAGAAAGAAGCCTGGCTCTCAGAATTGTTGAAGGTGCAGATCTAGAGGAAGATGAAATGGATATGATCACGAGGGACTTCAAGAAGTATCTAATAATAGGAAAAGGTTCTTCAAGAGGTGCAACTTACAACAAACCAATGGTCCCTGAAAAACAGACCAACGAGGGCTGTTACAAAACTGTCCTTAATGGGAAATTGAATGGAAGAAGGAAAGGGATTAACGAAGAAACAGGAAGAAGAAATAGGTTCATCCCAAGAAGAACAAAGGATCAACGGAGGCTATGGTTGCTGCCTGGGGAGGAATGCTCAGATGAGGATTCAAAAGATGAAGATGGAGATGAACAAGCACTTATGGCCATTGGAGAATCGGATGATGAACAAGAGGTAAGTGTGATTCATTTCAAAGACAAGATTAAATTTTTGTCTAAAGAAAAGCTATCTAAGTTACTGCTAGATTCATTGATGAGTTTAAGGTCATAAACAATGAAAAGGAACAGTTGTCTAAGGAATGTGTAATTTTGAAAGCTAAGTGCAAGAATCTGGACTCAGGGCTAGTGAAAGTGATAGTAAAAATACTGAGTTGAAGAACCAGGTTCTTGAACTTGACACCACTGTGTTAAAGCTTAGATCTAAAAATTTAAAACTGATGTTAGGAACAGGTAAAAAGAAAGTTGATCACATACACCTCACCTTAGAAGAAAATTTAGGAAAAATGAAGGATGTACAAAAAGGATGAGTAGATAAGAGTCCTAAAAGAAGATCTAGGCAAGGTTAAGCATGAACTAGACAGAACTTGCAAATGGAATAAGTCCTCTGATGCACTATCTTGGCTACAAGAACATCACAGTAGCAATAAGAGAGGACTCGGCTATAGGACCCCTGCACCTAAGTGGGATCCCAAAAGCAAGTACATCACACTTCCTAAGAACAAAATCTACACATAATGTGGAAAGATTGGTCACTTTAAAAGTGACTGTAATGCAAAAGAAAAGGCCAGTCAGAAGAACAAAACCTTTGTTCAAGGGAAAAATAGGCTGCCAGGATGGGCTAAAAAGAATTTAATTCACCCTTTTGCCTATAGAAAGGGACCCAAACTAGTTTGGGTTCCTAAGACGAACCTCTGATTTTCTCTTGCAGGTCAGAGTGAAGGGAAGCAGTCAAATAGGGTACATGGATAGTGGCTGCTCAAAGCATATGACTGGTAGCAAGAACCAGTTCTTTTCACTTGAGGACCTCAAATGAGGAAATGTCTCCTTTGGAAATGGTAAGAAAGGAGAGATCATTGGGGTTGGAAAGGTAGGTAAGATAGACTCACATTCCATTGAGAATGTCTACTTGATAGATGGCTTGAAATATAGCCTAATCAGTGTATCACAACTGTGTGACAGAGGTAACTTTGTAGCATTCATCTTTACCAAATGTTTTGTGATAAATCTTACCACTGACAAGATTGTTTTGCAGGGAAAAATAGTAAACAATATATACATTGTAGATCTGTCCACTCTTTCAGAAAATGAACTCACCTTTCTTAAGTGTTTTGGACAATGATCCCCTCCTTTGGCACAAAAGACTTGGACATGCAAGTTTAAGTCAACTCAACAAATTAGTCTCAAAGGGCCTGGTGATAGGGCTGTCTAACATCAAGTTTAAGGAAGACAAATTTTGTGAGGCTTGTGCAAGGGGGAAGCAGGTAAGATCCTCTTTTAAAAGCAAGAAAGTGGTAAGCACGACCAGGTCGATGGAATTGGTTCATACAGATCTCTGTGGCCCAATGAGAACATTAAGCAGAGGTGGTAAAAAATATGTGATGGTGCTTGTTGATGATTACTCTAGGTTTCCTTGGACATTGTTTCTAACATCTAAGGATGAAGCATATGACATGTTTACTACCTTTGTTAGAAAAACTCAGAAACAACTAGGTAATCAACTTATATTAATTAGGTCTGATCATGAAAATGAATTTGAAAATGCTAAGTTTGCTGAATTTTGTGATGAGCATGGTATAGATCATAATTTTTATGCCCCTAGGACTCCTCAACAAAATGGAGTAGTTGAAAGAAAGAATAGGACTCTTGAAGATATGGCTAGGACTATGCTTCTTTCTAGTAAACTGCCCCATAGCTTCTGGGCAGAAGTTGTAAACACTGCATATTACATTATTAATAGGTGCATGACTAGACCTCTTGTAGAGAAGACGCCCTATGAGTTAATTAAAGGAGAAAATCAAATATATCCCATCTTAGGGAATTTGGATGCAAGTGCTTTGTGCACAACAATAGAAAGGACTCCCTAGGTAAGTTTGATCCCAAAAGTGATGAGTGAGTATTCTTGGGATATTCTTCACATAGCAAAGCTTATATAGTGTACAATAAGAACTATGTTGTAGAAGAAAGTGTACATATAGTTTTTGATGAAACTAACATTCTTTCTGAGAGACAGGACATGAAGATGAAGCTATTGGGCTGGTAAGAGAGTTAAATGAAGTCACAGGTCAAGCTGAAGCTGCACTAGAAGAAGGAACTGGTTCTTCCATCTAGGGCAACCTGACAGGGGGAACTGAACAAAGAAGAACTGAATCTAATCCCCAAATGGAACCTGTCCATGAGCATGTTCCTCAGCAACAGAACAGGGAAGAAACATCAAACAGAAACCAATTGGTTGTGAAACCTTACAACTGCCAAAGTTCTCATCCCATTAAGAACATAATTACTGATCCAACATCTGGAATTAAAAGTAGATCTCAATTAAAGAATCTGCGTCCTTTTGATGCTTTCTTATCTCTTATTGAACCTAAAAATATTGTTGAGGCTTTGCAGGATGCAGACTAGGTGGATGTAATGCAAGATGAACTCAATCAGTTTGAAAGAGGTCAAGTTTGGCATCTGGTTCCAAGACCCAAGGATAGATCAGTAATTGGCACTAAATGGGTCTTCAGAAACAAACTTGATGAAAATGGAACTGTTATAAGGAACAAGGCAAGGTTGGTGGTTCAAGGTTATAACAAGGAGGAAGGCATAGACTATGATGAGACGTTTGCTCCAGTTGCAAGATTGGAAGCAATAAGACCCATCATAGCCTTTTGCAGCACACATGGAATTTACTCTTCACCAGATGGATGTCAAAAGTGCTTTCCTAAATGGATACTTAAAGGAAGAAGTATTTGTCAAACAACCTCCAGGGTTTAAGAGCAAGGAGTGTCCGGATAATGTATACAAATTAGACAAGGCTCTCTATGGACTCAAGCAGGCTCCTAGAGCATGGTATGAACGACTATCCAAATTGCTGCTTGAACATGGCTACAAGAGAGGTAAATTTAACAGTACTATATTCTTGAGAAAAAAAGGTAAGGATCTTATTGTAGTACAAATATATGTTGATGACATAATTTTTGGGGCAACCACTGAAAAACTAAGTAAGGAATTTGCAAAACTTATGGGGAGTGAATTTGAAATGAGTATGATGGGTGAGCTTAATTTCTTCTTAGACTTGCAAATTAGATAAAACTCAAATGGAACCATGATCCATCAGCAAAAATATGCAAAAGAGTTGATTAAGAAGTTTAAAATGGAAGAATCAAAGGAAATACACACTCCTATTACAACAACCAAAAAATTGGACATAGATGAACCTGGTTCATCTGTTGATCAGAAGTTGTATGGGGGTATGATTGGTTCACTTTTGTATCTTACTACTAGCAGACTTGATATTATTTTCAGTGTAGGGCTTTGTGCTTGATTTCAAGCAAATCCAAAGGAATCCCACTTGATTGCTGTCAAGAGAATATTGAGATACTTGAAATGCACTACTGACCTTTGTCTTTGGTATCCAAAAGGTAGTAATTTTAACCTAGTGGGATATGCTGATGCTAACTATGCAGGTTTCCTTGTGGATAGGAAAATCACCTCAGGTATGGCACACTTCCTTGGTTCATGTCTTGTGCCATGGGCTACTAAAAAGCAAAATTCAGTGGCCTTATCCACTGTTGAAGCTGAGTATGTTGTTGCTGCTTCATGTTGTGCTCAATTGTTGTGGATCAAACAATAGTTGATGGATTTTGGTATTGAAGTTGGTTGGATCCCTATTTTCTGTGATAACACTAGTACTATTAGTATGACTAAGAACCCGATTCATCATAAAAAAACTAAGCACATAGATGTTAGATACCATTTTTTGAGGGACAACTATGAGAAATTTAGTATAGAATTTTGTGCTACTGATAAATAGATTGCTGACATCTTTACTAAAGCACTGAGTAGAGAGAACTTTGAGAGGAACAGGTTAGAATTAGGGATGGCTAAGATCACCTAATGGGACCAGTTCAGAATGCACAATGAGAAAAAAATATGAAAAATAAAAAAAAATTGGTTAGAAAATCTGGAACTTGTGTAAATATCTAGATTAATCTTTGCTAGTCTCATACTGTAAATAGTATACTCATGTGACATGTGTTGATATGATTCACTGACCTCTAACAAAATTCTCTCTATTTTGGTAAATTGAGGCATGATCAAGAGGATTCTTAGTAAAGAACCTGGTTCATCAGTACTGATTCATCTGAATAACGAGGTATGTTTTATAGACTCTGCACAATTAGAAATATTAATATTTAATTCATGAGCAGAGTACTACCTAAGTTCAAAAACATCACAAAAACCTATCCCTCTAAAGTTTGAACCTGTTCCGTCTCTAATATAATTCTCACCGCATAAAACGCCTAGAATCTAGGGAAGCTTAACTGCTCATTCAACCTGAAATTTCAAGTTGATTGGACTTCTAATTGACTACAAAAAGCTACCGTTAGTCATTAATTACCCTCCCTCTTTAAAAACCACATCATCATCATCACTGCCACTCTCATAATTCTCTAAACCGTCAATTCTCTTTCATTCTCTATTCTTCTCTCTTCTAAAACCCAATTCAGAAATCCTCTTCCAAAATTAGCAAAGATGTCTAACCCCCAAGATAACCCAGGCACTCCTCCACAACTTACCCCCTCTGATTCCTCCACCCCTCCTCAACCCAGCACAACCCCCCAACTTAGGAGAAGGCAAGTGAAGATGCTTGCTCGCAAAACTGTGGCTACAGGTGCACTTTCAAAGAAATTGAATGCAAATTAAAGGCTAGCCAAGCCCAAGATTCTGAAAACTCAGATGACTCCTTCAAATCTGCGAGTGAGGGGGAAGGAACTGGGTCTTCTGATTCTAAGAAGGCTCAAAATCCCCCATTCTGAGGTACGTTCTGTTCTAGTTGAAAATTTAGACAATAGGTTTGTTCTGGTTGGGTCTGTTATGAATGCGGAAATGCCTGAGTCAAGAAGGAGAGGAGGTAAAAATAAAAGTGAAAAAGAAAAGGAGAGTGAGGGTGTGAGTAGTGATGTGAGGGAAAAAAGGAAAGAAGTGGTTGATTCCTTACCCACTTCTGAAATGGTTGGACCAGCTATCTGTGGGGCTGAACATGAAAATGTGGAAGAGATTAGCAAGAAAACAGGGGGAAGTGGTTTAGGGGAGGCTGCTGAAGGGTTGGTTAATCTCAGTTCACAGGACTGTGACGCTGGATATTCTAGGTGTACTGATAACTAGGGATTTTGATGCATTTTATACTCCTTCTTGCTTATGTTTTGATTAGAAATTCGTACAAAATAGTCCCAAAAGGCTCACAAGTTGTGCTTGATTGCAGGTTTGATCAACAAAGTGACAAGATGTCAAAGATCAGCTCAAAAGGAGTAAAACTTGCACAAGTACCAAGACAAGACAAAGCTTAGGCAAAACAGGCCCAATGCGGCCGCGCACCATTCTGTGCGGTCCGCACAAGGAGGTTCAGAGAGGTGGCATTCAGGCAAAAAGGGCAATGCAACCGCACTAGGTTTTGTGCGTCCGCACTGGGATCAATATTGCCGCACTCGATTTAGTGCGGTCCACAGTAAGAAGGATCAGAGAGTTTCCAACTTCTGAGTTTCAAGCCAATGCGTTCCGCGCTCTATTTCATGAGGACCGAACTAGAAGCCTCCGCTGCCGTAGTCCATTCTTTGCGGTCCGCAGTGCCTGAGTTCAGAGAGATAGGTTTTCAAGTGTAGAGCCTTAGTGTGGCCGCACACCATTTTGTGCGGTCCGCACTAGCCCTGCAGGGGTATTTTTTTCCAATTTTTTCAACTTAGTATAACTAGCTTCTTTTCCTATTTTTAGGGTATCAGATAGTTTTTAGTTGTAGCTACACTCGTGGGTTCGAAGTATTTAGGTATTTTGGGCAATTTTATCTACATTTCACCATTGAATCTTATTGTTTATCTTGGTAATTTATTAATATGAGTTGTTGTTCATCTATTTCTTGCTTTTCTTCTTCAATTATGAGTAGCTAAACTCATAAGCTAGGGTTGTGGCTCAACCCTAGTGTGGGTAATTGATGGGTCTTGTGTTTTAGGGCTAGATTGACTATGAGTGTTTTATATTTGGGCTAATTTCATGTTTAATTGTTGAATTAGTGGTTGCAAACACTAGTTTGTGTTTAGTTGACTTGAGCTCTTCTTGAGAAAGAGAGCTTGAGTCTCTGAAATTGGTCCAACAAGGAATTGGGGCGTACTCAAGAGATTGATAGCTCCAATTAAAGGGTTAAACCTCGAGAGAGTAATACCCGACTTGAACCTTGATTGCTTGCGCAAATTTGCATATCCAATTGGTCTTGAGAAAGTCAATTCGGGCAAACTCACTCGAACCACTGAGAGGTGTAGAGTGGGTAAAATTGTGCAACGGTTATATCATACTCTCCAAATATGTTAATCATGCCTTAGACTCAAGTATCCGTTAATTGACCACCTAGGCAGAAGTCACTACCCTAGTCCCTTTTAAACTATTTGAGCAACCCGCAATATTTTACTCTTAGATTATTCTAGTTTAATTCACCATTGTAGTTTGATAAAAGTAGAAGTAAAACCAAAACCCAAAAATATTTAGAAGTGTAATTTGGAACACGTACACAACCCTAAATTAGATAGATACCCGACTCCAACTTCTAGCTCTCTGTGGAAATTGATCCCGACCCTAAAATCGGGTAAAAGTTTCTTCGATCCTCTCTCGCTACTCAATAGTAGTGTAGGGTAGGCTTCGATCAATTTTTTGGCGTCGTTGACAGGGAGCTAACGGTTTTGGCTATCTATTTAGTTAGTTTTGTGTTTTGTTCTTTGTTACTAACTTGTTTGTGTCATAAGTGTATTGTTCTTCTTTCCTTCTTTATTACTAACTTGTTTGTGTCATAACTCAGGTACCAAATGGCAGCGAACAACACTAATGACCCTCTTGGAAATGTGATTGTGAGGGAGGAGGTAGATGATGTCGGATATGATGAGGTGCCTCTTGTACCTCAAGGACAACATAGAGGCCGCCAGGCCAATGCGAATGATAATAACAATATTCTATACCCTCCTCTGCCACCTCCAAGAGTGGCTCCTAGAGTGATTCCGAAACAAGGCTATGCAAGTGCTATCGTCCCACCCTGAATCCGGGCGGGCAATTTTCAAATAACCAATGTGATATTGACTTTACTAGAGCAACGTGGTTACTTCACGGGCTCATCAAATCAAAATGCTTACAAATATCTCAAGGGGTTCGTGGATACATGTTGGGGGAGCAAGCAAACAAATGTGTCCGAGGATGCTATCCGGTTAAGACTCTTCCCATTCTCACTTAGGGGGAAGGCATTGGATTGGCTCGAGCGACTTCCCAACCATTCCATCACTATTTGGGATGAGTTGGCAGATAAGTTCATTGCTAAATTTTTCTCACCGGGGCATATGGCGGCATTGCGAGATGAGATATTGGCCTTCAAGCAAGAGCCCACGGAACCTTTGCATGAGATTTGGGAGCGTTATAGAACAATGGTGAAAGAATGCCCCAACAATGATATGACCGAGGTTATAATCCAACAAACTTTCTACCGGGGAATTAACACCACAAACTAATGCATAGTGAACCAACTTGCCGGGAGCAACTTTATGAAGTTGTCATATGATGAGGCATGTGATATACTTGACGATATGGCTAACATTTCTTCTGCATGGCAAAGTAGAGCCAATATGCATCAAGGTGACCCCACGATTACTAATTTGCACAAGGAATTACATGATCACGGGCAAGCTATAGTTGAGCTGACAACTACTATGAACCAATTAGCAAAGGCACAGTTGCAACAAGTCCAAAATCCTCGCCAAGTGAATGTCATGGAGGGTGTCAATATGCTTGTCAACAAAAGAAGGCAATAAAACCAAGAAAATTCTGAGCAATTTGATGATGACTGTGATGGATTTCAAAATGATGGTTATGATGAACAAAGTGAAGAGGTTCAATACGTAAATAATTATCAAGGCCAACGGGGCAACGCTTCCAACCAACAACTCTTCCAACCAACAATAATGGAGACCTCAAGGCAATGGTAATTGGGGGAACAACAACTAAAACAATCAGAATAACAATCAAAGCAACCAAGGAAATTGGAATGGTAATAACAACAATTGGGGTGGCAATAACAATCAAGGTGGATGGAACAATAGAAACCAAGGAAACCGGGGGCAAGGCTTTCAAAGGCCCCCAATGTACCAACAACCGAGCAATCCACCCCTATTTTCATCCCAAGGTCCTAGTTCTTCTAGCAATGATATGTGTAGAATTGAAATGATGTTCGAACAGATGATGAAGAAGAATGCGGAATCAGATGCTTAGTTGGCTTCCCATAATACCTCTATCAGAAACTTGGAGGTGCAGTTAGGCCAAATCTCATAGTCTTTAAATACTCGCCCTAAGGGTGCTCTACCAAGTGATACGGTAGTGAACCCGAAAGGTGGGAACAACCATGTTATGGCGGTTACAACAAGAAGTGGGAGAAACGGTGATGTGAATGCCTCCAAACAAAAGTAAATCTTGGATGATGATGTTGAGTTGCAAGAAGATGAAGTTCTTTTGGTAGTTAAAGATGCGGTTGATGAAAAGGTGAACAAAGAAGTGAGGATTATTATTCAAGATGTCGAGGTGGAAACTCAAAATGATGTGAACCCATTTAGGGAACACATAATAGACATGCCGGAGCTGCTTGTGCCAAAAGCCAAGGCTCCTTTACCAAGGCCACCTCCACCTTATCCTCAAAGGCTCGCAAAGCAGAAAAGTGAGAATCAGTTTAAAATGTTCATTGACATGATGAAGAGCTTGTCCATTAATGTGCCTTTTGTGGAGGCTCTTGAACAAATACCGGGCTATGCAAAATTCATGAAAGACTTGATACAAAGAAGCGTTCTATGGATTGTGAAACTATAAAGATGACTCACCAAGTTAGTGCTATAGTGCATTCAATGGCCTCGAAGCTTGAAGATCCTGGTGCTTTCACCATTCCTTGCACCATTGGGAGTGCGGATTTTGCTAAATCTGTATATGATTTGGGGGATAGTATCAATTTGATTTCCTATTCCATTTTTAAGACTTTGGGTATCGGGCAGCCGAGGCCGACTTCTATGAGATTACAAATGGCAGATAGAACAATGAAGAAACCATTGGGTATTATTGATGATGTGTTTGTCCGGGTGGACAAATTTATCTTGCCAGCTGACTTTGTGATCTTGGACTGCGAGGTGGACTATGAAGTTCCTATTATATTGGGAAGACCTTTCCTATCTACGAGGAAGGCATTGGTTGATGTGGAAGTAAGGGAACTCACCTTCCGGGTGGGTGATGAAAAGGTGGTCTTTCATGTGTGCAAATCAATGAAGCAGCCCAACAGTACCGAGGTATGCTCTTTTGTTGACCTCGTCACAACAGTGATAATTGATGACACCAGTGCAATGATCAATGTGGAGGACCCATTGGAGGCCGTACTATTGAACCTTGACGTCAATGAGGATGCAAGCCGGGTTAAGTGCGTGAATGCTTTACATGGAATGGGCTTTTACTCTTATGAGCCTAGGAAATTATCTTTGGACCTCAAGATTAGAAAGACTCCACCAACAAAACCTTCAATTGAGGAGCCTCTGGTATTGGAGTTGAAACCACTACCTCAACACCTCAGGTATGAGTTCTTAGGCTCAAATTCTACTTTGCCAGTTATTCTTTCTTCTTGTCTTACTAACCTGCAAGTTGATGCCACATTGGCAGTGCTTCAAAAGCGGAAATAGGCAATTGGATGGACTTTAGCTGATATTTGGAAGATAAGCCCCGTATTCTGTATGCACAAGATTATTCTGGAAGATGATGCAAAGCCTTCCTTGGAGCATCAAATTAGGTTGAACGAGGAAATGCAAGAAGTTGTGAAAAAGGAGGTGATCAAGTGGTTGGATGCGGGGGTTGTGTACCCCATCTCTGATAGCTCTTGGACTTCACCGGTACAATGTGTACCGAAAAAGGGTGGCATAACCGTGGTTGCAAATTCACAAAATGAGTTGATTCCTCCCATAACCGTCATCGGTTGGAGGGTATGTATGGATTACCGCAAGTTGAACAAAGTGACCCGCAAGGATCACTTTCCTTTGCCTTTTCTTGATCAGATGTTAGATCGACTTGCTAGGCATGCCTTCTATTGTTTCTTAGATAGGTATTCTGGGTACAACCAAATCTTGATTGCTCCGGAAGATCAGGAGAAGACCGCATTCACTTGTCCATATGGCACTTTTGCCTTCTCTAGAATGCCTTTTGGGTTGTGAAATGCACCGACTACATTTCAGCGGTGAATGATGGTCATTTTCACCAATATGGTGGAACACATTTTATAGGTGTTCATGGACGACTTTAGTGTTGTGGGGGATTCATTTGATGAGTGCTTGAAGAATCTTGATAGAGTTTTGGTCCGTTGTGAAGAAACTAATCTTGTCCTCAATTGGGAGAAATACCACTTTATGGTGGAAGAAGGAATTGTTCTTGGGCATAAAATTTCGAAACATGGCATTGAGGTGGATAAAGCAAAGATCAAAGTGATTTCAAGGCTCCCTCCCCCTACATCTGTCAAGGGAGTTCGAAGTTTTCTTGGGCATGCGGGGTTCTACCGGAGATTTATCAAAGACTTTTCCTAGGTAGTGAATCCCTTGTGCAAGTTGTTGGAAAAAGATGCTAAGTTCGTGTTTGATGAAAAATGTATGCAAGCCTTTGAACTTCTCAAGCATAAGTTGATCACCACTCCTATCATTACCGCGCCTAATTGGAGCTTACCCTTTGAGCTCATGTGTGATGCGAGCGATGTTGTGGTTGGGGCGATTTTGGGTCAAAGAGTGAACAAAATGTTTAATCCGGTATACTATACGAGCAAGACAATGAATGATGCTCAAATGAACTACACGGTGACCGAAAAAGAATTTTTGGCTATTGTGTTCGCAATGAAAAAATTCCGACCGTATCTTATGGGTGCTAAGGTTATTATTCATACAGACCATGCCGCACTTCGATACTTGATGACGAAGAAGGATTCCAAAGCTAGACTGATGCGATGGGTCTTGTTACTTCAAGAGTTTGATTTGGAGATTGTGGACCGGAAGGGTAGTGAGAACCAAGTGGCGGACCACTTGTCCCGCTTAGAGGAGGAGGGGAGGCCTCGTGACGGCCTAGAGATCTATGATTCATTTCCCGACAAACAACTCCTTTCAGTGTCGATGAATGATATGCCATAGTTTGCCGATGTTGCTAATTTCCTTGTGACTGGTATAATCCTGTGTGAGCTCTCTTCTAACCAAAGGAAGAAGCTCAAGTGGGATAGTTTGGATTTCTATTGGGATGAGCCGTACTTGTTCAAGATTTGCACCGATGGGGTGATCCGAAGGTGTGTCTCGGAGGAAGAGCAATTGAGTATCTTGGAGGCTTGTCATTCCTCTCCCTATTGTGGCCATCATGGCGAGTTGAGGACGGCTTCTACAGTTATTAGTTGTGGGTTTTATTGGCCAACTTTGTTCAAAGATGCGGGTAATTTTGTGAAGAGATGCGACGAATGCCAAAGAGCTGGTGGAATTTCAAAGAAAGATGAGATGCCTCTCAATACCATCCTTGAGGTTGATATTTTTTATGTGTGGGGCATTGATTTCATGGGCCCATTTGTTAGCTCTTGTGAGAACACTTACATTCTTGTGGCGGTGGACTATGTTTCAAAGTGGGTTGAAGCCCTGGATTTGCCCAACAATGAGGCCCAGCGTGTTGTTGCATTTCTCAAGAAAAGCATTTTTACAAGGTTTGGTACTCCACGTGCAATCATAAGTGATGAGGGGTCTCATTTTTGCAATAGAGCTTTCGACACTTTGCTTTCAAAGTATGGTGTCCATCACAAAGTTTCTACTCCCTATCATCCTCAAGCAAGTGGTCAAGTTGAAGTCTCCAATAGGTAAATCAAAAGCATATTGTCAAAAATGGTCAATGCAAATAGGACCGATTGGTCAAAGAAGTTGGATGATGCTATATGGGCTTATAAGATTGCTTATAAGACTCCGATTGGTATGTCTCCGTATCGGTTGGTGTTTGGGAAAGCTTTCCATCTACCGATCGAGTTAGAGCACAAAGCCATGTGAGCTTTGAGGAAGCTAAATCTTGAGTGGGATGTTGCAGCCAATCTTCGTGTGGAGAAGCTTAATGAACTTGATGAATTCTGATTCCATGCCTACTCTAGTTCGTCCTTGTACAAGAAAAAGATGAAGTACCTTCATGATAAATATGCTCGTGGAAAGGAGTTTAAAGTAGGTGATTTGGTTCTCTTGTTCAATTCTCAGTTACGTCTGTTTTCGGGAAAGCTTAAATCAAAATAGAGTAGACCGTTTGAAGTGGTGTTGGTGACCACTTTTGGTGCTCTTGATTTGAAAAACAAAAATGGAGAGGTCTTCAGAGTTAATGGGCACTGGGTCAAGCATTATCTTGAAAAAATTGATGACAACCATGTGGTGGCACTTCTTCATCTCAAATAATGTGATGATAACTTGCGTCGTGCCGCGATGTTAAATCAGGCGCTTCTTGGAAGGCAACCCATGTGTTTTCTTCTTGTTTTATTTGATTTTCATTGTAGTGTAGGACTGATTTTTGGGCTAACTGGTTGTGAAATGTTACAGGATTGTGTTGCAGGACATAGTGGAAAAAAAAGTGTTCAGGTCTCTAAAGTTGTGATGCGGCCGCACAACATTTAGTGCGGACCGCACTGGTGAAGGAGGAAATGTCCAACTCTCTGAAGATTGCCACCGCGGCCGCAATACAATTTGTGCGGTCCGCGGTGGACCACTGCGGCCGCATGACATTTTGTGCGGACCGCAGTAGGTTTCCTGTGTAAAACTTGAAAAGCTATGTAGTGCGGACCGCGATAGGTAAGCTGGGCCCCAGGACTTTTTCTATAAATAGTACCTGACGCCCAACGTTTACACTTTTCGAACCTTTGATTCTCTAAACCCTTAAAGCACTGTTCATCAACTCTTTTGCTCGTAATTAATTGTTCGGAACTAATTGTCATCTTTTCATCTCACATATGGTAAATCTATTTCTTTTTAATTGTTTTAATTTTGTTATTTTCTTTTCCTTTTTTGTTTTATTTATTATACTTTTCTTCCTTTATTTTCCTTCATTGATTAGGTTAGGGTAGTTAATCTGTTGATTAAAATAGACTCAGTTAGTTAAATACACTTGGCAACATGTATGGACACTAATTAGGTGAAAATTGGGCTTAAAAATCAAAATCTCGTAAACCCTAACTCAGTGTAGTCCGCGGTGATTGTGTGCGGTCCGCAGTAACATTTTGTGCGGACCGAATTGATGAAAGTCCTGAAAGCTAAACTTTGGGGACTGCGGCTGCACTACATTTTGTACGGACCACAGTAGTCCTTGTGCGGCCGTACTACCTTTTGTGCGGTCCCTACCGCCTGGATACAGAGAGTGGGTAGTATGAACCCCACCTCTATGTGGACCGCATGGCCATTATGTGCGGCCCGCATTGACCCCTGTGCGGCTGCACACCATTTTGTGCGGTCCGCACTACATGATTTCTGCAATAGTTTGCAACACTACTTTCAACTATCTACTGATACTAACAAACTCATTTGATTGTGTTTGGAGACTATGGTGAAACAACGAGGTAAAGGCTCTAAACAACCAGGCAGAGGAGAATCCTCCCGGGGAGGGAAACAGAAAATAGTAAGATTGACTGTTCAAGCTCGGCAAAACATAAAAAAC
This sequence comes from Nicotiana tabacum, assembly GCF_000715075.1. Taxonomy (NCBI): domain Eukaryota; kingdom Viridiplantae; phylum Streptophyta; class Magnoliopsida; order Solanales; family Solanaceae; genus Nicotiana; species Nicotiana tabacum. The sequence continues at coordinate 70,409,524 of NC_134095.1, read as the reverse complement.
ATGAGGAATATGATTAAACCTACTGATAGGGACATTTACATGTCTGGGAGTGAGTACGAGCCCTCTCGGGAGATATCTTTAGACTCAATCCCAGAATACATCCCTGACTGGCCGGAGAGAAACAAACTAAGAGACACTCCTCCCACTTCCCCCGCTGCCCAAGCGTTAGTAAATGTGTCTTCTGGGTCATCTAAGGGCTCAACTGAAGGCGGTGGGGATGAATACTCCACCTTTCCCACAACTTCATTATCTGGAGAGGGTGTAGTAGGTGATGAGGAGGAAGTAGGAGGAGAAGAAGTAGTTGGAGAAGGGGGTGAACCTCAGGTGGGGGTATTGCTAGAACTAGGAAACCGGAGGTGTGGCAAGACCGGTTTGTTAGTGAGGTAGCGTACCACAAATTCAGGGAATGGTGGACGGTGAGGAAATTAATCCCAGAGCATAATTTTGTTGATAGAGATCTACTGCCTCACAAACCTAATGTGAGGAGGCAGTTTAGGGAGAGAATTAACTGGGATTACTTTCTGGGTGAATATGTAGATGCCAACGAGCACTTGGTCAAGGAATTCTACACCAATGTTGCCCACATCAAAAAGGGCACAAAAGTGACTAAGGTGCGAAATCAGAAAGTGTTCTTTGATGGAAAAACAATAAATGACTACCTTCGCTATGATGAAGAGGATAAGGCACTATTTATGACAAAGATGGAAATGGGAGAGGAAGACCATCCCTGGCTGGCACAATATCTGGCAATCCCAGGTACCACCCCCGACTAGTTGACTGCGGGCGTCAAGATTCTGAGACGTAGTTTGAACTTTGAGGTAAGGGGGTGGGAAACATTTGTATGTAGCAGGTTGGACCCCACAACTCATGACAACTCCCTCCCTCTTCACCGGGCAGTTTTGGTGGCTTCAATCATGGCACGGTACCCAATCAATGTGGGAAATGTTATGTTTAGGATAATCACAATAGTGGGTAGTGAGCATGACAAAAACTACTCTTCCCTAGTTTTCTGACTATGTACTTCCGAGACCTAATAGTTGAAAAGAGGCCATTCGACATCAAGATCAAAGAAAAGGCCCCATTTTCTTGGTACAACATGCATGGGGATGATAACCCCAAGAGTAAGAACTTCAAGGGAACAACTACTACTCCAACTCACCAGTCTGAAGAGCCAGTTGTGGCTCTTGCTCAGCCTGCCTCCACCTCCACTGATATCCCTCCTAGCCCATCCACCTCAGCAGACCCGGAGATCCCTTCTTCCCGTGCCTATCCAGTGACTGCCCACCGATTGAGCCAGACTCTTCTCAGTATCAACAACTGGATGCAGGCTGCGTCATCCAAGTTGTCTACCCTCACTACTACAGTAGAGGCTCAGTCGGCACATCCACCTCCACAGGTCCCCCAGTCCATAGAGGATGCTCTCAAGGAGATTTTAGCCAACCAAAAGAAAATCCTTGACGCTCAGAAGGTGCTCACAGATGTAGTTGCTTCACACAGTCATGCTCTCAAGGATCTTGCTAAGGAGCATAAGAAGTTGAGAAAGTCGCGGGCTTCCAAGGAGTTTGTAAAGGCGCTAAGGGTTGATGTTGACAAAATGAAGGCAGATCATCTGCCTTTGGACTTATTGCTACAGGACCCAGTACCATCAGCTCATACCCAGCCCGAGCAGTCCTAGAGGCCTCCCAAGAGGAAGAGGATGATCCCTAGAGCAGACGATGCAGTCATCCAGTTGACAGACCCACCGGAGGCCTCCTCCAGTCAGCCACAGGATGCACCTCAAGAGCTTGTCCAGGCTCAGGTCCCAGTAGCACAGCAGTAGGCCAAAGGGAACCAGTCTAAGGTTCCCGAGCACAGTGAGGACCCAGGGACCACTCAGGAGCTCATGCAGGCAGACAGGCCATAGGGAGTCCCTATATCCTTTTTTCCTTTTTCTTTTTGGTGCTTTATTTAGTTTAGTTGGCATTGGGGACAATGCCAACTTTCATTTGAGGGGGTAGGCCCTACTTTTATGGATTCATTTGGATGATTGTATATATATTCGATACTTTTTATGCTTTCTTTATCTTTTCATCTTTGGGTTGTTTATAATTTTAACATTTCGTTACATTTATCGCACTTTTATTTTACTTTGGGTCTGTATATAAAGTTATGCTACATTGTACATATTCATCCCATCTATTGTATATTCGACGAATCCCCTCTTGTATATATTCATTTTACTTTCCGCAACTTTTTGTTCTTAGCTTCTTATTTATGATTCGTAGCTTTTTGTTTTGAAAGTTTGGAATAAGCCTTTGGTTTTCTTAATGCCACGGTTCTTTCTAAAGGTGGAGTTTTGTGTGAACCGGGTGGATCTTCCCAATGATGGATGGAGTGACAACCTTCTTAAGGGTTTGAGTCCATTTTTCTTTTTTGTTTTTAGTAGTTAGTAGTTAAGGGTGCCTCAATCAAAGCTTCACTTGGGCCTAGCATATTTTCCTAGAATATGTGAATGACATGGAATAGGTCCATCAAGATGAACATATGACTGTGGATGTAGAGGTTCATACCCCTAAGCCAAAGAAAACCAAGACTTCTTTCAAGAAGTCTTCATCTGTTTCCAAGGCTGCTAAACCTTCTTCCTTGGCTAAAAGAACAAGGTCTGCTGTGAAAGCCAGGCAAGTTAAGATTACTGAAGAAGAAGATTGGAGTGGTGAAGAAGAGGGTGAATCTGACTATGAGCAAGATAAGCTGGCCAATTTTGGCAAAAGAAAAATCTTGAAGGGTAGACTTTTGAAGGATTTGGTGGAACCAAGGATGGTTCGATTGGTTGATGCTCTAGCTGCTCAGGGTTGGAAGGACATGGTCCTTCAGTTGGATGGTAGGCTAGAAAGGAATGAGGTTATTGAATTCATGGCCAATGCAGAGGTCAAGGATGGTAGAGTTACCAGCCAGGTGAAAGGGGTTCAAATGTCTTTTGATGCAAATGAGCTGGGTGAGATCCTTGACATCCCTTCTAAAGGGTACGATGACTACACAAGGCAAATATGGCCAAGTCTAGACTCCCTTCCTACTGCCCTCGCAATTACTAAGAAATTCTGTGATGTCACAGAAGTGAATGAGGCCAAGGTTGTGCATAAGAGTGAAATGAAGCCATGCCACAAAGTCCTGTTTGAATTTGTCAACAAGTGTTTGCTGCCTAGGCAGGAAAGAAGGCACATTACTAACTACATAGACTTGGTTTTGATGGAGTGTCTTGAAAGTGGAAGGCAAAACAACTGGCCTGCATTTATTATCAAGCTGCTGGATAGGGTTATCAATGGCTCCAAGTCCCATGCCACTCCTTATGTATTTATTCTGACTACTGTTCTTAATCGTTGCAATGTGCCACTGAAGAAGTGAGAAATTGTCACAAGCAAAGACCATTTTGGAATAAACACTTTGATTGCTTGTGACTATGAGGTCAATGCCATTCCCAATGAACCTGGTTCATCTAAAAAGATACCTATCAATAGCAAAGTCAGAGCTCTTGTGCAGGAGAGTGAGACAAAGGATGCTGAGATAATTAGGCTGAAGGCTCATTTAGCAGAGGTTGAATCTGAGAGAGATGCTCTCAAAACTGAGCTCACAAAGGAAAAAGAGAAGAATGATGGCATTCTTCAAGACATGCTGCACCTTCTCCAAGACAAAACCCAACCCTCTAGTTCTTTAAAGCCTTAAGTTCTTTAGCCTTCAGTTCCTAAACCTTATCTAGACCTTTCAGTGACTCAGATTAGGGATTTTTCTTGTTTTGCTCATATTTTGACTGTTTTTGTTTCTTTTTGTGGATTGTGGCAGAATCATATTCTCTATCAATAAAGTTTGCTATTTTTGCTCTTGTTGACTGTTTATATTTCCTTGATAGTTTTAATATGTTTGGTTGATTACTGATGATTAATCCATGATTGCACTTGCAGTTGCCCCAGTGGCCATGAGTAATTGTTAAAGTTCTGGGAATCACACTGTGTTTATGCAACTTTTCGATGATGCCAAAAGGGGGAAGAGATATTGTGCTTTATATTCTAAATAAGTTATGTTTATAACCTAATGAACTTGGTCCTTGAAGATAAGTAAAAAATTTCTAACTTTGCATTGATGAATAAGATGAGTTTTGACAGGGCTTAAGTGAGTGAAAAGCACAGAGTTTGTCATCATCAAAAAGGGGGAATTTGTTGCCCAAGTAAAGGTGAGTTTTGAAGACTGAAAAAGGAACTCAGACATGGACCAGATCCATCCTAGTGAAGCACAGATATGGTCAACTCAAGCATGTGAGATGCACGTGAAGGAGATAAACCTTACTTACCAGAAGTGATATCTCCTGATCCAGATCGAAAAGGTTGCATATTAGATAAGGAGAAAGACTCCTTACTCAAAGAGAACACGGTTTAAGAGATGGATAGAGTTAGTGTTTGAGATCAACTAGAACTCCTCCACCAAGGAAGAGTAGCATCAGTATTCTAGTCAATATCTATTTACTAAATCCTTAAATATCAGTGTTGTTCTCTTTTACAGGTAACGCACATAAGCAGAAGTTAAATGTGAATTGAGAGTAAAATAGCAAGGCAATTTTGCAAGCAATTTATGTGTGTTTCAAGCGTGCAATCCTGAAGCTAGTTGAACCAGATAGAAGAACCAGTTCCAAGTGTCTATCTTTTATTCTAGTTCAATTGTAGTAGGTGTTTTCATATTGTACCTTTCAGCTTTATCTAGAAGCAATTGTATTAAGTACTTAGAGTTTTCAAGTTAGAGTTAATTGAAGTTGTCGCAACAGTTGAGGCTGTGTTCTACAACGGGATTAGAGTTAATCCTAGGTTTACAAAAGAGTTTTTGGCTCGGTTATTTTAGTGGAGAGTTTGGAAAAATCCTACTGGAAAGTAGGTCGTGGTTTTTTTCACCTTTTGAGCCATATTTTTTCCACGTAAAATCTCTGTGTTCTTTAATTTCTGTACTTATTATTCTGCAACAGTAGTAGTTGAAACACATAGAAGAACTAGGTCCTTCTATAATCAGGTTAAATAAAAAATTGGACACCACCAAATCACACCCCTCCCCTCTATGTGGTATTGAAGTATAAAACATCAATATAATTTATTTTATGATAAGCATATAATCATAAGTTATAATAATTAATAAATTGACAAAATTTTCTCAATAAAAAATAAATATACAACAACAACAACCCAGTAAAATCCCACAAGTGGGGTCTGGAGAGGGTAGCATGTACACAGACCTTACCCCTACCCCAAAGGAGTAGAGAGGATGTTTTCGGAAGACCCTCGCTCAAGATAATAAGAAAAATAAAAAGGAGAGAATATTAGTTTCACCACAGAGATCATAGGAAAAATAGGAACATAAAATGCAGAAGGAAAAATGCAAAACAAAAATGATGGCTAGTAAATAGGTCCTACACCGAAAAACCAAATTGTAAGACAATACAATACCCCTAGCTATTTCAGACAAAAACCCTACCAGAACAGGCTCACAACACTACAAGGTAATGCAAGACTCAGCTACCTTCTAGCCTACAACCGTAATACTTGACCTCTATAACTTCCTATCAAGTGTCATGTCCTCGAAAATCTGAAGCCTCACCATATCCTGCCTGATCACCTCTCCCCAATACTTCGTAGGCACCCTCTACCTCTTTTCGTTCCCTCCACAATCAGTCGCTCACACCTCCTTACTGGAGCATCTGGGCTTCTCCTCTATACATGTCCGAACCATCTGAGCCTCGCTTCCCGCATCTTGTCATCAATGGGAGCCACGTGCACCTTCTCCCGAATATCATCATTTATAATCTTGTCCATTCTAGTGTGCCCGCACATCCACCTCAACATCCTCATTTTTGCTACTTTCATCTTTTGGATATGTGAGTTCTTAACAGGTCAACACTCAGCCCCATACATCATGGCTGGTCTAACCACCGCTTTATAGAACTTACCTTTGAGTATCGTTGGCACTCTCTTGTGCGGATGCTAACCTCCACTTCTTCCATCCTACCCCAATACGGTGTGCGACATCCTCATCGATCTCCCATCCCCCGTGGATAACCGAACCAAGGTACTTGAAGTTTCCTCTACTTGGGATAACCTGTGATTCAAGCCTCACATCCACGCCCACTTCCCCCGGCTTAGTGTTTAACTTACACTCCAGGTATTCCGTCTTTGTTCTGCTCAGCTTGAAACCTTTAGACTCAAGAGTCTGTCTCCAAACTTCTAGTCTCTCGTTAACACCGGCTCGTGACTCATCAATCAGAAATATGTCATCGGCAAATAGCATGCGCCATGGCACCTCCCCTTGAATATGGTTTGTTAATGCATCCATCAACAGGGCGAATAAGAACGGACTGAACGCAGAGCTTTGGTGTAACCCCATTTCAACCAGAAAATGCTCAGAGTCGCCTCCTACTGTCTTAACCCGAGAAACAAATACTGAAGAGAAACAAATACTGTCTTTATCACGACAATACTTAGAAAGCAATACACCAAAATTTTGATATGTCCTTATTTATTATATACAGTTCAAAGATTAATACACAATCACATAAATACAAATATGCAAATGAATAGGGAATTTGCTTATCTTAACAGTCAATGAGAATTGCAAACTTGAAGAGGCGGGGGGGGGGGGAGGGTTAGGTTGAAAAAATACTTGAGGCAGTGAGTATCGGTGTAGGAATTTTGTTCTAAAAAGAAATATTTTAAGGATAAAATAGTAAAAATCTTGGTCAAACTTAAAGAGCTTATAAGCTAAAAATTCATAAGCTGGGGGTGATCAGCCTATGACTTTTGGCTTATTTTTAACTTATAAGCACCTGGCTTATAAGCAATTTTAACTTTACCAAACGCGTAGATAAGCCAAAAAAATGCTTGTAACCTAGTTTGACCAGCTTTTATAAGCTTAGCCAAACACCCTCTAATTTCTATGCATGCGTTAGAATATATTGATTATTTGATGTATTTACACTTACAATAGGATGAGGAGCATCATCTTGTTTACACATGACCCATGGCACACCAGTCTGAAGTTCCACAGCCATCTTTGCTGCCCAACGAACATAAAGGGGGCCATCTTCTCTGAATGCTTTTTCTATATTTTGATATTCGTTCTCAATCTACATGTATTTTAAAATGTTGACACATGTATTTATGTATATATATATAGAGAGAAAAAATATCATGGGATGGCTCATCAGAATGTTATGGATATTTAACCTGTGAGAGTATGATTGGACCTCCTTGTGAGGCATATAACCCTTCCGACTTCATCAAGCTCACTATTTTTGTGGTAAAGTTTTGCATGTATAACTGTCATGTAAAAGAGAATATTATTAAGTTAATGTTCCTACCAATTCAAACAATATATCAAAGTGGTCTAATTTATATATATCTATAATTGAGATTTGAGGGACCTTAAGAGATGATGTAGCATATCTCATAGACAAGGAAATGATTTATTTATTTTGTCAATTTTTAGATTTTTTTCTCACTCAATTTAGTATAGTAGTCTATTATTAAATTCCAGAAATACGGAAACAAAAACCATTACTTTCAAATTTTAACGGTTACATCCTTTTCTTTTTTACCCGAATCATTGCAACCTTCCACTCTTCAAAAATTTCCCTGTAATATTCTGAATAATAAATAAGGAATGAAAAAGAAATTCATTTTAACCTTTCCACCTTTTCTTCTGACGAAGGTTATTTTCTTGTGATGAATGTACAATTCTTCCGACAAAGACTCTCTTAAGGGTATAATTATCTACTTTCCTCATCAATTAATTTTTTTTTGATGAGCCAATTATTTACTTTACAAAAGATAATAAACTAGCGGAGTAGAGGAAGTCAACCATCAGTGAGGAAGTTTCGGCAGAGAAGAAACTAATGGTACGGTTGAAGCTTCATGTATATGTGATATTTAATTTTCAATATCTATTAATTAAATTTCTATTTTTATTTCCAACTGTCATGTACGTATGGTGTTTGATTTTCAAATATCTACTTTTAAATTTCTATTTTTTCCTTTTTATTGTTTTCCTCAACTTTGTGTCAGAGTCGTCGAAGGTACTTAAGAGAGGATCAAGGAACAAAAAATTTTGGTTCTTGCACAAGAAATATGTTAAAACAAAATTTGCAGGAGTTGACACAGTTGGAAAGTTATATAGATTAAAACAACGGTTGGAAATTGGTGATTATTTTCATATATAAGAAAATTGAAAGAAAAAGAAAAAGGCAATGGCTAACAGAGGAAGATAAAAATCTGAAAGTGCTTTTAATTCTAATGTTAAGGGAAGAAGGGAAGTGTTGATTCTTAAGAAGATTCGTGTTTGATCTCATTTTTCCATAACATTTTGTCTTTAGAGGGCAAGAGATTAGACTTCTCTTTTGGGAATTTTTTTTAGTCGAACTTGCAGGGGTATATATATAAATTATAAGGTTATTCTCTCTTCTTCTTTTCTTATGTGGTTCTATAATTCCTGGAGTTTCCGGTCATACAAATGTGATGCTTATGAGTTATGAGTTTCCTAATCTTTGACTCATTAATTTGCAAGTTAATGTAACTTTTGCCCAAGATAGTGTTGAAACCTAGCCAGACTATCAAGAAATACTTTGTCAAAGAGATAATTAGATGAATGAAAAGGAATCAAAAGAGGGTGATATTATTTAGAAGTTAGATAGGTTGAAATCATAGAGGTGTCAGGTGGACTTTCTTGATAAGATGATAAGATGTTTTAATTTCAAAGTTCGGGACAGATAAGGTATAGACTTTGTGAAAGCTAGAACAATTCGCTTTGGCATAGTAGGAGGAAATAAGTCGTAATTTCTTTCTGATAATAAAATGAAGGAAAAGTTAAATTTGGATTAAATTAATACTACTGTATTTTAAGTTTTTTCTTTCACTTTTAAGATGATAATTTAATTTATATATGCTATGTAAAAGATTTCTCATTGCTAATTTATACATGAGGAGAGATCTCAAACAAACAAAAAATTGTTGCGATCTGAAGTGATTGCGATAACGACAGACGGTAAATATGCACTGATAATGGTATCTCCTCCACAAAAATTTGTATATATTCGTGAATTTTACACGTATGTCATAATAACATGTCTATATCCATGGATAGAAAAGAAATGCCTATTCACTTTAATTTACTATATCACATCAAAAGATAAAGATAAAAAAGTATGTACCCGTGTCAAGCAACTAAAAGAGTAAATTATGAATAGCTCATTTATCTTTCTCCTTTCTTCTGTGAAACCCAACATGATATAAAAGAACAAAAAGGTAAACAATAAACATATAACCTACTTCTATTATTTTTAATATTCGAATATTAAAATATTAATATTAAAATATTATTCTATAGAGAGGTTTTTCCGCGCGAAGCGCCAACAGATAAAATTATTATTCTGCATTTTAGAGGTGTAAAGATATATTCGATACAAATCAAAACTTTTATCAGAAGAAAAATGGGTGATATATTACCTTAAACGGTTCGTTGTCAGATCGATAAATAATGCCAGGGACATCATGTAACCAAAACGGGAAGCCCCTGTAAAATTCAACAAGGGATCAAAACATAATTGTAAACACCCTTAGGGGTGAAAAAGAAATTATAGTCAAATTTGACTCAAATTAAATATTATTTATTAGTTTACCCATATGTCCATTCACCCTCAATATAGGGCCCAATACGAAGGCAAGCGTATAGACCTTGTGCTTGAATTTGCTTGATGAATACTACTATGTCACGTCTTCCACTAAAATCATACTGACATCACATTGGAAATAAGAAATCAGTATACGAGAAAAACTCTACTCTGAATTCAAGGGTATTTTGGTATATGACCAAAGTTATTTTTCAAGAAAATTTTGAATAAATATGCTCCCTATTATTTTCAGTTTAGGAATATAAATAAACTTCATTTGAGAAGAAAAAAAAAAGCACTAAAATTGGGAGATAAGATAGTGTATTCAATAAAATACCTGTCCAGGACGAGGCTCATGAAGATTCCAAAAAACATAGGTCTCAATCACATCTATTCCACCTTGTTTTGCTTTTGATATTAGAGATGGCCACATCTATCATAAAGAACAAGCAAAAATAGAGTGATCGATCACATTTTGCACCCTGGTCCAAACTTTATGTTACTCATGATATAGGTTCTTTTTCGAACGTCATACAAATTGAAAGTTCATGCAGGAGCAAGTAATATGAAGTTAAAAGTAAAACTAATTATATAAAAAGAATTCCTCATACAATGAGTAAAATCATTAATTCCCTTCTAAGTTTGATAGAAATAATAGAAATCGATCCTCTCACGAAAGATATGTATAACTTTCATCATATGAAATAAATTATTAGTTACCCCTCTTTCAAAATCGCATCATATAAGTTAAATCCAAAAATGAAGTTTAAAACGAGGGTCATTGCTTAAACGAAGCTATTGAAAATATATTTTGTGATAAAATTACTTATCTTTTATTGTTTTACTCAATAGTCACTCAAGCCGAAAAGTAATAAATATATCCAGATCCGGTTATTTCAAATTTTTATATAAAAGAAAAAAAAATGACGATGTTCCTCTATATTCAATAATTTAATAACCATTTAAGTAATAAACTTTTAAAAAAGGGCTAATTAAAGATCGTTAGCTCGTGGACGGTTGTTGGACAATTCTTTTTCTTTGGATTTTTTTTTTTTTAATAAAAGTGACAAATCCAGCAACCAAACAAACAAAAGAGGAAAAGGAAATAACAATATTGGCGGCGATGGTTATATACATGAAAATCTTGCTAGGAAAAATTATGGTTGTTAGTAGGGAAAGGGACAATTATATCATCCTACGATAGTAGTTTTGGCTTTTTGCATTGACAAAGTTCTTTTATTTTCGTGCTTTTCCTTGCTCCGTTTCCTTCAGACCTTTCTCTATTAATCTTTTAGTCATCTTGATTTCTATATATTCTTAGAAGTACACTTCAAATAATTAGTTTCTAAATGTAAGTTACACTCTGAAAGATCAAATAGTTGATGTTACATTTTAGATTGAAATTACTAGTTCGTTCCATCCTGGTATTCTAAATTAGATCATTTCTATGGTAGTTAATGATGTTATTGGCTAATTTAAGAGACTAGGTAATAATCAAATCTATTTAAACTTACAAATTTTTCTTTAAATCCTTTTTAATTTAATTATTTTCTCTACTTATAAGCTGTTAAATAATTTAACAAGTTCTAGAATACGATGTCCTTTAATGTTTTCCTTGGAGATAACACCAAAGCCTTTGGAATTCAAATGTCACAACCAAAGTTTCAAAAATAGTAATCGGTTGAGTCTCTTTCAAAGAATCCCTATGATATTTACTATTACATTGACAAATGAATTCTTCCAAGAATCTAAAGATCTCTTAGAAGAAATGCTAGCGACTAGCGAGTTCTACCTTATCCCTTTTTCTACGCTTTTACACATATTGTACTTTTTTCCTATTGTTAATCCAATGAACATTATAATTAATGAGTTTAAGTTCTACTCATTTTCGGCCACGCGTGTTATGCGTGTATTTTTTATCAATAAGCGCATAATATTTAATTCACATAAAAAAATATATTTGAGTTATCAAATAAAACTTAACTAACAGCATACAAAATTTTTAAATGTTGAATACTGATCTTGTTGGGCTAACTTGACAATGGAAGAAGTAATAGCAAAATTGCATGCTAAAACAATGAATTTAAAAGTACATATAAAATTTTAAATTTTTGAGTAGTGATTTTTAAATTAATTGATAGAAAAGGTCAAAATGAATATGAACTATTTTGTAGAGCATCATAACATGCCCAATATTTGTTGAACTAAAATGAGCATATTTAATAATATAAATGCATACTAAAGTATTCAAATAAATTAAAACTCACTACTATTTTCAAAACTCGAATCATAATATTCATTATAAGAAATCCATTTTGAGGACATACTCCCACAAGCTAAAGGGACACTTGAAATCGTTTTGCGGCCAAGAACTTAATGAGATAATTATATTAATGACTCTTTTTTGGCACTTTAATATAGATTCACTTAACATGTTGTTCTAATTCCATTATTTTTATGATTCTTGATAGTGTCTGTATTTATTATGAAGTAGTTTTACAATTTTGTATATCAATATTATAGAAGTAATGTTCAATTGAAAGGCAAAATAGCCATTCAGCTATATATGGTCATTTTAGTCTTTCAACTTTAACTTAGGGTCATCATATTTATAATATAGTATGATATGATATAATGTATTATTTGCGTATAAATTTTTTACGCCATCAAGTCAAGTTAAATTACAATAACAGGTAAATCTTCATAGCAAGCTTGATATGTTAACTTACAATTTTTTACACCATCAGGTTAAGTAAAGTTTTTTACACCATCAAGTCAAAGTTAAGTTACAGTGACAGGTAAATCTTCATTGTCTAAATTTCTTTTACACTGTTAGTCCTATAACTAAACTAAATGCATGTAGAACTTTGAAACCTCTATCTTAGATTGGACTTACGATCTTTTGTAATTAAGGGTGTGTTTGGTACGAAGGAAAATATTTCTCGAAAAATATTTTCTAATTTTTTCATATTTTGTTGGCTTAAATGTTTTGGAAAACATTTTCCGTATGAACTCATTTTCCTCCAACCAGACGAAAATATTTTCCTTATCAAGAGAGTGAAAAATATTTTTCAAAACTCCTTCTCAATCTTCCCCACCGTCACCAACCCACCCCACACCCTCTCTCTAAAAAAGGCTTCTTTTTTTTTTCAAAGTTTAATTTTTTCCGTTACCACCCACCTTAATACTCCTCCACCCACCCCACCCACCCCACCCCACCCCCTCCCTCCCACACCCACCCCCTCCCGCAAAAAAATTTTTTTTTTTACCTTATTATTTTTTTCGCAATTTCAAATTTCTGTTTTTTGGTTTTTCTGCACTACCTACCCCCGTGCAAACCTTCAGCCCAATTGCCCCCCCCCCCCCAGCACAAAAAAAAATTTACTTTTTTTTGTAATTTCAAATTTCTATTTTTTTTTGTTTTTCTGCCCCTCACCCCCTCCCCCACCTCCCCGAAAAAAACTATTTTTTAATATATTTTTTAGTTTTAGTTTTTTTATTTATCAGTTTAAAGGTTCAAATTTTACAAGTTTCAAAGTTATGAGTTCGGAGGTTTATGTGTTTTGAAGTTTACGAGTTTAGAAATTATGAAGTTTACGGGTTCGAAATTCCGCGGTTTCGAAAGTTTATGAAAAATGTGGGTTCGGAAGATTTTTGGTTTGAAAGTTTATGGCTTCATATTTATTATATCTAAATTATTTATGAATACTCTTGAGAACTCATTTTCCTTAATTTGCGTACCAAACACCAAAAAATAAATAAGATTACTACTTGTTTTTTAAGAAAATATTTTCTTGAAAAACATTTTCCGTTGTACAAACACACCCTAAGAGTCAACAAAATTAGATGAGTACTTTACTTCTTTTATTGAAAAATAATGGTTAGTATCATGAATATGAGCAATAATGTATGAAAATCATATGTGATACATATACCAAAAATTAAAAATTCAACAAAAACTACTAATATGAGAAGTGAAAAACAGACATGAGAGTATTCTCTCTCTCTCAAACACACAGAGAGTGCACCCATATTCCTACAACCATTATATTGCAAACATATAAATATGCCCTAAGCTAAATGTACAGAAACAGAAGTATACGCACATCTTAATATCAGAGCAACAATGTGAAGTTTATGATTTTTGAGTATGCTATTAACTCATAGTTCATTTTAATAATTAGGTTCGAAATTACATATTTATATATGTTTAATGAATTTTCTAACGTAAATACATAGTTTAAACAAAAGCTACACGTAATATTCTACCTCCACTCTTAATATGCATGTGTGGGCATATATACTGATAAATACACAAGTGTACATGAGCTCGTAATATGACGAAAATAAAAAGAGAGATGGACATACATCAGGGGTGCTTCGAGGATAATGAATAGAACCAGAAAACAACATCTTCCTTTGTCCATCTATTATTAACGACCTTCCGTCATAACTCACATTTTCTCCGCCGGCAGCCACCGCTCCTGCCATCACCAACACTGCCGCTGCCAACAAATTCCGCCATAGCCACTGCATTCTCATCGCGCGCTTATTTTTCCACCATGCAAACACACATACGCACAAAGAAGAATATTTATTGTGTAAAAAATTGAAATTACTATATATTCTTGGAAGCAAAGACTGATATTGAACAAAGAAATGGAGAGACAGATTTTATTGACAAGGCAAGATAGGAGGAAGATGTTCTTATTAAGTAAATGATGCAAGATATCTTGTATTCAAGTATGACATAATAAACGGTGAACTAGTCTGTTAGTACTTTATATCTCTTAAAAAGGAAATTATTTATAATTTTTGTGAAAAAATAAACTAAGTGATACTCTTTCCATTTCGATCATGCCATAATATATAGAAATGTATTGTTTTTTAAAAATAACGTAAATTATAAATGAACTAGTAAGTACTCTATATGTTATGATTATAATAAGAAGTTAAATTCTTCTAAAGATATTAATTAAGCGGAGAAAAATTGAAGGGAAGGAGAAGAGGGAGATGACTATGAAAGAAGAAAGAGAAATGGACGGCAAAAGAATATATGATGTAATTTTGCGTGAAATAAAATAAGTTGGACGGGGTTTTTAGTGTGATGAGTTAACAAGGAAAAGATCTTCGTGACTCAACTCCAAACGTCATGGAAACAACATTTATACCCTTTTTTTTAATCTTCCTTCTGTTTTTTTTTTTGAAAAATAGAATTTAATTACTTTTCTCTGTTGAATTATGTAAACCACTTTGTCTAAAAAAAAATTATATTTTCAGATACACTTTTTCCTGGGTCAAGGCATGGAAAATTTTGCAAATAGATGGAGCGAGACATACACAGTTTTTTCTATTTTGTTCCATAATGTGAATCTCTCTCCATCCAAAAAACTGAAGTTACGAAATTTAGCTCAAAGTAATAATATAAAACAAAAAAATAAACAAGAATGTAAAGAGCAAGAGAAAAGAAATTCTTATTTCTTTCATGTATTCAAGTGTGTACAATATCACTTTATCCTTTATTTATAGTATTACATAGAGGTATACAAAAGAATGTCATAAACATGACTTTAAATATTTTAGATCATGGAGGAAGATATTGGGGAGGTTACGGAGGTATGAGAGTTACAACCATAACTCCATAAGTATATTGGAGTAGTGGGAGTTATGGAAATAATGGAGAAGAGTAGTGGGTATTACTCTTTTATGAGTTATGGACATCCACCAATAAATAATTATTTCAAAAAACTCCCCCTTGGATGTCCATGGATAATGTGCCTCGTTAAAACCTTACTAAGAAAAAACCTTGTAGGAAAAAAATCTTAGTGAAGGAAAAAGAGTACACATATCTTGTAATACGCTACTTGCTGCCTCATTAAAAATCTTGCAAGAAAAACCCAGTGGGATAAAACCTTAGCCAAGGAAAAAAGAGTACAGCGTGTATTTGTCTCCCCCTGATAAAAACATCACTTTATTATCCGGAGACGACGAATTCCAAGCTTGACAACATCTATAATGTTGAGGCAGCCAATGCCTTAGTGAATTATCCCGCCAAATTATCGCTTGAACGAATTATTTGAACATCTATTTCATCATTCTGTTGATCAAGATTGTCTCTGCAAAGAAACTTTAGCTAAATGTGCTTTGTCTTCTTCAATATATCGTTCTTTCAATTGAGCTATGAAAGCAACACCGTCTTCAATATTATTGGAATCTTCTCTTCAAAAAAATCACACGTCTTATTCGTGTTGAGTCACTTAATTTATAAGATGTTAGTATCTTGGTATGAAGAACAAACTTCATGTAATGTCCTGCATTTACTGTCACGACCCGGATTTCCCACCTACGGGAGTCGTGATGGCGCCTACTGGTGGAAGCTAGGCAAGCTACGAACTTAGAAATCTTTAGCTCTTCTGTTTTAATCCTTTTTTTACATCTTATATTAACAAGGAAATAAATAGTTAAATAACAGCGGAATATGAGATTAAGCGGAAGTCTTAGAGAAATATAAAACCAGAATGTTTCGAAAGTCAATATATGCCTCTACCCAGAACCTGGTGTCACAACGTCTACGGACTACTAAGAGTACTAAATACAACCGTTTGAAAGAAATATAACACTGTTTGTCTCGAATACTTGAGATAACAGAATACATGATAAGATAGAGGAGACGTCGGGCCTGCGGACACCTACAAGGCTGCCTCGGTGTCTCGGTGGACTGAAGGCTGGCTCCCGAGCTACTGTTGTTGATCAAGTGCCGCTCCGGTATCTACACAGAATGCAGAGTGTAGTATCAGCACAACTGACCCCATGTGCTGGTAAGTGTCTGGCCTAACCCCGGCGAGGTAGTGAAGGGGCTAGGACCAGACTCCAGATAAACCTGTGCAGTTATATAATATACAGCAGAAATATAAACAGGTAACAACAGTTTTAAAGGGGAGGGACATGCTTCGGGGAAACATATCAATTATATCAGAAACTTAATAAAGTAGGGAAGAACACTCAATGTCTACAATCTATACGATAACAATACTGTTGCGGCACGCAACCCGATCTAATATAATATATGTTGCGACGTGCAGCCCAATCCACATATATAACTGTTGCGGAGTGCAACCCGATCCACATATATAACTGTTACGGTGTGCAACCCGATCCAATATAATATCTGTTGCGGCGTGCAACCCAATCCACATATATAACTGTTGTGGCGTGCAACCCGATCCACATATATAACTATTGCGGCGTGCAACCCGTTCCAAATATACAGTGAACAATAATTATAATTAACCATCCCGGTAAGGGATCAACAATATACTACACTATCCCGGCAAGGGAACTCAACAATACAAGTATATACGTCCCGGCAAGGGAGAAACAACCATAACTAAACTATAACTCAACTAGTTTCAACATATAACTACCCCAGCTATAAATAAATTTGTTACAACACCTAACTACCCAGCCATAACCAAACTTGTTACAACACCTAACACGGAGTATCATCAACCTAAATGTCCGTAATATCAATTAAGAACACAATGCAAGGGAACCTCAACTCAACATTAGCCCGGCAAGGGGCAACATAATGATCTCTTCTCTTTTTCACTTTTACTTCACAATTCACTTCACAACTCGAGCCAATGCTCTAGAGTTTCGATTATCACTTATACTTACACAATTTTTTATACAACTAGAGCCAACGCTCCTCAATGTTCATAGGCCAGAACTCTTTCCACAACTTTACACAACAAATAGAAATCGTCACTAAGGCATGAATAATACAACGAGATCATGAAAATCACAAGATAAGACTCACGGTCATGTTTGACACCAACGCATAAATACTCGTCACCATGCCTATACGTCGTACTCGAGAAGAAACAAATAGCGATTAGGACACAACTCCTAATCTCTCAAGCTAGGGTTAGACCAAACACTTACCTCAATGCCTCGAACACAACTCAAGCGTCAATTATAGCTTTACCCCTTGATTCCACCGCCAACTCGCTCGTATCTAGTCACAAATTACTTGATTACATCAATAAACGCTAAATGAATCAACCCCAATGCATGAAAATTAGTTTTCCCAAAGTTTTAGCCAAAAAGTCAAAATCACCCCCGAGCCCACGTGGTTGAAACCCGAGGTTCGAACTAAAACCCGATTACCCATTCCCCCACAAATCCAAATATATAATTTATTTTGAAATCGGACCTCAAATTGAGGTCCAAATCCCCAATTTTAGAAAAACCTAGGTTCTACCCAAAACACACAATTTCCCCCATGAAAATCTTTGATTTGAAGTTGAAATCATGTTAAAAGATGTTAAGGAGTGAAGAAAGTGAGTTAGAAATCACTTACCAACGTTTTGGAGAAGAAATGTTGTTTGAAAAATCGCCTCTTATGTTTTTGGGGTTTTGAAAAGTGAAAAATAACTGAAATTCCCGTTATTTATACCCCTTTCAGACCCCCTAGGCGGACTGCATCAAATGGACCCCGGCCGCACAGGCCTGCCTGAAGACCTGCAATTCAGCACCTTGTGCGGACTGCATAAAGGCGACTGGGGCCGCACAGCCTCCACCGCGCTCCGCACAAAGGCGACCGCGGTCGTGCTGGCCCCTCCGCGGTCTCACACGATTTCTCGCGGACCGCACTAGAGGGTTCAGAGACCTGCAACTTCCTGACCCTGCAACATCTGACTTTCTAAGCCTAAGGCATCTCGGACCCTACTCGAAACTCACCTGAGCCCTCGGAACTCCAAACCAAGCACACGTACTAACTCAACAACATCATACAAACTTATCCGTGCGATCAAATCGCCAAAATAACCTCAATAACAATGAATCAAACCTCAAAATCAAGAACGTATTCTCAAACTTCATCAAGTATCAAATTTAGCAATTTAGGTCCGAATCACGTCAAACGACGTCCGTTTTTAACCAAACTTTACAGAGATGACTTAAACCATATATAAGACCTGTACTGGGCGCTGAAACCAAAATACTGGTCCGATACTATAATGTTCTAATCAAATTTCATTTCAAATTTCTTTAAACAATTTCAGAAAATAATTTCTTTAAAAATTCATTTCTCGGGCTTGAGACCTCGGAATTCGATTCCGGGCATACGCCCAAGTCCCATATTTTTCCTACGGACCCTACGGGACCATCACATCACGGGTCCGGGTCCGTTTATCCAAAATGTTGACCGAAGTCAAATTAACTCATTTATAATCAAAACTTATTGTTTTTCATAGATTATCATATTTAAGCTTTCCAGCTACGCGCCCGGACTGTGCACGCAAATTGAGATGACTCTAAATGAGGTTTTCAAGGCCTCAGAACACGGAGTTTCATTTTATAAGGTCATCACATTCTCAACCTCTAAAACAACTGTTCATCCTCGAACAGACAGAAGAAGGAAGTACCTGAGTCGGGGAAAAGATGGGGATAACGGCTCCGCATATCGGACTCGGACTCCCAAGTCGATGCCTCAGGAGGCTGACCTCTCCACTGAACACAAATAGAAGGAAAACTCTTCGACCTCAACTGACGAACCTGCCGGTCTAGAATAGCTATCGGCTCCTCCTCATAAGACAAGTCCTTGTCCAACTGGACAGTGTTGAAATGTAACATGTGGGATGGATCGTCGTGATATTTCCAAAGCATGGACACATGAAACACTAGATGCACAGCTGATAAGCTTGGCGGTAATGCAAGTCTATAAGCCACCTCTCCCACTCGATCAAGAATCTCAAATGGACCGATGAATCTAGGGTTAAGCTTTCCCTTCTTCCCAAATCTCATCACGCCCTTCATAGGTGGCACTCAGAGCAATACCCGCCCTCCAACCATAAAAGCCACATCTCGAACCTTGCGGTCTGGATAACTCTTTTGCCTGGACTGAGCTGTACGAAGCCTATCCTGAGTAATCCTGACCTTGTCCAAACCCTCCTGAACAAGATCCGTACCCAACAATCGAGCCTCTCCCGGCTCAAACCATCCAACTGGAGATCGACACCGCCTACCATATAAAGTCTCATAAGGAGCCATCTGGATACTCGACTGGTAACTGTTGTTGTAGGCAAACTCTGCTAAAGGCAAAAACTGATCCCACGAGCCTCCAAAGTCAATGACACAAGCTCGGAGCATATCCTCCAAAATCTGAATAGTCCGCTCGGACTGCCCATCCGTCTGAGGATGAAATGTTGTGCTCAACTCAACCCGTGTGCCCAACTCTCACTGAACTGCTCTCCAGAAATGCGAGGTAAACTGCGTACATCGGTCCGAAATGATAGATACAAGCACACCATGAAGACGAACAATCTCCAGAATATAGATATCACCTAACCTCTCAGATAAATAGGAGACTGCCACAAGAATGAAATGCGCTGACTTGGTCAGCCTATCAACAATGACCCATACTGCGTCAAACTTTTTCCGAGTCTACGGGAGTCCAGTAACAAAGTCCATAGTGATCCGCTCCCACTTCCACTCGGGAAGCTCAATCCTCTGAAATAACTCACCAGGCCTCTGATGCTCGTACTTGAGCTGCTGACAATTCAAACAACGAGCCACATATGCTACGATATCCT
This sequence comes from Nicotiana tabacum, assembly GCF_000715075.1. NCBI lineage: Eukaryota > Viridiplantae > Streptophyta > Magnoliopsida > Solanales > Solanaceae > Nicotiana > Nicotiana tabacum. The sequence goes on along the minus strand of NC_134095.1, from coordinate 70,389,259 downwards.
TCTTCATTCTCCGTCACCAATAATGTTGTCGCAAATCCTGATACATCTTTGTGGCGCCCGGATGAATAAAGTACCAGGAGCTATGGGCCTCCTCTAAAATCAACTCACGAAGCCCATCCACATTTGACACACACACTCGACCCTGCAATCTCAAAACTCCGTCATCATCTAGGGTAACCTGCTTGGCACCTCCGCGTTGCACTATGTCTCTAAGGACGCACAAATGGGGATCATCATACTGCCGATCACATATACGCTCCAATAAAGAAGAACGAGCGACCGTGCAAGCTAATACACGATTAGGCTCAGAAATATCCAACCCCACGAACTGATTGTCCAAAGCCTGAATGTCCAAAGCAAACGGTCTCTCACCGACCAGAATATAAGCAAGACTTCCCATACTGGCTGACTTCCTACTCAACGCATCGGCTACCATATTGGCCTTTCCCGGATGATACAAGATAGTGATATCATAATCTTTAAACAACTCTAACCACCTCCTTTGTCTCAAATTCAACTCCTTTTGCTTGAACAAATACTGAAGACTCTTGTGATCCGTGAACACCTCACATGCCACGCCATACAAATAATGCCTCCAAATCTTCAATACGTGAACAATGGCTGCCAACTCCAAATCATGAACTGGATAGTTCTTCTCATGAATCTTCAAATGCCGTGAAGCATATGCAATGACCTTGCTATCCTGCATCAACACTACACCAATCCCAATACGAGATGCATCACAATAAACTGTATAAGGCCCTGAACTTGTGGGCAAAATCAACACCGGTGCCGTAGTCAGAGTTGTCTTGAGCTTCTGGAAGCTCGCCTCATACTCGTCTGACCATCTGAACTGGGCACCCTTCTGGGTCAACCTGGTCATCCGGGCTGCGATAAATGAGAACCCCTCCACGAACCGACGGTAGTAGCCTGCCAATCCCAAGAAACTCCGAATCTCTGTGGCTGACGCTGGTCTAGGCCAGTTCTTGACTGCCTCAATCTTCTTCGGATCAACCTGAATACCCTCTGCCGATACAACATGACCCAGAAATGCAACTGAACTCAACCAGAACTCACACTTCGAGAACTTAGCATATAACTGACTATCCCTTTATGTCTGAAGAACCATTCTAAGTTGCTGCTCGTGCTCCTCCCGGCTGCGGGAATATATCAAAATATCATCAATGAAGACTATCACGAACGAGTCCCAATAAGGCCTGAACACTCAGTTCATCAAATCCATAAAAGTTGCTGGGGCATTGGTCAACCCAAATGGCACGACCAGGAACTCATAATGCCCGTACCGAGTGCGGAAAGCTATCTTAGGGACATCGGATGCCCTAATCCTCAACTGATGGTAGCCAGATCTCAAGTCAATCTTCGAAAATACCCTGGCACCCTGAAGCTGATCAAACAAATCATCAATCCTCGACAATGGATACTTATTCTTGATTTTAACCATGTTCAAATATCGGTAATCAATACACATTCTCATCGTTCCGTCCTTCTTCTTAACAAACAACACCAGCGCACCCTAAGGCGAAACACTCGACCTAATGAAACCCTTCTCAAGCAAGTCTTGCAACTGCTCCTTCAACTCTTTCAAATCAGGCGGGGCCATACGATACGGCAGGATAGAAATGGGCTAAGTGCCCAGAGCCAAATCAATGCAAAAATCAATATCCCTGTCTGGTGGCATACCTGGCAAGTCTAAAGGGAAAACATCAGGAAACTCTCGAACAACGGGCACAGAATCAATAGAAGGAATCTTGACGCTAGAATCACGAACATATGCCAAATAGGCCAAACACCCCTTCTAGACCATACGACGAGCCTTCACATAAGAGATAACACTACGGGTAGAATGACCAGGAGTCCCTCTCCACTCTAAATGAGGCATATCCGGTAAAGCTAAGGTTACAGTCTTGGCATGGCAGTCCAAGATAGTGTGGTAAGGTGATAATCAGTCCATCCCTAATATAACATCGAAATTGACTATGTCTAAACGCAACAAATCCACACGAGTCTCAAGACCCCCAATCACCACAATACAAGAACGATGGACTCGATCAACTACAATAGAATCACCTACCGATGTAGATACATAAATAGGAATACTCAATGAGTCACTAGGCATGACCAGATACGGTGCAAAATATGATGACACATACGAGTAGGTAGACCCTAGATCAAATAACACTGAAGCATCTCTATCACAAAACCAGAATAGTACCTATAATGACTGCATCTGAAGCCTCAGCCTCGGGCCTGGCTGGAAGGGCGTAACATCGGGGCTGGGCCCCACCACCCTGGGCTCCATCTCTAGGATGGACTGCAGTTGGCTGGCCTCCACCTCTAGCGGCCTGAGCTCCACCTCTAAAGCCTCTGTCCACCTCTAGCACCTCTAGCCCCACCTCTAGCTAGTTGGGCGGGCTGTTGAACACCTGGTGCCGGAACCATAGCACGGGGACCCTGTTGCTGCGACTAAGTAACCACAAATCTCAGACAAGTCCTCCTGATATGACCATACTCACCACACTCAAAACATCCACCTGAGTGTTGTGGCTGAGAAAATTGAGACTGACCCTGGCAACCCGAATGACCACCCCGAAAACTCTAGAGCGGCGGCGCACTGATAGGAGCTGGTAGTGCACTGTCGGATTGCTGATTGGAATATCGCATCTGCGGACTACGGCTACTTGAAGCGTCGTGAGAGACCTGAAGAGCTGACTGAAAGGGCCTAGGAGGATGGCCTCTACCATATGAATCCCTGCCTCCAGACGAGGCACCACTGAATCTACCTGAATGATGGGGCCTCTTATCTGACCCATGACCACCTCCCTGCGACAGGACCATCTCTACTCTACGGGCCACATTGGCTGCCTCCTGAAAAGTGATCTCACTCCCAACCTCCCTAGCCATCTAAAGGCAAATCGGCGGAATAAGACCATCAATAAACCTCCTCACCCTCTCTCTCTCTCGGTAGGAAGTATGACAAGAGCATGGCTATCTAAGTCGATGAACCTGGTCTCATACTAGGTAACCATCATGGAACCCTGGTGGAGGCGCTCAAACTGCCTCCGATAAGCCTCTCGCTGAGTAATGGGGAGAAACTTCTCCAGGAATAACACTGTAAATTTCTCCCAAGTCAAGGCTGGCGATCTGGTTGGTTTCGCTAAGCAATGATCCCTCCACCAAGTCTTGGCGGATCCAGACAAGCAAAATGTAGCAAAATCGACCCTATTGGTCTCAACAATACCCATGTTCCTGAGAACCTGGTGGCAGCTGTCTAGATAATCCTGGAGATCCTCAGTAGATGCACCGCTGAAAGTGGAAGTGAAGAGCTTGGTGAACCTATCTAGCCTCCACAAAGCATCGACAGACATAGCCGCTCCATCACAGGTCTGAACTACCACACCCGACTGAACTGCTCCAGCTAGCTGAACCGCTGGAGTCTGAATCTGAGGAGCTACCTATTCCGGAGTGCAAGTAGCAGGAGTCTGGGCCTCTCCTCCAGCCTAAGAGACAGCTGGTGCTATAGGAAGCAAACCCGCTCGGGTGACACTCTCCATGAGGCCCACTAATCAGATAAGAGCATCCTGAAGGATTGAGGTAGCAATAAACCCCTCAGGGACCTGAGTTGGGCCCACCGGAGCTGCGGGAGCCAAAACCTCATCATCAATGTCAACATAAGGCTCTGCTACTGGGGCTGCTGCTCGGGGCTAGGATCTACCCCTACCTCGGCCTCTGGAACGACCTCGGCCTTACCCTCTAGCACGACCTCGGCCTCGCCTTCTGCCCCTCGTGGGAGCTACTGCTGGGGGATCGGCTGCTGAGCGGTAGATGAGGAAGCGCTTAAAATCGCCATCTGCGAAAGAACAGAGTAGAAATTTAATTATCATTGAGAAAAGAACCGCACGACATGATAGAACAAATGTGAAGTTTTTCCTAACACTCTAGCCACTAGGGGATAAATACATACATCTCTGTACCGATCCCTCAAACTCTACTGAGCTTGTCCGTGAATTATGAGACCTATGTAACCTAGAGCTCTGATACCAACTTGTCACAACCCGAATTTCCCAACTTCGGGAGTCATGATGGCGCCTACTCATGGAAGCTAGGCAAGCCACGAACTTAGAAATCTTTAGCTCTTCTATTTTAATCCTTTTTTTTTACATCTTATATTAACAAGGAAATAAATAGTTAAATGACAGCAAAATATGAGATTAAGCCGAAGTCTTAGATAAATATAAAACCAGAATGTTTCGAAAGTCAATACATGCCTCTACCCAGAACCTGGGGTCACAACATCCACGGACCACTAAGAGTACTAAATACAACCATTTGAAAGAAATATAACACTGTTTGTCTCGAATAATTGAGATAACAGAATACATGATAAGATAGAGGAGACGTCGGGCCTGTGGACGCCTGCAAGGCTACATCGGTGTCTCGGTAGACTGAAGGCTAGCTCCCGAGCTACTGCTGTTGATCAAGTGCCGCTCCGGTATCTGCACAGAGTGCAGAGTATAGTATCAGCACAACCGACCCCACGTGCTGGTAAGTGTCTGGCCTAACCCCGGAGAGATAGTGACGAGGCTAGGACCAGACTCCAGATAAACTTGTGCAGTTATATAATATACAGCATAAATATAAATAGGTAACAACAGTTTTAAAGGGAGGGGGGAAACATGCTCCGGGGAAACATATCAATTCTATCAGAAACTTAATAAAGTATGGAAGAACACTAGATGTCTACAATCAATACAATAACAATACTGTTGCGGCACGCAACCCGATCCAATATAATATTTGTTGTGGCGTGCAACCCGATCCACATATATAACTGTTGCGGCATGCAACCTGATCCAATATAATATCTGTTGCGGCGTGCAACCTGATCCACATATATAACTGTTGCGGTGTGCAACCCGATCCAATATAATATCTGTTGCGGCATGCAACCCGATCCACATATATAACTGTTGCGGCGTGCAACCCGATCCACATATATAACGTTTGCGGCGTGCAACCCGTTCCAAATATACAATCAACAATAATTATAATTAACCATCCCGACAGGGGATCAACAATAGACTACACTATCCTGGCAAGGAAACTCAACAGAAACAACCATAACCAAACTTGTTCCAACATCTAACTATCTCAACTATAACTCAACTAGTTTCAACATCTAACTACCTCAGCTATAACTAAACTTGTTACAATACCTAACTACCCAGCTATAACCAAACTTGTTACAACACCTAACACGAAGAATGATCAACCTAAGCGTCCGTAATATCAATTAAGAACACAATGCAAAGGAACCTCAACTCAACAATAGCCCGACAAGGGGGCAACATAATAATCTCTTCTCTTTCTCACTTTTACTTCATAATTCACTTCACAACTCGAGCCAACGCTTTAGAGTTTCGATTATCACTTATACTTCCACAATTTGTTATACAACTGGAGCCAACGCTCCTCAATGTTCATAGGTCATAACTCTTTCCACAACTTTACACAACAAATAGAAATCGTCACCAAGGCATGAATAATACAACGAGATCATAAAAATTACAAGATAAGACTCACGGTCATGCTTGACACCAATGCATAGATACTCGTCACCATGCCTATACGCCGTACTTGACAAAAAACAAATAGCAATTAGGACACAACTCCTAATCCCTCAAGCTAGGGTTAGACCAAACACTTACCTCGATGCCTCGAACACAACTCAAGCTTCAATTATAGCTTTACCCCTTGATTCCCCCGCCAACTCGCTCGTATCTAGTCTCAAATTACTTGATTACATCAATAAACACTAAATGAATCAACCCCAATGCATGAAAATGAGTTTTCCCAAAGCTTTACCCAAAAGGTCAAAATCACCCCCGGGCCCACGTGGTCAAAACCCGAGGTTCAGACCAAAACCCAATTGCCCATTCCCCCACGAATCCAAATATATAATTTGTTTTGAAATCGGACCTCAAATTGAGGTCCAAATCCCCAATTTTAGAAAAACCTAGGTTCCACTCAAAAACACCCAATTTCCCCCATGAAAATCTTTGATTAGAAGTTGAAATCATGTTAAAAGATGTTAAGGAGTGAAGAAAGTGAGTTAGAAATCACTTACCAATATTTTGGAGAAGAAAGGTTGTTTGAAAAATTGCCTCTTATGTTTTTGGGGTTTTGAAAAGTGAAAAATAACTGAAATTCCCGATTATTTATACCCCTCTCAGACCCCCTGTACGGACCGCATAAAATGGACCGCGGCCGCACAGGCCTCCCTGAAGACCTGCAGTTCAGCACCCTGTGCGAACTGCACAAAGGCGACCGCGGCCGCACAGCCTCCACTGCTCTCCACACAAAGGCGACCGCGGCCGTGCTGGCCCCTCTACGGTGGCACGCGATTTCTCGCGGACCGCACTAGAGGGTTCAGAGACCTGCAACTTCCTGAACCTGTAACATCTGACTTTCTAAGCCTAAGGCATCCCGGACCTTACAAAACTCACCCGAGCCCTCAGAACTCCAAACCAAGCACATGTACTAACTCAACAACATCATACAAACTTATCTGTGCGATCAAATCGCCAAAATAACCTTAATAACAATGAATCGAAGCTCAAAATCAAGAACGTTTTCTCAAACTTCATCAAGTATCAAATTTAGCAATTTAGGTCTGAATCACGTCAAACGACGTCTGATTTCAACCAAACTTTACAGAGATGACTTAAACCATATATAAGACCTGTCCCGGGCGCCGGAACCAAAATACGGGCCCGATACTATCATGTTCTAATCAAATTTCATTTCAAATTTCTTAAAACAATTTCAGAAAATAATTTCTTTGAAAATTCATTTCTTGGGCTTGAGACCTCGAAATTTGATTCCGGGCATACACCCAAGTCCCATATTTTTCCTACAGACCCTCCGAGACCGTCAAATCACGAGTCCGGGTCTATTTACCCAAAACGTTGACCGAAGTCAAATTAACTCATTTATAATCAAAACTTCTCGTTTTTCACAGATTATCATATTTAAGCTTTTCGGCTACGCGCTTGGACTGCACATGCAAAATCGAGGTGACTCTAAATGAGGTTTTCAATGCCTCAGAACACGAACCAACAAAACTTTGACAATATTTGTTAGAATAAACAAATCTATCAATAATTCTCTTGTAATATATTACTAATTGCATTCCAGTGTCTCCATATCGAATTAAAGTTAAATCTAGCTAGTATAACGTTATCTCAAAGTTCTAACAAGAAACATAAGTGCACCCAGTGCAGTAAGACACAAAAATAAATCATATATGTCATACATGGATGGTTTAAGCTTTATTTAACAAAATTTTCGGGAACCTCTATATGCTTTAGAACAGTTTAAATCTTTCAAGGATTTTCATTATACACATATCAAGTTTTTCACGTATTGCCATATTAAAACCTGAAAATAATTTCATCCACCACAGGAGAACCTGTCTCCATATAACTAATGCCAGGATAAAGTACGATAAATTGCGTGCCACAAGTCGTCTTTATGTGTATCGAATTGATTTTTCATTTCACTTTTTGCACAATGGACTATCCGTCCAATTTCATATTTTTCAGGTGAAGTGAATTTTATTGCGTATTTTTCATTTGGCCAATCATTTATCTGTCCAAATTCCATGACAGATTTGAGCTCAAGATCCTCGTCAATATTAATAATATTGAGCGCTACATTATATAAACAATATCGTCAATGATCATTTTACATTGGTTCCATCATCACACAATAAAGATATAACTTATCGAGATCTCATTATTTTCAGGTACCTGAGCCTCTGCCATGAGGTCTTATAAAGTGTTATGTCACGGTGCTCTTATAAAGCACTTGCCTCCTTATTATGACAATCTTTATCATTTGCTCCTCTCCTTCTTCAAGGAGTTTTATCTTTGGAACCGATTAGTCTATTACGCTTGATGTGTGCCTTAGACTTTGTCTATCATGAACTTTATTCCATTTGGAGCATTAGCAACTGCAATATGATATTTAGCTTTGGGTCAGCAAATGCACTTGGCATTATTTTGCAAATAAATTAACACTTGAACTTCAAGTTCACATTTTCTTGTACGAGGATTTAGATGTACTCATAATAATTCATTCCATGTATTACTTTTTCAGCTGCCCATTTTCTCCCCTAATGTTGGTATCACCAATATATATCCTCAACCTTCTTTGGGGATCCATCTTTGTGCATTATGGTGGAAAAATTAAATTGTATAGTACATCCATATCTCTAGATGAAAATGATTTGGTTCCTGACCCTAAACCAATTGTGATAGGGAGAATTTATCATAACTTGTTGGCAAGATGCGTACAAGAGTTGATGTATCTTAAATAATACACCTCATACCAAATTTCTATTTGAGAGTTTTGTTCTCATAACCAATGGTTTAGCTTAATTGGAGGCATACAATTTCTGTTAAACCAACTTGAATTTTAAACCAGCATTATCAAGATAAATTATCATAATATACATTCTGAAACTGTGCTCTAATAATTTGAGCAAGTAATCTTGCAAAAACCAAATTGCAAGTTGATAACAATCGCACATGTGACCATACAATAGATGCATCTATCAAAATCATATAATAGTAAATGGTCCACATGGCAAGTGATTGGGCCCACACATATATATCACCTTTTATTCATTCCAGATATCAAGAGATTCAATCCCAACCTTAACCGGTATATCATGAGAAAAAACAACACAAGAGAATTCTTGAAGAATGTTCTATTTCTTCAATATATGTCAATGTAAATTCTCAATTAATTTTCGTATCAATAAACCGGGATGGGCAACCGGTCATGCCAACTAATATTTATTTCAGTAAACCTCTTGTTTACTTGTGGCATGTGATTCCATAATCATGCTTATATATGTGTAGTACAGATAGAAAAAACTCGGGTAACCTTTCATATTCACCCGGTATGATTATAGTAATATAAAGATATCCAATTTTCCTTTCATTTATAGTCTCAATATGCCAACCACTTTGGCTAATACATTTGAAACTCAAAAAGTTTCTTTTGAAACTTACTACAATATCAATGTCATGCACAATTTCATTCATCTAGGTAGTAACAAATTAATTCTTTCAGAACTCTTGATTTTGTACTACAAGATCTTTTGTCACACCATCCATATGGTGATGTCTCTTTTACGGAGAAAATTATATCTTAATAATTGTCATGGTCAAAATCATCATAAGCAAAATCATTTCTTGCTTTAATTTTGCCTTTAATAACTTTTTGTAAGGCATGACAAAATATTTTTGGCATACCACATGTACGCGACCAATGACATATTCATGTAACCACACACTAATGTTCATTATTTTTCTTTCTCTCAAACCTCCCGTAGAGGTGAATTGTAATATTTATCCAACCATGCATAAGCATATTCTTATGCAGAATTTGTATCACATATATATTTTCACATTCACTTTTAGGAATGAGTTTGCATTTATAATGCTTATCACAAGTCGCATCATTTTAAAATTGGACTATAATCTTCTGAACGTGCCATATTTACAGACCATATTGATACACATTTCCTTTACCTTTGAAGGATTATTTTGAGAACTCTTATTGTTCTCCTTTTTATAATTACCATAATGATGACTATTATTATTATGATCTTTGGCACGCCCACGCTCATTGGTCAACCACTTGTCTTCATTTACTTATTATGCACCGCTATCACATTCACTTCAAGAATGGAGCAAATCAAGTGGACTAGCTTTATGCTTTTTCATGAAAAATAAATTTTTTTTAGTCATCATTATATCATCAATATGGTGCATTGGGACTCAAACCCAATGTCTTACCCATATAATGGCATGTTGCGTTGGAACTTGAATCCAACGTCTTTTCATCAACATAGAGCGTTGGGACTTGAACCCACCGTCTTACCCTCAATCAATGTCATCATTACATCCAGCCATCATAAGACTTTAAAATATTACCACTTCCAAAGGTTACAAGTGAAAACTCGTCTAGTGATAAATAAAATTTAATAGTATTTGCATCACCTTATCACATATTTACTTTTATGCAAAAAATGAACTATATTACCAGAAGATCTAGAAAGTCAATTGTCGGTTAGTCGTACAATCACATATCTCAATCTGGATATTAAAGCACATCACATTTTTTTTAAAATATGATTCTTGAAGAAGTAATCAATTCAGATTGATGATATGTGCATCTAATTAGTTAGTATGGACCATGATATAACTATTATTATCTTTCATGTGTCTAAATTAAAATATTAATTAGCGTAATATATATTTCCGCTGCCAAAATAGAAGTAAGTCGTTTTTCCAGATTGACCACATAAAAGAATTATGAGCGCACCTAAAGAATATAAATTTTATAATATCATAAAAACAATACCTAACATTATCTGCACCATTATCTGTCCATTACTTTGGTGGCTTAGAAAGCAATTGAGCAAAGTGGCAGCAGAAATGTGTTAGATCTAATTCAACACAATTACTTTATTATAAGCAATGCCCCATCTCGGCATTATAGCCCAACTTGCCAACGACATGAAATGTCAACTTATCACTTGCCAAAGCAGCAAAAGCAATGGTAACTCCCATAGAAGGCTTTCATTTCTTATAAAAAAATATAAGAACAATATAGTAATTCGTGTTGATAACGTAGAAAATATAAAACAAGAAAATATTGATATCATAGACAAGAATGTAGAGAGCAAAAGAGAAGAGATTTTTATTTTTTCCATGTATTCAAGTGTGTACAATATCACTTCATCCTCTATTTATAGTATTACATAGAGGTATACAAACGAAACATGACATTAAACATTTTAGATCATGGAGGAAGATCATGGGGAGATTATGGAGGTATGGGAGTTACCAGAGGCGGATCCAAGATTTGAAGTATATAGGTTCCTGTCATAATCTCAAATTAATATACAATAATAACTGAGTTCACACTTAAATATTTATAAATATTTAGTGAATTTTTAATAAAAATAGCTGCATTCTAGATCCGCCATTGGTTACAACCATAACTCCATATGTATTGGAGTTGTGGGAGTTATGAAGATAATGAAGAAGAGTAATGGGTATTACTCTTTTATGAGTTATGGACATCCACCCATAATAATTATTTATAACAAAGCATAGCTTATTAATTTAATACTTTCATATTCTTTTGTGCAACGAGTTTAACGCCTACGTACCGAAAACAATTTAATGTAAATTTTGGGTGTTGAAATATTTTAAAAGCTACAGTTATGAGTTATCATAAGAATGCGGGTTTTCCTTTTTTCTAATTTTCTTTGTTAGTGCAGACTGCTGACGATATAATCGAACAAATGTTAAGGTTGATTTCCAAGAGACAGAAATATAGGTAGATATCATGGGCCGAATTTTGAGGTTTGAAATGTTACAAAAAATACAAGGAAATCTGCCTTTGGACAAAAGGTTTCGTTTGTACAATTAATTTTATCATTTACAACGAGAAGGAAAGAGTTATACCCTTCTATATTTTTATGCTTAGGGGCAGATTGCAGTTGGAAAATCGATTAATACAATGGCCGGCTTATTTTTTATTTTTTTTATTTTTTTATTTTGTGTGGTTACTTGTTGTGTGTAGTACCAGTTTTTGGGCCCGATAATTAGAATTCCCGCCAAAACATTTCACTTTGAGGGATAAGAAAATTATTATCATAGGCAATTTTATTTTCAAATTTTGATTTTCTAATTATAGGCAAATATTGTAAGTACTTACTACTTTACCACATTATTTTGTGGTGGCCCAATCCTTCATTACTTGGCATAACTGTTATGACAAATGTCAATTGGGGGTTATTTCACATTTTCGATTTGCTCCATTCACATCGGATGATATCTTTCTGGTTAATATATTTGTAAAGTTTCTTGTTTATATATATAGATATATTTGCCCTTTTGCAGTGGAAGAATGTGCATGGATGGTTTTCTTTTTCTAACTTTTTTAGAATTTGATGTTATCAATTTTGTTACTTAAATTGTCATCAATATTGTAGTGACCAAATTCTGTTTGCGGGTCCATTAGCTCTCCCTCTACCAGATCTCGATTGTTAACCAAATAATTATTTTTGTGATTAAAGCAAATAAAAGAATAATTCGGTTTCTAATAATTACTTTTACTTTACTTTTCCGTATACAAAAAAATTAAAATAATGGAAAACAATATTGAGAAAATAAGGGAAAAGAAATTTTATTGATTATTGCAGTTTCCTTCCAAAAGGAAATAATATGATCTTCCAACAGTAGAGAATAGTAAAACTTTATGCAATTGAAAACATAGTTTCGTGAATTTCTTGACGGGAGTATAATATATGTGTCACGACTCTAATTCCTGACCCGGTCGTGATGGCGCCTCTCGTGAAGACAAAGCCAGCCGACACTTTCCATTTCAGTATTTAACAGTTAAACAGTAAGAAACAGTCTAAAGCATGATAAAATAATCCAAGGTTTAAGAAGATGATAGTATAATATGCGGAATACAACCCAATACAGTCCGATACCGGGGTGTCACTAGTCATGAGCATCTAAACAATCCGGAATACTCAGAGAAAACTACAGAGTTTAATACAGTAACTAAAAACATGGAGAAATAAGATAGGGAGAAGCTCCGGGCTGCGAACGCCGACAGCTACCTAGAGACTCCTCGGATCCGCCTGAGCTAGGAAGATCAGCACTCGAGAGTGGGACCAGATGCGTCTGAATCTGCACACAGGGTGCAGAGAGTAAAGTGAGTACTCCAACTCAATGAGTAATAATCATAAATAAGGATAGAAAGCAGGAAATCACGTAAAGCACATTTGTAGACTATAATGAAGCAGTAAAACCAGTGAAAGATAAGTGAAAGTCATTTAACTCGAATTAAACTTCGCGAAAACCTTTTTCAACAATTTAAGCAGGTAAATGACAGGAAATTAAGGAAAATAAATACATAAAGGTTCGCCCCTCGGACACAGTATCAACAAATCCGTCCCTCGGGCAATATCTCAGAACAATACCAGCCCCTCAGGCTATATCTCACATCACAAAGGGTACCCGCGCTTACTGGGGGTGTGCAGACTCCTGGAGGGGCCCATTACGGTCAAAGCACAATATCAAGCCATCTTGTGGCATCATCACTAGGCTCTCGGCCTCATATCAATCAAGCCACATCCTGGCGTACATACCTCAGGCCCTCGGCCTCATAATCAATATCAAATGTTTCCTCATAACATAGGCCCTCGGCCTTACTCAGTCAAAATCCTCACAAACCACAGGCAATAGTAAAACATGATTCTTAGCCAAAAATATTATTTAAAAGATCATTTAAGTGTTAAAACAGAGTAAACATGGCTGAGTACGAAAACAATGAAATATAACATGACTGAGTTCAAGTATAAAGTCAAAATAGTGAGGAAATATCCATAAAAGTCCCCTAAGGGTTCAAATAGTTGGCACCAAACCCAAATATGGCATTCAGCCCAAATAATGATGATAGCAAATAAATTTCAGTCAAATATGCGGTAAAATAGTCATTCAGGATGGACTAAGTCACAATCTCCAACAGTGCACGACCCCACGCTCGTCATCTAGCGTGTGCGTCACTTCAATATAGCACAACGATGTGCAATCCAGGGTTTCATACCCTCGAAACATCATTTACAATCATTACTCACCTCAATCCGGTTAAATCACTAGCTTGCGATGCCTTTGCCCCTCGAATCGGCCTCCACTCGCGTCGATCTATCCAAAATCAGAACGAGGACGTCAAAATATGCTAACGGAATGAAGCCTAAGCGAAAATAGTCAATTTACAATATAAATTCCGAAATTACCAAAACCTGACACCCGGGCCCACGCCTCAGAGTTTGATAATTTTTACATCAATAGATTCCTTATCTCCCCACAAGTCCATACATACCAAGAACACTCAAATCGGAGTCCAAATGGCCCCTCAAATTCTCATTTTAAAGTCTCTTAATCTCAAGCCCTAATTCCTCAATTTTTGGCTTAGATTCCATGATTTATTAGGTAGATTTCACAATATAATCGAGTTTTAAGTCCAAAATTCTTACCTCCAAGTGATTCCCCTTGAATCCCTCTTTAATCGCCTTCAAAAAGTTCCAAAAACGACCAACAATGGAAGAAATAAACCCCAAATTCGTGGACAAGATGACTATTTAAACCTTCTGCCTAGGCCTGAAATCCTTCTTCGCGAACGCGGTCAAAGCCTCGCATTCGGGAAGCACAAAAATACCTTGACCAAAATTCCTCTTTCGCGATCGCGACTACCCCATCACGAACGCGATGCTTTACTCAGACAGGCCTTCGCGATCGCGTTCCCCCCTATCGCGAACGCGATGAATTATATTCCCCTGAAGCTCAGCTACCCATTTCATCTACGCGAACGCGACAACACCCCCGCGAACACGATGCCCAGATGCCCAGCCCTTCGCGAATGCGGAGCCTTCCTCGCGAACGCGAAGTCTAAATTTCCAGCTTCCTCAATTGACCCTTCGCGAACGCGAAGGTCATTTTTCTGCAGCACTGACCTGCAATTTTTTGCAGCTCCAAACTTCATGAAATGGCCCAATTGACTACCCGAAACTCACCCGAGGCCCCCGGGACCTCAACCAAAGGCACTAACATATCCTAAAACCTTATTCAAACTTGTACCAATCTTCAAAACCCCTCAAACAACATCCAATCAACCAAAACACATCGGATTCAAGCCTAAGTTTCCAAAATCTTTCGAATTCTGCTTTTGATCAAAAACCCAACCAAACCACGTCCGAATGACTTGAAATTTTGCACACATATCCCAAATGACACAACGGAACTACTACAACTCTCGGAATTCCATTCTGATGCCTATATCAAAATCTCACCTACCAACCGGAAATCGCTAAAGATCCACTTTCGCCAATTCAAGCCAAAATCTACTCCGGACCTCTAAAACTCATTCCGATCACGCTCCCAAATCACCTTCCGAAGCTAACCGAACCATAGGAACTCACATCCGAGCCCTCTAACACATAAGTCAACATCTGGTTGACTTTTCCAAATTAACCTTCCTCAAAAGAGACTAAGTGTCTCAAACCTTCCCAATTCCTTTCCGAACCGTAACCAATCAAACCGATCACATATAAAACCATTATACAAAGAAATAAGAAGCAAAAATGGGGGAAACAGAGCGGTAACTCATAAGACAACTGGCCGGGTCGTCACATCCTCCCCAACTTAAATAAACGTTCGTCCTCGAATGAGTCAAGAAACATACCCGAAGCCTCAAATAGGTGAGGATATCTGCTCCACATCTCCCGCTCGGTCTCCTAGGTAGCCTCCTCCACGGGCTGACCACTCTACTGCACTTTCACTAAAGTTATATCCTTTGACCTCAACTTTCGAACCTGACAACCCAAAATAGCTACTGGCTCCACATCATAAGTCAAATTATCATCCAATTGAACCGTGCTGAAATCCAAAAACATGAGACGGATCCCCAATATAATTCTGGAGCATAGAAACATGAAATACCGGATGCACACTTGACAAGCTGGGTGGCAAAGCAAGCTCATAAGCCACCTCCCCAATCCTCCGAATCACCTCAAAAGGCCCAATGAACTGAGGACTCAATTTATTTCTTCCCAAATCTCATAACACCCTTCATGGGCGAAACCTTCAACAGAACCTTCTCGCCAACCATGTAGGACACATCTCGAACCTTCCTGTCAGCATAACTCTTTTGCCTTGATTGCGCTGTACGAAGCCTCTCCTGAATCACCGTCACCTTTTCTAATGCATCATGCACCGAGTTATTCCCCAATAGCCTAGCCTTACCCGGCTCGAACCAACCAACTGGAGATCTACATCGCCTCTCATACAAGGCCTCATATAGATCCATCTAAATACTCGACTGGTAGCTGTTGTTATAAGCAAACTCCATAAGCGGTAGAAACTTATCCCATGACCCTCCGAAATCAGTGACACAAGAATGCAACATGTCCTCCAATATCTGAATAGTGCGCTTGGACTGCCCATCCGTCTGAGGGTGAAAAGTTGTGCTCAACTCAACCTGAGTACCCAACTCTCGCTGCACAGACCTCCAAAACTGCAAAGTAAACTGAGTGCTCCTATCTGAAATGATGGAAACTAGGACACCATGAAAACGAACAATCTCTCGAATATAGATCTTTGTCAACCGCTCTGAAGAATAGGTAGTACACATAGGAATGAAGTGCGCGGACTTGGTCAGCCAATCCACAATCACCCAAATAGCATCGAACTTCCTCAAAGTTCGTGGAAGTCCAACAAAAAAGTCCATAGTGATCCTCTCCCACTTCCACTCGGGAATATCCATCTACTGAAGCAAGCCACCCGGTCTCTGATGCTCATATTTTACTTGATGACAATTGAGACACCGAGCTACAAATCCCACAATGTCTTTCTTCATTCTCCGCCACTAATAGTGCTGTCTCAGATCCTGATACATCTTCGCGGCACCCGGATGAATGGAATACCGTGAGCTATGGGCCTCTTCCAGAATCAACTCCCGAAGCCCATCCACATTGGCATACAATCCGGCCCTGCATCCTCAACACCCCATCATCACCAATGGTCACATCTTTGGCATCATTTTGCTGAACTCTGTCCTTAAGGACAAGCAAATGCGGATCATCATACTGGCACTCTCTAATGCGATCATATAAGGAAGACCGAGAAACCACACAAGCCAATACCCAACTAGGCTCCGAAATATCTAACCTCACGAACCGATTGGCCAAGGACTGAACATAAACTACAAGAGGTCTCTCCCCAACTGGAATATATACCAAACTCCCCATACTCACCGTCTTTTGGCTAAAGGCATCGGTCACCACATTGGCCTTTCCCGGATGGTACAATATAGTGATATCATAATCCTTAAGCAACTCCAACCACCTCCGCTGCCTCAAATTAAGATCCTTCTGTTTGAACAGGTTCTGGAGGCTATGATGATCAGTAAACACCTCACAAGATACACCATACAAGTAATACCTCCAAATCTTCAACGCGTGAACTATGGCAGCCAACTCCAAATCATGAACGAGGTAGTTCTTCTCATGGGACTTCAACTAACGGGAAGCATAAGCAATAACTCTATCCTCCTGCATCAAAACACAACTAATACCAACTCTCGAAGCATCACAATACATGGTATATGAACTTGAAGCTGATGGCAGAACTAACACTAGAGCTGTGGTCAAGGCTGTCTTGAGCTTCTGAAAGCTCTCCTCACACTCGTCCGACCATACAAATGAAGCACCCTTCTGAGTCAACTTGGTCAAGGGAGATGCGATAGATGAGAATCCCTGAACAAACCGACGATAATAGCCTGCCAAACTAAGAAAGCTGCGAATCTATGTGGCTGAGGATGGTCTGGGCCAATGTTGAACCGCCTTTATCTTCTTCGAATCAATCTGAATACCCTCGCTGGACACCACGTGCCCCAAGAAAGCCATTGAACTAAGCCAAAACTCACACTTGGAGAATTTTGCATAAAGCTTCTCCTCCATCAATCTCTGTAACGCAACTCTCAAATGCTCCGCGTGCTCCTCCTAACTATGCGAATACACCAGAATATCATCAATGAAGACTATGACAAACAAGTCGAGATAAGGCTGAAACACATTGTTCATCAAATGCATGAATGTTACTGGGGTATTGGTCAGCCCAAAAGACATCACCAAGAACTCATAATGACTATATCGGGTCCTAAAAGCTGTCTTAAGAATATCTGAGTCCCTGATCTTCAACTGGTGATAACCTGAACGGAGATCAATCTTGGAGAACACTCTCGCTCCCTGAAGCTAGTCGGATAAATCATCAATGCGAAGCAAAGGATACTTGTTCTTTATTGTTACCTTGTTCAATTGCCTATAATCAATGCACATCCTCATAGTACTATTCTTCTTCTTCACAAATAGAACTGACGCACCCCAAGGTGACACACTAGGCCGAATGAACCCTTTATCAAGGAGTTCCTGAAGCTACTCCTTTAATTCCTTCAATTCTGTTGGTGCCATGTGATACATCGAAATAGAAATGGACTGAGTGTCGGGCACCAGGTCAATACCAAAATCAATATCCATGTCCGGTGGCATGCCCGACAAGTCTGCAGGAAACACATCGGGAAAATCTCTCACAACTATAACAGAATCAATACTGGGAGTCTCAGCACCGACATCCCTCCCAAAAGCTAGATACGAAAGACAACCCTTCCAAACCATACGCTGGGCTTTCAAGAATGAGATCAATCTACTGGAAACATAATCAGTCACACCTTGCCACTCAATCTGTGGCACACCCGGTATAGCCAATATGATTGTCTTAGAATGACAATCCAGAATAGCATGATATAGAGATAGCCAATCCATGCCCACAATGACATTGAAATCCACCATACACAATAATAAAAGATCCACACGGGTCTCTAGACCCCCAATAGTCACCACACACGACCGGTACACACGGTCTACAATAACAGTATCGCCCACCGGGGTAGATACATGAACATGTGAAGCAAGAAACTCATGGGGCGTACCCATATAACAGGCAAAGTATGATGATACATAAGAAAAGGTAGAATCGGGATCAAATAATACAGAGTCATCTATGTGGCAGACTGAAACAATACCTGTAATAACAACATCTAAAGCAATAGCATCGGGTCTTCTTGGAAGTGCATAGAAACGGGCCTGATCGTCACCTGATCAACCTCCCCCTCTAGGGCGACCCCTAGCTGATTGACCTCTACCCCTAGCTGGCTGAGCGGGTGGTGATGAAGTAACTGGCGCTGAAGCCGATGACTGACCCTTCTTCTAAGATGAACTCGTAAGACGACGAGGGCACTGCCTCCACATATGACCCATCTCACCACACTCATAACAACTACCAAGTGCTAGAGAAGGGGACTGAAGGGAACCCCTCGCACCTGAGTGACTAGCAGATGCACCTGGCATAGAAGAGCCCTGAACTGATGGAGCACGGGACGTCTTAACATGATAGTCCAGAATAGCACGACATAGAGATAGTCAATCCATGCCCAAAATGACATCGAAATCTACCATACACAATAATAAAAGATCCACACGGGTCTCCAGACCCCCAATAGTCACCACACACGACCGGTACACACGGTCTACAATAACAGTATTGTCCACCGAGGTAGATACATGAACATGTGAAGCAAGAAACTCATGAGGCGTACCCAATTGACGAGCAAAGTATGATGACACATAAGAAAAGGTGGAACCGAGATTAAATAATATAGAGGCATCTCTATGGCAGGGCACTAAGTGATGACTAGACCTGATAAGAACTGTGAGAACCATAACCCAATGATGCCCCATGATAACCTAGGCGAGCTGGCTGAGCATTACTGAATAGATAGCCTTTGTCGTGCTGAAACTAACCTCTCGAAGGAGTACCACTATAACTACTAGATCCTCGAGGCCTCTTGGCCTTCCTCTCCTCGCGCTCCTGGCGACGAACAGACACAATCTCCCGAGAAATGTCTACAACCTCTTCAATGGTAGCACCAATCACCCTCTCCCTGGTCATAAGAATACGACGCTGATAAGTGAGGCCATCAACAAACCTCTTAATCCTCTCTCTATCTATCGGAACCAACCAAATAGCATGACGAGCTAACTCAAAGAACCTCATCTCATACTGCATCACAACCATCTCTCCCTGACGCAACCACTCAAACTCCCTATGTAGCTCCTCTCTACGGGACTGTCGCACATACTTCTCCAGAAAGAGAACGGAGAACTGCTTCCAGGTAAGGGGTGTTGTACCAATAGGCCTACGCCTGTCAAAAGCCTCCCACCAAGTAAAGGCAGCTCTAGAAAAATGATAAGTAGTGAAAGCGACCCCGCTGGTCTCCAGAATACCCGTTGTACGAAGTATACTCTGACACTTATCCAAAAATCCCCGGGCATCCTCGCCCTCTGCACCACTGAAGGTCAGAGGCTAAAGTCTACCAAACCTCTCCAACCTACGTTGCTCGTCCTCTGGCATGACAGGAACTACATAGTCCTGAGCAGCTGCAACCGGCTAAGCTGGATGTGCCCCCGACGTCTGAAGTCCCTGCACGACCTGCTCAGGTGTGTGAGCGGCGGGAGTCTGATTGCCTCCCCCGACCTGAGAAGTAGTTGTGGTTGTAGTAGCTGAGACCGCCTGAGCTAGGCCAGTGCAAACTGATAGGATCTGAGCCAAGGCCTCCTGAAGACCTGGAATCACAATGGGCACCGCTGGTGCCTGAGTTGGTGCTGCTGGAGCGTCCATAACTGGGACCTGATCCTGAACTAGGGGTGCTGGTGGATCTGCAGGTGCTTCCCTAGGTACTATATGGGTCACACCTCTTCCCCTACCACAACCACGACCGCGTCTTCGACCTCTGGTGGCCACAACTGGTGATACTGGGGGTCGTCCATCCTGACTGGTAGTGCGTGTCTTCACCATCTGTGAGAGAATAAAATAATAAAAGTTTAGTACTCGGATCAACAAATTTGCACAACAAGAATTTCAAGAATATGAAGTCTTTCCTAAAGGTTTTGCAGCCTCTCGAGGATAAATACAGATGTCTCCGTACTGATCTACAAGACTCTACTAAACCTGCTCATGACTCATAAGATCTATGTAACCTAGGCTCTGATACCAACTTGTCATGACTCTAATTCCGGACCCGATCGTGATGGCGCCTCTCGTGAAGACAAGACCAGACAACACTTCCCATTTCAGTATTTAACGGTTAAACAGTAAGAAACAGTCTAAAGCATGATAAAATAATCCAAGGTTTAAGAATATGATAGTATAATATGCGGAATACAAACCAACATAGCCCAATATCGGGGTGTCACTAGTCATGAGAATCTAAACAATCCGGAATACTCAGAGAAAACTACAGAGTTTAATACAGTAACTAAAAACATGGAGAAATAAAATAGGGAGAAGCACCGGGCTATGAACACCGACAGCTACCTAGAGACTCCTCGGATCCACCTGAGCTGGGAAGATTAGCACTCAGGAGCGGGACCAGATGCGCCTGAATCTGCACACGGGGTGCAGGGAGTAAAGTGAGTACTCCAACTCAGTGAGTAATAATCATAAATAAGGACAGAAAGTAGGAAATCACGTTAAGCACATTTGCAGACTATAATGAAGCAATATAACTAGTGAAAGTCATTTAACTCGAATTAAACTTCGCGAAAACCTTTTTCAACAATTTAAGCAGGTAAATGATAGGCAATTAAGGAAAATAAACACATAAAGGTTCGCCCCTCGGATACAGTATCAATAAATCCGCCCCTCGGGCAATATCTCAGAACAATATCAGCCCCTCGAGCTATATCTCACATCACAATAGGTACTCGCGCTCACTAGGGGTGTGCAAACTCTTGGAGGGGCCCCATACGGCCCAAGCACAATATCAAGCCATCTTGTGGTGTCATCACTAGGCTCTTGGCCTCATATCAATCAATCCACATCGTGGCATACATACCTCAGGCCCTCAGCCTCAAAATCAATATCAAATGTTTCCTCACGACATAGGCCCTCGGCCTTACTCAGGCAAAATCCTCACAAGCCACTCGGGGAATAGTAAAACATGATTCTCAGCCCAAAATATCATTTAAAAGATCATTTAAGTGTTAAAACAGAGTAAACATGGCTGAGTACGAAAACCGTGAAACATAACATGACTGAGTTCAAGTATAAAGTCAAAACAGTGAGGAAATATCAATAAAAGTCCCCTAAGGGTTCAAATAGTTGGCATTCAACCCAAATATGACATTCAGCCCAAATAATGACGATAGCAAATAGATTTCAGTCAAATACACGGTAAAATAGTCATTCGGGATGGACTAAGTCACAATTCCTAATAGTACACGATCCCACACTCGTCATCTAGCGTGTGCGTCACTTCAATATAGCACAACGATGTGCTATTCGGGGTTTCATACCCTCAGAATATCATTTACAATCATTACTCACCTCAATCAAGTCAAATCTCTAGCTCGCGACGCCTTTTCCCCTCGAATCGGCCTCCGCTCGCATCAAATCTATCCAAAAGCAGAACGAGGACGTCAAAATATGCTAAGGGAACAAAGCCCAAGCGAAAATAATCAATTTACAACATAAATCCCGAAATTACCAAAACCAACCCCCGGGCCCACGTCTCGGAATTCGATAATTTTTACATCAATAGATTCCTTATCTCCCCACGAGTCCATAAATACCAAAAACAATAAAATCGGAGTCCAAAAGACCCCTCAAATTCCCATTTTAAAATCTCTTAATCTCAAGCCCTAATTTCTCAAATTTTTGGCTTAGATTCCATGATTTATTAGGTATATTTTACAATAGAATCAAGTTTTAAGTCCAAAATTCTTACCTCCAAGTGATTCTCCTTGAATCCCTCTTCAATCCCCTTCAAAAAGCTCCAAAAACGACCAACAATGGAAGAAATAAACCCCAAATTCGCGGACAAGACGACTATTTAAACCTTCTGCCCAAGCCTGAAATCCTTCTTTGCGAACGCGGTCAAAGCCTCGCGTTCGCGAAGCACAAAACTACCTTGACCAAAATTCCTTTTTCGCGATCGTGACCACCCTATCGCGAATGCGATGTTTACTCAGACAGACCTTCGCGATCGCATTCCCCCTATCGCGAACGCGATGAATTATATTCCCCTAAAGCTCAGCTGCCCATTTCTTCTACGCGAACGCGACAACACCCTGAGAATGCGATGCACAGATTCCCAGCCCTTCGGGAATGCGGAGCCTTCCTCGCGAACGCGAAGGCTAAATTTCCAGCTTCCTCAACTGAACCTTCGCGAGCTCGAGGATCCTCCCACGAACGCAAAGGTCATTTTTCTGCAGCACTGACCTGCAATTTTCTGCAGCTCCAAACTTCACGGAATGACCCGAATGACCACCTGAAATTCACCCGAGGCCCCCCGAGACCTCAACCAAATGCACTAACATATCTCAAAACCTTATTCAAACTTGTACCAATCTTCAAAACCCCTCAAACAGCATCAAATCAACCAAAACACATCGACTTCAAGCATAAGTTTCCAAAATCTTCTGAATTCTGCTTTTGATAAAAAACCAAACCAAATCACGTCCGAATGACCTGAAATTTTGTACACACATCCCAAATGACACAATGGAACTACTAAAACTCTCGAAATTCCATTCCAAACCCTATATCAAAATCTCACCTACCAACCGGAAATCGCCAAAAATCCACTTTCGCCAATTCAAGCCTAAATCTACTCTGGCCCTCCAAAACTCATTCTGATCATGCTCCTAAGTCCCAAATTACCTTTCGAAGCTAACCGAACCATCGGAACTCACACTCGAACTCTATGACATATAAGTCAACATTCGGTTGACTTTTCCAACTTAACCTTCTTCAAAAGAGACTAAGTGTCTCAAACCTTACCAATTCCTTTCCGAACCTTAACCAATCACCCCGATCACCTATAGAACCATTATACAAAGCAATAAGAAGTATAAATGGGTTAAACGGAGTGGTAACTCATGAGACGACTGGTCGGGTTGTCACAACATGGTAATAGGATTTATATAAAGGTACAATTTGTAACTGTTTCGCCCTACTTAAGCCCTGCTCATTACTAATATTTATTACATTGATTACCCATTATATGAGTGATTCATAACGGTTATGGTAATAATAACCAATCGCGCATAATCATGGATTATGCTTATTTCTTTTCATATTCGTGGCTATTAATGAACCTTCCATCTTCATGGCCTTTAATTATCCCTTCTGCACCTCTTCTCTCTTTTCTAGCTATCAGGTACGGTATCTTTGTAGACGATCCCCTGAGTGTTTTACTCATGCCTTTTGTAATGTTCATTCTTCTTTATTGTTTTGACTCTTATGCCACCTTTTAACATATCATTAGTCTATGTGACGAGTCTATTTTTCTACCAATACATTGACTAGGTAAGTCTAATTAGCTGGAACAAACCAATGATCTATTGTGGTGTAACCAACAAATCAATGGATGCAGTGTACTAGTACTATATGACTTGCAACATCAACTAACTAACAACTTGTTTGGATGGTTGTTACCCATTGTATCATGTTGTATTATTTTTCCAGAATAATGTTTGTTTTGATTGTTTAGTTAAAATTAGTTGTATTGTATTGTTAAATCTATTGTTCCGGAACAATGAAAAGTCCCATTTTTTTAAACAACCGATTTGGTGTGGTGGGATCATTTCCTATTTTTCTTTTTATTATGCCCTAACTTATTACTTTATAATTCTATTTTACCCTTTACCATTTTTTATTTTAAATAATATCAAAGTCTCTTTCTCATATAATTCTATAATAGAATTCTACGTGAAGTCTAATAACCTATATAAATTCTCAAAGATAGCATCCCAAATATAAGCTATATACGTGAAGCCTAATAACGTGAAAATCTCGTTCCTTCTGTCGCTTCCAAACTCTTCGGGTATAGTTTTTTCCTTACTTTTGATTTATTCTTTCTTCTACCTTGATTTGTAATACCAATTATTGGTTGTTTTCAAGTGTGCAAAGTTTTATTTATCTTTGTTCTGCCAGCTCCTTCGTTCGTTTCTTTATTATCGTTGTTAATTTTTTTTCTTCAGGTTTTTGCTCTTGTTTTCAAGTTACAGGTACTTCTTTTCTTTATTTTTTATCAGTTACTATCTGTTTAGTTCTCCTATTGTATTGCAACTAAATCTAGTTGTTTGAGTAGTTAACCTCATATTATGCTGAATTTATGTATGATTATTTTGGCGATTCTTATTTGTATAACATAAATACTTAATGATCAGTATGGTTTGCCAATGTGATTTACCAAGTAATATATACCCAAATATATATAACTAAGTAATTTGATTACTAATTCATAGTGTACAATGTTGTTAAACAGCACTGCGAGAAAAGTTACAAACTATTGAAATTTACAAACAAAAATCCTTAACATTGGATTAGTTAAATAAAAAAAATAATCCCCAAATGATTTGACTTATGATGTGGAGCCAGTGACCTGGCCGGTCATTTCATAAGTTACCGCTTTGCTTCCCCCATTTCTGCTTC
Organism: Nicotiana tabacum; assembly: GCF_000715075.1. NCBI lineage: Eukaryota > Viridiplantae > Streptophyta > Magnoliopsida > Solanales > Solanaceae > Nicotiana > Nicotiana tabacum. The sequence continues at coordinate 70,364,033 of NC_134095.1, read as the reverse complement.
TTTATATGTTGTTCAGCTGTATTTCATCGCATTGTGTTGGTTAGATTGGGTTCGGAGTGGTTTTATAGAGAGATGAGACAGTCTCTTAAGTTGGCCTTTTAGTTGGAAAAGTCAACCAGAAGTTGACTTGTAAGTAAACGATCCCAGAATACAGTTTTCATGATTCAGATAGCTTTGGAAAGTGATTTAGGACTTAGGAGCGTAATCAGAATGGGGTTTGGAGGTCCGGAGTAGATTTAGGCTTGAATTGGCGAAATTGGAATTTTGGCATTTTTCAGTTGGTAGTGGAGATTTTGATATAGGGGTCGTAATGGAATTTCGGAAGTTGGAGTAGATCCGTTGTGTCATTTGTGACGTGTGTGCAAAATTTCAGGTCATTCGGATGAGGTTTGATAGACTTTTGATCGAAAGCGTAATTTGGAAGTGTTGAAATTTCTTAGGCTTGAATCCGATGATGATTTGATGTTTGATGTTGTTTTGAGCGTTCCGAAGGTTGGAACAAGTTTGAATAGTGGTATGAGATTTGTTCGTACTTTTGGTTGAGGTCCCGGGGGCCTCGAGATGATTTCGTGAGGTTGTCAGAAAGATTGGAGTATGAAACCCCAAATTTCACATCGTTGTGCTACTTTGAAGTGACACGCACGCTAGATGACGAGCGTGGGATCGTGCACCATTGGGGATTGTGACTTAGTCTGTCCCGTATGACTGTTAAGTCGCGTATTTGATTGAAAACTATTTGATATCATTGTGTTTTGGAAAGTATTACCATGTTTTGGGCTGAATGCCATATTTGGGCCTCGTGCCAACTGTTTTGGACCCTTAGCGGATTTTTACTACTATTCCTCACTGTTTTGACTTCATATTTGTACTCAGTCAAGCTGTATTCTATAGTTTTCATAAGGCATCCATATTTACTCCGTTTTGATGTTTTAAATGATATTTTGGGCTGAGCACCATGTTTAACTGTTGCCCGAGTGGCTTGAGAGATTTTTGACTGAGTAAAGCCAAGGGCTTGTGTTGTGAGGATATTATGGGATCGGGATACGCACCGCAGCAAATTGTACTGATTGATGATTATAAGGACGAGGGCCTGATTTGTTACCCCACGAGGTGGCTTGTTATGAGGCCGAGAGCCTGTTTGATTATGCCACGAGATGGCTTGTTATTGCGCTTGGGCTATAGGAGCCCCTCCGGAGTCTGAACACCCCCAATGAGCGTGGGTACCCAGTGTGAGATATGATATTGCCCGAGGGGCTATTATTGTTCCATGTTATTATCAGAGGGACTGATTACGAGTGATTGTGAGATAGCCCGAGGGGCTGCTTCTACTGATATGTTGCCCGAGGCGCAGTTGTGGTACATGTTTTGCCCGAGGGGCTGTTTACATTTATATCCTTTTTCTCACTATTTTCGTCACTCATTTAAAACTATTGAAAAATGTTTTAAAAAGGTTTTACTGAACCAAGATGTTTTTACGAGTTGTATTGCTTTACTGCATTGATCTGGACTTATACTATTTTACTGTAGCGTTATGCTGTGTTTTATGTGTTTTGTTACCGCTCAGCTGCCTTTACTTTTATTACTTACTGAGTTGGCATATTCACATTACTCCCTGCACCCTGTGTGCGATCCAGGAGCCTCGGGTCGCGATAGCAAGTGCTGATTTGGCTTCCAGTAGGCTTTCGGAGTTGACTAGGTAGCTACTTGGCGTTCGCAGCCCACTGCTTCTCCTTCCTATCTTATTTAGCTTTGTAATCGCATTGTTTCCAGCCTATGTTGTCTTTCCTTATTCTGAGATTGTTGGTAGTTGCTCATAACTGGTGACACCCCGATGTCAGGCTGTGTTATATATTTCCGCACTGTTTAAACTTATATATGGGATTTTAGCTAATTAAATGGTTTGAATGACTTATTATGAACTTATGGTTGGTTTTAGGGTTTGTGTCGGCTGGCCTAGTTTCATGATAGGCGCCATCACGACCTGGTCAGTTTTAGGGTCGTGACAAGTTGGTATGAGAGCCTATTCGCAGCATGTTTCCCCCTCCCATATTTACTTGCTTATTACTGCTTTACTTTTCGTTGTATATTATATAACTGCACAGGTTTATTTGGTAGTTTGGTCCTAGCCTTGTCACTACTTCACCGAGGTTAGGTTAAGCACTTACCAGCACATGGGGTCGGTTGTGCTGATACTACACTTTGCACTCTTTGTGCAGACCCCAGTGTTATAAACTTCGAACCGCAGTGAGATTGATGACTCTTGTTCATCAGGCGACTCGAGGTAGCCCTACAGACGTCCGTAGGCCTTGGCGTCTCCTTTCTATTTATTCTCCTGTTTCTTACATGTATTTCCAGAGACAGTGTTGTATTAAATTCTTTCAGGCTTTTATTTGTAGTATTCTTAGACCGTCTGTGAAATTATGACACCAGTTCTGGGTAATCGAGACATCAAACAGTTGCAATAGATATTCATGTTCAGATGGCTTATTTTTTTCTTCCGCTTATGTTAAACTATGTTGTTTAAATGTTATTTCTTCGTAATTGTTAAAGAGAATAAAATTGGTAAAAAGGTGGATAGTTCAATAATTGGCTTGCCTAGCTCACATTAGTAGGCACCATCATGACTCCCTAGGGTGGGAAATCCGGGTCGTGACAAGTTGGTATCAGAGCTCTAGGTTACATGGGTCTCACAGTTCACAAACAAGCTTAGTAGAGTCTGAGGGATCGGTACGGAGACGTCTGTATTTATCCTCCAGAGTTCTTTCCTGCCGTGCGATTTTGTTCTCTCAATGCTAAGTTGAAACCTCAACTCTTGTCCTTTCGTGAATAGTGAGGTCATGTACCACTTCTTTTGCCGAACAACAGCAGACCGATGATAGATCAGCTACGTTTTCGGAGGCTTCGTGGAGGTTGGATAAGTTTCACCAAGTTCTTCACTACTACTTTCAGCGGTGCATCTTTTGAGGATCCCCAGGATTTTCTGGACAGCCGTCATGAGGTTCTTAGGAACATGGGGATAGTTGATACCAATGGGGTTGATTTTGCTACTTTTCGCTTGTCTGGATCCACCAAGACTTGGTGGAGAGATTACTGTTTGGCTAGATCAGGCGGATCGCCAGCTTTGAGTTGGGAGTAATTTACTTAGCTATTTCTGGAGGAGTTTCTCCCCATCACTCAGAGAGAGGCCTATCGGAGGCAGTTCAAGCGTCTCCAGCAGGGTTCTATGACTGTTACTCAATACGAGATAAAATTCACCGACTTGGCTCATCATGCTTTTATCATACTTCCCATTGTGAGAGAGAGTGGGGAGGTTCATTGAGGGACTCGTCCAGCCCGCTCAAATGCTAGAGGTGGAGGTAGAGATTCTAGAGGTGGAGGTAAAGGTATTAGAGGTAGAGGTGCAGGTACTGTTCTGGTTTGTGGTAGAGAAGCTTCAGTTTTATTTAGCGTTGTATCTGGTCATGCCTAGTGATTCTTTGAGTGCCCCTGTTTATGTGTCTACACCGATGAGTGATTCTATTATGGTGGATCGTGTCCATTGTTCATGTATAGTGGTGATTGGAGGTCTTGAGATTCGTGTAGATTTGCTTCTTCTGGAGATGGTTGATTTGATGTCATATAGGGGATGGACTGGTTACCACCTTACCACGCTATCTTGGACTGTCATGCCAAGACTGTGACCTTAGCCTTGTCGGGTTTACCCTGTTTAGAGTAGAGAGGGACTCCTGGTAATTCTACCCATAGTGTTATCTCTTATATGAAGGCCCGACGTATGGTTAAGAAGGGGTGTTTGGCCTATTTAGCATGTGTTTGTGATTCTAGTGCTAAGGTTCCTTCTGTTGATTCTATGTCGTTGTTCGTGAGTTTCCTGAGGTATTCCTTTCAGACCTACCGGGTATGCCACCCGATAGGGATATTAAATTTTACATTGATTTGGCTCTGGGCACTCAACCCATTTCTATCCCACCGTATCGTATGGCCCCGCCTGAGTTGCAAGAGTTGAAGGAGTAGTTGCAAGACTTGCTTGAGAAGGGTTCATTAGGCCGAGTGTTTCGCCTTGGGGTACGTCAGTGGTATTTGTTAAGAAGAAGGACGGATCAATAAGAATTTGTATTGATTACCGGCAGTTGAACAAGGTTACAATCAAGAATAAGTACCCATTGCCGAAGATTGATGATTTGTTTGATCAGCTTCAGGGTGCCAAAGTATTTTCAAGTATTCATTTGAGATCTGGCTACCATCAGTTGAGGATTAGGGCATCCGATGTCCCTAAGACAACTTTTCGCACTCGGTACGGGCACTATGAGTTCTTGGTGATGTCATTCGGGTTGACAAATGCCCCAGCAGCTTTTATGGATTTGATGAACCGAGTGTTCATGCCTTATTTGGATTCGTTCGTGATGGTCTTCATTGATGATATTTTGATATATTCCCGCAGCCTGGAGGAGGACGAGCAGCATCTTAGAGTGATTCCTCAAACCTTGAGGGATAGTTAGTTACATGCTAAGTACTCGAAGTGTGAGCTCTGGTTGAGTTCAGTTGTACTCCTGGGTCATGTTGTATCAGCAAAGGGTATTCAGGTTCATCCGAAGAAGATTGAGGCACTCCTAGGATTGGCAGGCTACTATCGTCGGTTCGTGGAGAGGTTCTCATCTATCGCAACCCCGATGACCAGGTTGACCCAGAAGGGTGCCCAGTTTAGATGGTCGGACGAGTGTGAGGCGAGCTTTCAGAAGCTCAAGGCAGCTCTGACTACGACACTGGTGTTGGTTTTGCCCACAGGTTCAGGGCCTTATACAGTTTATTGTGATGCATATCGTATTGGGCTTTGTGCAGTGTTGATGCAGGATGGCAAGGTCATTGCCTATGCTTTGCAGCAGTTGAAGATTCATAAGAAGAACTATTCGGTTCATGATTTGGAGTTGGCAGCCATTGTTCACGCATTGAAGATTTGAAGGCATTATCTGTATGGCGTGGCATGTGAGGTGTTCACAGATCACAAGAGTCTTCAGTATTTGTTCAAGCAAAAGGAGTTGAATTTGAGGCAGGGGGGGTGGTTGGAGTTTTTGAAGGACTATGATATCACCATCTTATATCATCCGAGAAAGGCCAATGTGGTGGCCGATTCTTTGAATAGGAAGTCAGTTAGTGTGGGTAATCTTGCTTATATTTTGGTTGGTGAGAGATCGCTTGCTTTAGATGTTCAAGCTTTGGCCAATCAGTTCGTGAGGTTGGATGTTTCTAAGCCTAGCCGTGTGTTAGCTTGCACAGTCGCTCGTTCTTCATTATTGGAGCATATCCGAGATCGGCAGTATGATGATCCTCATTTGTGTGTCCTTAGAGACACGGGTGCAGCACGAAGGTGCCAAGCAAGTTACCTTGGGTGATGATGGAGTTTTGAGATTGCAGGGTCGAGTTTGTATGCCTAATGTGGATGGACTCCAAGAGTTGATTTTATCAGGATTTGCGGCAGCATTATTGATGGAGGAGGATAAAGAAGGATATCGTTGTGTATGTGGCTCGGTATTTGGATTGTCAGCAGGTTAAGTACGAGCATCAGAGGCTCGATGGTTTATTTCAGAGGATTGAGCTTCCCGAGTGGAAGTGGGAGTGGATCACTATGGATTTCGTTGTTGGACTCCCACAGACTTAGAGGAAGTTCGACGCAGTATGGGTCATTGTTGTTCGGCTGACCAAGTCAACACATTTCATTCCTGTGGCAGTCTCCTATTCTTCTGAGAGGTTAGCTGAGATCTATATCCGGGAGATTGTTCGCCTTTATGGTGTGCCATGTCTATCATTTTGGACCGAGGTACGCAGTTTACCTTCTGTTTCTGGAGGGCAGTCCAGCGAGAGTTGGGCACACGGGTTGAGTTGAGCATAGCGTTTCATCCTCAGACGGACAGGCAGTCCGAGTGGACCATTCAGATTTTTGAGGATATGTTCCGAGCTTGTGTCATTGACTTTGGAGGCTCGTGGGATCAGTTTTTGGCTTTAGCAGAGTTTGCCTACAACAACAGCTACCACTCGAGTATTCAGATAGCTCCTTATAAGGCTTTGTATGGTAGGCGGTGTCGGTCTTCGATTGGATGGTTTGAGCCGGGAGAGGCTCGGTTATTAGGTACGGATCCGGTTCAGGATGCCTTGGACAAGGTCAGGATTATTTAGGATAGGCTTCGTATAGCTCAGTCCAGGCAAAAGAGTTATGCCGAACGCAAGGTTCGAGATTTGGCTTTCATGGTCGGTGAGCGGGTATGGCTTCGAGTGTCGCCTATGAAGGGCGTGACGAGATTTGGGAAGAAGGGCAAGCTTAGCCCTAGGTTCATTGGTCCGTTTGAGATTCTTGATCGAGTGGGAGAGGTGGCTTATAGACTTGCATTGCTGCCGAGCTTATCAGTCGTGCATCTAGTGTTTCATGTATCCATGCTTGAGAAATATCACGGCGATCAACCCCACGTGTTAGATTTCAGCACTGTCCAGTTGGACAATGACTTGTCTTATGAGGAGGAGTTGATAGCCATTCTAGACCGGCAGGTTCGTCAATTGAGGTCGAAGAGTTTTCCTTCTGTTCGTGTTCAGTGGAGGGGTCAACCTCCTTAGGCATCGGCCTGGGAGTCCGAGTCCGATATGTGGAGCCTTTATCCCCACATTTTCCCCAACTCAGGTACTTCCTTCTTATGTCCATTCGAGGACAAACTGTTATTTTAGAAGTGGAAAATGTGATGACCCAAAAGTTCATCACTTACTTTTAAATTGAATTCTGTGTTCCGAGGCTTTGAAAACCTCATTTAGCATCACCTCAATTTGCGTGCGCAGTTCGGGCGCATAGCCGGAAAGCCTAAATATGAAAATCTGATGAAAATAATAAATTTTGACTATAAAATGAATTAATTTGACTTCGGTTAATGTTTTGTGTAAATGGACCCAGACCCATAATTTGACGGTCCCAGAGGGTCCGTAGGAAAATATGGGACTTGGACGTATGTCCGGAATCGAATTCCGAGGTCCCAAGCCCGAGAAATGAATTTTTTTAAAAAAATTATTTTCTGAAATTGTTTAAAGGATTTGGAAATGAATTTTGAATAAATCTCAAGGGTATCAGGCCCGTATTTTGGTTCCGGCGCCCAGTACAAGTTTTATATATGATTTAAGATGATCCTATGAAACTTGGTGAGAAACGGATGTCATTTGACGTGATTCGAACCTTAAATACAAATTTGGTGTTTTAAGAAGTTTTGAAATAATTATTTGATTTTGAGGTTTAATTCGATGTAAATGATGTTATTTTGGCGATTTGATTGCACGGATAAATTCATATGATGTTTTTGATTAGTACGTATGTTTGGTTTGGAGCCCCGAGGGCTCGGGTGAGTTTCGGATATGTTTCGGAAGGTTTTAAACTCTTAAAAAGTTGCAGGTTTCCAGTTGCTGGTATTCTAGTATTTTCTTCTTCGCGTTCGCGGAGGACCCTCGCGAACGCGATGAGTTAATTGTGCTGAAGGAAAATTCCTTCTACGCGAATGCGAGACCCAGGTTACGAATGCGAATCTTTGGGGGGTTTTCCCTTCGCGAACGCATGCCTGGTATCGCGAACGCGGAGGCCTATGGCCTGGTCAGGGGGGAGGGAAACTTATACCTACGCGAATGCGACCATCTGGACGCGAACGCGAAGGCTCGAGGAGTTACTTCTCCGTGAAAATGAACTGTCTTCCGCGAACGCGATGAGCTTGTTGCGAACGCGATGACCAAATCCGCCCAGTTATTTTAAAAGTCCAGAAATAGAATGCATTACGGGATTTAGCCCATTTTTCACAAACTTTTTATTCTCCACACCTCTTGGGCGATTTTTTGAAGAAATTCTTCACCATAACCTCTTGGGTAAGTAATCTTTGACTTGTTCAAAATAAAAGAAACTAATATCCAAACTAAGCACACTTGTATCAACAATTGTCGCGGCGCGCAACCTGATTCCAATATATAATAACACTGTTATTCTGGATTTACTGTTAATACTAGTATACCCCCGCAGCATGTTTCCCCCTCCCATATTTACTTGCTTATTCCTGTTCTACTTTCCGTTGTATATTATATAACTGCACAAGTTTATTTGATAGTCTGGTCCTAGGCTCGTCACTACTTCGCCGAGGTTAGACTAGCACTTACCAGCACATGGAGTTGGTTGTGCTGATACTACACTCTGCACTCTGTGCAGATACCGGAGCAGCACTGGGACAGCAGTGAGATTGCTGACTCTTGTTCATCTGGCGACCCGAGGTAGCCCTGCAGATATTTGTAGGCCTTGGCGTCTCCTTTCTATTTACCTTCCTGTTTCTTACATGTATTTCCAAAGACAGTGCTGTATTAAATTCTTTCAGACCTTTATTTGTAGTATTCTTAGACCGTCTGTGAAACTGTGACACCAGTTCTGAGTAGTCGAGACATCAAATAGTTGTAATAGATATTCATGTTCAGATGGCTTATTGTTTTCTTCCGCTTATGTTAAACTCTGTTGTTTAAATGTTATTTCTTCGTAATTGTAAGAGAATAAAATTGGTAAAAAGGTGGATGGTTCAATAATTGGCTTGCCTAGCTCACATTAGTAGGCGTCATCACGACTCTTAAGAATGGTAAATTCGGATCGTGACAGATGTACATGGACCGGGTTAGTACAAATTATATTGTAACTTTGGAACAAGTTATGCACTTAATTAACGGATCGTTACAAATTCTGATGGATGTGAGTTGTACCATGATGGATCATCAAAACTCGACTACAAATTGTTCACCAATCTTGACGGATCAACATGCAAAAAATTTATCGATACATTTTTGCTTTAAAATTAATCCAAATTTACTCCAAAAATTGCACCAATCCTAATAATTTTTAATTATTAGATTCATCCAAGCCTTAGAAAAGCAATTGACCATTTTTTTACCAACCGTCAAGCTCAACAAAACTCAATAATAGTGATCAAGTTTCTTCAATAATATCTATCCAAATCAATCACAAATAAATAATGAGTCTTTAATTTTATATAATACATAAGAAAGACCTTTTACACATACCTAACACAGAAGGAGGGAGAGGAGGAGAATGAAGTGTTTTCAAGCGGTTCAAAAGAAAGACCTTTCATACACAATATTCATAGGAGGATGATATATTTTTTACGAAACTTTTAAAAATAGAGATGAAATTTAAACGAGTGTCAGTTGGAGGGACACCCCGTCAAAATTCTTGATAATTAGTTTGCTTTGATTTAAGTATAAATATAATATCGAACAAAATCAAACTTTGACTGGGAACCAATAATAGAAGAATTGGGCTCCTTCATACCATAACAAAATGGAGAAATTAAAAAAATAGCCAGATTTATAACTAGTCATCCAAAAATAGTCACAGTTTCAAAAGTAATCGAAATTTAGCCACTTTTTATGTAAAGATAAATCTGAACGAAAACACTGTTCAAAATCCGGAAAAATACTCCAGCATACTTTCACTGGAAACTTATTAGATTTATGTATTTTATATGTAATCATAGCCTTTGTAATTGGCTAAGATCTCCTGATATGTTTTTTAGTTGGTCGCTAATGTGTTCTTAATCTGCCTATGGCTATCTTTAATCAATTGTGTGAAGTTCTCCGTGAGATAGCTACCCAAAACTTTGTTCGATTAGAAGAAATCCTATTGTGGAAATGGTTTTTCAGACACATTTATAAAATTCACACAAACTAAAAAGGAAGAGAAAACTGAAAATGCCGAGAACAACTAGAAAAGTCTCTTTTTTTCCTTGTTACTGTGCTCAACTAATACATTGATTGTCATGCTAAACTTGACAGGACATGCCCATGCTCTTGATTTCTTATAATAATAATAATTAAGGACGTCTCAATAAAATTTGTGGTCTAAAGCCAAATTTTAATAAGAGACTTTTTTTTTTGGTTTATACTCTAGTTATCTTACAAAATATAATATTAATATTTACATTAGATTTTTTTTCTTTTTATCTATAATTTAGTTATCTTACAAAATATAATACGCAGTACTAATATTTACATTGGTAAGAAAATTCAAGTTATTAAGATGTTACCCACGTATTTAGAACGTGTTACCACTATGAAGATTCGAGTAGCTTAATTCAGAGTTCTAAAATATTTCTATTGTTAAAAAATAGACAATATTTCTTTCTATTTTTATAAGAAATTTGTATAAACTTCAATATTGCATAAGAAAAATCAATATATATATTAAAGCAAGAAAGTTACCATATATAATTGACATTATGGTTAAGCCAAGTGGCAAACTAATAAATGTCAATAGTATATGGTAACTTTATTCTATATTTGACTATATATATATATATATATATATATATATATATATATATATATATATATATATATATATATATATATATATGGAATTTGAATTAAGGATAATATTAAAACATCACAAAATCAGTCAATATTAAAAATAAAATAAAAAGTTGTTTCTTTTTTCTTCTTGAAGAATATTTGTTTGAAGACAATTTGTTTGCATAAATGGACATCAAACAAATAACAAAACTTTGGCTATACACTTGCTATCATTAATTTCAATTTAGCACATTCAAGGAATTGAAGGGTATAAGCTTAAAGCCCTTCATTTAGCTGTAGTCAAGCCAATATTGCAAGGGTATAATATTTTTTTTGTTGAAGAATATTAGTTTTGAATCATTAGATTATGTGAAAAGTTTTTTTTTCTCAAACTCAACAAAAGATAAATTGGTTTCTAATTGATAGTTTCTATAGCGACTTTTAAGTGTAACAAAGAGTATATATAAAGAAAAAATTGTTATGACGTGAAATATTTTTTTTAAAAATGTATACAAATTATTTCGAAAAATCTCTTTACTTTTTTTAATTCAAAGATAATAAAAAGATAAGATATTTTTGAACATTAGTAGAGAGTTTTAAAATTATTATAATAGAAGTTATATCATGAATAAACTCAAAAAACCGAAATCTAATGGAGTATTTACATAATATCCGGCCATTTATTGTTTACTTTTTATAGCTAATATAAATAGATGATATACCGACAACAAACGATTATACACATATTATATATGGATTATATATAAATTACACATCGTTTAATTTTTTAATTTAAGTGGTTGGGTGAGCATATGTATGCAATTTTTTATTAAAACTCATCCTTTTATAGTGAAATAAATTATTTTTTTTGTAACAACAGAAATAATGACATAAAAATAAGATAAAAGAAAATAAATATTGAAAAAAATGTTAGAAAGATCTAAAAACGAGAAATAAAAGATGACAACAAATTTCTTCTTATGATTCATCTTTGTTGAGTATAAAAAGATTTGAAATTTAATCTCATCAATTTTAATTTTTTTCAACTCAAATACATAGATTATAAGATAAGGATATCTTCGAATATTTTTTTTAATTTACATTATGTGTCGTTTTTAAAAACTCACTATTACTAACAAACTGATATGATATTCGAATTTGAATTAGAATGCAATTTGAGTAGTTTGCGTTGAGGTTACGCCAAGTATGGTGTCGAAAAATAAACTACTTGACAATGTTAAGACAATATATGCAATATTTTATAATAATAATCAACTAATTCAATATTTAATAATTCAAAGAATAAATTTTTTGTATATTAAATGCAATGTTTTATAATAATCAACTAATTTAACTTTTAATGATTCAAAGAACAAAATATTTGTATATATAGGGTATTAAAAATTTAAATTCTGGGGGTAGATTTATCGATAAACTTAAAGTGGATTCATGCCGAAATAAATCCGGCCAAAAAATTATTTAAATTTTTAGATAGTCGATTAAAGTGAATTTATAATTAAGGATAATATCTTCACTTGCATCATTATAAAGATAATTATTATTATAATACTAGTCTTAGGGTACGCGCATTGCGCGTGTACCTAATACCTTTAAATGTAAATTTATTAATTTCGCAGAAATAAATATTTTTAGAATTTATTTTAGTTATAAAATAAATATTAAAAGAAAAGTTAAAGATAAAAGAACCAAGAAAGTAGGGATCAGGAGTTTTTCGTTCATTGAGTCCCTGAAAACTATTTTTTTCTTAACTCTTCAAGATACTACAGATATAATGTATAAGAACATTTAATGTAAAATTTATTTTAAAGAACAAAAAAAATAATTAATAATAGTATAGATAGATAAATAATAATAATTATAATAATATAATTTTTAAATATGTGTTGCATGTTTATCTCAAATAAATGAATACAAATTTTAATATTATTTAAAAATATATTTGAGTTATACAATAGTATTTTAAGAAAAAATTAAAATCCTGAAAATCATAAATACTAATTTTATTTAGTTAATGCAATAAATGAAGCAATTATATCCTACAAAGTTTCTCTCATATCTTATTTAATACCACCATATTATAGAATTTTACTAAAAAGGCGTGAATACTCGAAAAATATATGTCTATATTATATGATAGAATTATTACTCAATAATTATCGATAGTTAATTAGTTAATGCTGAAATATCTTATTAACATTGATAAATTATCTCCAATGGAGATTAAAATTGTGAGATAATTTTTTGTATATGACCGGCCATTTTTGTATATGACCGGCCATTTTTGTATAATGGAATCAACCATTTATTTTTCATTATGTAGCTTTCTTTCCCTTGCACCTTACAATTTGTGATGACCCATTAAATTAAATAATCATCTCAGTATTTTAAGACCTTGAAAAGCAGTATCAATAATTTCTCGACTTGCGTGTGTAGTCTGTATAATTTTCTGGAAGGTTTTTATGTGAAAAAATGGATTAAATTGTGAATTAGAGCTTTAAAACTCAACTGAGTTGACTTCGGTCAATATTTTGAGCCAACGAACCCGGATAAAAATTTTGACCATTCCGGTAGTTCTGTATCGTGATTTGGGACTTGGTTATATGCCCGAAATCGAATTCGGAGGTCCCTAGATCAAATTATCGTCATTTAACGGAATCTAGAAATCTAAGGTTAAAGATTGCTTAAGTTTGACCGAAGATTTGACTTTTTGATATCGGAGTCAAAATCCAGTTCTGAAATTTTTCATAGCTTCGTTATGTCATTTATGACTTGTATTCAAAATTTGAAGTCAATCGGATTTGATTTGATAGGTTTTTGCATCGAATATAGAAGTTGGACATTCTTAGTTTCATTAGGCTTGAATTGGGGTGTGATTCACGGTTTTAGCATTATTTGATGTGATTTGAGGTTTTAACTAAGTTTGTATGATGTTTTAGGACTGGTTGATGCATTTTTGTCGAGGTCCCGAGGGCCTCGGGTGGATTTCGGAAGGTTAACGGATATAAAAGGCTGCTGAAATTTTCTAGGCAGTTTCTGCATTTTTCGCATGTGTGAATAGTGACCGCACCTGCATGAACAGTATCCTTGTACAGTACCCGTGTACAATATACATGAACAGTATCCGTGTACAGTACTCGTGTACAGTACACATGAATAGTACCGTGAACAGTAAATGTGTGAACATTAACCACGGAAATTCTGGACAGAATGTTGAGTTCTGTCCCATTTTCCATTTTTACCAAATTGGAGCTCGGGGAGGCGATTTTTGGGAGATTTTCAGAGAAAACAACGGGATAAGTGTTCTTAACTTAATTTTGGTTAGATTACCCGAATCTATTACTAGTTTGGCATTAAATCTGTGAATTTAGTTGAAAGAGTTTGAAAACCCTCTCGGATAGATTTAAGGATTTGAGGGTCGAAATGTTATCGAAATTTAGTAATTTTGGTATGGTTAGACTCGTGGTTGGATGGGGGTTCATATTCCGTAATTTTTGTCGGGCTCCGAGACGTGGGCTCCACGGGCAAATTTTAGTGCAATCTCGGATTTTTAATGAAAAATGTAGAATTCCATGTAGAATTCCATGTAGAATTAATTCCTATAATTTTTATTGACTGAATCGAATTATTGTGGCTAGATTCGAGGCATTTGGAGGTCGATTTGAGAGGAAAAGGCATTGCGGAGTAGGATTTTGCTCGAATTGAGGTAAGTAACGGTTATAAATCTGGTCCTGAGGGTATAAAACCTCGGACATTGTGTCGTATGACTATTTTGGAGGTGACGCACATGCTAGGTGACGGGCATGTGGGCGTGCACCGTAGGGATTGTGACTTGGTCGGTCCCGCGAGACTGTGGAATTAATTGGCCTACTGTTTAATACATGTTTCCTCTGTTTTCATAGAAATTGACTTTACTTCATGTTAGAAATCATGTTTAGGCCTTATGTGATCATTGTTGAGACCTGCGAGGTCGCGTACTTGCTTTATTAGTTGGTAAATTATTTTTTTGCACTCAGTCATAACTTTTCTTGCTTATTATGCCTCCGTCTCTTACTGTTCATTGTTGATATATGATATTACTTATGTTTGGGCCATTTATATGATTTCTGAGAGCCCAAGAGACTGGAGAGATTTATGACTGAGTGAGGCCGAAGGCCTAAGTGTGAGGTTCTTGATACTATAGTACGTGAGTTGTCCGTGCGGATCCAGATATTATATTATAGCACATGAGTTGTCCGTGCGGATCCAGATATTATTATAGCACGTGAGTTGTCCGTGCAGCACATGAGTTATCTGTTCAACACGTGAGTTGTCTGTGCGGATCCAGATATTATTATAGCACGTGAGTTGTCCGTACAACATGTGAGTTATCCGTGCAGTTTATAGCGCTTGCGCGAGACCAAGTAACCTAGGCTCTGATACCAACTTGTCACGATCCCAACCCCGGTCATGATGGCGCCCAACACACTGCTAGGAAAGCCCGACCATTCAACAACATTATCCCAAATTCTTATTCAGATTATAGATAAATATCACAGAGAATTTACTAAGTCATCACTCTCAAGTGTATAATTAATAATAAAACCTACGGAAATTCAACTAAAATTCCACACCATAGCCCAATAGAATCCGGTGTCACGAATATGAGTCTCTAATACAGAATATCCACCTATTACAAGTCTGTCTAGGAAAAATGCGGAATAAAAGATAGAGATAGAGGGGAGAGATCAACGCTGCGAACGCCATGCAGCTACCTCAATACTCCCGGATACTGCTGCTCAGCTAAACAAATCCTCACTCAGCCTGTGGTGTACCTGGATCTGCACGCAAGGTGCAGGGAGTAATGTGAGTACTCCGACCCAGTGAGTAATAAACATAAATAAAGGCTGAGAATAAGAAATCGTGGAAAAATACAAAGTAAACTATAACTGGCAGTTTAGAACAACAAATAGTGAAGCAACAAGTCAATTAAATCAGAGTACCAAATACTGAGACATGTATAACAGATAAAAACAAATGCATGAGTGCAATGCAATGCATATGATGGTACACTCTAGTACCCACTGCGGCGTGCAGCCCGAGCCATCCATTTATTTATCGTCGACGGCGCTCACTGGGGGTGTGTACAGACTCCGGAGGGGCTCCTACAGCCCAAGCGCAATATCAAGTCATCTCGTGTAAATCCGAGCTCTCTAGGTCAAAATATCAAATAAAACCCAAACCCTCATATTTATAGAGTACCCCTCGGATTCCGACACTGCTGACCGCACAAAAATGACCGCGGTCCGTGCAAAACCAGCGGGGTCCGCGCAGAAACGTCCGCGGCCGCGCAGGCCTCTGCAGGGACAGGCTTTAGTAATTTGGCCATAACTTTCGCTACAGATGTCCAAATTGCGATATCTTTACCTTTCTGAAAACTAGACACGAAGGGCTACAACTTTTTGAATCACCTCAAAATTCCTTGTATATCAAAAGATATGAGCTTCCGAAGTAGGACCAACAACCTGCAGGTCTTCATTTCGCGCGGACCGCGCACTTGACCGCGCCCCCGCACTAGGCCACCGCGCCCCACGCACCAATGACTGCCCCATCCATTTTCTAAGTTCCGGGATGTCCGTACTCGCTCAAAACTCACCCGAAACACACCCGAGGCCCCCGGGACCTCAACCAAAAGCACCAACGCATCCTAAAGCATTTTTCAACCTCGTTCCAATCATCAAAACACTTCAACAACACCAAAAACCATCAAATTACCTCAAATTCAAGCCTAAGTTCTTCTAAAACTTCCAAAACACGCATTCGATCAAAAACCCAACCAAATCACGTCCGAATGACCTGAAATTTTGCACACATATCCCAAATCACTTAACGGAGCTACAACAACTCTTGGAATTCCATTCCGACCCCCGGATCAAAATCTCACCTATCAACCGGAATTCGCCAAAATACTAACTTCGCCAATTCAAGCCTAATTCTACACCGTACCTCCAAAACCACTTCCGATCACTCTCCTAAGTCACAAATCACCTCCAGAAGCTAACCGAACCATCGGAACTCACATCCGAACCTTCTAACACATAAGTCAATATCTGGTTGACTTTTCCAACTTACATCTTCTTAAAAGAGACTAAATGTCTCATTTCTTATCAAAATCGCTCCAAATAAATTCTAATGCACCCAATACCGATAATGAAACATGAGGAAGCAGAAAATGGGACGAACGAAACAGTAACTCATGAGACGACGGGCCGGGTCGTCACATTCTCCCCAACTTAAACAAACACTCGTCCTCGAGCGTACCCAGAGTTGTTCTAGAAGCCAACCAAAAGCTGAATGACCTTATCAAGCATAAACCCGGGGATGATCCCACGTCACCCTATCTCACATGGGTCCGATAACGCGTTGTAACTAAGATCACACAATCTAGTCTAGCCCATAAATCATAGAGCCACATTTTACCTTTTCGGAATCATACACAAGATCAGAACCTCACACCTACATTCAGAATAAGTTTGAACCAGCTGTAATAGACCATGTCTGCAACCTTAAGTGCAATTGTATGATATACCAATAACTCAAACAAATGCAGCAATAACTTCCATTCACAGCAGCTGCCCACAACAACCAAATACCGATAGAAATCTCTTATTAGCCAATGTCTCATTCCAACACTCTCATATACTGCCAATGATAATTGAAACACGCAATAAATCATAACCATTGCTCAGATCAACCATTCATGAGGCCATTTCTCCTCTAGCAATTATAGTAACAATTTGTTTTTTAAAAACCGAACCTCGATATTTACCCATCAAACATGCTGAAATCAAATCCGTTCGTATTCATCAATGACCCCAATGATCACCTCGAATCCAACACACCACTTTGGTGATATGACACCTCAATACAGGCCTAAGCCACAACTTTCATAATACACGCACCAATAAGAAACGGCCCGAACATACTCAATTCATGAAAATGACTCAACTGAGAGAGTTGTACCTCAAACTCACCAGTACTGCCACAACACAAGGCTGAGACCCTGTCTCACATCATAGAAATAGGACACACAAATTTGACATGCAAGGTCATGTTTCCACACAACTTTGCTGCAACACGCGATCCTATCCAAATACTACTCCACATGAAATACCTCAAGTCACTATGCTTGAAATCGACAACCATGCTCAATTGATGTCTGGATACAAAGCAAATCATTACACCCATGGTGAAACAAATAACACACACCACGCAAACCTGATAGAACATAACCGATATGTTATCCCCCGAGCAATACCCAATTACTCATCCCGCTCGACTTCTACTACTACAACTCCTATCGGAGCCAGACGATCAGGTGCCCGACACCAAATTAATACCGAAATCAACAACCTCGCCCGGCGACATGCCTAGCCATATGAAACTCATCTGAAAAGTCCCCCAACACCGGAACTGAATTAATGATAGCAACCTTTGCACCGACATCCATCACGAATGCCCAATTAAGAAAGCAATCCTTCCCAACCGTCCGCTGGTCCTTTGAAATATAAACCACTCTGCTAGAACATAATCCAATGCACTTCATCACTCAACCTGTGGTATTTTCGGTATTGCCCGTAGCACAATAGTTCAGAATCACTCAACACTAAGACAACCAGTCTGAATTCCGACATCACATCCAAAATCTGACATACCAGCAAACAAAGATCCACTCGAGCCTCCAAATCCCGATTGCCGCTAAACGGTGCCGAATACATACGATCCACCACCACAACCTAGCATGTACATGAGAACTCCCAGTCTCCAACTCCATATGGAACACAAATCATCATACCTGATTCTAATTTCCACCGTGTGAATACATGCACACCTTTGATACCCAATCATTCCACGATAAATACTCTAAAATTTCCATGTGCCATAAAGCAACTCGAATATCAGCAGTCGATCCAGCTTTAAAGTGCTGCAATACTATTGAAGTGCCATCAACTTAATCACATTGGCCTTTTTTTTCTGAAACATATACCCTCTACAAATCACTATGATTAGAAATACAATTTCCTTAATCATCTGAAGATCGTTCACCCTAATCATCTGAAGCTCATCCCTCTAATCACCTAAAGCTGCCCGTACTGCCTAAGAATGTTATGAATTTCCCTTCAGAACTCAACCATAACCTTACACACGCAAATCTCAATCCTTCACAACATATCGCATATACCATATCATCCTAAGGTAACATGAGGACTTCACCTCCCTTCCGAACCATGAACATTTACGTACTCAACTAGTCAAGAACTTCCATTGATCCCATCTAGAAGAAAAATCATTACACATCCCATGCTCTGCATGACATACATAGGTCTTGTTCAAATTCTTACAATACCGATACGATGGATGGGATCTGTATAAATTCATAACACCGTCGAATCAACAATTCATTGAGTCTATACTTCTGGCAAGAACTATCACCTCATTCTGAACCAAACAATGGTCTTAACCCATTAATTTATTTCATATACTTAGATTGCACTGATCTCGAATTCAATGATCTCGTATCACCCATTACGAACTGCTCAGGCAATAAGCCACCCCAGACATAATCAAAAGCCGCATATGATGCCCCAATATGCCAACAGGCTACCAATTCGAACGCGGTACAAAAAAAGAAAACGAACTCTGGAAGGAATTACCAATCCCACGCACTAATACGGACTTTCCTTAGAAAACAGGAAGCAAGGCATACAAAATAGCATATAGAAAACTATACTCAACATCCCACTGTTGTGGCGTGCAACCCGATCCAAATAACATACCCATGGCGGCGTGCCACCCGATCCACACATAGATCTCACATAAGGAGATGCACATCGAGCCAAATTTGCTCATTACAACAAAATATCGAGTATCGGTCATACGCATGCTAAGTGCATAATAATATCTCTGAGGGACATAAACTCAAGCGCAACTGAAGTGCGATGTACAGTCTGAATTTCAAGAGCCAAGATGCTCATATAACGTCATTCCTACGTGGATTCTCAACACATAGCAATTTCTCAAGCTGTCTCACAACTCACACGGCGCAATGCATTACTACGCGAAATATCTGACAACGAAACATCAACCTAACTACTTTCCATGAGGACCGCATTACTAAAATGCACACATCTGGCCTGATATAGAGCCATTATTCACATTAAATCTATCCACCGACTGCAAGCTGATTCTGATCACACTGACTAGTCTGATAACCTTTTAAAGGTACATAATAACTCCCATTTTTCTCATAACACACAAGAACAACCATCACAATCAGAGTAATCCTCCCCAGTTTACAACCCAATAAGCCAAGTGCCCTCCAGGCATGAATCTTCAATTTAACGACACCATCACAAACTTCATACTTGGTTTACATCTTTAATCAATCAAGTGATCACATGCCACACTTATATAATCTTCCCGTGGGACACACTCCCACAACCTACCACAACAATATCTGGAGCGTACCTCCAAACCACCGGACGCACTAACGCTGAAGAGCGATCAAGAATCATTAACCAGGACACAAAAACCCTTTTTTACAAAACACTGATCTTAGGTGACGCTGAAGACAATTCCAACTTACCGTAAACATCGAAACTTATCTCCTGCTCATCCGAGCTCATGACATCTTGTCAAAAAATTTCCTTCACTCGTGCCACTCTTAGCCTAATTTCCACAACCAGAACTGATTCACCAGCATGCATTGAATTGGAACTAACATAGTACATAATCGTACAATCCGCTAACCAATAGCAAGCTCCCCAACTTGGCTTGAAGCCATAGATCACAACACATATACTCTATTGCTGCCGTAATACCATGGTGAGATTAAACGCATTCCTCCATAAGCTTGTGGAAACATAAATCATCGAAAATTTTAACTCTTCTGCAATTTTTGTATTCACTCACACAACAGTTAAGCCCACTCTTTAGGCGACTATTTTTTTTTACTAAGTCCCAAATTTTTCAAAAATTTCGGCAGAGTTTCCTTTGTAATTGGGCCTATCCACCTGCCAGAGAATCACCAAAACCATCCTAACAACACGTCCACAACTTGACAAAGCATCACAATGTATATCAACAATATTAATCTCAATATTACATGTATTATATTATCAAAATTGATACATGGACATGCATTGCACCTATTTGAATAATAACACATAGAAAATACCTTTCAATCTTCCATTATTGGGCTATTCAACCGAGTAAGAACATATTCTTTCTTTAATATTTTCGACCCTCAAGGTGGTCTCCTTGACTCAACGATTTCGTCATAATATATTTACAGAAGCGATCTCAGCTCCCAGACTTATCTAACTAGTATGACAAATAGATTCCCCTCATAAGCCAATTACCCACTAGCTTTACCTTTAGTTAATATTTTTTGTATACCTTCTATTGCCATACACATTACACAATCACTTAATCTTCCTGAGTCTAAACTCATACTGTAACATGAAATTTACTTCACTCCCAACTAGGAGACATGAAAAGATTCTTCACACGCCCATAACTCGGTCTATATCTTGAATCACGATGGACTTCAAGCATCTATTAGTTCTTACATCATTCAGCAGACCCTTCTCGTTGCTTCCAAATCATATAGATACGCCTCGCAGTACTAACATACTCATCACATAGCCACAACCTTCATTTCCACTAACAGGGACACTACCGAACATATAAGTTCAAAAACACTTGTTCACATAATCAGCACCTCGGCACTCCAGCCATAGGCAAAGATCCAACCTCAAGTCCTCTAGACTGGCCCACCATAAACTCACAGAGATAACACCTCGCCCCTCGATCGGGGAATAACAAGCCATCGAGGCACATCTGATACTAAGCGCTCATACGCGCATACGAACACGTGGAAGGAATTTCAAAAGTTTCTTTTCAAGATGAATCAAGGACGCACGATAAGAATTCAAGAATGTGAAGTTTTCCTAAAGGTTCTGCAGCCTCTCGAAAATAAATACAGACGTCTCCGTACCAATCCGCGAGACTCTACTAAACCGGCTCATGACTCGCGAGACCAAGTAACCTAGGCTCTGATACCAACTTGTCACGACCCCAACCCCGGTCATGATGGCACCCAACACACTGCTAGGCAAGCCCGACCATTCAACAACATTATCCCAAATTCTTATTCAGATTATAGATAAATATCACAGAGAATTTACTAAGTCATCACTCTCAAGTGTATAATTAATAATAAAACCTGCGGAAATTCAACTAAAATTCCACACCATAGCCCAATAGAATCCGGTGTCACGAATATGAGCCTCTAATATAGAATATCCACCTATTACAAGTCTGTCTAGGAAAAATGCGGAATAAAAGATAGAGATATAGGGGAGAGATCAAGGCTGCGAACGCCATGCAGCTACCTAAATACTCCCGGATACTGCTGCTCAGCTAAACAAATCCTCACTCAGCATGTGGTGTACCTGGATCTGCACGCAAGGTGCAGGGAGTAATATGAGTACTCCTATCCAGTAAGTAATAAACATAAATAAAGGCTGATAATAAGAAATTATGGAAAAATACAAAGTAAACTACAACTGGCAGTTTAGAACAAATAGTGAAGCAACAAGTCAATTAAATCAGAGTACCAAATACTGAGACAAGTATAACAGATAAAAACAAATGCATGAGTGCAATGCAATGCATATGATGGTACTCTCTAGTACCCACTACGGCGTGCAGCCCGAGCCATCCATTTTATTTATCATCGACGTCGCTCACTAGGGGTGTGTACAGACTCCGGAGGGGCTCCTACAGCCCAAGCGCAATATCAAGCCATCTTGTGGCATCAAATCTAGGCCCTCGGCCTTATATCAATATCAGGCCCTCAGCCTCAATATCAATGTAATCAACCAGGCCCTCGGCCTCAATATCAATGTAATCAACCAGGCTCTCAGCCTCAATATCAATGTAACACTGCTGCGGCGCGCAGCCCGATCCATGCTCAGTCCAGAAATCATAATAAGCCCCTTGGGCATTTGTAAAACAGTAGTTCTCAGCCCAAAATATCATTTAGAAATATCATTTAAGTTTTCAAATCTTAGAAAGATGGCTGAGTTTGCAAAACAGTATTTAAAACCTTGGACTGAGATCAAATGATATGCATGTATGCGAAAACAGTGATGTCAATCCCTGAAGGATTCAAATAATTGGCAAGAAGCCCAAATGTAACAATTAAATCCACGTAAGGATGATTCTCAATTTAGTTCAAGTAGAAAACACAGTAAAAACATCTCTCGGGACGGACCATGTCACAATCCCCAATGGTGCTCTAACCCACGCCCGTTATCCGGCGTGCAAGTCACCTCAATATAGCGTTACGATGTGAAATTCCGGGGTTTCAAACCCTCAGGACATCATTTACATCAATTACTCACCTCGAACTGGCTAATTCTCTAGCTCATGACGCCTTTTCCCCTTGAATTGGCCTCCACGCGCGTCGAATCTATCCAAAATCAGAACGAATACGTTACAATATGCTAACGGAACAAAGCCCAAGCGAAAACATTCGAAAAATATCAAAAATCTCGAAATTAGCAAAACCTGAGCCCCGGGCCCACGTCTCGGAATCGGGTAAAATTTACATTTTCAGAATCCTCATACCCTCACGAGTCTAACCGTACCAAAATTATCCAATTCCGATACCATTTGGTCCTTCAAATTATCATTTTACATTTTTGAAAGGTTCCACAATTTTCTTCCCAAATTCCATCTCAAATCACGAATTAAATGATGAATTCAATGATAGATTCATGTACTTTAACCAAATCTGAGTTAGAATCACTTACCCCGACCAATTTCTTGAAAAACCTTCGAAAAATCGCCAAAATCCGAGCTCTCTAGGTCAAAATATCAAATAAAACTCAAAACCTCGTATTTATAGAGTACCCCTCGGATTCTGACACTGCTGACCGCACAAAAATGACCGCGGTCCGCGCAAAACCAGCAGGGTCCGCGCAGAAACGTCCGCGGCCGCGCATGCCTTGCTCTGCAGGGATAGGCTTTAGTATTTTGGCCATAACTTTCGCTACAGATGTCCAAATTGCAATATCTTTACCTTTCTGGAAACTAGACACAAAGAGCTACAACTTTTGGTTTTGAATCACCTCAAAATTCCTTGTATAGCAAAAGATATGAGCTTCCGAAGTAGGACCAACAACCTGCAGGTTTTCATTTCGTGTGGACCGCGCACTTGACCGCGCCCCCGCGCTAGGCCACCGCGCCCAGCGCAAAAAGGGCCGCGTCCCGCGCACCAATGACTGCCCCATCCATTTTCTAAGTTCCGGGATGTCCGTACTCGCTCAAAACTCACCCGAAACACACCCGAGACCCCCGGGACCTCAACCAAAAGCACCAACGCATCCTAAAACATTTTTCAACCTCGTTCCAATCATCAAAACACTTCAACAACACCAAAAACCATCAAATTACCTCAAATTCAAGCCTAAGTTCTTCTAAAACTTCCAAAACACACATTCGATCAAAAACCCAACCAAATCACGTCCGAATGACCTGAAGTTTTGCACACATATCCCAAATCACTTAACGGAGCTACATCAACTCTCGAAATTCCATTCCGACCCTCGGATCAAAATCTCACCTATCAACCGGAATTCGCCAAAATACTAACTTCGCCAATTCAAGCCTAATTCTACATCGTACCTCCAAAACCACTTCTGATCACTCTCCTAAGTCACAAATCACCTCCAGAAGCTAACCGAACCATCGGAACTCACATCTGAACCCTCTAACACATAAGTCAACATCTGGTTGACTTTTCCAACTTAAGCCTTCTTAAAAGAGACTAAATGTCTCATTTCTTATCAAAATCGCTCCAAATAAATTCTAATGCATCCAATACCGATAATGAAACATGAGGAAGTATAAAATGGGACGAACGAGACAGTAACTCATGAGATGACGGGTCGGGTCGTCACAACACCCCAGTGAGCGCAATCGACTATATATATGGATCGGGCTGCACGCCACAGCGGTTATTATGAGGTACCTACTGAGTGTGAGTGCTTATTTGATGAGAGTTGAGTCATGAGGGACTGTGAGGCTTGCCCGAGGGGCTATATATACATACATACGAGTGATGTTTTGCCCGAGGGGCTTGTTTTGTGAAATTACTGTCTTCACTCATCTTTATACTGATCCTCTATTAAAAAAGTTAAACAAATGTTTTGAACAACTTTCAATGGAACTGGAGTTTTTTATGAGTTGTTTGGAATTAAATTACTGATTTGGTTTTGTTATTTCCATTGAGATTTTTAAGTTATGAGATGAGCTGAGAGGCTATATTTGTTTTCAGTTAATTGTTGCACTTAGTTGCTATTTATCCTTGCCGTACATATTTATGGAATATTTGATATCTGGGTTATTTGAGTACGCACTGATGAGACTTAAACTGTTAAATTGAAAGTATGGCTATTCTTATTAAAAGTTATTGAGATAACTGTATTTGCATAGCTCATCACTACTTCTCAATTCCTTATTTATTTCTATTACTTACTGAGTTGGTGTACTCACGTTACCCCCTGTGCCTCGTGTACAGATCTAGATACTTCTGGACACGGCGGTTGTTGATTGAGGAGTTAGACTCAGGAGACTATTGAGGTAGCTGCATGGTGTTCGCTGACCTTTACTCTCCTTTCCTTTCATATTGTACTGATCTATATTTCCAGACAGTATTTTATTAGTCGGATGTTGTTATCATGTAGACGCACATGCACTCAGTGACACCGGGTTTTGGGGATGGATTGTTTAGTACTTTTGGACTTATATTTTATTCTAAAAGGTTTTATTTAATATTAACTGCTTCCGCCTTTATTTAAAAGTTTTATTGTGTTGAGATGTTGAGTTGAGGCTTGCCTAGTACCACGATAGGCGCCATTATGACAGGTGAGATTTTGGATCGTGACAAGTTGGTATCAGAGCACTAGGTTACATAGGTCTCACAAGTCATGAGAAGGTTTAGTAGAGTCTTGCGGATCGGTACGGAGACGTCTGTACTTATCTTCGAGAGGTTGTAGAACCCTTTAGGAAATTCCGCATTCTTAAATTCTTATCGTGCGACATTGATTAAACTTGAAGCATAATTTCTTGAATTCCTTCCACGCATTCGTTTGCGCACATGAACGCTCGGTATTTGTTATGCATCGACAGCTTGTGATTCCCTGGATGAGGTGCGAAATGTGATTTCTGTGTGTGATGTTGGGCCAGTCTGGAGGACTTGAGGCCAGGTTTTGTCTGTGGCTTGAGTACTGAGACTTCGATTGTGTGAGCACGTGTATTTGGGACTTATATGTCCGTTTGTGTCCTTACTGGTGGGATTTGTGACTGGATGACTAGGGGTGAGTATGATTTGATTGCGAGATGTGTTCATATTGTTCAAATGTGACAGGAAGAGTTGTTGAGGATGTATCAAGGATTATTGGGTGTTTGATTTCTATCTTGAGTTGGCATATGGCCTCGATCTATGGGTGTGTTGAAGGACCTCTCGTGTAGTTTAGTTGTGGAGCGGAGTAAATCTTCATGTTGTGTTATGAGTTCAGACTGAGAGGGGGATTAAGTGATTGTGTAATAGTATGATTATGGAAGAATGTAGAGAGATCCTAGTTTGAGGCTAAGCAGGTGGGTTATCACCTGCGGGGTGAGTCGAGGTTTGTGTGAACCCTATGTTGTTTTGTAGCGAGTCCTCTTTTACCATTGAATCATGTAGGGGTACAATGAACCTTGGCGTCTGGTTGATATATATGAGTTACAAAGGTCAACATTGTAGATTATCGAACGTTGTGACCCATGACTTCACGATAAATGGGGATGTCTACTATCAATGAATGGATCGAATGGTCATGTATTATATCAATTTTGACCTGAAATGTATATATATATATGGTACTAAAAGGGTCCCCAATAATTTACACATATTTAAGGCCTGAGACATGCAGGGGATAAGGTTGGGACTTGCGGTATGTCTGCCTCTTTAACTATCCAATACTTCAGTATTAAAGGAGTTAGAAAAACAACTTTAAATTTATAGAAGGTCTGCTCAGTGTGGAAGTAAAGGTTGCAGATTTAGGGGTGCTTCAGAGGAAGTACAGTGGTTGACGATCTTCTGGGCTGTGTAGTTCGTGCCAAGATTTATCTTGATAGAGCTATACTTTTGTGATCGTTGTGCATAATTGGGGGAAAGAGTTACCCCAAATAAGAATCGAAGAGTATATGAATAAATATGTTAGCTCAGCAGTGTTGAGTCAACATAGCAAAAGAAAAAATTATTCGCCGATGTTTATGGCAAGCCTATGAAGAGGGCAGACTAGCCAATTCAATACTACCTACTCAGCTCAGTTCTCAGAAATGTTTTTGAAGGAGTTTGTCTCCCAGATTCTCTGTAATATGTGGTATATATGGTCTGAACGGTTGTGTCAGGTCATCATGACAGTGTCAGAATATGTCATAAAGTTCAATAAGTTAGCCGTCATACTCCTACTTTGGTTCCTAAGCTAGAGAGCGAGTCCACATGCTCATTAAAGGACTCAATTATGATATTAAAATTTTGTACAACTCGGGAAGCTATAGGCTGATGCTTTATCTCGGCTAGTGGTAGAAATTGCCAAAATGTTAGAATGTGTTCTAGATAAGGAAAAGAGGAAGCTAAGGAGACCAATAGGTCTGGAGGTTTTAAAGGATTCAGTGGATTCTACTCTACAACTACAAATCATTATGACAGGGGCTCGGGTAGCCAGCCAGCCCAGTCAATATATCTGATTACTCAGGGTGCTCCAGTAAGTTCTTTTAATGCACTACTGACACGAGCTTCGTATAATGGTTATTCCAGTTATCTAGCATAGACTCAGTATGAGCAGCTGAACCCTCAAAGGGATTGTTATGAATGTGGTAGTACTAGGCACATCATGGGAAAATTGTCCTAGACTTGGGAGAAACATATTTTATAAAAGCACTCAGGCTACGTGCCCCATTGCAGTTACTACTCCACTTACATGACCAGCCAGATGTAGGGGTCATAATGTTAGAGGTGGAAGTGAGACTCCTAGAGGTGGAGGCCCAACCCGTTGATATATTTTCTATGGTATGGTTGAGGTCGCAACACCAGATGGTCTCGTTACAAGTACGGGCTCGAATTATTATAAAGTAACAATTTTTTTAACTTGATTCGTTTCTGAGTATCGAGACAAATCCTCCTATTATGCTCCACTTATGAGCAAACTTCGTAATTCTGAAATCTACTTATGTGAATACTCCTGTTGGGAGATTCGATGGAGATAGCTATGTCTATCATTATGTGTTGTGATTTTGTTAAACGGAAAATTATTCAAAAGAAGAAAATGGAATGTTCCAATTTGGCATGATGTGCATATTACTTGTGGTACAGAGTTGAGGATGAGATCCTTGTGTTTTATATAATGTGAAATATTTAAACCGGGGCTACAAGCTGCGGTAGATGTTATATAAGGACGAGGTCCTTGTGGTGAAAGAAAAAAAATTATTATGTCATTAAATGCTCCCTTTGTGAAATTAAAATTTGTACTATAGTACTTATAGGGAGTCATGTCTATTAGACTTATTTGAAGAAATTTCTTGTATGAATATCTTTATGCATAATTTGCCATATTTGTATTGTAATTATTGAGTTTTAGACTACGAGGTGAGTGCCCGAAGGATATAAATTGTTACTCGTTAATTCAGGCAAGTAATTATGAGATCTTCATGCCTTGTTGTTAGTAAACTGGAGGTTTGAACCGGAATTTTTGTTAACATGAGGTTAATTGGTGATGTTGTAATCTTTTATGAACAACTATTAAGACCAGAGGTGTAGTTATGGTCATACATATGATGTGTTCCATGTCAAGATATCATTGTGATAATGTCGTGCTTGTAATACAGATATTAGTGTTATTAATATATACTTTGTGGTGCTTTATTGGGTTGTGGATATGTTGTTAGGAGTTGTTTTGGTGTTACTCTGACAGGTGGATAGTCCCTCATTCAGAGACTCTGCCGAATTTTCTGAAAAATTTGAGAGTTAGAAAAATTTGGGATATTGAGATGTGCAAAGAAAGAGATAAGTTGCATTATGTGTTTAAGGACATGCTTTACTTCTCATTTGAGGACGAATGACCCTAAGTGGGGGAGAATGTAATACCCCGTATTTGATGGGTACGTAGGCACGAGTTGCTACAGCCAGTCGAGACAAATATCGTGTGTTGACGTGAAAATCGGACCTTTCTGGAAATGATTGGAGTGTAAGAAATTTGGTCTTCAAGTTTACAAATATGGATAAAGTAAATAATCTCAATTGAAATGGTGTTGTCGGACTTATATCGAATGCGGTAATGTGGGATCAATCGCGAATATTTGTGTAGAAGTAAAAACATCAATTTTGTAACCTGAGAATAATTCTTAGTACGTTCGAGGACGAACGTTTGTTTTAGAGGTGGAGAATGTGATGACCCAAAATGTCATCTTTAAATTAAATAATCATCTCGGTGTTTTAAAACCTTGAAAAGCAGTATCAATAATCTCTCGACTTGCGTGCGCAGTCCGTATAATTTTCCGAAAGGTTTTTATGTGAAAAAATGGATTAAATTGTGAACTAGAGCTTTAAAACTCAACTGAGTTGACTTCGGTCAATATTTTGAGCAAACAAACCCGGATAAAAGTTTTGACCATTTCGGTAGTTCCGTATCGTGATTTGGGACTTGGTTATATGCCCGAAATTGAATTCGGAGGTCCCTAGATCAAATTATTGCCATTTAACGAAATCTAGAAATTTAAGGCTAAAGATTTCTTAAGTTTGACCGGTGATTTGACTTTTTGATATCGGAGTTGAAATCCAGTTCTGAAATTTTTCATAGCTTCGTTATGTCGTTTATGACTTGTGTGCAAAATTTTAAGTCAATCGGATTTGATTTGATATGTTTTTGCATCGAATATAGAAGTTGGACATTCCTAGTTTCATTAGACTTGAATTGGGGTGTGATTCGCGTTTTAGCGTTATTTGATGTGATTTGAGGTTTCAACTAAGTTCGTATGATGTTTTAGGACTGGTTGATGCATTTTTGTCGAGGTCCTGAGGGCCTCGGGTGGATTTCGGAAGGTTAACGGATATAAAAGGCTGCTGAAATTTTCTAGGCAGTTTCTGCATTTTTCGCACGTGTGAACAGTAAATGTGTGAACGGTAACCACGGAAATTCTGGACAGAATGTTGAGTTCTAAAAATGGGACTTCAAATTGGAGCTCACACTTAGTCCATCGGCCTCACTCAGCCATAAATATCTCCACTCTCTTGGGCTCTCAGAAATCATATAAACGGCCCAAACATAAGTAATATCATATATCAACAATGAACAGTAAGAGACGGAGGCATAATAAGAAAGAAAAGCTACCATTTTCCATTTTTACCAAATTGGAGCTCGAGGAGAGGCAATTTTTGGGAGATTTTCAGAGAAAACAACGGGGTAAGTATTCTTAACTTAATTTTGGTTAGATTATTTGAATCTATTACTAGTTTTGACATTAAATCTGTGAATTTAGTTGGAAGAGTTTGAAAACCCTCTTGGATAGATTTAAGGATTTGAGGGCCGAAATGTT
Organism: Nicotiana tabacum; assembly: GCF_000715075.1. Lineage (NCBI taxonomy): Eukaryota > Viridiplantae > Streptophyta > Magnoliopsida > Solanales > Solanaceae > Nicotiana > Nicotiana tabacum. Next base: position 70,333,973 of record NC_134095.1, on the reverse strand, counting down.
ATCAAAATTTAGTAATTTTGGTATGGTTAGACTCGTGGTTGGATGGGGGTTCATATTCCGTAATTTTTGTCGGGCTCCGAGATATGGGCCCCACGGGCGAATTTTTAGTGCAATTTCGTATTTTTAATGGAAAATGTAGAATTTCATGTGGAATTAATTCCTATAATTTTTATTGACTGAATCGAATTATTGTGGCTAGATTCGAGGCATTTGGAGGTCGATTTGAGAGGAAAAGACATTGCGGAGTAGGATTTTGCTCGAATTGAGGTAAGTAACAGATATAAATCTGGTTCTGAGGGTATAAAACCCTGAATATTGTGTCATATGACTATTTTGGAGGTGACATACATTCTAGGGGATGGGCGTGTGGGCGTGCACCGTAGGGATTATGACTTGGTCCGTCCCTTGAGACTGTGGAATTAATTGGCCTACTGTTTAATACATGCTTCCTCTGTTTTCAAAGAAATTGACTGTACTTCATGTTAGAAATCATGTTTAGGCCTTATGTGATCATTGTTGAGACCTGCGAGGTCGTGTACTTGCTTTATTAGCTGCTAAATTATTGTTTTGTACTTAGTCATAACTTTTCTTTCTTATTATGCCTCTGTCTCTTACTGCTCATTTTTGATATATGATATTACTTATGTTTGGGCCGTTTATATGATTTCTGAGAGCCCAAGAGAGGGGAGATATTTATGACTGAGTGAGGTTGATGGACTAAGTGTGAGGTTATTGATACTATAGCACGTGAGTTGTCCGTGCGAATCCAGATATTATATTATAGCACGTGAGTTGTCCGTGCGAATCCAGATATTATATTATAGTACGTGAGTTGTCCGTGCAACACTGATATGATACTGTAGCACGTGAGTTGTCTTTGCGGATCTTGATATGATACGATAGCACGTGAGTTGTCCGTGCAGCACATGAGTTGTCCGTGCAGCACGTGAGTTGTCCGTGCAGCACGTGAGTTGTCCGTGCAGTTTATAGCGCTTGGGCTGAAGGAGCCCCTCCAGAGTCTGCACACTCCCAGTGAGCGCAGTCGACTATATATATGGATCGGGCTGCACGCCGCAACGGTTATTATGAGGTACATGCTGAGTGTGAGTGCTGATTGATGAGAGTTGAGTCATGAGGGACTGAGAGGCTTCCCCGAGGGGCTATATATACATACATACGAGTGATGCTTTGCCCGAGGGGCTTGTTTTGTGAAATTACTGTCTTCACTCATCTTTATAGTGGGCCTCTGTTAAAAATGTTAAACAAATATTTTGAACAACTTTCATTGGAACTGGAGTTTTTTTATGAGATGTTTGGAATTAAATTACTGATTTGGTTTTGTTATTTCCATTGAGATTTTTAAGTTATGAGATGAGCTGAGTGACTGTTGCCTTGAGAGGCTGTATTTGTTTTCAGTTATTTGCTGCACTTAGTTGCTATTTATCCTTGTCGTACATATTTATGGAATATTTGATATCTGGGTTATTTGAGTACGCACTGATGAGGCTTAAACTATTAAATTGAAAGTATGACTATTCTTATTGAAAGTTATTGAGATAACTGTATTTGCATAGCTCGTCACTACTTCTCAGTTCCTTATTTATTTCTGTTACTTACTGAGTTGGTGTACTCACGTTACCCCTGTACCTCGTGTACAGATCTAGATACTTCTGGACACGGCGGTTGTTGATTGAGGAGTTAGACTCAGGAGACTATTGAGGTAGCTGCATGGTGTTCGCTGACCTTGACTCTCCTTTCCTTTCATATTGTACTGTTCTATATTTCCAGACAGTATTTTATTAGTCGGATGTTGTTATCATGTAGACGCACATGCACTCAGTGACACCGGGTTTTGGGGATGGATTGTTTAGTACTTTTGGACTTATATTTTATTCTAAAAGGTTTTATTTAATATTAACTGCTTCCGCCTTTATTTAAAAGTTTTATTGTGTTGAGATGTTGAGTTGATGCTTGCCTAGTACCACGATAGGCGCCATCACGATAGGTGAGATTTTGGGTCGTGACATAATTGTGTAAAAACGGGAGATTATGCACATACAATTTACAAAACAATAAAGTCCTATGCAAAAGACAATTAAAAATTTGGAACCATAAAGAAGAAAAGGAACGTGTCCGACCTTGAACAAATTAAACTAACTCCATGTCTGCAACATCATGAGGAAAAATTACCTATTGACAATATAATACGCTTCGACATATTTTTTAAATCTCTTGCCAATAATTTTCCATCGAGATAATCACCTTAGCTTGCCTTGCCGGAAAAAAGGCCTTTAAACTCAAGGAACTCAACAATTTCATACATAAAAAAATTATTTAAAGGAACATACTCCTAAGAAATCGATTTTAAAATTAAAGTACAAACATGTTTGAAGTGATAATTGTACCTCTGCCTTCCATCTATTGGCTCTTCAAAAAAGAATTTATACATAAGTACCTTCATATCTCAAATACTATGGATGGATAATTTTTGAAAATATATTACCATATCCAAGCCTCAAGAAGAACATGTGTATATTCACACTACACATAAAAGGAATTATACTTATTGAAAAACTAATAAGTTTGGAGGAAAAAATAGAAAAAGACAAGTTTTGAAAATACGTGAATTGATGTATAAATGCTTGTCTCCTATTTTTGGCATGACTCTTGTATTTTATAAAACTTGTACAACCTAAAAACCCACTCTAACTTGGTTTTACCTTACAAAAGTAAATCCTTTTAGCTTGCAACTCTAAATCACGTTAATATTTCAAACATTATGTCACATAAATCAAATAAGGAAATATTTATATATTACAAAATCTTAATGAATTTTGAAGTCTTAAATATTAGGACTCTTTTAAGTAGTTCAAATAGGGTTAGATTTAATAAATAAAATTGTAGTTGATTTAAGAATCCTAAATATTAGGTAAATAATCAATTTACTATTTCTAGTGCGAAATATATTTTTAAAGGATTAAAATGGCGAAAGACATTTCGATAGGGGCTTCGTGATTTTAATATAATATAGATTATATAAAGTTTTAGAAATTGGAAGTTCAAAATAGAAATATTTTTTGAAAGATAAAATCATACCAAATAAGAGTTCAAGTCGTAGTATAAGAGTTAAGTCATAATCAAAGAATCGTTTATATCGTATCAACCTTTGTGCTTTGCAATAAATATGAGTTATTATTTCGCTTTGTGGCTATTTTTAGGTTCCAATGACACCTATGAGAATAGAGAAAAATAAAATTATCACTGCGAGAATTGAGAAAATGTTAGTCCTTTTTCATGTTGTGTTTCTTAATTAATATCTGACGATTATCTATAATTGTTTAGAAGGTTTAAATGTTAAGGTTATTTACATATAATTCAAATAACTCAGATATTTAACATGGTTAATGTCAAATATAAAAATGGAGTAAAAAAAAATCACTAGTTAAAGAATTTTTTATATTTTTAGATAGACAACTAAAATGCTTTTGAATTAAGAATAATATTTTCAATTACATTATAAAAATAATTATTATTGAAAAATAATGTTTTAGAAACTGAAATTTTAAGAAAGAAATATTTTTTAAGAAATATCAACACACCAAATAAGAGTTCAAGTAGTAGTAAAAGAGTTAAGTCTTATCCAAAGAGTCATTCATTGTCTAACATTTGATTGTTTTGCTATAAATATGAGTTATTATTCTGTTTCCTGACTATTTTTAGGATCTAATGACGCCGGCAAGAATGATATTAAAAAAGAAAAAAAAAATAGAAGAAATTGTTAATTTTTTTCATGTAGTTAATATCCAATGATTATCTATATTTAATAAGAAGATATAAATTTTAAGATTATTTACATACAATCCAAATAGCTTAAATATTTGACATAATTAGTGTCCGCGCATCCGCGCGGGTACTAATACTAGTAAGATAGAAAATCACAATTAAATTTTTTTTTTGGGGCCCCAAAATTTAGGGGACCTAAAGTAAAGGCTTTACTAGTCTTACCCTCAAGCCATCCCTAATCATCATCATCATAATAATAATAATAATAATAATAATAATAATAATAATAATAATAATAATAATAATAATAATAATTATTATTATTATTATTATTATTATTATTATTATTATTATTATTATTAAGAATTTCCAACAATTATTAAATATGAAACGTGAAAGAAAGCAGTTATTCGATGGATCTTCAAACTTATATCCATTAAAAGCCACTGCACTAATCATTTTATCAACCACCTTTTTCGCCGATCCACCGTAGTTGATTGCTTCTAATGGAAGTCCAAATTCAATGTTTAATTTGCTTGAATATATGAAGGAATGTCTTTCGCTTTTAAAGTAGTATAGTCAGATTATTCTTTCCTTCATTTGATTTCGGATTCACTTTTCAAGTTTATTTGATTTTTGCAGCAGGAAATTATAGATAGAGAGTAAACAGGTTTAATAGGGAATGGGGAATGTCATGGGTACAGTGTTATCAGGTTTTGGGGAAATTCTGGGCAAATTGCTTGGTCATCCACTTGATTTCTTGGCTGGAAAGGCTTGCAGGTAAATGTTTCATTTGCTTCAACAATTTCTAGTCTATTTTGAAGTAAAAATTAGGACTCTGTTCTTTAACATTTTTTTTTTTTTTTTTGCGTTCTCTTTAATTTCCTTTTTAAGTGTTGTCACAATTTTATATTTTTGATATTAATTGTTCAGCTCTGTATGTGCCCCAACATGGGATTTTCTATGTTACATAGAGAATTTTTGCATTTCTCAACTGCTCAAATCGGCCATGGTGTCAATCCTATTATATTTCGGTGAGTTTCTACATTACAATACTTGGTTCTCATGGCTTACAATCTGTTCAAAGCAATTTTTAAGGTTTACACACATTACAAGCAGAGATTGCACATTGCACCCAATTTTGTAATATTGATTGAATGTGACTTTTTATGTAGTAACAAATGAAAAGCTACTCATGTGCACATTGGACCCAATAACCTGTATAGAAGCTTTGCAAAGTTACTAATACGATATCTTTAAACTTTCGGAAAATATGCCTGGAATGATCAGTCGCGGATCCAGAATTTCAAGATGATGAGCGCACTTTTGTGAAAAGGTGTATTTAAAATTTATATTTGACGAGTTTCGCTTTAGTCTCTTACCATGGACCTACTATACTTTTAAAATTATCGGTTCAAAATTATATATTTATTGAAATTTTAGTGATTTATATATATGCATATATTTGTACTCTGTGCCGAAAACAAGACAATCCGAAGTGGGCGTTGAACCGCCAATTTCACTTGTAGATGTGCACCCAATAATTATTGCACCATATGAGTCTTTAAGCATGGGTGCGCACACATATATTTAAGTAATTTTAAAAAAAAAATAATATTATTATGCATGGTTTCGGGAAAAGAGTATGAATTCACGTGAAGGGTTTCCATAGATTAACTATTTTTTTATTATCTGGATTGAATTGTTATAGGAAAATTATTTAAATACTTTTCTAATGTGCAAAATATCTTAATTTTATCCTCTATTATAATTAAGGACCATTTATATCTTTGTTGTTAATAAATGACCTCTTATCTTCACTTGACCCTAATGTAGGTCCAAAATAAAAAATTATAGATTATTTTTAAATCATAATCAAAATTAGACGGGCAAATCATATTCAAACATTTGGATTTTGGATCAAGGACAAATACTAGACGATTTGCTGACAACAAGGATACGATGAACTGAAAGTGTACGTACCGGATGATGAAATTAAAATATTTCACATATTTTTGGCCCCTTTGATTGCGTTGAATGAATTGGTACATATATTTTCTCAGGCACTAACACATCATAGTTAATGTTACAAGTTATTGGGAGTGTGATTACATCAAGTTTCCTTTGGTTATGTGCAGTTGTCTTATTCCTCTACTTACTTTACAAGTTGGGAATTTGTCAGTGCATTTGTCACATACTGTGTAGATGTACTTGGGCTTGCTTCTCCACTTGTTTCTCAGTCTTAGATTGCTGTTGCACTTTCCTCTGTTTCAAGCTTCAGCAACTTCTTCTTACAACTAGAAGACGTCAAAAATCTGACATTGAAGGAGTAGTGAATATATCTAGCACGTGTAGTGAAGAAGAAGGTGAAGGGAGCTTTTCATCTAGAAAAATTGATGGGAGAAGAAGAAGAAGAAGAAGATCGATTAGGGAGCATAGGAAAGAGCATATGAGAAAATCTTTGAGGCCAAAGAGTCATCGAATGCAAGTGGAGATTGTTAATGATTCTATCCACCCAAAGAAAAGGCTCAAATTTGGGCACAATAATGAGAAAATTCGAGTGAGTAGAAGACCAAATTTCTCACAAAAAGGAATGTACAAGGGTTCATCACATCATCCTAGGAGAACATAGAGGAGGCTTCTCAGTCATACTGTTTTCTAAAATTTGAAGTTTCTTACTAGAAATATTATGGACATTTTAACCTGTTGTTATATGAAATACTATGCCTTATTTTTCAGTTTACTAAAATAATCTTTTATTGAGAGCTACCTGTGTTTTCATTTAAGTGATTTAGTAGTATAAAATTATTAACATTATTGATATATTGAAGTTAAACTCCTATCATTGTTAGCCCACCTCGTGATGTTTTTTTTGTTTGTTAAAATAGCACGGTCTAGCCAATTTTCGGACTGGTCATTCAAAAATAACCAATTTTTTGTTGAGATGAGCTTAATTTATTTTGATGATTAATAAACATTTGCAAACTAGCAGGCCGCTTGAAGTTTGTTGATTAGAAGCTGAAGAGTATTTTCTAGTGCAGGTTGGTTTAAACGATTCCTATTGATAATTGGAGAGATTCTGTTGCTACAAGAAAATACTAGCTGAAAGAATTTATGTTTAACACGAATTCATTAATTATGCGAATACTTGCATGAAAAGGAAATCCTGTGAAAGAGTCTTTAATTGAAAGAAAATAAAATCCTTTTAGGATTTGTTTTCCTTAAGTCCGAATTATTTTAAGGTTTGAAGCTACAAATGGAAAAGAATTTAGGCCACTCCTATATAAAGCTTCATATAGCTAATGTTCAAGGTTATCACTATTTCGCACAAACACATATGATTTATTAAGGTAAATGTGTAAGGACTGCTTGAACTCGTTAATGGAGGAAGATTCTAGAACAGAATTCTGTTATTGAGAAAATGAGCAAGCCTAAGCTTTACACTGTTATACACAATCGATATATACTAGAAGAAGAAGAAGAAAGAAAAGCTGAAAAGACTAAAATACCCTTAACTTACTTATAACAACTAACTACCCTCTTAACTAATTAACTACCCATGTAACTCTCACATGCTTATATCATAACATGCCCCCTCAAGCTGGAGGGTGCAAAATATTAAACACTCAAAGCTTGCCAAGTAGATAATCATGTTGAGCAACTTCCAAAGCTTTAGTTAACAGATCTGCCTGCTGCTCCTTAGTGCTGACATGTGTTGTATTTACCATCCCTTCTTTGATTTTGTCTCTAATGAAATGACAGTTGATCACTATATGCTTTGTTCTTTCATGAAGCACAGGATTGGCTATTAGTTGAATGGCTGACTTACTATCACTGAGCACTGTGACTGGTCGTTCTATTTTCACACCCAGCTCCTTAAATAAACCAAGTAGCCAAGTCAATTCTGCAATACTTGCAGCCATAATTTTGTATTCTGCTTCAGTTGAACTCCTTGAAACTGTCTGTTGCTTATTCGATTTCCAAGAGATCAATGAGTTGCCAAACTTGATAGCATAACCAGTAATAGACCTTCTATTATTAAGACAAGCAGCCCAATCTGAGTCACACCAACATGTGAGCTCTTTAGCATATTCATACTGCAGTAATATACCCTGGCATGTGCACTCTTCAAGTATCTTACCACTCTCCAAGCAGCATCCCAATGAGACGTTTTTGGTGCATGCATGAACTAGCTCAAGGCTTGTACAACATAATTAATGTTTTCCTACTAGCCTCTGATAAGTGCGGACATCTTGTAAAGCCATGTCCCATGTGATTCCATTTGCTTTGTCATACTCTATTGAAGTAAGTTTTGAATTGACTTCCAATGATGCGCATACAGGTTTAGCTCCACTTAATTCCATGTCTGATATCATTTCTAGCACATGTTTCCTCTTATTCAGTAGTACTACTTTCTTAGATCTTAGGACTTTAATTTCCAGAAAATATTTCAATTCTCCCAAATCCTTCACCTTAAAGTTTTGATGTTGTATGTCTTTGGCTTTCTTAATCAGATTTGCACAACTTCCTGTGATGAGGAGACCATCTACACACACAAGGATGACCACTTTACCTTCTTGACTCCTCAGTGTGAATAATGAATAGTCATGATGGCTTTGTACAAAACCAGCCCCCAATAAAGCCTCAGTTTAATATTTTATTGTCTTGAATCTTGCTTGAGTCCATATAGTGACTTCATTAATTTGCACACCTTCTTGTCTCTTGGCTTTCTAAAACCTTTAGGGAACTCCATATACAATTCTTCATATAGATCTCCCTGTAGGAAAGCATTATAAACATCTATCTGGTATAATCCCCTGCCTCTTGAAGCAGCCAATGCAATAACAGTCCTCATAGTAACCATTTTTGTCACTGGCGAGAAGGTGTCATGGTAGTCCAAGCCTTCCCTTTGACTATATCCTTTTACAACCAGTCTGACTTTGAACCTCTCTATGTCTTCATCTGCCTTGAACTTGATTTTATATACCCCACTTTGATCCAACAGCATTATTCCCTGCTGGTAAGTCTACCACCTTTCATGTGTTGTCTTCTAATGCCTTCACTTCTTGTTTCATTGCTTCTATCCACCTACTATCCTTCACAGCCTCCTTGAACACCTATGGTTCAGTCAACTGAGAGAATTTTGCTAAGTAACATTGGTAGCGTGGAATGGTCTGGTCATAGGCTAAGTAATTTGATATAAGATAGTTGCAATTTGTGTTCCTTTTGGTTGTCACGTAATCTTTTATCTATATTGGTTCCTTGACCTGCCTTGTAGATTTTCTATCTGATCTTGAGCTTGTTGTATTTTTCTGCTGCTCGTTTGTATTTCTTTCCTGTTCCTCAATTGTGGTTGATCTCTCCTGTGCATTATCAGGAATTCCTGTATTCTTAATTGTGGTTGATCTCTCCTGTGCATTCTCAGGGACTCCTGCAACATCCATCTCCTGCAAATTCAATGAGTATGAGTCTATCTCTTGCACTGTACTCTGCTATTGTCCTGCAGAGCTACTACTTCCTCCATGGAATTTAAATTTCTTATTTCCTGCAAAATATTAGTATGTAAAGGTTTCTCCTCCACACTCTTGAGTGACTGAATTGTTCTCATTCTCCTTAGAAAATGGAAACTCAGATTCTCTAAAAACAACATCCTTACTCGTGAAAAATTGCCTTGTAGATAAGTCAAATAAAATGTAGCCTTTCTGGGTTTCAGAATATTTCATAAGAACAGCTGCTCTAGCCCTTTCTGCAAATTTATCTGTCTTAACCACATTTGTAGCATACCAAAGATATCCTGCAACTTGAAGGTGTGCAAGACTAGGCTTCTTGCAATAAAGACCTCATATGGAGTCTTGCCCCTAGGACATTGGATGGTAGTCTGTTGATCAAGTAGGCAGTTGCTTTGACACACATTCCCCAGTATTTGATTGGAATTGAGCCCTCAAACCTTACGGCTCTTGCAGTATCAAGTATGTGCCTATGCTTCCTCTCCACTATCCCATTCTACTGTGGGGTATATGGACAGCTACTTTGATGGATGATACCCAGCGCATTCAACAACTCTGCACATTGCTTGTTGAAGAACTCTATCCCATTATCTGACCTTATCACCTTAACTACAATGCCAAACTGATTCCTAAGCATGGTTAAGAACTTTTTTATTACTACTGTGGCTTCAGATTTTAACTGCAAAAAAAAATATTCATGTATATCTAGAATGGTCATCCACAACTGTCAAAAAGTATTATTTTCTGTCAAAAGTAGCAATTTTATAAGGTCCTCATAAATCCATATGCACAAGATGAAACAATGTATCTGCTCTAGAATCACTTAATGAAAATTTCAGTCTAGTTTGTTTTGCCAAAGGAAACACAATGCACCTATCTTGTAGCACACTACTTACTTATAATGTAGACCTACTATATTTTTCATCACTGATAAGGAAGGATGTCCTAGTCTCTTGTGCCACAGGCCACAAGAACCTTTAGCCATCTTGCTCACAGTATTGGAAGTCCTTATTCTACTAGCTAGTCTTCCACATTGATCATCCTTGAGCAGATATAGACCTCCTATTTCTTTACCAATCCCCTTCACCTTTCCATTCCAAAGGTCTTGAAATATACAAAAATCAAGAAAAAAGTTTGCATTACAATTCAGCTCCCTAGTTAGCTTTGACACTGATAGTAGGTAAACTTGAAGTTTGGAACATAAAACACATCTCTGATTATCCTCTTATATAATAAGGTTGTACTATCAGTATGGGTAATGTCAGCCTTCTCCCAGTAGGAAGATGTACTCTATCCTTGTCTGTCTTTTATGTGCATTTAGTATCTATTAATATTTCTATATTAGAGGTAATATGATGTGTGGCACCTGAGTTTATAATCCACTCCTTGTTCTTTTGATTTTGTGTATAACTTGTCATTAGGAAGCTAACTATACCTATACCTATACCTATACTTGCCATGTTGGCATGGTGCTCTTCAGGTTCCTTGCTCAGCAGGTTCAATATCTGATTGTAATGGTCATCTGTAAAGTAGTGGTATCCCTAGTTTCATTTGCTTCAGTAGCTCTAAATGCATTATCTCCATTTCCTTGCACGCATGATGAAGACACATCTACATTATTGATCATTGCCATGGGCTCTCTTCTCCAACCACCCTACTTACCATCTGCATTCCATCCTCCTGGCTTTCCAACACTAGAATTTTGTTGCCAACTTGCATTCTTCACACCTTCACCATATCTTCTCTTTGGAACAAATCAACAGGGTAACCTATAATTTTGTAACAATTCTCTTTTGTATGCCCCTTCAAATGACAGAATTCACATTGAAGGAGTTGCTATATTCCCCTTCCTCTTCCTGCCTGCATAGCTTCCATCTTATCAGTTATTGGGTTTGCACCAATTGTCTATTAGATTTCATCTTGAATAATCATTGTATAGGTCTGGTTTAGAGAGGGAGCATTAGCTTTCATGAGAATTTGTCTCCTTTCTTGATCATACGAATCATTCAATCCAGACAAAAACTGTATAACTCTCTGTTGATGCAATTGCTCTGCATGATCCTTCGATTTTTCAATCCAATTTGGGAAAGGAACCAAAATATCATACTCATGCCAAAGTTCCTTCAATTTCGAAAAATATATAGACACAGAACTAGTTCCTTGTGCCAAAGTTGTAACTTCACGATGCAATTGAAAAATTCTTACACGATTCACTTTGTTGAACTTTTCGCGTAAATCGTCCCACATTAGGTGCGCATCTGATGCATACACAACTCCACCTAACAATTCAGGTGCTACATTGTTCATAATCCATGATAGAACAATGGCATTACATGTTTCCCACTGTTGCAGTAGCTCTCCTTCATACGCATCCCTTTTGTATGTTCCAGTAACAAAACCTAGTTTCTTCTTCCTCAAAAGAGCGATCCGCATCGACCTACTCCATAACCCATAGTTCTCTGAGCCTACAAGCTTAACCAGAACTACAACTAAGCTAGGTGTGTTGGAAGGACCAACATAAAGAGGATGATTGTGATCTATCGACACAGTTTCTTCCATGGATGAATCTATGTCCGACATCAACGATTTTTGTCAAATTGCAATTAAACTTCGAGTAATTAAGAAATCAGAAATTGAGAACAACAATTGAAATCAGAAACCAACGCGGTGCGATCCAGGCATGCCGCTTTGATACCATGTAAATTATAAGGACTACTAGAGCTCGTTAATGGAGGAAGATTCTAGAACATAATTCTGATATTGAAAGAATGAGCAAGCCTAAGCTTTACACTATTATACGCAATCAATATATACTAGAAGAAGAAGAAAGAAAAGCTGAAAAGACTAAAATACCTTTAACATACTTATAACAACTAACCACCCTCTTAACTAATTAACTACCCATGTGACTCTCACATGCTTATATCATAATAGTAAATAACATTCATAGCAAGAGGTACTTTGAAAGATTCAAGACGCTCAACTTAATAACCAAGTCCTGACGACAAAGTTACTGAAGTTCTTTAATTGCTTAGGTTTTGCTCTTAAATTGTAACCTACATTACTTATGGAGAAGTGTAATCGTAGGCAAGTAAATCTTAAGAATGTGTTAAGCTTTCTATGCTGGAGTTTATAGTATGGAAATGGGTATCTATAATTGGATTGATTGTAGGGATTAAGGCATTAGAGTTAGTCCTTTTGGTTATTGAGTTGTAATTTAAAACCACTTTTTGAAGTTAGTAAAGTTTTGAGGCATATCCTATGAGAGTAGTGTTTGACTCAAAAGATATCGAAACCTTTTTGGGCAAATCAATCAAAGAAGATGAGGGGGTAAATCTTAGTCAGACAAAATTAATTCCAGATCAAAGAGCTAGCAATACGGATCGCATGTAGGATGAAATAAATATAAATGATCTTATTGAGATTAAATAGTGTATCTCCCATCGATCGATGGGGAGACAACTTTACATATTTTCCTAGAGATCACTTCTTCTCTCTCAAGAATACAAGAAGAGAGCTTTTTAGCTCCAGAGAGATATATGAGGAGCCTTCCCCTTTATTGAAAGCTTTCCCTTGATATATATAGTCGATGCACCCTTGCCCTTTGCTTGGACCGACGTCCGCCTGCCTCCAATGTGTCTTAGTCGTCCCTTTAACCGTTGCTCATTCCGGCTCGACGAATGTGAGAAAAGGGTGTAGAGTGGGCTATGTTATCTTTCACTGCTCGGTCCCTTAGGTTGGACCCTGATCATTTCGATCGTGACGGTCAGATTTTGACCAATACAATTAGTCCCTCCGTTTGTCGGGGTAGTCCACTTTCGGGCTCGATAGACGGATCATGATTGCTACGAAGTCGAACAAAATCTGACTCTTGACTTCCCGTTCCTCAGTTACATTTTTTTTCTTTTAGGCAGGGTGGTGGCGTTCTTTCGATACTCGTGGACCGTTGCGGCAGTTTCAGAACCGAAACGTCATTTTTCATCAAAGCGCCATTTTGCGGTTACCGCCGTTATAACACACATTCCTTGGGAACTGAAACGTTTCATGCCCTATCAGATTCGCTTGGTGACTCTTGGGTTTCGTGCTTGGGGGATCTATGACTCTTATAAATAGAGTGAGCTTATCATTCGATTGGCACACTTCTTTTACTTTTTGCTTAAGAGAATTCTGTAGATATATTTTCTCTGACATTCCAAGCTTTCGTTTGCCTTTAATTAACCGAAAACCTCCATCCTTTCTTTTCATTGTCTTTCTATCGTCTTATTTGTACAAAATGGTTGACGATTACTCTCGTACCGATCTACCTGCCACAATTTTGGCACCGGAAAATGCTGCTCAGGCCACCGGAAGGGTAGATGCGGTGGAAGACGAGGAGGTCTCGTCGATAGTCGAGATTCTGCCTCACCCTGGGAGAGAATTGGACGACTTCAACAGTCCCGTCGGGGCAGAGCCGGAGCCTGTACCTTCTGTTCTGAGAGAAGCAGGCATTACATAGTTGAAAATCAGGTGGGGGATTCCCGTCTATGTCGACATGCGACCGGCGTAAGGAACCAACATCGTTCACTTTGACCGTCCTGGGTACTATGTATTTTATGCCTACCCCTTCCTGATCGGATACACACTTCCTCTCTTTCTCCCGGTGGTAGACTTCTGCCATTTTTATGAGATGTGCCCCACTCAACTTTCATCGTACCTGTACAAGTTATTCCTTATGTTGATCAAGTTCGCGGAAATCGTCGGTCGTGAGATTACTTTGGATCATCTGCTTAGTATCTTCTCCCCTCAGCTTATCCGCGACACGATGCTTTATATGCGTCCTCGGGGATTGAGGTTTTGGTGGTAAAAATGGATTACAGGACCAACTGCCGTTTCTACGAGAACTATTTTAACGTGCGGATTGAGCACATTATGGCGGATCCAACGGGATTCCCTGAGAGGTGGAACTTTGCGCATAAATTTTTATAATTTTAGTCGATGAGATGCCCGACCATTTTCTGTTGTGGTGCTAAACTTTATCATGTCTTTGCATCTGAGAGATTTGCCCATCCACCTGTCGAGGGTATTCGAGAATGGGTGAGTGCCATCATTCCCCATACAGTAGGGGTTCACACTTGGTTGACCTCTTACGAAAGGTTCAGACGCATGCCTCTTATAGGTGAGATGACGTTATTGTTTGCTATTCTTCCTCTCTTTTTACTTGGTTCTCATGTGTCGTTTATCGATGTTAGGGAAGGTGCGGAGAGCAAGGGCTCCTCCATTAGCATTTCGTCAGCCAACCTCATCTACTCGCCCTATCGTGGTACCCGTCGCCCAACCTTCGCCGAGGGCTACTTCAGTTGAGTCTGCGGCCTTGGTTACTCCTGCAAGGGAGACTTCTCAAGCCAAAGTTCCAACCCGCATTGCTCGCCCGACGGGTGAATCTTCATCTACTGGGGAAAAGGAGGGGTCGTTGAAGAGATGGCGAGTAGAGTTTGAGACTGCGCCCCAACAGTGATTCATCTAGATGACTCTCCTACGATGGGATCTAGAGAGGGGGTTGTTGTGGCTCCCCACATTGGGACGGGACCTACCGTTGCCTCGATTCAATCAGAGATTCCCACCATTGTCGGTGGTCAGCAACCTGTCGTGGCGGAAGATCAAACTTCTGGGGCTGCCATTATAGTTTCGGGCGTACCCTCGTCCTCAATAGTTGGTCGTGCTCCCTCTTCAGCTGTCGAAAGAGGGAAATGCATGGTGGTCGACGATTACGAATCCAAGTCGGACCTCGACCCTAGCAATGTCAAGATGTTTGAGGAGGGCCTTACTCATTCGGTAGTTCGTGCGAGAGGCTCAACTCATATTCTTGAGATCCCTTCGGATACCAATCTTTTGGAGGACACGGAGGATTTGGTACTGCAGTTCAGCATGTTATGCTCCGCAGCCAAGAACGCAACCCTTCGGTCCGTTCCTGATGTTGATTTGATGGATGAGGTGGACGTTATGGGCTTAAGGGTATGTTATGCTTACTTTTGCTTTTCCCTTGCCTTTCTTGATGATGCAATTTTAACCTCTTTGCATTTTTCAGACGTAAGTGGAAAGCATTTGTAGGTCCAACATTCGGGCCAAGCTTTTCTTGAAGATGTTGGAGAAATATCATTGCTACCGCAACAAGTGCCGCGAGATGCATGAATAGCTGAAGGCAAACCCCGGTAATCGGGCTCTTGGTGAGGAGTTGGAGAAAAGGGACCAGGAGTTGATGCAAGCTATCCACAACAAGAGTGTGCTCGTAGAGCAACTTCGAATTAAGGATAAGGAGCTCGAGTTGGGCAAGGGAGTTGTGGCGGAATGTGAGCATCTGCAGGAGAGATTGAGGTCGACGCAGTCGGAGATGGATCAAAACTTGATCTAGGTTGAGGCGATGAGCGTGGAGTGGATGGGGAAATTGACCGCGTTAGAGAACAAGGTCGCTGGGTTAGAGAGCATCGAGAGTGCTTGGTCCGAGGTTTCGGCGAGGGCGGCGGCCCTGGAGAACACCATCTGCATCCTCCAATCCGAACATGAGTCAGAAAGAGCGATGACTAACCTCATGGAGGCAAGGCTCGAGGAGCGCATCAGCGAGATTGATCAAGAGGCATCAGTTCTGGGAGATTGGGTCGCAACACTGGAGGCAGAAAATGGGCGACTGTTGGCTTAGATTGGGTCTTCCTCCACCGCCATTCCCCGCCATATGCACGAGCTTTAGGTTTACGCCGAAGCCCAGCGGGATATATATAAGAGTTTGTGGGAGGCGAGTACTGTGAATGAAGCTGCCTATGAAGAAGCGTGGGTGAAAGCGCAGATTGATCGAGGTCGAACTCTTCTCTTTCTGGCGAAGGCCCTTGGCCTTAAAGGGTGTTATTTCGAACTTGTTGAAATATTAACCGACCGTCGTTCGATCGAGGTCGAGCTATTCTCTTTATGGCGAAGGCCCTTGGCCTTAGAGGGTGTTATTTCAAACTTATCGAAATACTAACCCCTCGTTGTTTGATCGGGGTTGAACTCTTCTCTTTTTGGCGAAGGCCCTTGGCCTTAATGGGTGTTATTTCGAACTTGTCGAAATAGTAACCCAGCGTCATTCGATCAAGGATGAACTCTCCTCTTTCTGGCGAAGGCCCTTTTTCTTAAAGGGTGTTATTTCGAACTTGTCGAAATAGTAACCCGTCGTCGTTCGATCGAGGTTGAACTATTCTCTTTTTGTTGAAGGCCCTTGGCCTTAAAGGGTGTTATTCGGAACTTGTCGAAATAGTAACCCGTCGTCGTTCGATCAAGGTTGAACTCTTCTCTTTTTGGCGAAGGCCCTTGGCCTTAAAGGGTGTTATTTTGAACTTATCGAAATATTAACCCATCGTTGTTCGATCGAGGTCAAGCTCTTCTATTTTTGGCGAAGGCCCTTGGTCTTAAAGGGTGTTATTTTGAACTTGTTGAAATAGTAACCCGTCGTCGTTCGATCGAGGTCGAACTCTTCTCTTTCTATCAAAGGCCCTTGGTCTTAAAGGGTGTTACTTCGAGCTTGTCGAAATAGTAACATGTCATCGTTCAATCAAGGTCGAGCTCTTCTCTTTCTGGTGAAGGCCCTTGGCCTGAAAGGGTGTTATTTCGAACTTGTCGAAATAGTAACCCGTTGTCGTTCGATCAAGGTCAAACTCTTCTCTTTCTGGCGAAGGCCCTTGGCCTTAAAGGGTGTTGTTTCGAACTTGTCGAAATAGTAACCCGTCTTCGTTCGATCGAGGTCGAGTTTTCTCTTTCTGGTGAAGGCCCTTGGCCTTCAAGGGTGTTATTTTGAACTTATCAAAATAGTAACCCTTCCTCGTTCGATCGAGGTTGAACTCTTCTCTTTTTGGCGAAGGCCCTTGGCCTTAAATGGTGTTATTTCGAACTTGTCGAAATAGTAATACGGCGTTGTTCGATCTAGGTCGAGCTCTTCTCTTTCTGGCGAAGGCCCTTGGCCTTAAAGGGTATTATTTTGAACTTGTCAAAATAGTAACCCGTCATCGTTCGATCAAGGTCGAACTTTTCTCTTTCTGGTGAAGGCCCTTGCCTTAAAGGGTGTTATTTCGAACTTGTCAAAATAGTAACCCATCATCGTTCGATCGTGGTCGAGCTCTTCTCTTTCTGGCGAAGGCCCTTGGCCTTAAAGGGTATTATTTCAAACTTGTCGAAATAGTAACCCGTCATCGTTCGATCGAGGTCAAACTCTTCTCATTTTGGCGAAGGCCCTTGGCCTTAAAGGGTATTATTTCGAACTTGTCGAAATAGTAACCCATCGTCGTTCGATCGAGGTCAAACTCTTCTCTTTTTGGCGAAGGCCCTTGGCTTTAAAGGGTGTTATTTCGAACTTATCGAAATAGTAACCCATCGTCGTTTGATCGAGATCGAACTCTTCTCTTTTTGGCAAAGGCCCTTGGTCTTAAAGGGTGTTATTTCGAACTTGTCAAAATAGTAACCCGTCGTCATTCGATCGAGTTCGAACTCTTCTCTTTTTGGCGAAGGCCTTTGGCCTTAAAGTGGGATATTTCAAACTTGTCGAAGTGGTAACCTGTCGACGTTCGATCGAGGTCGAACTCTTAATTTTTTGGCGAAGGCCCTTGGCCTTAAAGGGTGTTATTTTGAACTTATTGTAATAGTAACCCATCGTCGTTCGATCGAGCTCTTTTCTTTGTGGCGAAGGCCCTTGGCCTAATAGGGTGTTATTTCGAACTTGTCGAAATAGTTATCCATCGTTGTTCGATCGAGGTCGAACTCTTCTCTTTTTGGCAAAGGCTCTTGGCCTTAAAGGGTGTTATTTCGAACTTGTCAAAATAGTAACCCGTCATCGTTCGATCGAGGTCGAACTCTTCTCTTTTTGGCGAAGGCCCTTGGCCTTAAAGGGTGTTATTTCAAACTTGTCGAAATAGTAACCTATCGTCGTTTGATCGAGGTCGAACTCTTCTTTTTCTAGGGAAGGCCCTTGGCCTTAAAAGGTATTATTTCGAACTTGTCGAACTAGTAACCCGTCGTCGTTCGATCGAGGTTAAACTCTTCTCTTTTTGGCGAAGACCCTTGGCATTAAAGGCTATTATTTCGAACTTGTCGAAATAGTAACCCGTCGTCGTTCGATCGAGGTTGAACTCTTATCTTTTTGGCGAAGGCCCTTGGCCTTAAAGGGTGTTATTTCGAACTTATCGAAATAGTAACCCATCGTCAGTCCTAGTTTTTGGAGAGCCAGATATCTTCTGGGAGAGTCACAGTCCATTCGGCATTGCTCGCAACGGAGGGTACAACATCGGAGAATGTGAAACGTTGCTGTTTCGCTTAGGTTCGCTCTGCGCACAAATTGTAGTTTCCTTGTCTGGCTCCTGTCTTCTGGCTCAGAGGTATCACCGGCGGCCGGTATCACAGTTGTTTTGCAGTAGTTTTTCGTCCTTTAATTGAGGTTATTCTTTATTCATTCGCCTGCACGGCCATTGTATTCCTACTTGAGTAGAGAGTATGAGGTGAGTTAGAATGAAACTTTCCTTGCCCCCGTCCGGTGGTCCAATGGGGGAGAATTGGTTGATAACGTCGTTCACCATGTTTGGCGTATCGATGGTTGATGGGGCGAAGGTTTCTAAGTTTGGTAATTTTTCTCGGCTCTCCTCCCCCAACTGCACTGCTCCTTTGTCTCGCGTGTGTTGGATTTTTGCTTCGCGCTCCTTTTGGTGAGTGATCGTATTTCTTGTCTTTGATTTGGGAGAGACTAGGAAATTTCACTAAGAAATCCCCACAGACGGCGCCAAATTATTTGACTCAAAAGATATCGAAACCTTTTTGGGCAAATCAATCAAAGAAGATGAGGGAGTAAATCTTAGTCAGACATAATTAATTTCAGATCAAAGAGCTAGCAATATGGATCGCATGTAGGATGAAAGAAATATAAATAATCTTATTGAGATTCAATATTGTATCTCCCATCGATCGATGGGGAGACAACATTACATATTTTCCTAGAGATCACTTCTTCTCTCCCAAGAATACAAGGCGAGAGCTTTTTAGCTCCAGAGAGAGATAGGAGGAGCCGTCCCCTTTATTGAAAGCTTTCCCTTGCTATATATAGTCGAGGCACCCTTGCCCTTTGCTTGGATCGACGTCCGCTTGCCTCCAATGTGTCTTGGTCGTCCCTTTAAGCATTGCTCTTTCCGGCTCGACAGATGTCGTGAAAAGGATGTAGAGTGGGCTATGTTATCTTTCACTGCTCGGTCCCTTAGGTGGGACGCTGATCAGTTTGATCGTTTGACGGTAAGATTTTGACCAATACAAGTAGGTCATAATTTTTATTCCCTTCGACAAAAAAAAATTATGTTCCACGCTTTACTTTCTGTTTATATTTCTAAAATTCTGAGGTTAAAGAATCAGTTTTTTAACACACGAAAATCAAGAGTGAAACAATCCATCCTCTCTTGTATGTTGTTACATCATAAAACAACAATAACTCTTGAATTTTTTGGAAAGGTGTCTCTATCGAATGCATCACTGACGACTTTACGTGGTACTGACGTGGTAAGGACATCCAATACTTCACTAAGGATCAGGATTGTTATTGGTAGAGTGTAATGGAGTAATTTTATTATCACGTGACCAAATGGAATTCCAGCTGTCTTTTCTCTTAGGACCCTTTTCACAAAAGATAATTGTCAAATCTTGGAAAATGAAGAAACTATAATGAAATCCTGATAAATTTGATGCATGTGCAATAGTACAACTACATAATTTTCTAAAGATCTTGCGGCTTGATAATAAGATCGACATCAGATCTTTGAGGAGAGATAAAGAAAAAGACAACGTCCTAAAAATAATTACTCACATTTTCCTTTTGAAATTTTCACGATATAAATTTCAGAAATCGTTTGAATGGCTGGAATCTAAACCTCAATACAATTTCCCTTTAGTGATATCCATGTTCGTATAAAATATTAACTATAGAGCCGTAAATATGAGTTTGGCTTGTTCAGTCAACCCAGCCCAGTTCGTAATTTAGCAAAGTTGTGCTAGAATTTTTAGAACTCATTTAAAAACGAGACTTTTAAATTCGGTCCGAGTAAGCCCGTGGTCCCATGAGGCTTGACTGCGGCTGGCTGGGCGAGCTTGTACGCCTAATAAAAATATGTATTTAAAATATATAAAATATAAAAATTATATGACACTAAAAATAATTAGAAGTGTACCCCAAACTTAAAGTTTATTAAGCTCATCATATTAAAAGATCAAAGTCTTAAAATGTTAATTAGTTTTTAAAATGTAATTATTCTTAAATAACTAATGAATACTGCATATGAATGGTAGATGTAGATGAAAGTGAAAATGTTAAGACAACCTTCTCACAAGCGGATACAAATGTGTTGGATATCCCATACGCATCATGAACGTTCTCTTGAATAGTTTGTTTTGACTTTTGACTTTTAGTGAATGAAATATAGTCATGTCTTATACCTTTTTAGTGTCATTGTGATATATTGGAACAATATAAAAAGTTATTTTATTTTACGAAAATTTTCCAATAAGATTTTTTCACTTTTAAATATCTATCTTTTTTTAGGTTAGAACTTAAAGAAAACATATAAAATTATATTTTAAACAATGATGGACCGGCCCGTGGGGGCCCGCAACCGCCCACATAGAGCTGGGGTGGGCTGATCATTATAATGCCTATCCAAAATGGTGGGCTAGCCCAACCCAATCCGTCAATTGCTAAAGCCCTTATGAGTTGGGCTGGACAATTTTAATTAATTGTATATCTTTGAAGTTGGGTCATGTTTCACGCATTAGAACGTGGTGAATATGAGGGTTGGGCTGGGCTACCATTGTTTACCGTGAAAATGGTAATAACAATTAAATCTGATTTAATAGCTCTAAAAATATGTGATCTATTTTTATGTTAGTTGTTAAGCAGTTGATGCTATGTGAAAGACTTAGAAACGAGATAAGAGCTTAAGAGCAAGGGGAAAACCAAACCGGATGATCAATAATCGGAGCCTCGAGCTTGCCTATTCGAGGGCCTCGGGGTCGAGTCTGAGGCTAGGCTGGGAGCTATCGAGGGTGATCGATGGGAACTAACAGTTATAAATAAATCAATGACGGCTCTTTATAGCCAATAATAAGCAATAAATGAAGAATAATAAATAGAACACAATTTCTTTTTTATTCCATTCTCGTTCTTTACTCAGCCCCTTCCCTATTTCTTTTTTATTTCTCCAATTTTTTTTTGAAAGATCTGATTTTCTTTTGCATAATCTAGTTAATTCTTTGTTTGCCATTGTTTTTTGCTTTGTGAATGTTTATTTTCAGTACAAAATTGTGTAATTTGATTGATATAAATTTTTATTTTTATAGTGCTTTTATGGTTGTTATTATATATGAATGAAGTTAAATTTATCCAAATCTGATGGAATATAATATTAGAAACCTTTTTATGGGAAGCAAGATTTTAATGGAGGAGAGACGAGATTTGAAACTAGTGAATCGTGAAGATGGATGAGAAGTGATGAGTGAAGGAATGGAGATTGTCGAAAATAGAGAAATAAGTAACAGAATTGGGTTACTACTATTGCTGGCCTGATGTGTTTTGGAGAAGAAGAAAAATGGTACAGATAAGATACTTGGTGAGAGTGTTCATGGTGTTATCTGGTAGCCAAGATGACATTGATGGAGAAGGTGATGGTAGAGGAGAAAGAAAAATAAAGAAAAAGTAAGAAAAATAAAATGATAGAAGTATTATTTCTTTTTTCATGTAAGATTAAAAAGAAAATATGATGTGGCATATTTTATATTACATGGATTCTAGCATCATGTGATTGAGAGACACGCGGCGTCAAAAGGGTTTAAAATACTGACTTTGAATAATAATAAGTGTCCAGATAATACTTTGTTGAGTATAGGGATCGGAATGACAAACACAAATAAATAGAAGTGTCTGTCAGCCTATTCCGCTAAATAAAAATATTCAATTATCTTAAATGGAAAAGGCATTGCAAATTAGCATGCACACCACGGACAAGATCATTGAAACTTATCCATAAATCCAAGGATACAGAGTACAGCCAAACGAAAAGGAATTTTTACTTTCACATAGCGAAGAAAGGACAACCACTTTCCAATGCCACAAATTTTTTGTCCAAAAATTAAAAAGCAACTGCTGTAGCAACCCTACAACAACATATCTCCTCAAGGTTCGAGCACTGTTCTACTCATCAGTGCATACATTTATTAGAACTTAGAATGTGTGATGCAAAATACACCATAACTTGTTCAAGGCGTGATTGTGGGCTCTCATTATTTATTTTCCGAAAGAAAAACTCAGCAAAACCAAAATCTTAACTACAGTAATAAGATTTATCAACTATCAAAAGGCATTGTGACTTGTAAGATAAGTGAAATTCACCCACTTTTAGCTATAGTGATAATTTTTAATACAAAATGCTTCTCTACTCAAAAGATATTAAAACCTTTTTGAACAAATCAATCGAAGATGAAGGGGTAAATTTTAGCTGAATATAATAAACTCTAGAAGAAATAAGAGATAAAGAGATGATCGTTAATAAGTTTCTTTTCGTTCTCCAATAGTGAATTTCTCAGAGTCTCGATGCCCTATTACAAGGTTTTTGTCCCTTATATAATAGAGAGAAACTCTTCTGAATTGTAAGAAAACAAAATAGAAGGAATATTTGACGGAATATTCTTAATATCCCCTAATGGGCTTACACTACTACAAGGGTCGTGCAGTCTCTTCTTTTGCCCTAAGGTCATCTCCTTCGGGACGTCGACTCGAGGATACCTGATCGTTTGTCGTACTCGTCATAGGTCGTGGTCGGTCGAATTTGGACACATACAGTTAGTCCCTCCGCTTGTCAGGGTTGTGACCGGATGCGTCCTCGACGAGCGGACTTCATGCATTCTTTTGGAGAAATTTGACATGTTGAAACGTTACGACGTAGCCAATAGGAGATGATCATCATGTTCAGCAGAACACCGAGTGGTACGCTTTATCGGGAAATGATGTCAGCTTCACGTGCATCATCATTACGCAGATTTTCGAAGCAGGGATTGACTACTTGATGCTTCGATTCTTGTGCTGCTTTGAAACCTGCCGCCTCAATTGTGGCGCCACCCAACCCTATAAATAGGTGAAGGATTTGTTTTTTCTGAAAATTTTTAGCCATTTCTCTTCTTGATAACTTCTTTCATTCTTCCTCATTTGCTCTCATATCCTTCCGTTTCTTCTTGCGTTTATCGCCTAAAACTTCTTCTGCCTTCTTTCTTGTTGATATTCCTTTGAACGATATCATGCCAAGGTCTCGTTGTTCTTATGAAGAGGTTCCTGAAACCACCTCGTCGTCCATAGTGCCTCCGTCTGACGGTGGAGATGTGGTGGTAGAAGAGGGTGACAGACCTCCTACGGTAGAGGAGTTACTGCCGAGACACCCCTTATCCCAGAGAGACTTCCTCAAAGATACCCCTCCTACTCTGAACCCCATTTTTTCTGAGACAGAGCAGGTCCATATCGATGCCCTTCGTGTAAAGTATGGCATTCCTGCTCATATAGAAATGGTTCTGGCAGGGAGAGATTACGTGGACGTTCACAGACCTGGGTACTACACTTTCTATGAGTATCCTTTTATGATCGGCCATAATCTTCCTCTCTTTCCCTTAGAAAAAGAATTTTGTAGTTTCTACCAAGTTTGCCCAGTGCAACTTACACCATATACGCTCAAGGTGCTTCTGCTATTGACCAAGTATGCAGAGTTGGCGGAGTGTAGCGTTTCTATCTACCACCTTTTGCATTTGTTCGCGCCTGGCTTCCTCAGGGAAACCATGGTGCATTTGAGGCTTAGTGGCACGAAAGGGCTGGTGGTCGGGACGGATGACCGGCCAAGCTGCAAGTTTTGGCACAAGTACTTCTTTGTCAAGACTGAGCACGTCGTTTCTGACTTCGCCAGATTCCTAGAGCGGTGGAACGAGGCTCGTAAGTGTTGTCTCTCGTTTTGTTCCCCTATCTTCTGTATTTATAGTAAAGTTTATTCGCTTTCCGTTTTGAAACTATGGGCCGTCCGCCTCGCTCTATTGTGGATATCAGGGGTTGGGTAGCCCGTCTGTTGCCTCATGCAGCAGAAACTTGAACTTGGCCCACCTTCGTACAGTGTTACGGCCCCAAAGTTCCCTATGGTAAATGTCATACT
Organism: Nicotiana tabacum; assembly: GCF_000715075.1. Classification (NCBI taxonomy): domain Eukaryota; kingdom Viridiplantae; phylum Streptophyta; class Magnoliopsida; order Solanales; family Solanaceae; genus Nicotiana; species Nicotiana tabacum. Next base: position 70,309,477 of record NC_134095.1, on the reverse strand, counting down.
TACTACTTCGTTGGTCGTGCAACCTTATTTAATGGTACGACCCTTTGTGATGATAGGTCGAGGAGTTTCCAAGCGAAAGGCGCCAGTCCCCTCCTTTCGGCAAGCCACTGCTACTGCAGATGCGCAGTTTATTTTGAGTGAGTCCATTCGAGAGGGTCATCCTCAACCTATTCAATTGGGAGATCCGTCTCGAGTCATGGCCGTGAGGGAGGAGGCTTCTTCGGTGCCGGCCTCACATCCTTTGGATGACCCCTCTAACAGGGACGATCCGTTGTCGAGAAAAAGAAGGAGACTGGAGCTTGGGAAGGGCGTGGCCACAGACGCTGATAGAAGCGGGGCATCCCGGACAGCCCCTGTGCCCGTATTCATGGCCGACACCATTTTGTCGGGGAGATCTCCCTAAGTGGAAGGAGTTTGTCCAGGAGCTGGCTTAGTGCGCTCTATTGAGGGTGGTGCGTCATCCAATGTTGAAGGATGTCTTGTTGAGGGTAACGGCTCGGGCTCGGATGTTGACCCAGAGGATGTTAATGAGTTCATGGGTCACCACACCCGCGTGAAGGTTAGGATGGACGGATCTGAACATCATGTAGTCATTCTAGGAGACTACAACTTGCTGCTGAACAGTGAGCAGGTGGCGTCTTCCCTAGCTCCCCTATGTGTCGCTCCTGAAAGCAAGATGCTTAGGGCGATGAGCGATATGGAGTTGTCTCAGAAGGTCGCCGGTATGGCCCTGCAAGTAGATGCCTTTTCTTCCCATTTCGTCGTTGGGTTTGTGCGGTGATCATCGTTCTGTATTTTGTTTCTAACTTCTCCCGTTCTCTTTTTGTCAGACCCTCATCATGAAGTTTGAGCAAGAGCGTCGGGATAGGAGACAGACGGGCCTTTATGAGAAGATGTCGTCCAAATATCATCAGTATCATGCTAAGCATCGGGCGATGGCCGACATTTATCATAAGGACCCTGAGTTTCAGGTGATTCGTGAGGGGCTCAAGCAGTGGGAGGACCAGTTGGAGCGCAAGGTTGAGGAGTTGAGGGATAGGGACGAGGGGCTCGTGAAGGTTGTCGCCCGTATAGTAAGCTGGAGGCCTCCCTTAAGGCGAAGGAAGATGAGCTTGAGTTGAGCAAGGGTATGATGACTGAGAGTCCCAACTTATAGGTGAAGGTGGCCGACTTGACCGCTGAGTTGAGAACTAAGGCAGCAGACATTGAGATCTTAAGGGTGAGCTGGGCGTAAGTGCTGATAAGCTGGCGGCGGCTATTTCTGAATTGGTATCTTTGGAAGATGCCCTCCACATTTCTAGGTCAAAATTGACTGGGGAGAGGGAAGCCTCTGGTCGCCAGGTTGCAGGGCTCGAAGGGCATGTCAAAGAGCTGGAGATGGATCTAGCTGCACTAAATGGACAAATGGCCTCACTGAGGGCGGAGGATGTGAGTCGACGTTCTCAGCCTTCTACGTCTTGTACCTCAGTCGATCCGGTCGTGCCCCGTCATTTATATGAGTTGTGGGTTCTTGAGGAGGCTTGGATTGATGTGTATAAGGCTTTTCATGCCGAGGGAAGGGCTACTGAGGTGAAGGTTTAGGCTGTGCACACCGAAGCTCGTGCAGCTCGTGAGGTATGCGGGTACGACCCCTCACGCCTAACGGGGATGATATCAATTCTGATGATGTGAACCGCCTTGCTTCAGATTCATGGTACGAAGATTCTTACCCCACTGGGGATGATATGTAGGCTTTGTTTGTACTTGCTTTTGTTCAGGGTTTTTGCACGGGGCATACTTGAGCCCGTTTGTAGGGGCAAGTGTAAATAATATTTTGTTGTAATGTAATTTTTACTTTGTCGACTTGTTCTTTCTTGCATTTATCGAACCCATGATATTGTTGACGCCCTTGGCTATCGGGATGTTGCTTTGAATTGTCGTCGAAGCGGGATCCCATCATAGTTCAAACGAGGTCGAACTTATATTTTTGGTCATTGGGATGTTGCTTCGAACTGTAGTCGAAGTAGAATCCCATCGTAGTTCGAACAAGGTCAAACTTATATTTTTGTCGATGGCCTTGGCCATTGGGATGTTGTTTCGAACTGTCGTCGAAGTAGAATCCCGTCGTAGTTCGAACGAGGACTAACTTATATTTTTGTTGATGGCCTTGGTCGTTGGGATGTTGCTTCGAACTGTCGTCGAAGTAGAATCCTGTCATAGTTCGAACGAGGTCAAACTTGTGTTTTAGTCGATGGCCTTGGCCATTGGGATTATGCTTTGAACTGTCGTCGAAGTAGAATCCTGTCGTAGTTCGAACGAGGTAGAACTTATGTTTTTGTCGATGTCCTTGGCTGTTGGGATGTTGCTTCGAATTGTTGTTGAAGTAGAATCTCGTCGTAATTCGAACGAGTTCGAACTTATATTTTTGTCGATGGCCTTGGCCATTGGGATGTTGCTTCGAACTATCGTCGAAGTAGAATCACGTCGTAGTTCAAACGAGGTCGAACTTGTGTTTTTTTCGATGGCCTTGGCCGTTGGGATGTTGCTTCGAACTGTCGTCGAAGTAGAATCTCGTCGTAGTTCGAACGAGGTCGAACTTATATTTTTGTCGATGGCCTTGGACATTGGGATGTTGCTTCGAACTGTCGTCGAAGTAGAATCCCGTCGTAGTTCGAATGAGGTCGAACTTGTGTTTTTGTCGATGGCCTTGGCCATTGGATGTTGCTTTGAACTGTCGTCGAAGTAGAATCCCATCGTAGTTTAAACGAGGTCGAACTTATATTTTTGTCGATTGCCTTGGCCATTGGGATGTTGGAGTTTTGGCCGTGTTCCCGTAGGAAGACATGACTTTGTTTATGCAATGGAAGTTTAATTATATACTTGTATGGATTACATGTCAACTCTGCACATACACTGGAGATTTGATTAAATTCTTGTGAGTGTCACATCTCGATTCTGCACATTCAATGGAGATTCGACTATTTGTATCTAGTCCCTTCATTACTTCGTTCCGGAGACCATGTCGACGAGTCAAGGTAATGAACAACACTTCGATCCTTAAGGCATCTCCCTTGCCGCCTCGTTAAAAACCTCCCCGGGAAAACCCGATTGGGACAAAACCTGGGTGAGGGAAAAAGAGTACGACTTAGGTAACACTTTCTTTTAGAAGTGGAAGTACTTAAGATGGGCGACATTCCAGTTGTTTTGGAGTAACTTTTCCTCTATTGTTTCTAACTGGAATGCTCCTTTGTTTGCTGCAGCTACGATTTTGTATGGTCCGTCCCAGTTCGTTCCCAATTTTCCCTCATTAGGGTATTTTGATGCTTGTGTTTTGGTCATGAGGACGTAGTCTCCAACTTTGAGTGGTTGCATTTTGGATCTCTTGTTGTAGTATCTTTCTACTTGTTGTTTCTGGGCTACCATTCTTATGTGGGCCATGTCTCTTCGTTCTTCGACTTCATCCAGATCTTGTAGCCTACTTTCGTCGTTTCCTGGTCCGCTCTCATTGGAGTATCTCAAACTGGGTTCCCCAACCTCGACGTGTATAACTGCATCAGTCCCATAGACCAGTGAATATGGCGTTTCTCCTGTGCTTGTTTTTGGCATAGTGCGGTATGCCCACAATACTTCCGGTAGTAGTTCAGGCGATAGTCCTTTAGCTTCCTCCAGCTTCTTTTTCAATATATTCAGTATTACTTTATTGGAGGATTCGTCTTGACCATTGGCGGCAGGGTGATATGGCGTGGAGAGTATTCGTTTGATGTGCCATTTTTCGAAAAACTCAATCGTTCTTTTTCTGACGAATTGAGGTTCGTTATCGCAGCTGATTTCTTTGGGGATGCCAAAACAGCATATAATGTTTTACCATATGAAGGTAATGACCTCCTGTTCACGTATCTGAGTATATGCACCTGTTTCCACCCATTTAGAGAAGTAGTCAGTTAAAACCAAAAGGAAGCGCACCTTACCTCGTCCTACTGGGAGGGGGCCGACTATGTCCATTCCCCATTTAATGAATGGCCATGGTGAAGTGACGGGATGAAGGAGTTCCCCTGCTTGATGTATCATATAGGAATATTTTTGGCATTGTTCAGATCTCCGGACGTAATCCGTGGCTTCTTTTTTCATGGTGGGCCAGTAGTACCCGGCGCGGATGAGGCATCAAACGAGGGCGCGGTTTCCCCTATGGGCGCCGCAGTTCCCTACGTGTACTTCTTCCAGTACTCTCCTTGTTTGATGTGGCCCAAGGCATTTGGCTAGGGGGCCGCCGAACGTTCTTTTGTAGAGCTCACCGTTTACTAGGCTATATCGGGCTGCCTATACCCGGAGATTTTTGGCTTCTTTTTTTAATCTTGTGGGAGTGTACCATCGTGCAAATAGTCCGCGAAGCGGTTACGCCAGTCCCAAGTTAAGTTTATGGAATGTACCTCGGCGTGGTCTATTGCGGAATGAAGGAGGGTGACTACGTTTTCCTTGTTGATATTCTTGGTGGCCGCAACTAGTTTATCAAGGCCATCTGCTTCAATATTCTGCACCCTGGGTATTTGGTCGAGGCGACATTCGTCGAATTCTGGCAGTAGTTTGTGGATTTCTAACTGGTACCTTTGTAGTCTCTGCTCTTTGATTTAGAAAGTCCCAGTGACTTGATTCACTACGAGTTGAGAGTCACAGTAGAGGACGAGTCATCGAGTGCCATATTTGAGGGCTAACTTCAAACCTGCAATCACAGCTTCATACTCGGCCTCGTTGTTAGTCATCTCAGGGCATCGTATGGACTGGCGAATTATTAGGCCTGTCGGGACCTGGAGGACAAGTCCTAGTCCCGATCCCGAGGCAATAGAGGAACTGTCGGTATAGAGGACCCAGAGGTCGGTATGCGTAGAATTGCGGAGTGCTTCCTGTTCTACCTCGGGCAATATTTCCGCGCTGAAATCAGCGAGCACCTGCGACTTAATGGCAGTTCGTGGTTGGTACGTTATGTCGTGGTCGCTTAGTTCTATGTCCCATTTCGCTAGTCTACCCGATAGTTCGGGTTTGTGTAGGATAACCCTTAGGGGGAAAGTTGTCACCACTTTTATGGAGTGACATTGAAAGTACGGTCTAAGCTTTCGTGAAGCTACGACCAATGCCAGAGCTAGTTTTTCGAGGTGAGGGTACCTCATCTCGGCATCGATTAAAGTTTTGTTGATATAGTAAATTGGGGGTTGCGTACCTTTATTTTAACGGACCAAGACTGCGCTTACTGCAACTTCGGAAACTGCTAGATACACAAGTAGGCATTCACTTGGGTTCGCCTTGACGAGTAGTGGTGGTGAGGATTGATATGTTTTCAGCTTTCTCATGGCGTCGACACATTCATCGTTCCATTGCATCCTATGGTCTTTCCTTAGCACATTGAAGAATTTATGGCATCTATCCGAGGATTAGAAAATGAACCTTGATAGGGAGGCTATTCGTCCTGTTAATTTCTGCACCTGCGTTTTGCTAGTCAGTATCTTTGGTATTGCATCGATGGCCCTGATTTGATCCGGGTTGACCTCGATTCCCCTTTGTGACACTAGGAAATCGAGGAACTTCCCATAAGTTACGCCGAAGGCGCACTTTTTGGGATTCAGTTTCATCCCGTACTGCCTTAGTATTTCGAAGGCTTTCTTCAGATGACCAATGTGATCTTCTTTTGTTGCCGACTTCACTAGCATGTTGTCGATGTAAACCTCCATTATCTTACCGAGTTGTTCTTTGAACATTTTGATGACTAACATTTGATACGTGGACCCTGCATTTTTAAGCCCGAATGACATCACCTTATAGCAGTACGTTCCTCGATGAGTGATGAAAGTGGTTTTTTCTTGATCTTCTTCATCCATTAGAATTTGGTTATAACTGGAGTAGGCGTCCAAGAAGCTCAGCAGCTCGTGCCCCGCTGTTGCATCGATAAGTTGGTCGATGTGGGGTAACGGGAAAGAGTCCTTCGGGCATGCCTTGTTTAGATCGGTGAAGTCAATATACATTCACCACTTCCCGTTCTTCGTTTTGACCATGACCACATTGGCAACCCATTGGGGGTATTTCGATTCTCTGATGGAACCGTTGGCGAGTAATTTATCAACCTCCTTGTTGACCGCCTCATTGATTGTGGCATTGAACTTTCTCCTCATCTGTCATACCGGCAGATAAAGTGGATCAACATTCAGCTTGTATATGGCGATATCCCTTGGGATTCCCCACATATCTGAGTGGGACAAAGCAAACAAATCGGCGTTGTTAGTTAAAAACTCACGATACTCACCTGGCTCCGAGAGGTTGTGCCCAACATAAGCCTTTTTTGTACAATCGGTGTTATCTAATTGGACAGGGTCTAGATCTTCTATAGTTTCCTTGCAAGCTTCTACAATGTCTGGGTCTTTGATGGCCTCTACTTGTACGTCGGGTTTGATCCCTGACACAACTGATTGCTATGCTTACGCACTTGCCCCTTTTAGTTGTTTGGTGTGTGTGCAATCTTGGGCGATTCAGTAGCATTCTTGGGCGGTACAGGGCTCTCCTCGGATGCTGAGTATCCCCCATGGGGTGGGAAATTTGATCACTTGATAGAAGCTTGAAGGGACGACTCGCATGGCGTGTATCCATGGTCGTCCTATGATGGCGTTGTAGGCCGTTTCCTGGTTCATGACGTGGAATGTCGTTTCCAGAGTAACTCCTCCTACCAGGACAGGTAGTACTATTTCTACAGATGTTCGCTCTACTGCATTATTAAAACCCATTAGTGTTATGCAACACGATATTATTTTATCCTCGAGCCTCATTTGCATGAGAACTTATGGGTGAACAATACACGCGCCACTTACGTCATCCACCATGATTCTTTTTACACCGGTATAAGCGATGCATAAAGTTATAACCAAAGCATCATAGTGAGGGAAAGACAAACCGTCGATATCTGACTTATCGAAGATGATAGTATCTTCGAGGTTGTCATACCGTTCGTGGGAGACTGTTTGTTTAAGTTTGTGTGTGATGGAGAACTTCACATGGTTGATTACCGTGTCGTCGCCACCGCCAATGATCATTTGTACAGTACGGGCTAGTGATGGTAGCTTTGGAGGTCCTTGAGGTGGGTCGCGCCCTCGAGCGAAGTTGGCCCTTTCTTTATCGCTTAGCAGTTCTTTTAGGTACCCCTGGTTTAACATACTAACTACTTCTTGCCGTAGACCTATGCAATCTTCGGTCTTGTGTCCTCTTTCTTGGTGGAATTCACATAGGACGTTCGACCTCCTGGTGGTTGGATCCGATTTCATCTTTTGCAGCCACTGTACCTTCGTACCCAGCTTCTCCAGTGCGTACACTATCTCTGAAGGGGAAACACAAAAATTATGAGCAGATAGTAGTGGAGGCATACCTCTTTCATTTCGGAGGGGCGCAGTGTGCCGTCGCAAAGCTTCCGCGTGTCAGGGAGGGGGCGCGTTGGATGTTCGGATGTAGGGCTGATGCCTTTCTCGATTGAAGCGTGGTGGTTGATCCCTTCGCCCGTCGTTGCGTAGTTCTCTCCTCGTCTCAGTCTGGACTAATGTTAATCGCTAAAGCGGGCCGTTCAGGTCTTCCTCGTCTGCCCTTACCTCGGTGCAATAGGCGTTGTGGATCTCTTCCCATGTGGTAGGGGTACTTCATGAGTCTACTGAGCAGTTTTTGGTTGCCTTAGATCTGTTCCTGTTTAACCCATTTGGAAAGGCTGCTACTACCATCCCTTCTGACATGTTCAGTAGACCCATCCTTACTCTGTTGAATCGGGCCAGGAAATCCCGAAGTCCCTCGCTCGTCGTTAGCCCGACGACGAACATATCAGTGACCATAGCCTCGGCCTTCTTCGCCCCCGCGTGAGCGGTGGCGAATTTATCCGCCATCTCTTCGAATGTCGATATCGATCGTATTGGTAGTTAGGAGTACCATGTCAATGCTCCCCCTGTCAAAGTCTCGCCGAACTTTTTCAGAAGCACAGACGGTACTTGTTCTTTTGATATATCATTGCCCTTTACTGCAGTAACATAATGGATTAAGTGATCCTCTAGGTCCGTGGTCCCATTGTATATTTTCAAGTATGGCAGCATTTTGAAGGTCTTTGGAATGGGATAAGGAGCTGCCCCTTCGTTGTATGGTTGTTCGACAAATCGGCCCACGTCGCATTTTGGTAATAGCTTTGGAGCGCCTGGTATTTTATCAACCCTCTCCTGATGTTCCTTCATCTGACCGCAGAGTGTTTTGTTCTCATTTTTTATCTCTTCCATTTTCTTTAAGATGGCCATAAGTGCATCGTCACCTGCATTAGTAACAGTGCGGGTGTTACCTGTTCGTGTAGCGCTTGGCTCATTGGCGATAGCTGCAATTTTTGTAGGTGGCACGTCTTCGACATCTCCTTGAGTGGGTTTCTCGAGCATGTTACTCAAAGCACTCATTAACCATTCTTCTAGTAGCCTTTTGACTGCTGGTGGTGCTTCTCCCGCCGCGGATGTCAAGGCTCCCCTTTCGCACAAAATCGTTAGTTCCCCGTGTGGAAGAGGTGAGATCTTCCCCTCCGGTGTAGTGCTTGGTGTTGTATTCTTATCGTCTTCTCTACCGGCTTCGTTGAGGAAGTTCAGGATATTATTCGAGACATCTGCTACCTTCTTTAGCCTTGCTTCCTTTCCCGCCATTGTTGGTTTTTATGAAGTTTGAAGAAAAGTAATTATCACTTTCAGGAATCTAGATAAGAACTATGAGTTCAGTTGTAGAAATCCTCATAGACAGCGCCAAATTCTTTGACTCAAATGATATTAAATCTTTTTGAACAAATCAATCGAAGATGAAGGGATAAATCTTAGCTGAATATAATAAACTCTAGAAGAAATAAGAGATAAAGAGATGATCGTTAATAAGTTTCTTTTCGTTCTCCAATAGTGAATTTCTCAGAGTCTCGATGCCCGATTACAAGGTTTTTGTCCCTTATATACTAGAGAGAAACTCTTCTGAATTGTAAGAAAACAAAATACAAGGAATATTCGACGAAATATTCTTAATGTCCCCTATGGACTTACACTACTAAAAGGGTCGTACCGTCTCTTCTTTTGCCATAAGGTCGTCTCCCTCGGGACGTCGACTCGAGGATACCCGGTCGTTTGTCGTACTCGTCATAGATCGTAGTCGGTCGAATTTGGACCCATACATCTACAAAAACAAATATTTATTCGATGTAAAATTAAATTAATTAAGTTACTGAATTTCGGATACTAAACGTGGAAGGAAAGTAAAAAAGATCGATCTACGAGAATTTTTTGGAACGTGGGAAAAAGGGAGGGGGCCAGGAGGAATTAAGCATGTGTGGCTGTCAAAATTGCGGCGTCACCACTTGCTTCGACCTTCGGTATAATTATGTTGTGGGAAAATGATTTGGTTCGTTTCATGTAGTCGGATTTTTTTTTGTTTCAGAAAACTTGGAAGAAAATTCCTAGTCTCGCCAACCCCACCTTACTATTTGTAGTTTTGTTTACTGAATTTTCCTCACGAGTTTCTGTCTTGATTTCCGGCGGTTTTGCTACTACATTTTTTGAGTCCGGAACCAAAATGTTAATTTTTTGGACTCAAACTACACAAATAGGTGGTAAAAAAAATAAACTTTTTATATATAGCATCATAATACCTGCTGCTATATACTAATAATAACGGCACCGTTAAGGTATAGCGCTAGGTATTGTGGCGCTATACTGTAAAAGCTGACATGGTCAGGTATAGCGCCACAATACCTGGCGCTATATATACATCATTAATGTATAGCGCCAGGTATAGTGGCGCTATACAAAGATATTTTATACCCCTCCGTCTTCTTCTCCAATTCATCCATCCACCATTATTTTAAAACCCTTCCCCTCTTCTTGGTCCCTCACCGATTCTGCCCGTTTCTTAAAAAAAAAAAATTGGGTCCCCCGACACATAAAACTAGAAGAACGTAGGTCCCACATTCGAGGAGAGCTTCGTGTTATTGTTGATTCACACTTTCGGAGTCAAAATTTTTATCTTTTTGCTTTCCGACAATTCTAAATCGAGGTATTTCGATTTATTTTAAGTTGAAACATTTATAATAATGTATATTATATGATTTGTATGTGTTCTATTTCGGTTTATGTTTTTTTTTCGAAACTAGCATGTTAAATTTATCCGGATTTAATATTAGTATTTTCTAAAAAAATATAAATTAGTAAAATAAATTTGTCTGTTAATATCCTGATTTATATATATGTTTTTTCATGCCGTTTTGTATTTTATTTGCAATTAAATTTATTTGTTGTTTATGGTTAGTTTAGATTATTTTTTAGCGTAGTAAAATCTAGACCTTTGTAGCGTAGTAAAACGTAGACCCTTATAGCGTAGTAAAATTTAGAGCCTTGTAGCGTAGTAATGTGAAGTATTTTAGCTTAGAATTCCTTTTGTTTAAGTATCTTATACTGGTAATTGAAAATGCAAACTTTGTACAATTAAGTTAATAATTGTATCAACACACATAATTAGTAATTTGTACAATTAAGTTAATAAAAAATATGAATTTAAATTATAATAAAAACATATTATTATTATTACACACACACACACACACACACACACACACACACACACACACACACACACACACACACACACACACACACACACACACACACACACACACACACACACACACACACACACACACACATATATATATATATATATATATATATATATATATATATATATATATATATATATATATATATATATATAATTTGTACAATTAAGTTATTATAAAATATGAATTTAAATTATAATAAAAACACATAATTATATATATATATATAATTTGTACAATTAAGTTATTAAAAAATATGAGTTTAAATTATAATAAAAACACATAATTATATATATATAATTTGTACAATTAAGTTATTAAAAAATAATAATTTAAATTATAATAAAAACACATAATTATATATATATAATTTGTACAATTAAGTTATTAAAAAATAATAATTTAAATTATAATAAAAACACATAATTATATATATATAATTTGTACAATTAAGTTATTATAAAATATGAATTTAAATTATAATAAAAAACACATAATTATTAATGATATATATATATATATAATTTGTACAATTAAGTTATTAAAAAATATGAGTTTAAATTATAATAAAAACACATAATTATATATATATATATATATATATATAATTTGTACAATTAAGTTGTTAAAAAATATGAATTTAAATTATAATAAAAACACATAATTATATATATATATATATATATATATATATATATATATATATAATTTGTACAATTAAGTTATTAAAAAATATGAATTTAAATTATAATAAAAACACATAATTATTAATGATAGTTTACAGTTGACGACATGGACGCGACTATACATCCCGGCCCTCGGACGTTGGATCTATTAGCCCTACAGCCCCAACATAGATCCGAGTATATATGGGACGGACAGTTGCTTACGCAGACTTTCCGGGCTAGGAGAGTGGATCTATTGTGGGAGTTTTTGAGTCCTCCCCGCGTTCTACATCCCCGCGTGGTCCATTACTTGGAGGAGATGGGATTATATAGGATTATTAGGATTGGCCGGATACAGCTCGACTATGCTTTGATCACGACCTTGATTGAGCGGTGGCGACCGGAGACGCACACTTTCCATTTGCCCATCGGCGAGGCCACCATCACACTCCAAGACGCTGAGATTTTATATGGCTTGTCCGCTGATGGCTTGCCAGTTTTACTACCTGCGACCATGAGATATTATTCGCGGCAGGCATATTGGGATATGTTGCACATGCTCCCGGGTTTCATGCCAGATGACGAGGCGGTAGCGTCTGGGTATAGTTGTATACAGCTGGTCTCCATTAGAGACCACCTGGTGCAGATCTACCATACTATCACCGATGAGTCTGCGGAGGTGGATGTACAGCAATATACAAGTCTGTTGTTGCTCCTTCTATTTGGGGGGGTCTTGTTCCCAAACACTTCGGGGAACCTAGTGAGCCTCCGTTTTCTACATCATATTGCCCGGTTCGAGGATACATCTTTGTACAGCTGGGGTGATGCTGTCATCTCATATCTGTACAGGCAGATGTGCCGGGCTTGCATCGGCACACAAAGAGACGTTGGTGGCTTTCTGCCGCTTATACAGGTGACAACATATTCAAATAATATGTCCATTGGTTACAATTCTACCTAGTTATAGTTAATCTTATACTTTACGTCAACTTTGTATGTTAGGTTTGGGTCTGGGAGCGATTTCTGTAGTTTCAGCCACCTCTACCACAACTACCGGCTAATGTAGAAATTCCGCAACTCCCTCTAGCCTGTAGGTGGGTTATGCGTCGTACTCTTGCACGAGAGTATGATGCCCATCATAATCTCCCCCTCTGCAGGGATATGTTGGATCTGCTGGAAGACGCACAGGTGAATATCTAACTAAACTTACCTGTTATAGATTAACTTAGTGATGCGCATACTAACGGTTTGTGTTCTTATTTGATAGTTCATCTGGACGCCGTACACCGATGAGGTGATAGGTACCCTACCAGCGTATTGCACGTTCGGCCGACATATTTGGAATGCTTCTGTCCCGCTCATATGCCTCGATATTGTCGAGCATCATGCCTCCGAGCGGGTATTTCGTCAGTTTGGTCTGCCGCAGCCTATACCGACTCCGCCTGCATGGCATGCTTTACATTATGAGAGGGATGATCGGTCCAGGGCAGACGACACATTTATGGCATGGCTTAACGAGCAGTTGGGTACCTGGGACATGCGAGGGGACTTGACCCCACCTCCGCAACACTTTCCTATTCCATGTTATATGGCATGGTACCGCACTGTTTCCCGACTTTTTATCGGGAACCCAGTTCATCAGGCACACGGCCGGTACGTCCCATACGCCGGGAGACACGAGGCCCTGGTATGTTTTCTGTTATTATTAGTTATATAGCTATAATTTAGTGCCAAATATGTAGTTTATATTTTTTACTTTGTGCAGGCGATTGGATTGCATATCGTCTATCATATGGGGAAGCATATGCAGAGTTATGTCCACAATCCTGTGGCCATGCAGGATTATAGTCATCGATTCATGGATGTGGCTGCCCAGACACTGCAGCGAGCCCGATCGAACCAGCGTTTGGCATACGAGGCTGATTATATGGACCCAACCATGTACCAGCAAGGCTGTGGTATCCCACGAGCTGGTGGTGCCAGACGACGTGGTCGTGGGCGGACAGGAGGTGGTCCCCAACAAGGGGGCGTTGAGGCTCCTGCTGATGATGTTGCTGCTGATATGGTAGGTGACATGCATGAGACGGACATGCCGTCTTACAGCCTTGGAATTTATCGCACTCTAGTGCCATCGCAGGTGACCCCATCGGGTCAGTTATTGATCACGGGCTCGGATATTCAAGGAGTGGATTGGGGTAGATACTTCCCAGGCCCGTCTACCACTGTTGAGGATCGACCGACCCGAGATTTTTATAGTGGGCGCCGACTGAGTTATGGCTCCACATCACATGCGTAGGTATGAGTTTATTAGTATTGAATTTGAATTTGTGTTAACTGTAACTTGTTTTTTTTTTAACTTTATTAATTTCCTTTTTAAGGCTTCATGCGATGCAGCGACAGATGACTACATTCAGGATCTAGAGACGATAATGGTAAGACAATATAAATTGTTGTGAATTGTTATGTAGTTTTCTATACTAAGTTTCATATTATTATGTAGCCTTCTACTGGAGCTGACAGCACCACCGATACATGTCATCCTGCGCCGCATCCGGCTATAAGGAGACGACTTGATGATGATGATCCTGATAGCGTACCCGGGCGGGAGGGGATGCGCCTCAGGCCAGCGGCTGCATTGAGACACACCGGATGCGGGACACATTGACATGGTGTAAATAATATTTTTGTATACATTAACAATATTATTTAATCGAATATGCGCATTACTTTTTTTAGTTCTCCATTCGTTTGATAGTTTCATAAAATAAAATTTAGTACAACACAAGCACTTAAACTTAACTTCTACTTCAATTAAAATAAAATTTAGTACAACACACAAGGAAAACATTACTATAGCACAAACACAATCACAAACACAAACATAGCAGGCCAACATAATAAAAATACATGAAATATGAAAAATACACTAAACACATACATGCCAATATTTAGCCCCGGTTGCTATTTATTCTCCGCTCCAACCACTTAAATCGTTCTTCCAGTTGTTCTTTTTCTTCTTCTACCTCTTTCAGTTTCGCCTTCACCTCCGCAAGTTCCAGTTTATATTTTTTTTCGATCCTTTTGTGCTTCACAAGTCCATTGTGTTTTCCATTTTTGTTCTCCCACCTCCTTCAGGTCGCCCTCAAGTCTGCAATAATTCTATTGCTTTCTTTTTCATGTTCCTGTTGTCTTAAACACATATTATGAAGAAACTGGAGTTGTTCTCTGTAACATTCCTGATAACATGGTTCATCAACCCATTCTTGAAAATCACAAATAGGTTCGCCGGGAACCTTGTAAAACTAGTTCATACAGTGCCAGTAGCGGCATCCAACTTCACCACCTTCCCAACAATTTTGCATCAAGTATGCTTTTCCACAGTTGCACTTTGGTGGACGAAGAGGTTGAGCCATTTGTGTAATATTTGCTTTTAGTAATAAAAACCTTACCTTTAATAAAATATTTGCTTTTAGCAAATTTTGAGCACACAACATAACTACAATGAGCCCGTTATTTATAGGAAAGACAACACCCACATAACGTACTATCTAATGGCGTTATACTTTGCGTGTTAAATATCATGATGTTGACAAGACAACTTTATGTCAGCTGGTCAGCTTTTTCAGTTCGACAAGACAACACACACATAACGGACTATCTAATGGCGCTATACTTTGCGTGTTAAATATCATGATGTTGACAAGACAACTTTATGTCAGCTGGTCAGCTTCTTCAGTTCGACAAGACAATACACACATAACGGACTATCTAATGGCGTTATACTTTGCGTGTTAAATATCATGATGTTGACAAGACAACTTTATGTCAGCTGGTCAGCTTTTTCAGTTCGACAAGACAACACACACATAACGGACTATCTAATGGCGCTGTACTTTGCGTGTTAAATATCATGATGTTGACAAGACAACTTTATGTTAGCTGGTCAGCTTTTTCAGTTCGACAAGACAACACACACATAATAATATACAGATAATTTTATTAAATTATTATTTAAATAGGTAAAATGGGAAAGTACAAATAATAGTTAACAAGCATAATTTTATTTCATAAATCTTGCAACATAGATATAACAACTAATTATTACAACATCAACTCATGGGTAGTTAGGTACACTAGAAGAACACCCACCACGAGCTTGATTAGTTTTGCCACCCAAACCAGCTGAAGGACATTTACGACGGTCGTGTCCTGTTTGCGAGCATATACCACATTTGCGCTCATAAACGGTGTCACTAATATCCATTTGGTTCTGTATACGTGTTCACTTCTGCATCTTTCTTTTACGCAAATAGGACTTGTTACACACCATTTTAAATGGTTCCGGAGGCCAATAATGCTCAGCACCCACTGGCTGCAACTGACCACTATATGTGTTTAGGTACTTCGAAACACTATATTGTTGATCAACATAGTTGGTCTCCACATAACCAACACGTTGAAAACACTTGATGGCATGTGAGCAATGCATGTGGTAGATGGACCATTTCCCACAGGAGCATAACCTTACAGATTCATTTACAGTATGTACATTATTACCCCGATTATTATGGATAGTGGTGCGAACTTCAAAAACACCTCTTTCATTATCATACTGCAAAAATGAATGCCAATGTGCTCGCCATCTGTATTTCTCAAATCTCTTCATAGGCACTGGCATAAATTTAACACCCTTCTCCATCAATTCCATTGCAGCTGCAGACCATTGAACAAACCTCCCCGCCATCTGCTTGAACGACATCTGCACCATGGCTGTGACGGGCAATCCTCTTGCCGACTTCAATAACCCGTTGAAGGACTCTGACATATTTGTAGTAAGAATTCCCCATCGTCTGCCACCATCCACATGCAACGTCCACTTTTCAGGGTCATGTCGCATTAACCAACGATAGGGTGCCTCGTCTTCTTGCCTGATAGAATCCATATGCCTCCGGAATTTATGTTGTTGGTGGTGTGTTGCTGCCATCCACATCAAATCATGTAGATCCTTGTTGGGATGTGCCTTCTGGAAATTGGCCTTAAAGTGCCTCACACAGTAACGGTGGTATGCATAAGGTTCTTGCCATGCAGGCAAGTTCTCCACAGAACTTAATATACCACCGTGCTGATAAGATATTAGACAAATACCTGAACGTTGTTTGACAACGTGCTCTTTCATGTGGTTCAAAAACAGCGTCCACGTCTTTGTGTTATAATTTGCACAAACAGCAAAAGCTAGAGGAAATATCTGTCCATTAGCATCCACTGCCACAGCTATCAATAGCTTGATATCGTACTTTCCATAGACATGAGTTCCGTCTATGGATATTACTGGCCGGCAATGCGAAAAACCATCAATTGCTGGCTTAAACGCCCAGAACACGTAATTGAATATGTATTCTGGTGTTCCCGGACTCTGCTCAAGCTTCCATTCAACAACTGTCCCGGGGTTAAAGTGCTGCAGTGCGGCCATGTACTTTGGCAGAGATGCAAATGACTTATCCCAATTACCGTAGACAATTTCAAACGCTCGTTTGCGCCCGAGAAATGCCTTTCTTTTCGTAATGGTATGGCCATATTCCTGGTGGACCGATGTAATGCACTCTTTGATTGTATACCTTATGGACGCTTCGATATGCGGAATAAGTACAAGAGAAATCAAGTCAATATCCAAGTTGAAGTGATTCCCGTTGAATGTGTCCATTTCGCATGTGTGGGTGGGAATGTATTTACCCACTTTCCACATACCTGTCTTCTTCTTGGTCGCACGCAACATCCAATTACATGGCCAAAACCACCTGCGGCAAACAACCTTGTATACCATCGGACTTGACTCTCATACCTGCATCTCACGACACTCTTTTACGTTGTGCATTTTACAAGCCCTGCTTAAGCGCGTTTTATCAGGAAAAAGCATCCCCTTTGCAAGCACCGTTGGTCTAGACTCATCCCACATTGCTATCCGAATTTCATCAAAATCCCTTGTTAGAGCTTCCACATCCGGCACGGTTGGCAAGTTATCAATGTAAGGAATCTCCCTTGAATGAAACGACACTTCGGACTCATACACTCTTCGTCTATGGGGGTCTCTCTTTAAATCGGGTACTTCCTCCTCATCCTTCTCATCACCATCCTCACGAAAAAAGGGTGTCTCGTCTCCGGATTCATCGACATTGTTATCGTAATCACTGTTCTGTTCCTCACTCTGTGCATCTGCCAGATCCCGATGTAATACGTCGTTTTCGGTCAATTGAGTGAGTACGGGTGGTTCAACTTGCTCGTTTTCACTGCACAACCAACAAAAATATAAGCTACTGAATTAATAAATGATTTCCATATGGCTATATCACTTCACTTACAAGTCGTAATGTGATGAAATTTCATGATGGGCGTTTTCAATTAAGTGATGACTACTGGATGGGTCACTTGTAAAATTCATATCCGGCCGATACCCCCTATTAAATATATGAGCGTTAATACAAATTCAATACGCCAAAAATATACATAATTAATACAAATGAAAATTGAAGTTTACCACTCGTCTTGTGAATTATGGAAAGCAGGGTATAAATTATTTTCTCGCTGCTCATTCGCCGGCGGTGATAAGTTTAAATCAAGGAAAACTCTTTCATCCGGAACCTGTCCGGCAAAAACTGCTCCAGAATAACCACCCGATGACTGGGGGTTATCTCTGCTACGCACAACCTCGTTTTTTGGAACGTCTTCGACCTTCACGTACATCTCCAACATTGTGATTATAAGAAATTCCCGGCATTCGTCCGGAGTCCTCAGAAAATCACTCAAAGTTTCATCATCGTCGATGTTAAACTCCGAGTAAAAAGCAACCCCTTGCAAAGTGACGGAATACGGATATCTTCCGGTTACTTTAAGTATCACTGAACGTTTTCTCACACTCAGTTTTTTGCATAACAACGATATCAATTTATCGTACTCTATTGTAAGTGGCAATTTAACATGACACTGAGCAGGTAAACTGTAGCCCACAGAGTTATTCTCCATCACAACCTCACCTCCCCCCCCCCAATATAATGAAACTCTTATTCTACGCTCTTCAGACATAATGAAAAAATGCTGGAGAATTTAAGAACAATAAACGTTTCAACAAGAGGTAACAAAATTTTGAATGAATTTCTATACAATCCTAACCTCTTTATATAGGAAATGGCTAGCCGGGAATTTTTTTTTTTATATAGGTATAGCGCCCAAAAAGTTGGCACTATACGCTTTTGAATTATTGAAGTCACGAATTATTGGTGGGGCCAGGAAAATCTACCTATAGCGCCACTATACATGGCGCTATACATTAATAATGTATATATAGCGCCAGGTATTGTGGCGCTATACCTGGCCATGTCAGCTTTTATAGTATAGCGCCACAATACCTGGCGCTATACCTTAACGGTGCCGTTACTGTTAGTATATAGCGCCAGGTATTATGTCGCTATATATAAAAAGGACTTTTTTTTTACCACCTATTTGTGTAGTTTGAGTCCAAAAGAACCACATTTTGGTTCCGGACTCACATTTTTTCGGCAACGGCGCTGATTGATTAAATACTTATGGTGATATAGCTGTATTGCATGCATTCAAGCCACAATGTATGTGTAATTCTTGTTCCTTTTTTTTAAATCTCAATAAAATGTTTTAATTACTATTCACTGTATTTCGTAAATTGTTTTAAATAGAAACCTAATGACCGCCTATTTTTTATGGAAAAATTTAAGAACAAGGGTGAAATAGAGCATTAACCTAGCTAACTTCACTAGTTAGAGGAAGATAAAAATAAAATTGATCATATTTAGAATTTTCTTTTGTCTTTTCCAAAGTTTGAGTCTTAATTAAAGCATCCAAATTAAGTTAAACTCGATCCACCTTTCTTACGTAAAATCTTCATTATCATTCGCATTATTAAATCTATCCACTAAAAGGTAAATCTTTTGCATAGATTTCTAGTCTTTATTTGTTACAGACTTGCAAGAATATAGATATAAGAAAATTCAACAACAAAAGACATCGAAGTCAATAAAATTTGGAGGTCAAGATAACATCAAAACTTGGCGTCCTTATCTTTTAAATCATGACAACAAAGCTCACTTTCTTCAAGTAGAATTGTCAACTAACGTGGAATAATCACCTAATCAATGAATATTGACCCCATTTTCCCCTATTTGTAGATAATGAAAAAGAGAGAATAATAACTAACCATTTAAGAAGCTAAGCACCAAAATGATTCATGTTTTACGTACATAGTTTTTTCCTCTTCTTCTTTTTGTGTGGTGAATACATTTTCTCGTTTAACATTGAACTTCAAGTTTAGTATCTCCTACCAATAAAGCGGTCGCATATCATGACGTCTCTTGCTGGTAGTTTTACTATGAAGAGTTTTTTGTTTTTCAAAAATAACCCATTATCCATTGAAGGATTTCTAATCATTTAAGATAACACCCGACCTTAATTCATCAACCAAAAAAAAAAAGCATTACTTAAAGGTATTATATTTTAACAAATTCCAGTGTACTAGATCAACAATTATGTGATATAAAATCGGAAATTGTACGTCGTTCAATGGGATATATATCAGTAAGAGCACTTCTACAGTTGCATTTCGAATTTCTGTTCAACATAAAAAAAAGAGTATATAATTAAAAACAAACACCTACCTTTCCAACACAATTATAAAATACTCCTTCTGTTCCAGTGTACGTGAACATACTTCCTTTTTGTCCGTTTAAAAAAAAAAACTCTTCTAAATTTGGTAATAATTTAGTTTAAACTTACAATTATATCCTTAATGAGAAGCCTTTATAACCACACAAATACTCTGGGCCCTATTTTGCCTTGTTTAAAACCACAAATTCTAAAAATCTTCTTTTTCTCTTAAATTTCGCGCACAGTTAAATTGAAACGGAGTTACTAGCTTTGATACATATAAAAAAGTTACTAATTGGCATCCGTGATTGAGTCAAAGTATTTGAGTTGCATCACCGCCCCAATAGAATTGAGCCAATTTAAAGTCACTACACATTTAAGCAAATTAAAGTGGCTTTAATGTATGACCTAAGGTGATCGTAAACCGTGACCTAATCCAATGCGTAGCTCTTCCTTATCGGTAGAGCTTTCAATAAGGACTATTCAGCAACTTTAGCAGCAAAAACAGTCCAAATAATAATTTTAACTCTTCCACTTTACTTTAATATAAGTGTCAGCACTAAGAAAGAAAGATAAAACTGATCTTAAACTCATCATCTGAACAACTTCAAAATGTTAACTTTAATAATTCTGAGTTATTTAAAAGAAGTTAAGATAAAACGTTTTATGCATACAGTAGTATTACTTATCCCATGTTCCTTTGTATTAGTCTCTTATATTTAATTTTACTTATCTATTTTAACAAAACAAGAGAAATTTATTATATTTTTTCAATATTACCTTTAGTATTAAATACACATATTTTTCAAATTTATTGAAATTACAACTTTAATAACTATTAACAAAGAAATTTAGTAAAAAAAAGACTTTTTAAGGGAGTGCCAAATCAAAAGAGGACTGACTATTAAAAGGGAACTGAGGGGGTATAGTGTATATTAAGTAGCATATAATACTATGTTGATCAGCGTGGGGTAATATTTTTAACTTTCGAGATATTTTATTAATTTTAAAATAATCGTAACTCTATTAATTACCTCCACTAACTAATTTTAAAGTCTAACTCCATCTTACGAAAGTTTATACAAATAACAAAAGGGAACCATGGAGTATTAAATACGGTTTGACTTTCTATAACAATCTCGTTTATTTAGAATATTTTTGGATGTTATTGCAAATGTTGTTATAGAGAACATATATTATAACATAATATGAAAATTGGTTCTGGAAAATGTTGGCTTTTATAGTGAAGTGTTATTATATAGGGATGATGTTATAGAAAGATCTGACTGTACTAGTTAAAAGCATAGTTTACATGGTCTGACACGGAATAATTAGCCAATCATATCGCAGTTTAGTATTCGCTCTTATCATTAAGTAGACATTTAAAGAAAATGTTGATCGGTTGCTCTGATGGTAAGCAACCCCCACTTCCAACCGAGAGGTTGTGAGTTCGAGTCTCCCCAAGAGCAAGGTGGGAAGTTCTTGGAGGGAAGGATGCCGGGGGTTTATTTGGAAACAGTCTCTCTACCCTAGGGTAGGGGTAAGGTCTGCGTACACACTACCCTCCCCAAACCTCACTAAGTGGGATTATGCTGGGTTGTTGTTGTTGTTGACCGTATTGACTATTGAGAGCGACGGTCTAAAAGAGTACTAAAAATAACTGCATCACATGCGTGCAATCCAACGATTACTTGACCATTAGCAATTTGTAAGGAATTCTCGTTTTTATTTTGCCTTCAACCTGCATTTATTAGTAAGTGTCAACACTAAAATTTGTGGATGGATCCAAATAAAAATGTTAGAGTGCTCATTTTTATGAAAAAAATTCACTCAACTTTTAAATTTAACGAAAATAATCATCTCGTCTTTTTTGAATAAGACAGGGAAGAGTCAACAATCAAATTATGATATTCATTAGTGAAAATTGTATAATAAAAAAAACAAATTGACTTCGATAATCATTGATCATAAGACTTTTTTCTTTCCTCAAAAATACCCAATTACATTGTAGAAAAATAGTGAACTTCATTCAAACGCGCAACCTCGTTTTGGTATTAAACCAGAATAACGTTTAGCCTAAGAAGAGTATATTTGATAAAACTATCCACTTTGGTTTTTCAGAATAAAATTCCAATAAAATTAATTAATTCATAAAATATTATTAATATTAGCCAAATACTATTAATAAGAAGGAAACATATTTCATTTTAAATGTGTAATGCTCTCTACACTCCATATGTCTCCACTAAAATAAACTAGTAATATCCCTATATATAATGACACGAAATATTTTCTAACTAGATGCACGGGAACTTATTCCTATATTAATTTGATTACAAATCTTAATTAAATATGAATTAAATAAATTTATAAATATCAAATCCTAAATAATTTTAGTTTCTCTACTACAACTTTGAATTAGTTTTTCAATATTTATCTGTAATTCAAAGTATATGTTTAAACTTTTTGTTGATGTTGTGTTGGAGCACTTTTATCAACTTTCACTTTTGTTGAAGCACTTGTCTTTAACTCCTGTTGATACACTTGTCACCAGCGCCGAATTTTATTAAAGTACATGTCTTGAATTCCCATTTATACACTTTGTTACCAATATTTAATTTTATTGAAACACTTGTCTTCAACCTTCAATTGTTGGAGCACCTCTCTCCAACTCCCAATTGTTTATGCACTTCTCATCAACCTTCAATTGTTGATGCACTTCTCATCAACCTTCAATTGTTGAAGTGCTTCTCTTCAACATTCAATTGTTGGAGCATTTCTTGCCTACTTTCTATATTATTATTTTTTGCTTTTTTATTTCTCTTTGACTTTTAGAGAAGATTTTCTTTCTCTTGTGTCGTATTTGCTTGCACCTATCTTAATATTTTTTCATCCTTCTTAGTATAATTATTTTACATGTATATATCATTGAGACTTTTGAGGTGTTTACACTTGTTGGGGATCCAGTAATAGCTAAACGGGTATAGAGAGAATGTATTGTAGTAGTTCATAGTCGTTCTACAGTAGCAGACCTGATTGAGTTAAATATGATAGAATTTGATGTTATAATGGGTATGGATTGGTTGGCTTCGTGTTATGCTAATATTGATTGTAATTGAAAGATGGTTCGGTTCCAGTTTCTAGGGGAACCAGTTTTGGAGTGGAAAGATAATACTGCATCATCGAGATGTAGGTTTATTTCCTATCTCAAGGCAAGGAAGATGATCAGAAAGAGCTATATTTATCACTTAGTTCGGGTACATGATGTGAAAGCATAGTCACCGACCCTTTAATCTATCCCGGTGGTTAATGCATTTCCCCATGTTTTCCCGATGAGCTTTCAGGCCTTCCGCCAGAGTGGGAGATTGAGTTTGCTATTGACATATTACCAGATCCTCAACCGATATCTATTCCTCATTATAGAATGGCACTTGTAGAGTTGATAGAGTTGAAAGAACAACTGAGGGATTTGTTTTAAAAAAGGCTTTATCAGACCCAGTACATCACTGTGGGAGCACCTGTGTTATTTGTGAGAAAAAAAGATGGTTCCTTGCGGATGTGTATTGATTACAGGCAGTTGAATAAGGCGACGATCAAGAATAAGTACCTGCTCCCGTGGATTGATGATTTATTTGATCAGTTGCAGGGTGCTGGGTGTTTCTCAAAGATAGACTTGAGATTTGGGTACCATCAGGTAAGGGTTAAAGAGAAAGATATTTCGAAGACAGCATTTAGGATCAAATACGGGCACTTTGAATTTCTTGTTATGTCATTCGGTTTGACCAATGCCCCAGCAGTATTCATAGACTTGATGAACTATGTGTTCAGACCCTTTCTAGATCTGCTCGTGATTGTATTTATAGATGATATTTTGGTTTACTCCCATTCAGAGGCTGAGCATGCATATCATTTGTATATTGTGCTCAGAGTTCTACAAGAAAGGATGTTGTACGCAAAATTTTCTAAATGTGAATTCTGGTTGAATTCTATAGCTTTCGTTGGGCATATTAGTTTAGGTGAGGATATACAGGTTGATGCACAGAAGATTGAGGTAGTGAAGAAATGACCTAGGCCCACGACATCGAGGGAGGTTCGTAACTTTCTAGGTTTGGCATGTTATTACAGGAGATTTGTAGAGGGCTTTTCTTTTCTTTCAGCACTATTGAAAAAGTTGACTCAGAAGGCAACTAAGTTTCAGTGACTGATGCTTGTGAGCGGAGTTTCTAGGCATTGAAGGACAGATTGACTTTAGCACCGGTTCTGACACTCCCAAAGGGAATCGATGGTTATGCTATCTATTATGATGCTTAGAGCGTTGGATTGGGTTGTGTATTGATACAACATTGTAAGGTTGTCGCTTATGCTTTTAGACAACTAAGAAAGCACGAGAAGAATTACCTAACCCACGATTTAGAGTTAGCCACAGTGATTCATGCACTAAAGATGTAGAGGCACTATTTGTATGGCATCTTATTGATATCTATACGGATCATAAGTGTCTTTAGTATGTTTTCAAGCAAAAGGAATTAAATTTACGTCAGAGACAATGGTTGGAGCTACTAAAAGACTATGATGTTGATATTTTATACCATCCAGGAAAAGCGAATGTAGTAGCCTACGCCCTCAGGCGTAGATCTATGGGTAGCCTATCATATTTACAGTCAGATAAGAGTAAGATAGCCCATGAGATTCATCAGCTAGCTAATCTTGGAGTTCGATTACTAGATTCAGGTAATACCAGAGTTACTTTTCAGGACACGACAACATCCTCTTTAATAACTGAAGCGAAGGAATGCCAGTATGAGGATTCTGTGCTAGCTCATACAAAGATATAACCCCTCAAAACGAGAAGACACTAATTGAGATTGCAGGATATGGAGTCCTCAAATATCGAGGTCGATTATGTATTCCTAATGTGGAGGGGTTGCACCATCAGGTTATGGGATAAACTCACTATTCTCGTTATTCTGTTCATCCAGGAACGGCGAAGATATATCATGATATCAGAGAAATATACTGGTGGGACAAAATGAAGAAGGATATAGCAGAGTTTGTTGCTCGGTGCCCTAATTTTCAGGAGGTTAAGATTGAGCATCAGAAACTCGGTGGATTATTGCAGGCTGTAGAGATTACGACTTGGAAATGTGAAGTAATTAATATGGATTTCATCATAGGCTTACCTCATACCCAGCATAAGTTCGATTCTATATGGGTGATTGTTAATAGACTTACAAAATCAGCCCATTTTTTGCCTGTCATGACTATGTATTCAGTAGAAGATTATGCAAGGCTTTACATTAAGAAGATAGTACGACTTTATGGTATCCCTATATCTATTATCTCAGATAGAGGTACTCAGTTTACAACTAATTTTTGGAGGTCCTTCCAAAAATGATTGGAGACTCAGGTAAGTCTTAGTATAATATTTCACCCCTAGATAGACGGTCAGGATGAGCGTACTATTCAGACACTTGATAATATGCTACGGGCTTGTGTGATAGAATTTGTGGGTAGCTGGGATGATTATATTCTGCTTATTGAGTTCACATATAATAATAGCTATCATTCAAGTATTCAGATGGCTCCATACGAAGCTCTTTATGGACGGAAGTGTAGGTTACCTATCAGATGGTTTGATGTTAGGGAAACTAAGTTAGTAGGACCAGAGTTAGTACAACAGGCAGTTGAGAATATTAAGCTTATAGGGGAAAGGCTAATAGCAGCTTAGAGTCATCAGAAGTCCTATGTAGATAATCAACAACAAGACTTGGAGTTTTAGGTAGACAATTGGGTATTCCTAAGGGTATCACCGATGAAAGGCATTATGAGATTCGGTAAGAAAGGTAAGCTTAGCCCTCATTACATTCATTATAAGATCATACGAAGTAGGCTAAGTAGCATATGAGTTAGACTTACTTTCCAACTTGGAGTCCGTACATCCAGTCTTTCATGTATCTATGCTCCGTAAGTGTATCGGAGATCCTTCTAGAGTCGTTCTAGTTGACAATGTTCAGGTCACAGAGCAACTATCATATGATAAGCTCCCATTGCTATATTAGACAGACAAGTTCGGAGATTGAGAACTAAGGACGTAGCTTCAGTTAAAGTACTTTGGAGAAACAAGAATGTAGAGGAGATAACTTGGGAAGCTGAAGAAGACATGGAGTCTAGGTATCCATTCCGCTTCCGGAGGTAGATCGGACTGAGACATCACAACCTTCAGGTGCGTATATGATACTGGATTCTTATATTAGTTACTATCATTGGTCCTGTGAGGCCATTAATGTTATTGATGATTGTGGCCCGTGTGGCTTTGTATTGTTGGGTTTTCTACATGATTGGTTGGTAGTAGTACCTTTACAGAGGAGACTCTGCCAAAATTTCTGTAGATCTCTGGGAGTTTAGCATTCGAGGACGAATGTTTCTAGGGGGAAGATTGTTACACCTTGTGCGTCCTAAGGTGGCGTATAATGAATATGCGACTTCATAATCTTGATTTAAATGAGCATAAAGTCATAATATGACAATATATTATGTTTGGATATAAAATATAAAGTTTCAAAAAACTCGGATTTAAGTTGCGGAAAAGTTGACTAAGGATTTGCCATGTAATGAAGCTTTTTGAACAATACATTTCATATGTTATATGAGGTCTTTTGGAACATATTATATACCAAATTGAAGGTCTTGTAATTTAGTTTCTAACCCTCTTAACCGTTTATTCATACGACATCCGGATAAAAAGATATAAGCGTTTGAAGATGAGTCAATGCTAGGGTGCCAAGCTAGCACTTCTTTGACTTTTCAATAGTGGATCTATTTGCCTTAAGTCTTCTTTTCTTCATTTTTACATAGACCACGAACAGAGAAGACCCATAAACTTACCCTTAAGCCTTATACAAGGGTTTCAAAAAGGATTAATATATCGAGTACGGAATTAAGAAGTGATAGCATTAGAACGATCCCTACGACGTAAGTCATTATACCGCCTCTCTTTTTCTATGTAGTTTGAGTTTTGGAAGGTACTTCATAGTTAAAAAAATGCCTACTTGCTGTATTTAGGCTTTTAAATATCAAGGAAGGTTGATAAATTCATTTCCTAGTGTTAGAACTAACGGGACGATGATCAGAAGTCGAAAGTTAGATTTATTCCACTTTTAGTGGATTGTTTTGAGTCCACTCGTGCTAGCCTCTTGTGCTACTGATTTATGGAGTTTGAAAGTATAAAGGGCATGGAGAAATACAACATGTGGTAGGGTAGTGGGCCGGTCGCTCGTCGTTACAATTTCAGGCTAATTGATAATTTGTTGATTAGGTATATTATGGTATATTTGGATTTTTATTGTATTGAAGGTCCCAAATTGTAGTTAGGTTGTTTTTGAGTTGCTGATTTTATCATGTTGTTGTATCGCCTATATTAGGCTTAGGGGAGCAGTAAATATCAGGAAAAATGCTGCCCATTTTTTTGTTACAAAGTAAGTTACTTTCGTTATATAAATGAGAGTCATTCGTAACTTGACAATAGCTTCACTGTCGTTGTTGTATATTAAAGTGCAGTGAGCGGAGTTTAGCACTTTTATTTTAGAGATTTCTATAAGGTATGTTAGGCTATCCCTGCTTTCCTTTTGGTATGATCCATATGATACAACGAAACGAGCAAACACACAACTTTCACAAATGGCTCTATTCTTAGAAGTACTAGGGTTGCCTATGTTCTTGATTCCCCATATGTCCTATTATTATATCGTCTGTTCATGGGTCTCAGAAAATACATAAGTCATAAAGTATATTTCGTGATATTAATCGAAGACATATTGATCCTATGACATCCCGAGAGATCTTATTAACTTACTTTTTATTCATTGCATTCATTTATACATGTACATTGACTCATGACCAGATGACGTTATATACGCGTATATTATATGTATATAGGGTATGGAGAAAGGTTACATCATTATATATGCACCACCACCTGATCAGTTGGTATACATTGATGATTTCGCCCATTGTGGTCAAGATGATATTATGGGATGCCCTCAGAGGCTTGATGATATTATGTACACATATACCTTTGCATAATATGACATTTATATGCATATACATGACATTATAAATGTTTCATGATTCACAGAGCTATTCAGACTTACAGGTTGACTCTTTTACTTCATGTTTCTTTCATGTCTTTTATATACTGATATTTATGCCTTACATACTCGGTACATTATTCGTACTGATGCTCCTACTGCTTGGGGGCCTGCATTTCATGCCCGCAGATGCAGGTAGACAGGCTGGCGGTCCCCCTACTTAGGACCTTTCTCAGCGAGAGTTGGTGTGCTCCATTTGATCCGGAGCTACTATTGGGTTTTGGTACGATACTTTTGTATACATAAATGGGTATGACGGGGCCCAGTCTCGTCCTTTATACAGTTGTACACTCTATTAGAAGTCCGTAGATAGTCATGTATAATTGGATAGTATGTAGCCTTGTCGGCTTCTATTTTGATATATAGTTGTCCGTAACAGCCTTGTCGTCTTGCCCTATGGTATTTTGCATATATATATATATATATATATGTGTGTGTGTGTGTGTGTGTGTGTGTGTGGTGTGTGATGTGTGTTTTGGGCATGTTTCTTCACGTATGTTATTCACATGATTCAACAGTTTATTAATAGATGTTAGGCATGATCTATCCATATTTCATGTTTATATTTTAGGCGTATGCTTGGGGGTACTTGACAGGTAGAACTCGCGCACTCGTCATGCCCTTCAGTTCGGGTATCCAATTGAACTTTGTTTCCCGAAACTTTAAGTTTTAATCATGTCCTTTAACAATTGCCTTGAAACCCTACAAGAAGGCCGAAATTGCTTCTTTTTTTCCAACTTGATAGTATGAAGATGTCACATTATTGAACTTTTTTTTTTAACAGTAGCTTGATATTTGCTTAACAAGTAAGTAATTAGACGTGATAAAGTTTATGCAGGAAATTGACAAATGGCTGAAGATAAGGGTTTTCTTTTTCGGTCTTAGATTTTTTGAATGTTGTATATCATTGATAAAAAAAATTAATTATTTTTTTGTAGCATAACTTAATAGCTAATTGTTGGTAATAGTGTTTACTTTTAGCTTATTTATGTAGTTCTCAATATATTACTAGTGAATTTTCATATCGTGGTGAAGAAACATTATTATACTAGATTAGGAAATTTGAAGAGAGAAATTAAGAGTAATTTAAAAAACTTCTCTAAGACAAATGCGTTTCGTTAAATTGTTTTTGCTGCTATAATTAATTCATTTATTTATTCCTTAAACGTCTATGTCATTACTTAAAATTATGTCTTACATCATTTGGTATGAAATCATAATCCCAACCTAGTTGTTTACCCGTAAAATGGTACAGTTCAATTTATATGTGGTTCATAGACAAGTGAAATTAATTTGATCCTAAAATAATAGATGAATTAGATAAAAATATGATACTTAGCCTTGACATGGAGATAAAATAGCAGAAATAGTAATTTTGGGAGCAGGACATCCAGGCACAATAGCAACGATATCAGTAAACAAGAAGATAAAAATTAAATTGAGATTTGAATAGAATATAGCGTGTATTTTACAGAAAATTCGTGTCCATACAATGGTAATAGAGCTCATTATATATAGATGTACCTAAGGAACAAGGTCCTAGGATCAAGCCCCTCTTTAATGTCAATTATGAGGGTCATTGAAGAGAGTGTAACGGCAGGCATTGAATGCCATATTCTTTGTAACAGGTTGTGCACTTAATGTTATAGGATATTCTTCATTAAATGCTATCCGGTGGCAGGCATTTATTTCACCTTAATGAGCATCATTCTCTCTTGTAACAGACGAGATCGTTGCCTTCGGGTTCAATTATCTTCTGTCTTCGGCTTTACGTGTCACTTCCTCATTCGATCATTTAATATAAATATATTTTACCCTATACAGATAGTCCCCCTGCTTTCCAGTGGCATAACTCTGTGTCACCGGAAAGTTGGTAGAGATACCTTTCTTAGCGGAAAATTCTCTGACATCCTCGATTAGACGCATGTCTCTTCGCATTTAATGTCCCGAACACGCATTACCCCATGATTCAGGATCTTTTCTGCCGGTTATCGAGGTAATTATGGCCACGCAATTCCTTTACTTATACATATCAAACTTCTTCATTTACACTTCATAATTCTTCAAACTTTCTCAAACTCTCTTCATTCAACTCGTAGTTTGTCTTCAACCTCTCTTTAACCTTCTTCTTAAGAGAAAAGCTTTCACTTCTTTTCTAATAAAGAATGGAATCTTCTTCTAAAACCCATTGTTCCTCAAAGAACAAAGGTAAAGCCAACGAAGCTGCTCCTCCTAAGGTGAGCACCATCATCCCCAGAAGTTTTGTCACAACCTAAGACTTCGAAGAGAAATTTTCTTTCACTAACCCTCGTACATGGGCCGTTGGCAGATATCCTTCTTCCATCCATCCTTCCAGCATTCCTGCTGTGAAGGAAGACTGTCATTGCCAAGATCTAGACATTACTGCTCCTGATCTAGCGGAGCGGGTAACCTTATCCGAGAAGGGTTTTATGTATTTTTATATGTGTCCCTTCACTTTGGGCACCTATGCCAAGAGACGGGAGAAGAGCTATCTCTAGCTCGAGTGATGAACCTCTATCCCCCCAAGATCTTTCGTGGGGGAATGATAAATTTCAGCAAGTGTGACCATCCTGTTCTTCTATCTATCATGGATGATGACAACGATCGTGGGTGGATGGAACGGTTCGTTGTAGTCGCCACTAATGATATCATTCCGGCAATGGCTTCATCCTCTCCGGAATCAAGGAATCACACTCGTAAGTTCCTTGTTTAACTTTTCTTTCATTAAAGATCATCTCATATCATTATTTACCCTTTCTCTTTTGCCTGTTTCAGCAACTCATTGGGTACCACCTAAGGTTGAAGGCTTGGACCAGAGGGTCCAAAACATTTCGGATGTAACTATGCCCAAGACCCGCACGTGGAAAGAACTGTCCCTTAAATACGGGTGGAAGGCTAAAAATTATGGTAAATTGGACTCATCTCGTCTTTACTTTTCATGTAAGGAAGTTGATTAACCCTTTCTCATTTGCTAAATCCAGGTCTAGCCTAGGGCTCGGTTATCGTCCCCGATGAGGACATTTTGGCTAATCTCGCTGATGCAGCGAGGTTGCTTCAGGAGGTGTTTACTCGAACAGGTGTCTCCAGGCCTGCTTCGGATGCAAGTGTTTCTTTTCGGAGTCCCTGACCGGAGAACAAGCAACCAAAAAAGAGATGTTCCTCTGCGGCCGGGAAAAAAATAAAAGGGCAAGGAGTGTCGTGCCCGAGCAGCTTCCCTGATTATTGAGAAAACACATTCTATGTATAGCATGAGGAGAAAAACCTTGGAAGAGGCCAAAGCGGGTGTCATTGACTTTGACGCTGAAATCGTTGAGGTCCGTGAGCTGGAGTTAGCTGCAAAAAGAGGTCTACCAGCCCAGCCCGATGCTACCAATTCTTCTAGTTCCGGTTCTGAGTTCTCGGGAAATGAAGAAGAATCGAAAGGAGACAATGCTGAGGGCCGAAATCATGAAGGCCAAAATATCGAACCGGTGGCGGATTTGCCCATTTCTCCTGGGGGCGTAGGTGTTTTTCTTCCTCCTAGTTCCAGAGATGCTTACTTTTGTATCTGTACTGCTAATGTTGTGAATAGAAGCACTTTTTCTCTTAAGTATTGTGCGAATTTTCCTCTTTACATAATTTTTAACTGTGCAAGTCTCTGCGTACTTTTCGCTTAAGTATTTGCGCTAGTTTTCTTTTTGCGTCTTTTTTCGTTTAAGTGTTTGCGCAAGTTTGCTTTTTGCATCTTTTTTCGTTTAAGTGTTTGTGCAAGTTTGCTTTTGCGTCCTTTTGTGCAAGGATTTGGATTTTTTTGCCCTGTTTGCGCAAGTTTACTTTTTGCGTCTAATTGTGCAAAGCTTTGGGTGTATTTTCCCCTGAAAGCATTTGAATTTTGGGCATAAGTTCTTCCAAAATCAACCCTTTAACGTGAGGGTTTTTATAAGAGAGTGCACTTTTATGTTTACGGTGCTCTTGAAGAGGACATCTCATGTTCATTACAGCACTAGAATTTGAAGTACTTGTTTAACTTTTAAATGGTAAAACTGATTCATCGTTGAGACAAGAAACACGATATAAATAAAAAGACTTTACTTTATTCCTTCCATTTTCAAAAGTACATAAGCATTCGTTGTGCTAAAAAGAAATTGTCATTTCTTGTGGCTAACTTGTACAACTTGTTTCTACAGGGCTGATCGCGCAATGCCCAATCCCGATGATACAACTATCTTTTCGGGTTTTGTATTTCGGTCGAAGCGGCAGTCATTATTGACGTATATCATCCCTCCCCCCCCCCCCGCAGTGTTCGAATGCGAAGAATGCAAATTTGAACACTAGAATTTTTATACCTTCGAGGATTCCACTAATGAATTGCTAGATAATCTTCAGTTTGGTAACAAATTTCACTTCCCCTTAGGAATTTATGCTATCGAGCCAAAGACTATCTTACAAACTCCTAGTGGCTTGTACTTGTGAATGGTTGGGTAGTCTTTGTTCGATAGCAAACTTAACTTCCCTGTAGGAACTTTGCTACCGAGCAAATATCTAACCGCTTCGGAGTGGTTCTTCGTTTGTGTGCCTTGACATTAAAGGGTCTTATTACTGATGTTGAAATTTCATTTGTAGTATGCTTTCCGTTACTGCCTCATTAAAAACCTTGCTAGAAAAATCCAATTGGGACAAAAACTGAACGAAGGAAAAAAGAGTGCATCACATACTTTTAGTACAAGTAATGTCCATCAGCAGTAGTATCTCTTGAGATGTGCCACATTCCAGTTGCTTGGCAACTTTCTCCAACTCGCATGATCCTTTCCTAGTGACAACTGAAACCCGGTAGGGTCCTTCCCATGTCGGACCTAGCTTCCATGTATTGAGTTACCAAGTGTTTTGATTTACCTTCCTTAAAACCAAGTCTCACACTTTGAAATAACAGAGGTTGGCTCTTCGATTGTAATATCTTTCCATTCTCTACTTTTGAGCTATCATCCTCATATGCGCTAAGTCCCTGCATTCATCAAGCAGCTCCAAATTGACCAACATTGCGTCGTTATTTGCTTCTTCATTCGCTTAGAAGTATCTCAAGGTAGGCTCCCAACTTCCATCGGGATCAGGACTTCTGCTCCGTACACAAGGGAAAAAGGAGTCTCTCTCGTGCTTGATTTGGCAGTTTTTTGGTATGCCCATAATACTCCGGGAAACTCTTTGGGCCATTTGCCTTTAGTTGCTTCCAATCTAATTTTGAGATTTTGTATAATCACTTTGTTTGTTGATTTCGCTTGACCATTTGTGCTTGGAAGATAGGGCGAAGATATGATCCTTTTGATTATCAAGTCTTCAAGGAACTTCGTGACCTTTGCGCTTATAAATTGTAGCTCGTTGTCACAGGCTATCTCTTTTGGTATCCCAAATCTGCAAACTATGTTCTCCCACAAGAAATCCATCCCTTCACGTTTACCGATCTTCTGATAAGACCTGTTTCAAACCACTTAAAAAATAGTCATTTAAAATCAAAAGAAACCTTAACTTACTAGGTGGGTCGGCAGTGGTCCGATGATATCCATTCCTCGCTTCATGAACGGCCATGGAGAAAAAACCGAGTGCAATGGTTCTGCTGGTTGATGTACCAATGGTGCGTAGCGTTGACACTTATCTCATTTTTAAACGAAAGCTTTAGCGTTTCTCTCCATTCAGGGCCAATAGTATCCTGCCCTTACAAATTTTAGTACTAAGGAATTTGTGCCCGAATGATTTCCACAGATCCTTTCGTGGACTTCTCGCATAACGTAATTAGCTTTGGACGCTCCAAACATCGGGCAAGAAGACCTTGGAAAGATTTCCTGTACAATTGTCCTCCTTTGAAACTATACCACACTACTTTAGCGCACAGCGCCCGGAACGTCTTGGGATCTGCAAGCAACTTTTCGTGCTTGAGGTAATCAGTGATCTCATTCCTCCAGTTCCAAACCAAATTAGTCGCATTTACCTCGTAGTAGATATCTGTGTCCACAACTGAGTGCATAAGCTGTACGATCGTACCAAAGTCCGATCCCTTCATTTTCGTTCAGGAGCCACAGTTAGTTAATGCGTCCACTTCTATATTTTCTTCTCTCAGGATATGTGTGATTGACCACTCCCAGAACCGAGCAAGCAGAGCTTGAACCTTCACTATGTATTGTTGCATGCGTTCCTCTTTGGCTTCGAAGATCCCATAAACCTGATTTCTATGACCTCTGAATCTAGTCCTCGTGCCAGTTCGAGCCCAGCAATCAAAGCTTCGTACTCTACTTCATTTTTAGTCAGAGGAACTGTTCTTATGGCCTGCCTTAGGGTTTCTCCCGAAGGCGTGGTTAATACTATGCCAAGCCCGGACCCTTTTACGATGGAAGCTCCATCTGTAAATAGGGTCCAAACTCCTGATGTCGATTCTGACACCATCACTGCTTCTTTGGTTGCCAAATGTAACAATCCCGGACTGAAAGCAGCCACAAAGTCGGCAAAAACTTGTGACTTAATCGTAGTCCAAGGCTTATATTTCATGTCAAATTCACTCATTTTGACGGCCCATTTGGCCAGCCTACCGAAAGTACGGGTTTATGAAGTATATTCCGCAGGGGAAAGGTGGTCACCATAGCTATCGGGTAACATTGGAAATAAGGCCTTAACTTTCAAGTGGCGACTACGAGGGTTAAGGCCAACTTCTCCAAATGTCGGTAGTGTGTTTCTGCTCCCGTTAAAATTCTGCTAGCGTAATAAATGGGAGATTGTGTGCCTTCGTTCTCACGAACTAAAACAGCGGTTACCTCTACCTCCGAGACTGCTAGGTACATTAATAATTTTTTGCCTTCCTCCGGCTTCAATAATAACGGAGGACTTGACAAGCACCTTTTCAAATCCATCAAAGCCTGCTGACATTCCGGGATCCATTCGAAGTTGTTCTTCGTTTTGAGTAGCGAGAAGAAATAATGGCATTTCTCTGAAGACCGAGAAATGAACCTGCTCAAAGCGGACAATCTCCCTATGAGCCTTTGAACCTCTTTTACACTTGATAGCTGGTCCGATATGTCTTCGATGGATTTGATTTTATCGGGGTTAACCTCAATCTCCAAGAATTTTTCAAAATGTGGATTTTGTTGCGCATGTCTCTTCTGGTACCTGGAAATACCTTGGCACCTGATAAGAGTCTGACACCTCTTCCCTCTGGTTGACTTTGTTTAACTAGGGAGAAGGCGCTGGTTCGTGTAACTACTATGTCGAATGCTCTTTCCCTTTGCTATTGGAGACCGAAATTGCATTAATCTCCCTTGCCGCCGGTTGGTCACCTCTTATTTGTTTAATTCCCTTGGGAGTCAGGGATTTCAGCAACTGGTGATATGTCGACAGCACAACCTCCATCTCATGCAACCATGGTCTTCCCAGGATAATATTGTAGCCCATATCACCAACCACCACCTCGAAAAGGGTCATCTTCATCACCCCATTCGGCATTCATGGGCAACAGGATCTCTCCTCGTGTTGTTACTCTTGCCAGGTTAAACTCGGCGAGGAGTTTTATGGCCGGAATGATGCTTCCGGTGAATTTGGTTTGCTCCAACACTCTCCATTGTATAATATTGGCCGAACTCCCAGGAGACACCAGAACATGTTTAATTTTAAAATCAAATACATTTAGAGAGATTACCAATGCATCATTGTGCGGTAGAAACAATCCATCTATGTCCTCCTCCGTGAAAGTGATGTCGTCTTCAGCGACTCCCCAAAGTCTCTTGGTATGGGTTACTAATATCTTCGTCTTTTTTACTGCTGAGAAAGTAACCCCGTTAATCTTGTTCCCCCCGAAAATCATGTTGATCGTTCGACGCGGGGGATCTTCTCCTATTTTTGAGGGCTCTGCGTTGACACGATTGTGACCATAATTATTTTTAGCCCAGTCACTTAAGAATTTCGTGAGATGGCCATTTTTTAGCAGTGTCGCCACTTCTTCACGCGGATACCGGTAGTTCCCATTATGGTGACCATTCGTCCCGTGATATTCGCACCACGAATTAGGATCCCTCTGGCTGGGATCGAATCTCATTGGCTTCGGGAATCGTACTTCTTTAATATTCCTCATAGCGACACCAACTCTACTACACTAACAATGAAGTTATATTCTAAAAGTCTGGGGTAGGAAGAATCTCGAGAACTAGACGTTTCCTTGTCCAATGACGAGCTCTTGTTCCGGCCGCGATCAGTTCTTCTATCGGTAATGAACCTATCCGTCGATCGAAAACCTCTGTCGCATCCTTCGGCCCGTTCATAGGGAAAAAACTGGCTCCTCGAAGACCGTCGATCCGTGATGAAATGATCTTTTAATTTCTCTTTACTCTTCTTCCGGTCCCGACCCTTAACTAACATCGAGAAACCGAGCCAATCATCCTCAATTTTTATCTTTGACTTGTATCGGTTGAGAACTGTTAGCGGAAACGTAAAAGAAAGAACACAAGATTTAACGTGGTTCGGATCAAAATAATCCTACGTCCACCAGAGAACAATTGCCCTTTTAATATTAACAAAGGAAGGGGAGATTTCCCAATTACACTTAAGAGAATTTCTCTCTTAACTCTCTACTCACTACAATGTATTGTATTATTTTGGGATGATTTCTACAAGTGAAGGAGTGCATCTATTTATAGAGGTAAAGACCTCCTCTTGATGTCATGGGTGACATCAAAGGAGGAAGCTTCCTCCTAGCATCCACACCAACTCTTTCCACCAACTCTTCCAATTGGCATGCCATTGTTGACTAAACATAAACCAACATTTTCAGCATGTCATTGTTAACTAAACATAAACCAACATTTTCAATCTCCACCTTGGTTTGCGTTTCGAGCGTGTGAACAACTCTGGCCAAAACTTCTAAGCTTACTGGGCAACCCCGTTGTAAGAAACAAGAAGAATCAAACCATTGTTGAACATACCACCTCCACCTAGCAACTGTTCTCTTCGGAGTTGCATCAGTTGATGCACACCCCCGCCAAGTCCTTGCAGTGTGCAAACTTAGCGAGCGGGACTATCTTGGTCAACATGTCTGCAACATTATTGTCTGTGATAACCTTCACGACCTTGATAGTTCCCTCATCAATAACATCTCGAATAAAATGAAATCTGACATCAATGTGTTTAGTGCGCTCATGAAATCTCTGATTTTTCATTAGATGAATAGCACTCTGACTATCACATCTAAGAGTTGATTCCAGCTGAACCAAACTCAATTCCGCTACTAAACTTTTCAACCAGATAGCTTCCTTTACCGCCTCCGCTGCTGCCATGTATTCTGCTTCTGTCGTAGACAAAGCGACAATCGACTGCAAAGTCGACTTCCAACTGACGGCACTGCCAACGAGGGTAAAGATGTATCCGGTTGTGAACCTTCTTCTGTCAAGATCTCCTGCATAGTCAGAATCCACATAACCGAGAATTGAAATACCTGTACCACTTTTTCGAAAGGTAAGACCAACACCAGAAGCTCCTTTGAGATATCTCAATATCCACTTGACAGCTTCCCAATGCCTCTTTCCTGGGTTGGACATGTATCTACTTACCACACTTACAGATTGAGCAATATCTGGACGTGTGCATACCATAGCATACATAATACTACCAACTGCACTGGCATAAGGAATCTTTGACATATGCTCCACCTCATCCTCAAACTGAGGCATTTGTGACTCTGAAAGTTTAAAATGAGGAGCTAATGGTGTACTTACAGGCTTGCACGTTTGCATATTGAATCTCTCGAGAACCCTTTCAATATACCTCTTCTGAGAAAGATGTACAACATCGTCTTCTCTTGAAATCTCCATACCAAGGATTTTCTTTGCAGCTCCTAAATCCTTCATGTCAAATTCCTTACTCAATAGTTTCTTCAAAGCATTTATCTCTGTAATGTTGTTAGCAGCAATAAGCATATCATCAACATACAAGAGTAAATAAATCATTGAGTTACCAGACATCTTCTTGTGATACACACAACTATCAAATGCACCCCTTGAAAATTCATGTGTAGTCATGAATGCATCAAACCTCTTGTACCACTGTCTAGGGGATTGCTTCAAACCATACAAAGACTTCTTTAGTTGGCATACGTGATCTTCTTTTCCCTCAGCTAGGAAACCTTCAGGTTGATCCATATAGATTGTCTCTTCTAGATCACCGTGTAAGAAAGCAGTTTTGACATCAAGCTGTTGAAGCTCCAAGTCAAATTGTGCAACCAATGCTAGTAGCACGCGAATTGAGCTATGCTTCACGACCGGAGAGAAAATCTCATTGTAGTCAATTCCCTCCTTTTGGATGAAACCTTTTGCAACCAATCTCGCCTTGAACCTAGCATCTTCCACTTCAGGAATTCCCTCTTTCTTTCGGTAGACCCACTTGCATCCAACTGTCCTCTTCCCCTTTTGTCTTTTCACTAAGACCCATGTCTGATTCTTGTGAAGAGACTCCATATCTTCAGTCATGGCTAACCGCCATTGTGCGGCATCCTTGCAAGAAGTTGCTTCAATATACGAGGAGGGCTCCAGATCTTTAATCTCTTCTTGTGCAGCTACGAACGCATATGCAATCAAGTTTGCTTGATTTATAAGGCGTTCCGGTTCTCGTGTCTGCCTCTTCTCCCTCCCCTTCGCAATTGTGTATGGTTCATTGACAGCAAGTTCTTCAACGCCTACATCTTCTGACTCATCTTTAACCTGAGTCTCTTGATCCTTTTCCTTGGAAAGCTCCACCGGAAGCTCCACCTGCTCGTTGTTCTTGTTTCCTGAAAACTCCACGGAAACTTTACGGGGATCAAGTATAGAGGATTCATCGAAGGTGACATCTCTACTAACTATAAATTTGAGTAAAGACAAACACCAAAGTTTGTACCCTTTTACTCCATCCACATACCCTACGAATATGGCCTTCTTAGCCCTTGGTTCAAGCTTTCCTTCATTAACGTGATAATAAGCTGGACACCCAAATACTCGTAAGTATGAATAGTTAGAGGGTTCACCTGACCATACCTTATTCGAAGTCTTAAAGTCAATTGCCGATGCTGGAGATCGATTGACAATATGAGCAGCAGTGTGAACTGCTTCAGCCCAAAATACTTTGGACATTTTGGCTTGTAGGAGCATACAACGAGCCTTTTCAAGAAGAGTTCTGTTCATTCTCTCGGCAACTCCATTCTGCTGTGGGGTATGCCTGACAGTCCTATGTCTTGAGATCCCATGAACCTTGCAGAATTCATTAAACTCTTCATTGCAAAACTCCAAGCCATTGTCTGTGCGAAGATACTTGATTTTCCGCTCCATTTGATTTTCAATCAAAATCTTCCACTCTTTAAATGCTCTTTCCGCCCTTCGATGGAAGTTTAGAAGGACCCCATAAATCTGAATGGATGTAGTCTAGCACTCCTCTTGTCTTGTGTTTGCCAGTGCTGAAGCTGACCTTCTTCTGCTTCCCTAGAACGCAGTGCTCACAGAAGTCAAGCATGCTGATCTTCTCACCTTCCAAAAGTTTAGGATTGCTCAACATCTCCAGTCCACGTGCGCTCATATGACCTAGTCTCATGTGCCATAGTCTTGCCTTGTCATCATTAGATAACTGCACTGTAGATGCATTTGCAGAGCCAACAATGGTGCTTCCGGCCAATGTGTAAAGGCCGTTCTCCAGCTTGCCTTTCAGCATGACTAAAGAACCTTTAGTCACCTTCATAGTTCCTGTTTCGCTCATGTACCTGTAGCCTTGTTCATCCAGAGTACCCAAGGAGATCAAATTCTTCTTCAGATCAGGAACATGACGGACTTGTGTAATAGTCCTCACGATTCCATCATGGCAGCGAACCCGAACTGAGCCAATGCCAACTATTGCACAAGTTGCATTATTGCCCATTACTACGGTTCCTCCACTTTTCTCGTAGCTGCTAAACCAGTCTTTTCGGAACGTCATATGCAGAGTACAAGCAGAGTCTAACACCCATTTGTTTTCATAACTACTATTATTATTACACGATGTTGTTAGTACATAATCATTATCAAAATTATGTACCTGTTCAACTGTAGATGCACTCGCCTTTTCCTTAGACTTTGACATTGGGCAATCTCGTTCAAAGTGCCCCTTCTTGCCACAACCCCAACACTCTATATTCTTCTTGTTCACACGAGACTTTGATCTGTGCTTTGATTTGGTCTTTCCCTGTTGGCTAGTCCGGCCTCTTACAAAGAGGCCACTTGCCTGGTCATCTCTATCTCCTTCAATGTGCCTCCGCACATCACTAGAGTTAAGTGCCTGCCGCACTTGCTCAAGCTTGATAGGCTCCTTGCTATACATCATTGAATTCTCAATATCACGATATCCTGAAGTCAATGAAAATAGCAAAGCACATGCAAGCGTCTCCTCCTCCCTTTTAATTCCTGCAATCTGTAAGTCCATGACAAGTTTATTAAACGCATCTAAATGATCTTGTAACGAAGTACCTGACCCCATTTTAAATGTGTGAAGACGCCGTTGTAACAACATTCTTGTTGTCACTGATCGGTCTTGGTATAGCCCTTCTAGCTTTTCCCACAACTGTTTGGCCGTCTCTTCGGTACCCGTACTCACTTCACAAAGCACGTTAGGTGCAAGGGATAGTTGGATTGCACTCAATGCATCCCCTTCAATCTTCTCCTTGTCGGGAGCTGATATATCCGTAGGATACTTTCCGTCAATAGCATGGATTGAACCTTCCCTCCGCAGTAACGCCATCATCTGGATCTTCCAGATATTGAAGTTGTTGCGTCCATTGAATCTATCAATTTCAAACTTCATGGAACTCATATTTGCTTGTTCTTTCTCCTTGGATCGTTAAAGAATCCTGTCGCTCTGATACCAATTGTTAGCGGAAACGTAAAAGAAAGAACACAAGATTTAACGTGGTTCGGATCAAAATAATCCTACGTCCACCAGAGAACAATTGCCCTTTTAATATTAACAAAGGAAGGGGAGATTTCCCAATTACACTTAAGAGAATTTCTCTCTTAACTCTCTACTCACTACAATGTATTGTATTATTTTGGGATGATTTCTACAAGTGAAGGAGTGCATCTATTTATAGAGGTAAAGACCTCCTCTTGATGTCATTGGTGACATCAAACTACCTCCTCTTGATGTCATGGGTGACATCAAAGGAGGAAGCTTCCT
The DNA here is from genome assembly GCF_000715075.1 of Nicotiana tabacum. Taxonomy (NCBI): domain Eukaryota; kingdom Viridiplantae; phylum Streptophyta; class Magnoliopsida; order Solanales; family Solanaceae; genus Nicotiana; species Nicotiana tabacum. The sequence goes on along the minus strand of NC_134095.1, from coordinate 70,268,189 downwards.
CCTAGCATCCACACCAACTCTTTCCACCAACTCTTCCAATTGGCATGCCATTGTTGACTAAACATAAACCAACATTTTCAGCATGTCATTGTTAACTAAACATAAACCAACATTTTCAAGAACATATGCCCAAGTTATCGCTTGGAACTCGAGCAGACTTTCTTTCAACCTCCGGGAAGCATCGGAACTTCGTGGATTCAAACCCTTGGTGAATGCTTCAGCCGCCCATTTATCCGGAACGGCCGGTAGCAACATCCTTGCCTTTTGGAACCGGGTTACAAACTCTCGCAGCAACTTGGATTCTACCTGTGCAATCCTAAATATATCAGCCTTTCGGGCTTGTATCTTTCTGGCTCCAGCATGGGCCTTAATGAAAGAATTAGCGAGCACCTCGAAGGAATCTATGGAATGCTTAGGCAAAAGCGAATACTAGGTCAAGGCTCCCTTCGTGAGAGTCTATCCGAATTTCTTCAGAAAAACTGATTCAAATTCGTGGGGAGCTAAATCGTTCCCCTTCGCCGCCATTGTATAGGTGGTGATATGCTCTTGGGGATCTAAAGTCCCATCATATTTCGGCACATCAGGAATTTTAAACCGCTTTGGGATCAATTTGGTGTCGTGCTTGGTTTGTGCGGCACTTGAGTGTACTTCTTTGAGTCTGACTGGTGGTGCGCCCGAAATTTGGTACAAGCGGGCGTTCACTTCCTTCATAAACCGTATGAGCTCGTTTTTGAAGCGATCGCTCTCATTGTTATGACCGAATCCGCTTCCCCCGGCCCCATCGAAGCCGACCTCACCCCTCGGGGTGTTGTTGTCGACCCTTAGCATTGTTTGATTTGCGGGAGCACCGGGAGAAACTAGACCTCGTCCATTCACGTTATTGGAAGCACCCAATAACGCCTGCTTCAGTTCTGTCATAATCTTATCATGCCGTGTGAGATAACCTAAAATGGCCTCCTGCTGCTCCTGCAATACCCTTACCACTTCGATGACGTGCTCTTCTTCAGCATCATCAGGAGTTGCCTCTCGAACATGTCGCGAGTACCGCCTTTCGTGGACCAGAGTGGCCTCGTTCCACTCACTACGGGTATCACAAATTAAATGCTCGTGTCGAGGCTGATTTTCTTGGGCTTCGAGGTTGTGTGTGTTGTTAACATCATTATCTATCATTTTCTATGATTTTTTGCTAAGAACAAATAATCAAACACGTTAGTAAAAGAGGCAAGGACCAACTTAATTACACAACTGTCTAAGTCTCATGGTGGGCGCCAAACTGTTTACCCGTAAAACGGTACAGTTGAATTTATACGTGATTTATAGACAAATGAATTAATTTGATCCTAAAATAATAGATGAATTAGATAAAAATATGATACTTAGCCTTGAGATGAAGATAAAATAGCAGAAATAGTAATTCTGGGAGCAGGACTTCCGTACACAATAGCAACGATATCAGCAAATAAGAAGATAAAAATTATATTGAGCTTTGAATAAAATGTAGCGTGTATTTGCCAGAAAATTCGTGTAAATACAATGGTAATAAAGCTCATTATTTATAGTTGTACCTAGAAAACAAGGTTCTAGGATCAAGCCCCTCTTTAATGTCAATTGTGAGGGTCATTGAAGAGTGTGTAACGGCAGGCATTGAATGTCATATTCTTTATAACGGGTTGTGTATTTAATGTTATAGGATATTCTTCATTAAATGTTATCGGGTGGCAAACATTTATTTTACCTTTATGAGTGTCATTCTCTTTGGTAACAGACGGGATCTTTGCCTTCGAGTCCAACTATCTTCTATTTTCGGTTCGACGTGTCACTTCTTGATGCGATCATTTAATATAAACATATTTTACCCTATACACTAGGTAAGAGAAATCAAGCAAAATCTCACAAAAGGAATAATAACATATGAGAAATCACAAACAAATAAAATAAAACAAAATAAAGAGAGATGTTTTGTCATCCTAAAAGTGATAACTTGGTCAAGTCAATCCCTGAATGTACCTCCACCTCACTAAGCTTTTTACTCCCTCCCCTTAACACTATTTCCACGTACCTTCTCTTCTAACGCTTCCATCCAAATCTCAATGCGTAAGCAGTGACAAAATCCCAGCAAACTCACCCCATATTGGTTATCCATAGCTCTACACCCACGCTTAACTTGACGACACGTGTCTTCCTTCTTTATTTTTATATTTATTTTACTTTTTTTCCCCAGTATATCACACACGTTTATTCTAGAACCCGCCGCCTTCTCTAGCCACGTGTCCTTCTCTCCTCCTATATATTCCCTTCTCCCTCTAGTGTTCTAAGTTTCAACTTTCAGAGCGCCTCTCGCTGTAATCAGTATCTACACACTCCATTTATCAATCAAAAGAAAAATAAATACACAAATACAGCAAGTCAAAATCATTGTAAAAGAATGGCAGCGGTGGAATTGCAATTGCCTCCTGGATTCCGATTCCATCCGACTGATGAAGAGCTTGTGATGCACTACCTATGTCGAAAATGTGCGTCGCAGCCGATTGCTGTCCCGATTATTGCTGAAATTGACCTGTACAAGTACGACCCATGGGATCTTCCAGGTATTTCCTGCAAATGATTCATTCTGTAATAACGAAGAATTTTATTTTCCCAAAGCTGAAACTTTTTGAGTGCTTTTTATTTTATTCATGTTTTTTTCTTTTTGTGGTTTTAGGTTTGGCGTTATACGGGGAGAAAGAGTGGTATTTCTTTTCACCGCGAGATCGGAAATATCCGAACGGTTCACGGCCGAATCGAGCTGCGGGAAATGGATATTGGAAGGCGACGGGTGCAGATAAGCCGATTGGTCATCCGAAGCCTGTCGGAATTAAGAAAGCTCTGGTATTTTACGCAGGCAAAGCTCCAAAAGGAGAAAAGACGAATTGGATTATGCACGAATATCGGCTTGCTCATGTTGATCGATCTGCTCGTAACAAGAACAATAGCTTAAGGGTGGGTAAATGAACCGAATTAATTAGTACTGTATTTAACTTTGTTATTATAGAAAATTATTATTTGTTCTTATCGCCTATCAAGAGAGTGAAGTGAGTGTGATTTTAGATTGAGATTTTTTCGACCATTGTGATTTGATTTTTTGACTGATCCAACGGTTGTTTCTTTTTTTTTGTTGACAGCTAGACGATTGGGTTTTATGCCGAATATACAATAAGAAGGGTACGATGGAGAAGAACCAATTGAATAGTCGAAAAATGAATGTCGGAATGTCGCCGCCGGCGAGCGAGGTGGACGTGAAGCCAGAGATTCTGCCGTTGCCGATCTCGACAAGGCCGTCGCAGGTTTACAGTGACTTTATATACTTCGATTCATCAGATTCTCTGCCGAAGCTTCACACTGATTCCAGCTGCTCGGAGCAGGTGCTGTCGTCGGAGTTCACGTGTGAGAGAGAAGTTCAGAGCGAGCCGAAATTGAGCGATTGGGAGAAAACTGCCCTGGACCTTCAATTTAATTACATGGATGCCATCCCGGACGTCGGAGATAACGGCTTGCTAGGTTCTCAGTTCCAGGGCTGTTATGAAATGTCGCCGCTTCAGGATATATTCATGTACCTGCAAAAGCCGTTTTGAGCAAGAAAATGGACCCCACTTTGAGTTTCCGTCGCACGTGCAAAAGAGACCAAGGTCAAATGATCAATGACTGGGCATGTGCGGATGTTTGTAGAAGTAGGTGTAGTTTCTGTGCTTTCACATTGGCGATTGCGTAAAAGAAAAAATTGGTGTATATATTCAATTTAAACGAAGAAAAATAGAAAAGAAGTCGAAAATGGTATTTTTATTATAGTTAGTACATAAACATGAAATTTTTGGATGGTATCTTGACCTTTTATCATATCTTTTCATGTTCGATATGCTCCAGGAGTTCCCTTCCCGTACAATGGGCTTTAACCTATCTTAATCACTTTAGGAAATTTGGGTTGAGAATTTTATTTAAATAATTTGATTAACTAAAGGATTCCTTTGCGTAAGATTAGATTTGTTTCAATCATCGTTTGAGCTTTGGTCGTAATGACAATTATGTTACAATTGTAAATCCAAGAATTTTAAATTATATTAGGATTGAATGACCTTATTCCATTTCGGTGGGTTTAAAGAAACCTGCGTAGCCAAAATTGAGTCAGAAAGCAGTAAGAGGTACCCATGAAGAGAAACTAATAAAGTTTAACGCCAGGCCCTTTGCACAGGGATCAGCTTTGGCATTTGCTAATACTTTGCATCACAAATACACTGCTGGGACGTAGAATGAGCATTACAACAGATTTAAGAGGAAAAACGGATCATTCGTTCTTCTCATCGTCATCTCTATTTGATATTCGTATTTCTAAGAACTGCAGAAACTGTACAATTTGGTGCTTAAAAGCTAAGTGTAAGACTTACCTTGTACCGTGGCAACCTCTATCAACTTCTCTGCGCTTGCAAAAATCTTACTATTTTACAGTTACCCCCACAGGTAGCAATGCTTTTAGATACAACAAAACTTGGACTTTACTCCCAATAGCTCTTGCATTAGGCTGGAATGTGTAGAGATTGTTCTTTTACCAGGTCCAGGTCCAGCTCCGACTTTGTCTCCTCAAGTTGCATCACTTCAGTCTTGCTTCCCTTCACTCACCTTCGCTGGACGTCCTACTGGACCAGGTAATCTCAATCTCTAGCGTCCGTGATGAGCCATCCTTGTTGCTGTCATGGCTGAGGCTGAAAAGACCACTATACGTCCCTTCACTAACAACTTTATCAATTTGGATTGTTACCCTCCCGATAGAGCTCTGAAACAAAGTAATCTATACATCAGAAATGGTGAGTGCGATAGGAGTGACCATTCTATTATCTCATCCTATTGCCAAATGACGCACCTCATAGCGTCAAACCCACTTTATATATCATTTTCACTATAAAGTAGCAATGCAGTTGGTAAAACTGGTGTATGTTGTGGCTGGAAATTAAATGGGTAAAGAACAAAAACTTCACATCGGACATTCAGAACATAAAGCTAGTTACCTTCCCAAATGTGTTTTTGCTTTTGCACAAGATATGTAACTTTTGTCCCTTGGGCGGTACATCAAAAGCCCATGTGAAGCCTTCTTTCCATTCTGGCGACGTACTGTTACTCACAACCTAATCATAAACCATGGACTGTCAATATGAAATGTAACTGACCTGGACAAGAAGCTTTTCAATTTATAGGTTCTTTAAGACATTGCTAAATTTTAATACTTAACCGTTGAGACTTAATTTAGTATTTTAGTTTGATCTGTTGGAAATTGCTAGCAAATATAATCAAGTAAACTGCATGTTGAGTAAAATTCCAAAATGAAAATGAAAAAAAAAAAGAAAAGGAAAGAAAAGAAACCACACAAAAATATCACAGAAATATTCGTAGCATGAGATCTTCCTTTAATTGGTGTGCAATCTGCATGTTCTTAATATGATTATCTACAGATATCCATGGAACTCAGAGTACTTGATACACATATAGGCTGTGATAGAACAGAACTGTCATCTCAGGATAAGCAAAAGGTTTCAAAAGTGAAACAGATTACAGAATAACAAAAATCTTTGTACTTCATCAACAATCATAAAGTTGTTACCTTTGTTTGCCGTGATGGACCATTGCCAATAGTCAATTGACAAAAAGCATTTGTTCCTCCCATCACCTGTTTTAAATTGTTTGCACGCTTGATGGTGACTGTCAAACAACCTGGTAAGCTATGCAACAGGTTGTCTGCTCTATCGTGGAAACTTGGTGGGCAAGTTTTCATTAGCATCTGTAATATGGGAATGGCTTCAGCTGCAACCATTGCTTGGGACGTAGACACATCCATCGGCATGGTTGACCAAGATTGCTTGAGTAAGCATAGTGTGGTCAATACTGAATCCTGAGCAGCCTCACCAGAGTTCAATGCTGCCACAAGATGAGGGATACAAAGTGTAGCAGCGTCAGAAACATGGAGCTTGGGAAAATTAGAAAATATTACATGAATGGTCCGCAGAATTTCCTCATTAGCAGTTGCTGTGGCCCATAATTCCTTCTCCAGTGCAGCTGCATTTCAAGAAATTATATAATGTTTTAGGCAGATAAGAAGAAAAAGAAATACTTGTACTACATTTTATGACAAGAAGAATGGAGATGAGACCAAAAAGCACAACAAAGATCTAGGATTTGGTTATCTTAAGAAACAGATCATGGAAATTTGGGCCTCCAAAATCATATATCAGAAAGATTTACTGCTGCATTTGAAATGCTACAAGCAAAACTAGTCAGCTGGAAACAACATACCATTGCAGAAACAGTCTGACATCTGGTTGCTTCATATACAGGGTTTGTTTTATTTTATGGCATTAGGCTTTAGGTCTATCGATCTAGTATGCTTATGTTTTCCTTTTGGCTGCTGTACAATTCTTAGCACTATCTTTAGTTTACAGAACTAGCTTCTGAAGTGACACCGAGAATCTAAAGCTTTCAATTAAGTGCTAGCTCCTAAAGTGACACTGAAAAAGTACAGCTGTCAATTTAATGCTTCAAGCCTTAACCCAAACTTCAACTTGTGTGGACATTAAAATCAGAATATAAAGAAAAATTGCAGCATAAAATTCCGGAGGTAAAACATTGGAACATAGATTTACATCTGAAGACTCTTTTCTGGGTTTTTAGCAGATTATATATAACATTATTTTAAGATAGGCTTTGGTCGGTTTATGTTTACTTCCATAATAGTTCTTCACAGGACATGGCTGGCATCATTTCAACAGGCTTCCAGAAAAACTAATGAATTAATAAAACAGAAAAAAGTAGTGAAAAGTTACCTGTCAAAGATCTGATAAGCTCGTTTGATACATATTCTTGAAGCGTGTGATTTGAGAATAAAAACCTTATGAGCAGAGATGCCTGTACTGCAATTTCTGAATTTGGGGCTAAAAGCAGTTCTTGAACCATTAAAATTCCACCGGCTTCTGCAACAGCTCTCCTGTTGGTTCTACTGCGCATTACAAAGTTTTGCAATGCACAAATTGCCACCATTTGCATTTCTTCTGTTGGTTGATCTTCAAGTAAACTTATCAGAGCTCGACAGGCTGAGACAGAATCACTCGCTCTAGCTAGTCCTTCATGCTGAGAGAGGTCACCAAGAGCAAGAGCTGCAAGAAGCCTACCAGATTGCGATCTAGTCTGTGGATCCAACAAATATTGTGCCAGAGGTGCAATTGCATACTTGGATACCTTCAGCTCTCGTATCTGGACATTGTTGAAAAGAGCTTCAAGCAATTTTCCTGATGCTTCTTCACACTGGTGAGATCTTAGCAGATCCAAGAGGGCGTCTACTACACCAGCTTCAGCCATCAGTTCTGCACTTGAAATATCAGTCTTTTCATAAACTATAAGTGCATTCAGCGCAAGAGTAACAGTGCTCTCGACTGTTGAATGCAGCATCTTTACGAGAACCACCAGCGGAAGTTTGAAGTAGTAATCGGAGTTAGAGCATAGGACATTGCAGAGAACCATAGCGGCTGACTCCCACAAGGCAACAGGCGGTACAGGGTCATCTTGAACAATAACCTTTGCAAGCTCAAAAATACCACCAGCATCAGCAACTGCTTTTGGCCAGCTTAATGAGATATTTTCCAAAGCCCGAATTGCTGTCTGTTGCAAGTTCAATATACCAATGCCTGCGAGCTGCACAAGAGGCACTACTGCATTTTTCGTTGTTATATCCTTCTTAAAATGCTCTTGTGCAAGGAGATGAGATAATAACTCGGTTCCAAGTTGTTGGATAGCTTGAGCTGGGGATTCAAGAAAGGAAATGAGAGGCTCAATTACCTGGCTAGGAGAAAGATTCAGAACTGCAAGACTTTGTGGCTTCTCTAGAATGTTTACAAGAGCTTGCAAAGCACTGTGCTGTCCCCACAGTCCAAAATCTGACCGCAGTAAAACCATAAAGAGAGGTTCTACAATTTTTGCAGCAGCTGGGTTTTTTGAAATAGCACTACTATTTGTCAATATGCGGAAGAGTTCTGCAATAGTGGAGCATAAGGAACTCGATGCAGTTGGGAGCAGCTCAAGACAATTTTCTATTATGCCTGCTTTGACCATATCCATCTTGCGAGGAGTTCGGTCCTTACCCAACTTAATAAGTGCACAAATACTCGCATCAATGAGCCGCTGATTTGAGCCACAAACCAGATGAACTAGAAGATCAACAAGATCATACGCTGATGCAAGCTCCACCAGCTGCTCATCGTCCAACAACCTCTCAAAAGCACAAACTGCAGATTCCACAGCTTGTTCTGCATCAGATTGCATTAGCATTACTAGGGGCTCTATGCATTCAGAAGCAATTGGCAAAGCTCTGAATTTTGGATCACCAAAAAGTACAAAGCATAACTCGGCAGCATCGCTTTTCAGTTCCAAAGGAGAAGAAGAAGCAAGAATCTTATGTAGACTCCCAAGGGGATTCCCTTCTACATCAGCCATCAGTGATGCTTTTGAATCGCTTTCTGAGGTCAACTTAATCAAGGCGCTAACAGCAACTTGTTGTTCACTTTCTAATGCAGCACCAAGCATGTCAGCTAAAGGCTGAATGGCTTGAATAGATGCTTCAGAATCTCGGATGTTCTCAGCATCAAAAAGTTCATTTAAAGCCCTAGCAGCACTCAGCCTTGCACTTCTTGACCCCAAATGAAGAACAGCAATCAGTTGAATTGTGCAACTAACGGCTGCTTCATACCGGAGAAGGTCAGAATTGCTGAATAGTATTCTCAGTAGCTCAGAAACAGTAGCCTCAGTCAAGTCTTGAGGGCTCAGAGATAAGTACTTTGTTAGAGCCTCCAGCGCGCCAGTTTCGGCCATGATTAATTTGTTTGCATTATTACCATCTGCAAATTGAGTCAAGAGACGCACAGCCAATGGAGGTGCACCTGGTCTATCCGGAAGTGGTTTTAACAGATCTACCAGTAGAGGGATGGTCTTGCGCGCAGTGGAACCAATTCTCACGTCTTCAATTTCAAAAAGATATTCCAGGGCAACCTGATCAGGGTTTCTTTCCAATAAAAATTCTTCGGAGAGAGCAACAAGATTCGGCATATCTATTTCAATGTGACCAATCAAGCTCACTAAACCAGCAATTGCACCTGAATTAGCAATAATAAGATTTATTCCCTTGTCCCTCTGACAAACAAGACTAGCTATTGCCTGAGCAGCAAAAAATCGGTCTATCATTTCATCAGATTTCAGAAGATATGCAAGCAAGGGTATAAAACGCATGGTTGTTGGAGAGGATACTACGTCGGCATCTTGGAATAATATAGACAAAAGCAACGCACTGATCCACATGCCCTCTGCATCTTCAAACTCTGCCTGCCATAACAAATTTTTCTTCAGTTCGCTTAACCAAATAAAAACATAAAAAGAGCATGTCAACTGTCACTACTTCCAACTGGAATGGAACAAAGGTGACAATGAAGCAGTTACTTGGTTATCCTTTTCTTTATTTCTTTTTTTTAATTTTGATTTTCTTTACTTTCATATCTGTTGCCAAATATGAGAGGGTAAACTTGCATATTCAAGTGCTCGGTAAATTTTCCATTTAGCAACTCAAGTGGTTTCTAAAAAGATCCAGCATATGTCAAGACATAATAGTGATAAAGATCGCCTTAATGTGAATTGAAAGAGACAGAGAAAGCAGAAAATAACGGAAGATTAGAGATGGCACTTCCGACGAACTCGCTTTGATCGTGATCTAAACACAGGAAGTGGGACATAAATGCTGGCCCTAATTCCAGAAGCACGCAATTAATGCAGATAATACTTCCTAGCCATGTGAATAAGTCAGGTAAAAGAGATTCAACTGTTTTGAATTGTTTTACAGTACTGACCCCTGCAATCAGTCTATACCAAAGCCAACACAAAAGAAGAATGAACAGAGCCAAGGTCCATAAAATAAAAGCACTCAATAAAATTAGCCAATCAACACTTATTATTTCCAAGTCAAAACCAACCAAGTTCTTCGAAAAAAGGGGTGCAGCACAAAGCCCAATACTGCAACCAGGGGGTCAGGGGGAAGCATACACCACACGAGTGAGATTTGTATAAGGTCTACCTGTAGAGTGGAAGTGTGTCTAGCAAGCTTGTCGGCAAGGGCCTCAAGTCCCCCCGCTTCCACAACAGTGGACTTGCTATTTATATGAAATGATGTAATTATTGATAGCAGCCAAAGGGCAACAGTACCCCCCAAGACTGTTGCTGGATCAGGAACCTCAAACTCATTTTCTTCCCCAAATGGAGTCCTTTCAGTGAAACCCCTAGGGGTTCTGACTTCAATTTCTAAGGAAGAACAATTGGAGTTTTTCTTCATCATGTCAACTAACGCATATATAAGAGGTTTCAAGTATCCAGATGCATAAAGTGCATCCATTGACTGAACTTTATGTTCCTTGGCAGCACAAATGACCAATGCTGTCCCACCAACTCTTACTTCTAGACTGCTAGAATTCATTATTCTATCAGCCAATGCACCTATCGACCTGGATCTTGATACTAACAGGTCACCTAGCAGAATTGGTTGATCTCCACAAAGCCTGGATAAAATTTCTATTACTTTATCTTGGACTAGGGGAGATCCCTCACAGAGGTAATGTATAAGAGGCTCTAAACTAGACGGTACTTCAGCAAGGGCAGTCCATGGGTTGTACGACAAATGTGTGCCTTGTTTTGTCCTAGCAAGAAGTGCAATAGCATCTAAAGCATCTGCAGCATCAGTTCCATCTGCATTCATCGCTTTTAAGGATTCCGCAATAGCCAGAACAGCAAATCGACACTGAGCAGTTCCTATCAGTACATCTCCCACTGGAAAATGCATCAATAGCTGATGAAGCGCACGTGATGCATTTTTCTTACCTTCGAACGATCCTTCTCCTAAAACTCGGGTCAAAGCTGAAACAACATCTTCAGCCAGTGCTTCTGCAGCTATCTCTGGATCAGACAACAGATTGGCTAAAGCAGCTATTGCAGTCTCTGCAGAATCAATAGATGCAGTTTTGGCCAACTTAATTAGTGGTCTTACATCCCCTTCAGCAATATAAGGCATCTTGGTTGTAGATTTTGCTTTTGTTGGACGGGACAAAGCACCCAAGGCTCTAGCTGACTGTGTTGCAACAACTGGAGTATTGCTAGTCAAAAGCTTCATGCAAGGATTAACCACTTCATCTGTTGCGAGGCTATCACAAATATCATGTCGAGTGCTGAATATGTCAGCTAGGACAGAGGCAGCATATTCTTGAGTCTTTTCATTTGAGGAATTTAGAACTTTGACAAGTGACCTTAGCCCTTCGTTAGCAGCAGCCCCTTTACGCACAAGGTCATTCTGAGATGCCATGGTAAGCACATGACCTAACACCTTAATTATATGGGCCTTTGAGCTTGGTGAATCTCCCTTTAGTAATACTAGCAATTGATTTATGGTAGCCGAATCAGCAGTCGCGATTAGCTTTGTTAGGGTCCTAGCTGATGCTTCTTGCCCCTTTGGTCCACCATTTTTGAGAAGCCACAAGAACGAATGTATAGCTCCAGCACTTTCAACGCAGGCACGGATGTCTTCACTATGGCAGCACAGGTTATACATAACATGTGCTGCATCTTCCTTAGCCTTCTGAGACCCCATTTCTAGTAACTGAACAAGTGGCGGAATCCCACCAGCGGCAGTGATTGCCCACTTGCTGTCATCAACTTGGTCAGTTAGGATAGCAAGCATCTCAACAGCATACTCTTGATGTTGTTCACTGGATAACCCCAGCAGTGATATCAGTAACTGAATCCCTTCTCTCTTTCCAATTGCATCCCAGACACTCACATCATCACAACATAACTGTATCAGGGAGAGTATCAGATACTCTTGTACATCACCGCTGGCCATTGTTATGAGGCCCGTAAGAACCTTCTTAGATTCTGATTGGTGGACCAGATTTGACAGATAAGCATTGCCGTAAAGACTTGCCATGGCCTCAAGGAGACGTTCCTGGACCAACTTATTATCCCGTGGCTTTAGGAGCATTATTAGAATATTCTCAATCTTCGTTGCATCAAAAGGTTCTTCTTCTGCGTTGAGCTCAAAGACCATAAGAGCATAAGCAAGTGCCCCAATTATATCAGCAACAGGAGCAGCTAACCTTGGGGACTGAGAAAGCTCACCCAAATACAACACGAGGGCACACATTCCACCACATATATTGGATAAAGCTTTTATTGTGTGCCACTGGAGCATCTCCCCTCCTTCGCCTTGCATACATTCTTTGGAAGGAGCTACAACAGCCCCTATGAGAATTGGCACACCCTGTGAGTCAACAATAGCTTTCTTTGCTTTGGTTGATTTTAGAGAAAGAACCTCTAAAGCCTCAGCTGCACTGGCACGAACAGTTACATCATTTTTCTGATGTAAGAGGCTTAGGAGAGCTTTGATTGCTCCAGAATCAATTATTTTTGGAATGCTATCACCGAATGCCAACATCACTCGGGCCAATAGAGAAGCTGCATTTGATTGAGCTGAAGCATTATCAGAAGAAAGAAGTCCTACAATAATGTCAACCCCACCACCCTCAAGAGTTGCCTTCCAATGTCCATCTTTATCACCACAGAGATTTCTCAAAGCCCCAGTCACAAATCCTTCTACTGTTTTATCCTGCTTCTGTTTTGGATTAAGCTGCTCCCACAAAGTTGGTACTACACGTTCTGTAACAAATATTTTAGTGCCGATAGGATCATCCGAAAGTCCACTAGATGACACCTGAAAAATTGCTTCTGCAGCTGCCTTCCTTGCTTCAGTGGAATCCGACTTCAACAGTGAAAGTAGAGGTGGAATACATCCACCTAGAAGAACCTTCAACCGCAAGTCGTCATCTTTACATAATACACATAAGGTTGCAGCAACATTTACTTTTGCCAAAGGAGTGCCATTTCTCATAATGAATATGAATAGTGGCATTGCTTGGCCATGCGAACAAATAAGACCTCGTGCTTCCTTTCTTGCTTTGGATATGCCGAGCAAGCGTGCTGTAGTAAGTTCTTTTTCATGTGAAGAAGATTTATTACCATGCAGCTGCTCAATAAGTTCAGCAACCCTTGACATTGTCTTTTCCGGATCATCCATTTCAGCAGTTTCATTGGCCTCACTGGAAGTTTAAACAAAAAAAAGAGGGATAAATTCAGAAAAGCACAGCAGCCGGGAAGTAAAATCTACTTAACTTCAAGCAAAAAAGATAAAGAGTCGTGTGGAACAAATTTAAACCAACCCACAAGCAGCACATGGACATATCTAGCATGCACATGAACGGGGGGAACAGACCTGGTCTTCTGAGAAGAGGATGAAACCTTCCTGTCCCTCAATTCAGGGGAAGAAGATTTTGACATTGGCAACAAGACTCCACCTTGACACTTTTCTTGCTTCCTACAGAATGTGACTACCTTATGGTTAGTGTACGATTCAGTTTTGCTTGATCAATGCCAACTTAAGCCTAAAGAAAAGAGAAAATTCATTAAAGAAAGGGAAATGTGGATAAAGATTTGCTCTCTGCTCTGCTTCACCTGAAATGGAATCAGGGAGGAGCAAGAGGCAGGAGAGGAAGAAAAGTCATATATCTATATATATATGTGTGTGTGTGTATCCTCAAAACCTTCTCTAATTTGTGGCAACAAATGCCCCCAGAATTTTGGTCTAGTGATATGAACGCAGTACGTGAGGTGTGGGTTAGGTGTCAACACGGGTTCGAACTCAGCCGCAAACAAAAGTCTGGTATTTAAGTGGAGAAGGTCAGAGGAGCGGGCCAATTATCCATGGAGTTGCCAATGACCTTCGTGAGTTTCTCGGTTATCAAGAAAAATTATGGCTACAAAAAGATTCCAACTTTACACTCCTTTGCTCATTTTGATTTACAATAAAGAACCAACGCGAGGAAGCCATTTCCAAAATTATGAAAATGTTTCAAATTCCCAATCCAACATAATCCAACTAATCCATAGAAAACACACTTAACAAACTTAAACTTCAAGAAGCTAATAAAAAAGAATTATAAAAAACATGACAACTTTGCAGAATATACTTAAACAAACAAGTGCAACTTACTGCAGTCACAAAATTTCGTCTCAATGCTGCAAACTTGAGCTCCTCTGTTGAAGTTTAACTATTTAGAAGCTGGGAAAACCCCCAGATTTTCACCTAAAATCTTTATGTAAACATATTTATGTACAGAGCTGTACAAGATTTGAACCGATGGGGAAAGTAAAGCTTTTTGCAAAGAAATTCTGCATAAACCCCAAAAAGAAAAGATTAAAAAAGATTAAAAATCGTACCCAGATCTCCATTAATGACATGTATGTTCAGGTGAGTGAGATTCTTATAAATACGTATAAACGTATATGTATGTACTACATGCATATACAACAACAACAACATACCCAGTATAATCCCACAACTACATTACATACCCAGTATAATCCCACAACTACATGCATATACAATTTGGTAAATTGGGGATTAATTAAAATTGAGAAAAATTAATTAATAAAGCTGTAGAAAGGACAAGACAAAGAGATCAGATCAGAGGAAAGCATTCCAATGAAAATTTCAGAAAATGAGATGGAATGATAATATGTTTATGTATGTATATATTAGAGGATCAACCCATTATGACATGAAATAAATAACTTAATTTTTTTAATGGGAAAAAGTAATTCAATATAAAAAGAAAAGGTTCCAGAAAAATGCACCTTTTTGTGTGAAATTAACTGTTTCAGCAGAAGAAGAACATCATCTATGGAGGGAGACAAGGAAGCGTAGAGAGAGAAAATCTGTAAGAGAGAGAGAGATGGGAGAGTGAAGTCTGCTCTTTTGCTTTTTTCTTCTCTCTCTGTCTTTTTTCATTTTCTCTTGAGGTGTTTTTATAATTAACGTATTTATATTTCCTTTGTGTTAAAGTAACGAAGACTCTATACTAGTCCCGTCAACTAATGTATAATGCATGTTTATTGTAAATAATACTATTATCTTTTAATGAACATCCAAGAGGGAGTGTTATAAATATATTATATTATGGATGTTCATTTAGTACTCCGTTGTAAATAATCTTCCTGAAGAAGCTTATCCATATGAGACTCCACCGTAAATATGTTTATCCATTTAGTACTCTATTGGAAATAAGCTTCCTGAAGAAGCTTATCACTTCGGTACCCGGTTATGGATAAACATTACCCTAGGTAGAAGATTATCCATACCGGGTATAATAAGCTTATCCATTCAGTACTCCGTTATGGATAAACATTGCTCTCAGTAGAAGATTATCCATATCTGGTATAGTAGCAGCTTACACAGCAGCTTGCAGTAGCAGCTTGCAATAGCAGCTTACGCAGCAGCTTGTAGTAGTAGCTTACACAACAACTTCCTTTCTTCTATAAATAGAAGAGATTTCAGATCATTATGTACATCAGTTTGAATTCGAACAATATATCAGTTTCTCTCTATACTTGTCTTTACTTTACAGTCTTTATTTTATAACACGTTATCAGCACGAGACTCTGACATCTCGAGCAAATACTTTGAAAGTATTAGAGGTAAGAACTTTCTTTTCCTAAATAATGTCAAATCTTTCTAAACTTGAATTTGTAGCCCTGGATATATCAGGCAAAAGCTACATGTCTGGGTGCTTGATGCTGAAATTCATCTTGCTGCGATGTGTTTGGCAGACACCATCAAGGATAAAAATCAGGCATCAAACCAAGACCGTGCCAAAGCAATGATATTCCTACGCCATCACCTTGATGAGGGCCTGCAAATGGAATATCTCACTATTAAAGATCCAGTCATACTGTGGAATAATTTGAAAGATAGATATGACCACCTGAAGATGGTCGTTGTTCCACAGGCACGTTATGATTGGACTCATCTAAGGCTACAAGATTTTAAATCTATCAGTGAGTATAATTCTGCTATGTTCAGAATTATTTCCCAATTGAAATTATGTGGTGATAATATTACTGATCATGATATGTTGGAGAAAACTTTCACCACTTTTCATGCCTCGAATATGCTCCTGCAGCAGCAATATCGAGAGATGGGATTTAAAAAGTATTCTGAACTTATCTCACATCTTCTTATAGCAGAGCAACATAATGGGCTATTAATGAAAAATCATGAAAGCCGACCTATTGGTTCTTGTCCATTCCCTGAAGTGAATGAGACGAACTTCCACCAAGCTAAACGTGGAAGAGGTCGTGGCCCCAGTCGTGGTCATGGCCGTGGTCGGGGAAGAAACCCCAATCATGGTAATAATAATGCACCAAAGAAGCCTCCTCACCACCAGCAGTGGAAAAGGGAAGGAACAAAAGCATAAAGCGGTGCAAGCGCCAAATGCAGAAAATGCATGCTATAGATGTGGAGGAAAAGGGCACTGATCACGTACCTGTCATACGCCAAAGCACCTGGTTGAGCTTTATCAAGCCTCCCTGAAGAAGACAGAAAAATGCTGAAGCAAATTTTATTTCTGAAGATAATTTAGACTTCATGCATTTGGATGTAGCTGATTACTTTGCACTCCCAGAAGGAGAAACAAGTCATGTAATCGGTAGTGAATTTGTAGAAATGTAAATATTTTAATTTTTGTTGTTTGTAATAGATAGTATGGTTATGTAATTGTTGCACATAAATAAAAGTTATGCTTTGATAATGATGTTTACTATAATATATTTTATTTATGTTATTTTGAAGAATATGGATAACCTTCAAATTATGTTTGGATCAAAGACAAATCATGAAGATATTTGTGTTATTGATAGTGGAACAACTCATGCCATATTCAACGATCAGAAATACTTTTCTTATTTGCATAAGGAAAAAGCAAATGTTTCAACAATTTCTGGTAATATAAGTTTGATTGAAGGCTCCGGAAGAGCCATAATATTTCTGTTTAAGGGAACAAAGCTTATTATAGACAATGCATTGTTCTCCTCCAAGTCCCGAAAAAACTTGTTGAGTTTTATAGATATCCGCCGAAATGGGTATCATGTTGAGACAATAGATGAAATGAACAGGGAATATCTTTGTATTACAAAGAATATTTCTGACCAGAAATGCATTGTAGAAAAGTTACCAACTTTATCTTCTGGCTTATACTATTCAAAAATTAGTATAATTGAAGCACACTCTATCGTAAACCAGAAGTTTACGGATTCAAATACTTTTGTGCTTTGGCATGGCCATTTGGGCCATCCCGGATCAATAATGATGAGACGAATTACTGAAAATTCGAGTGGGCATCCATTAAAGAACTTGAAGATTCTTACAAATGACGAATTTTCTTGTGATGTTTATTATCAAGGAAAAATGATCACTAGACCATCACCAATGAAGGTTGGTATTGAATTCCTTGCCTTTTTAGAGCGTATACATGGGGATATATGTGGACCTATTCACCCACCAAGTGGGTTGTTTAGATATTTTATGGTCCTAATAGATGCATCTTCAAGATGGGCTCATGTGTTCCTACTATCATCTCGCAACCTGGCGTTTGCAAAGCTATTAGCCCAAATAATTCGATTAAGGGCACAATTCCCATATTATCCTATAAAGGCTATTCGCCTTGATAATGCCGGAGAATTCTCATCTCAAGCTTTTGATGATTATTGTCTATCCGTTGGGATAAAAGTTGAACATCCTATAGCTTATGTTCATACTCAAAATGGCCTTGCAGAGTCATTTATTAAACGCCTGCAATTGATAGCAAGACCACTACTTATGAAAACAAAATTGCCCACTACTGCTTGGGGCCATGCTATCTTGCATGCAGCATCACTTATCCGTCTCAGACCGACACATTATAATAAATATTCTCCGTCACAATTAGTTTTTGGTCATGAACCAAATATTGCCCATCTACGAATTTTCGGATGTGCTGTATATGTGCCAGTAGCACCACCACAACGTAGTAAGATGGGACCACAAAGAAGGATAGGAATATATGTTGGGTTTGAATCACCCTCTATTATTCGCTATCTTGAACCATTAACAGGAGATTTATTTACTGCTCGATTTGCAGATTGTCGGTTTGATGAAACAAATTTTCTACAATTAGGGGGAGAGAAAAAGGAAATCAAAAGAGAAATTGTGTGGAAAATTTCATCATTATCTCACTTTGATCCCCGTACCCCTATATGTAATCAGGAGGTCCAGAAGATCATCCATTTACAGAATATAGCAAATCAAATGACAGACGCATTTACTGATTTGAAAAGGATAACTAAGTCACATATCCCAGCAGAGAATGTGCCTATCCGAATTGATGTCCCAGTAGGACCATCTACTAGCATGAGAGATAGTGAACCTAAAGCACGCCTGAAGCGTGGTAGGCCTTTGGGTTCTAAGGATCGAAATCCTCGAAAAAGAAAATCGACAAATGATCAAAACGATACTATGAAGGGATCTCCTGAAGAGACCCAAAATCTGATTAGTTCTGAGATTCCTGAAGAAATTAATGAACCCGAAGCTCATGTGAGTGAGGAACTTTTAATAAGTTCGATCGGTGATGAGATTAATTTAAATCGATCTGAAATAGTGGTGGACAATATTTTGCATATAATGTTGCACTTAATATTATGCAAGATAGTGAGGATCTTGAATCTCGATCTATCGAAGAATGTCGACAAAGATCTGATTGGCCAAAATGGCAAGAGGCAATTCAATCGGAATTGAAGTCACTTGCTAAAAGAGAGGTCTTTGGACCAGTAGTCCAAACATCTGCTGGTATAAAACCAGTTGGTCATAAATGAGTTTTTGTGCGAAAAAGGAATGATAAAAATGAAGTTTAAAGATACAAAGCTCGCCTTGTTGCACAAGAATTCTCACAACGACCTGGAATCGATTTTGATGAAACATATTCACCTATTATGGATGCCATAACATTTCGATATCTCATCAGTTTAGCACTACATGAAAAGCTTGAAATACATCTAATGGACGTAGTTACAGCTTATCTGTACGGTTCACTTGATAATGAAATTTATATGAAAATCCCTGAAGGATTTAAACTGCCTAAAGCAAAATCTCAGGAAATGTATTCAATCAGATTACAAAGATCTTTGTACATTTTAAAACAATCTGGGCGCATGTGATATAATCGCCTTAGTGAATATTTGCTGAAATAAGGTTACATAAATGATGTTATTTGTCCATGTATTTTTATAAAGAAAATGACATCAGAATTTGTTATACTTGCTGTTTATGTTGATGACATAAATCTTGTTGGAACTCTAGAAGAGCTCCAAAAGGCAATTGAATATCTTAAGAAAGAATTTGAGATGAAAGATCTTGAAAAAATAAAACTTTGTCTTGGATTGCAAATTGAACATTTAGCAGACGGGATCTTTATCCATCAATTTGCCTATACAGAAAGGGTCTTAAAACGCTTTTACATGGACAAAGCGCACCCATTGAGTACATCAATGGTTGTTCGATCACTTGAAGTGAATAAGGATTTGTTCCGACCTCCAGAAGAGGACGAGGAACTCCTTGGTCCCGAAGTACCCTATCTCAGTGCAATTGGTGCACTAATGTATCTTGTTAATGCTACAAGGCCTGACATAGCATTTTCTGTTAATTTACTAGCAAGATATAGTTCTTCTCCTATACGGAGACATTGGAACGGGATTAAGCATATATTGCGATATTTAAAGGGAACTCTTGATATGGGTTTGTTTTATGCTAACAAAGATAGTGCAGACCTTGTTGGTTATGCAGATGTAGGTTATTTATCTGATCCTCATAAAGCTCGATCTCAAACCGGCTACGTATTTACATATGAAGGTACTATCATATCATGGCGCTCCACAAAGCAATCTATTGTTGCTACTTCTTCAAATCACGCTGAGGTAATAGCTATTCATGAAGCAAGTAGGGAATGCGTATAGTTGAGATCAATAATTCATTTTATTATGTGGTTTGGAATGTGAGAAAAGACCCATAATTTTATACGAAGACAATGCTGCATGCATAGCCCAATTGAAGGGAGGATTTATAAAAGGAGATAGAACGAAGCACATTTCACCAAAATTATTCTACACACACAATCTTCAGAAAAGTGGTGACATTGATGTGCAACAAATCCGTTCAAGTGATAATCCAGCAGATTTATTCACTAAATCTTTGCCAACTTTAACTTTTGAGAAGATGGTATACAAGATTGGAATACGGAGACTCAAATATTTGAAACAAGGTTTTTATTAGGGGAGTAAAATACGCGATGCACTCTTTTTTCCTTACTAAGGTTTTTTCCCATGGGGTTTTCCTTATAAGGTTTTTAATGAGGTACCTAGCAATGCGTATTACTAAATATGTGTACTCTTTTTCCTTCACTAGGATTTTTTCCCACGTGATTTTTCCTAGTGAGGTTTTAATGAGACACATTATCTTTTAGTGAACATCGAAGGGGGAGTGTTATAAATATATTATATTATGGATGTTCATTTAGTATTCCGTTGTAAATAATCTTCCTGAAGAAGCTTATCCATATGAGACTCCACCGTAAATATGTTTATCCATTTAGTACTCTATTGGAAATAAGCTTCCTGAAGAAGCTTATCACTTCGGTACCCGGTTTTGGATAAACATTATCCTAGGTAGAAGATTATCCATATCGAGTATAATAAGCTTATCCATTCAGTACTCCGTTATGGATAAACATTGCTCTCAGTAGAAGATTATCCATATCTGGTATAGTAGCAGCTTACACAACAGCTTGCAGTAGCAGCTTACACAGCAACTTGTAGTAGCAACTTATATAGCAGCTTGTAATAGCAGCTTACACAGCAGCTTGTAGTAGCAGCTTATACAGTAGCTTGCGCAGCAGCTTACACAGCACCTTTCTTTCTTCTATAAATAGAAGAGATTTCAGTTAATTATGTACATCAGTTTGAATTCGAATAATATATCAGTTTCTCTCTATACTTGTCTTTACTTTACAGTCTTTATTTTATAACATATATTTCCTTTTGATTAACGATTCTACTTTTTTGTCTATAATTCACAATTTTAAGAAGAAGAAAAACCGGCGAAGTGCAGCAATAGCCACTTTAAGGCCGCTATTTAAAATATATTCACAATTTATAATGTATTTAAATATTAGCCAATTCACCCAAACTTCACGACTAAGTATCCTAAACTTAAAAATTAAGGGCTTAGTATCCTGAATTTTTGAGCTGCTAATTTGAAATTCAGGACATAAGATTCGAACTTTAGGACACAATGTCCTGAAGTTTGAGCGAAATTGACTAATCTTTAAATACATTGTAAATTGTGAATATATTGTAAACGACATGCTTAAAAGTGGCTACCTAGTGTCATTTCCGCCAAAAGAAAACATCCATTAATATATATATACACATACTATATAATAATATACACATTATTTTATATCATTGGATTTGTATCATACAAGACACTTTTTGAGATTATTTTGGATATAATTATTGTATACGGTAAAATTGGAGGGTCCAATTTCCATCGTTACGACGCCTCGTAAGCACATCTCGAAGGCTCGAGACCACGGTTGAGTTTCATCCCTCGGGAGCAATCGACGCTCGACCTCGGGGCAGTATTAGACCGACGGATACAGAGAGTAAGTGGGGAGTTCCCAAGGCGTGTTGCTAGAACCGACAAAGTCTGTCAGGCTAGGCTAAGCTCGCATCATGGCATTGACTAGTTGTATCATCTCCATATATTTGTAATTAATGTCTTTTGTACTATGTTGGGATTCCCCTCATATATAAAGGGGATCCTTATCATTTTGTAATGATCTGCTGCTCAAAACTAAATACACAAGAACATTCTCTCTGCTTTCTAACATATCCTCTTGATCTCATTACTTCATTTATTGCTTATATTATTGTGTTCTATTTATTGTTTATCATTTATTGTTTATTATTCGCCATAAAGAGTCGTCATTGATTTTATTCTAACTGTTAGTCTGTATCGACCGCCCTCAGCGGACATCGGACTCGACCTCGAGGCCCCGAATAAGCAATCTCGAGGCCCCGATGACAGCGATTCAATTTGGTTAATATTTCATTTTTAAGCTCTTACCTTGATTTCGAGTATCTCACTTAACATTTATTGCCCTAACAACTAGCATAAAAATAGATCACGTATTTTTAGAACCACTAAATCAAATTTAATTGTTATTACCATTTTTACGATAAACAATTATATTCATTTTTCTTTTTATGGTTGAATGAAACAACATATGCGTTAAGCATAAAAGAATTGTTCTTCTTACAATAGAATTAGGAAAGAGTAGTCTTTTGTATTAAACATCCTCAAGTAGTATTTTAATTAATTGCAAGATTTAGATTAAAAACGTTGTTCTCGAGTTTTATATATCAAATTCTTGAGTTTAATTTCTAAATGCAAATTCATTTAAATCCTACCTAAGTTTAAAAAAAAATAGTCTACGTAGTGATATGTTAAGTCTAAGTAGCCCCACTAGGAGTGAAGTCAAACGGAAGAAGGAATGATTAGTTCCACACAAATTAATACAATATCTCCTAAGCACGAGATGTCACTCATGCAAATTCAAGCGCCCGAGCCATACAGCTCTAAGATCAAGTTTGGAACTCAAGCACGAGCTAGTGGTTGTGGGTGGATAGACCAGCAAACACAAATTAAATCCGTAGAATGTGGAAATCAAATTAATTTGAAACTAAGTTATTATTCCCTTTCCTTACCAACAAAATAAACAAATGCATTTGGTTTCATATTTTTAGCTGACTTAACTTGCCTTTTAATTAGATAGCAGTATTTCCAATCCAAGCTAAAATGGTATATGTTCATGATTATATTATTTGAATGTTCAACTAGGGAATAAAATTGATGACGCGTAATTAACCTTATCTCCTATTTACCATTCATAAAGAGGTGACATATATCACCAAAACAATTTCTCCTTAAACATAATAAAGCCTAATATTTGTTGTCGGTGTCATACCATGCACTGACTATACTCGATCCGTCTATTTTACGAGGCAAAGTTTGAATATATACAAAATTTAAGAAAGAAATATTTTTTTTTTAAAACTTATGGTCTAAAATATGTAATATATATTCGTGTAGCTATAAGTCATTGTTAGGATATATACTATTTGTTGAGTTTTGGATTGTTGAGTTTTTGTTTAAGATGAAATAGTCTTAAAATGAGAGTGAATGAGAAATGGGATTTGGATTTGGATTTGGATTTGGATTTGATCAAATGATCGATCGATTGATTAATTATTTGGACCAAATTTATTTGTTAATAGTGAATATTAACGTGATATAATCCGTGTTTGTAATGGATGTTTTTCAATCCATGTATTGTGTTGCACCAAGAAAGCAACAAGATGCCTAGTGCACCTCCCACCATGGCCAAGTGCTCCTCCCACCAAGCAAGTGTTCATTCCACCATGTAAGTGCTTCCTCCATCCTAATGCTTGTTCCCCCATGTAGGGGGCGGATTTCTCTCACACGACTGCTATAAATAGAGCAGAAGTTATAGAGAAAGAAGAACACACCGGAAAAAAACACTCGAAACACTCAGTATACAATTAATATACACTCAAACTACACTCTGTATACACTGGAAAAACGAATTGCAATCTGATATCCTCTTCAGTAAGAATTCAACATCGTCTATACATTGCATTCCTTCCTCTCAGAATTTCCATTCGACTTCTGAGTTCTCCTCCCTTTTTCTGCATTATTTTAAAACTACAAACAAAGCAACTGTAAGTGTGATTTGCTGCCGAACTTTGCGTTCGCTGAAATACTGGGGTTTGAAGTACCGCTACACCAGTGTGTAATTCATTCTATCCTGGGAGGAAATAATCCATAACCTTGGGTACTAGGAGGAGATTAAATTCCTTAAGGAAACACTGTGAATTCAGTGGGCTCGAATTAATTTTTGTTTCAATTATATCATTTATATTTACGTATGTTACTGCTGTAGGTAGCTTATAAAGAGGATAATATATATCTAAGAGTGGAAAAGTTAAAACTTGATCTTCCATCATTCCATATTTATACCAGATAAGAAGTACTATACAGGAAACAACAACAACAAGCTTAAGGAATTTAATAATTGTAATTTCTTTATTTGTGTTACTTTTATTATTCTGGAAACTTAAAACCTTTGTGGTTTTGTGTACTCCTATTTGGAGAGTAAAGCCTTCGTGGTGTTTTGTGGAGATTAAAATCTACGTGATTTTTCACTCCAGTTTTAAACGTTTATTAAACGTTTGTTTGTGTCATTTTTATAGTAAAAATGGCGAATGACGGAAATCAAGCTATTCCGATGATGACTGCCAACGCATCAACAAGTCGAACTCCGGCGTTGGCACCGACAGAGAAACCCAGAAAATTTTTCGGGATGGATTTCAAGCGCTGGCAGCAAAAGATGTTCTTCTGCTTGACTACGTTATGTCTACAGAAGTTCATCAAGGAAGATGTTCCTGATCTTCCAGATGAAACTCCAGAGAATGAAAGCTTTCTCGTGATTGAGGCATGGAAGCATTCTGACTTCTTGTGCAGGAATTATATTCTTAGCGGACTGGAGGATAATCTGTATAATGTATACAGTGGCATGGAGACGTCAAAAGAATTGTGGAATGCATACAAAACTGAAGATGCCTGAAGATGTCGGGATGAAGAAATTCGTCGCTGCAAAATTTTTGGACTACAAAATGGTAGATAGCAAGTCTGTTATTACCCAAGTCCAGGAGTTACAAGTGATTATTCATGATCTACTTGCTGAAGGTATATTTCAAATGAATGCTAATGTTGAAAGTAAAATTTTTAGTAATTTTACTAACGGAATTTTCGCTGAAGGTATTGTCATCAATGAGGCATTCCAAGTAGCAGCAATAATTGAGAAGTTGCCTCCATTGTGGAAGGACTTTAAAAATTATTTGAAACACAAACGAAAGGAGATGTCCCTTGAAGATCTCATTGTTCGATTGAGAATCGAAGAGGACAATAAAGCTGCTGAAAGGAGAGGCCGTGGAAATTCAACAATAATGGGAGCAAATATTGTTGAAGATAACAAAAAGAGAAAGAAGGCTTCTGGTCCCAAATACAACCCAAGCAAGAAGCGGTTCAGTGGAAACTGCTACAACTGTGGGAAAATCGGACACAAATCTACGGAGTGTCGTGCTCAGAAGAAAGACAAGCAAAGGGGTCAAGCAAACATGGTAGAAAAGCATGATGATGTTGATGACTTGTGCGCCATGCTTTCTGAATGCAACCTGGTAGGAAACCCAAAGGAGTGGTGGATTGATTCTGGAGCCACTCGCCATGTTTATGCTGTGAGGGAAGCATTTTCTACATATGCTTCTGCTGGACCCCAAGAGACGCTCTCTATGGGAAATGCTGCTACAACAAACATTGAAGGATACGGTAAGATATTTCTCAAGATGACTTCTGGCAAGGTCATGACTTTGAACAACGTCCTTCATGTTCCCGAGATTAGGAAGAACTTAGTCTCTACTGGACTTCTTGTAAAGCACGGTTTCAAGTGCATTTTTGTATCTGACAAGGTAGTGATTAGTAAGAATGAAATGTTTGTAGGAAAAAGGTTACCTTACTGAGGGCCTTTTCAAGCTGAATGTAATAGTTGTTGAAACTAATAATAAAACTTCAGCTTCTTCTTACTTACTTGAGTCAAATGATTTATGACATGTACGTTTGGGTCATGTCAATTATAAAACCTTGCGAAAAATGATTAACCTGGAAGTATTGCCTAAGTTTGAATGCGAAAAATCAAAATGTCAAATATGTGTGGAATCTAAGTATGTTAAACATCCTTATAAGTCGGTTGAAAGGAATTCAAATCCTTTAGACTTAATTCACACAGATATTTGTGACATGAAGTCAATACCATCTCGCGGTGGAAAGAAGTATTTCATAACTTTTATTGACGATAGTACTCGATATTGCTATGTTTACTTACTTAATAGTAAAGATGAAGCAATAGACGCATTCAAGCAATACAAAAATGAAGTTGAAACGCAACTTAACAAGAAAATCAAAATGATAAGAAGTGATAGGGGTGGTGAATATGAATCTCCTTTTGAACAAATATGTTTAGAATATGGAATTATTCATCAAACAACAGCCCCTTACACGCCCCAATCCAATGGGATTGCGGAAAGAAAGAATCGTTCATTAAAGGAGATGATGAACGCATTGTTGATAAGTTCTGGTTTGCCACAGAACTTGTGGGGGAAACTGTTCTTACGGCCAGCCGAATACTAAATCGAGTACCCCATAGCAAAATACAATCCATTCCATATGAAAAATGGAAAGGAAGGAAGCCCAACTTGAATTATTTTAAAGTGTGGGGGTGTTTGGCAAAAGTGCAAGTTCCTAAACCCAAAAGGGTAAAAATAGGGCAGAAAACAGTTGATTGTGTTTTCATAGGATATGCGACTAATAGTAAAGCATATCGATTTCTGGTTCATAAATCAGAAAATCCCGACATTCATAATAATACTGGTTATAGAATCAGATAATGCCGAGTTCTTTGAAAATATATATCCGTATAAAAAGGAATGCGAGTCGATTGGTGAAGGATCTAAACGACCTCGGGAAGAAACAAAAGAAAGTACATTTAATCAGGGGGATCCAAGACGTAGTAAACGTCAAAGAACGTCTACTTCGTTTGGACCAAATTTTGTGACTTTCTTATTAGAAAATGAGCCTCGAACATTTAAAGAAGCTATGTCTTCTTCGAAATCATTGTTCTGGAAAGAGGCAGTCAATAGTGAAATAGAATCCATATTGAACAACCATACATGGGAATTGGTTGATCTTCCTCCTGGAAATAAACCTTTGGGTTCTAAATAGATTTTTAAGAGAAAAATGAAAGATGATGGCACTATTGATAAATTTAAGGCAAGACTTGTTGTCAAAGGGTATAGACAATGAGAAGGTCTTGACTACTTTGATACATACTCCCCAGTTACAAGGATTACGTCTATACGGATGTTAGTAGCATTAGCTGCAGTGTATGGTCTTGAAATTCATCAAATGGATGTTAAAACGACCTTCTTAAATGGAGAGTTGGAGGAAGAAATTTACATGGAACAACCTGAACGGTTTGTGGTTCCAGGTAAAGAAAATTAAGGTATGTAGACTTGTTAAGTCCCTTTACGGACTAAAACAAGCACCCAAACAATGGCATGCGAAATTTGACCAAACAATGTTGTCAAATGGTTTTAAGATAAATGAATGTGATAAATGTGTGTACATTAAAATGTTCCAAATCACATAGTCATTGTTTGCCTATATGTGGATGATATGCTGATAATGAGTAATAACATTGCCAACATAAATGCTACTAAGCGTATGCTAACTAGCAAGTTTGATATGAAGGACTTGGGAATTGTGGATTTAATTCTGGGGATTAAGATCCAAAAAACTCCTCGAGGTCTGGCATTGTCACAATCTCATTATATTAAGACAATACTTGAAAAATTCAAGCACTTGGGCTTTAAAGTTGCAAAGACTCCAATTGACATAAATCTTGCACTAGCAAAGAATAAAGGCCAAAACATATCACAATTGGATTATGCTCGTGTGTTGGGATGCTTAATGTACATCATGAATTATACACGACCAGATATAGCTTGTGCTATAATTAAACTAAGTCGATACACGAGCAATCCAGGTCAATCTCATTGGATGGCAATGAAACGAGTTTTGGGATACTTAGAACATACCCAAAACTTTGATTTGCACTACAGTAAATATCCTGCGGTGATTGAAGGATATTGTGATGCAAGTTGGATCACCGGTTCAACTGATTCGAAGTCCACAAGTGGATATGTATTCACTATTGGTGGAGGAGCGGTATCTTGGAAGTCGTCCAAACAAACATGTATTGCCCGCTCTACAATGGAGGCTGAGTTCATAGCCTTAGATAAAGCCGGTGAAGAAGCTGAATGGCTCCGGAATTTCTTGGAAGACATTCCATTTTGGCCCAAACCTTTGGCACCAATATGCATACACTGTGATAGCCAAGCGGCAATTGGAAGGGCTGGGAGCGTTATGTATAACGGTAAATCTCGTCATATACGACGAAGACATAAAACCGTTAGGCAACTTCTCTCTAGAGGAATTATCACGATTGACTATTGTAAGCACGTGATTTTTGCCGGATCCACTTACAAAAGGACTAACTAGAGAGGTAGTTGAGAAATCATCGAGGGGAATGGGACTATGGCCGAGAACAAGTTATTGTGGCGGTAACTCTACCTAGAAGACTGGAGATCCCAAGATCTAGGTTCAAGGAGATCAAACAAAGTCATTAATGATGGTTTAACATTGTCAACAAAATTGTTTAGTCCATTCTCGTGATAAGACAATGTTCAGTACCAAGGATCAAACATTAAGGTTTTTTAATGATTTCTAAATTTGATATAGGGTATATCAAATAGTGTATCTACGGATGACACGTTTAGGAATCACCTATGTAAGTGTGAAGTGTTAGCTGCTTCAAGGAGAATTTTACAAGGCCAATTCTCTACGCACTTATGAAACCAGGCAGTGTTCATGGCTGAAACGAACACAACAATGAGAACCAAAGACGGTTAAGGGATTGATTGTGTGACTTATGGTTGTCTAGGTATACACTAAAGTTTGACGGTTCAAAGATATCAAATCTACCGATTGACCGAGTATATTCGACATAAGTTCACTACGGAAAGTTCAAAGGGAAACCTACTTATCCAGATGCAATTAATTCTTGCTTGCAAATCACACAAGTTTTTCATGCATACTTCCGCGATATAGCCATTCCCCATTCATGTGGGAGATTGTTGAGTTATGGATTGTTAAGTTTTTGTTTAAGATGAAATAGTCTTAAAATGAGAGTGAATGGGAAATGGGATTTGGATTTGGATTTGGATTCGGATTTGATCAAATGATCGATCGATTGATTAATTATTTGGACCAAATTTATTTGTTAATAGTGAATATTAACGTGATATAATCCGTGTTTGTAATGGATGTTTTCCAATCCGTGTATTGTGTTGCACCAAGAAAGCAACAAGATGCCTAGTGCACCTCATACCATGGCCAAGTGCTCATCCCACCAAGCAAGTGTTCATTCCACCATGTAAGTGCTTCCTCCATGATATCCTAATGCTTGTTCCACCATGGAGGGGGTGAATTTCTCTCACACGACTGCTATAAATAGAGCAGAAGTTGTAGAGAAGGAAGAACACACCGGAAAAAAATACTCGAAACACTCAGTATACAATTGATATACACTCTATATATAATTTATATACACTCTATATACACTCAAACTACACTCTGTATATAATTTATATACACTCTATATACACTCAAACTACACTCTGTATACACTGGAAAAACGAATTGCAATCTGATATCCTCTTCAGTAAGAATTCAACATCGGCTATACATTGCATTCCTTCCTCTCAGAATTTCCATTCGACTTCTGAGTTCTCCTCCCTTGTTCTGCATTGTTTTAAAACTACAAACAAAGCAACTGTAAGTGTGATTTGCTGCCGAACTTTGCGTTTGCTAAAATACTGGGGTTTGAAGTACCGCTACACCAGTGTGTAATTCATTCTATCCTGGGAGAAAATAATCCATAACCTTGGGTACTAGGAGGGGATTAAATTCCTTAAGGAAACACTGTGAATTCAGTGGGCTCGAATTAATTTTTGTTTCAGTTATATCATTTATATTTACGTATGTTACTGCTGTAGGTAGCTGATAAAGAGGATAATATATATCTAAGAGTGGAAAAGTTAAAACTTGATCTTCCATCATTCCATATTTATACCAGATAAGAAGTACTATACAGGAAACAACAACAACAAGCTTAAGGAATTTAATAATTTTAATTTCTGTATTTGTGTTACTTTTATTATTCTGGAAACTTAAAACATCATATATTAGTATGCATCATTTTCTTATATAGCGGATGATTTAGTGTATAGAGTTTAGCTTATACACAAAAGATTAAATCACCGGTTCTTATAAGTATAAAGTTTGAGTTCACAATCTAATGATGAAATTGAGCAAGTCATAATAGATAATTGTAGCACAAGATTAAATATAATTTCTCTTGATTATGGGAATGGTTTAATTCCACCTTATTGTGATAGTACATTTTGTATGTATTGAACGGACCGAGTTGAGATAAGTATTTTATACTGACTTAATAAAATAAACTCCCCAACCACTAAATGTAATTATATTCTTAATCTTGACATAATTTTTATTAGTTGTGTATATTATTATTGTTTTAATTTATTAAAAGGTGAGATCTTTTCGTTGGTCAATATGCCTAGTAATTTGGATAATAATAATGTACATTGGCGAAGTAATAGTTAGTTGATGGATCCATGTCTTGGTTTAGAGATTGATGATACACCTTTATAAACGCTTATAAGTTTTCATGTGTAAACTCAGCCAGTGGATTTTGTATCCAATACATGAATAAAGTTAAGCGAAAGTCTAAAGGAAATAATCAACAAATTAAATCGTCAGTAATTTAATTTAATTGATTAGTATCTGAATCTTAATATGGGGAGTTAAATAAGATTTAAAGGATGAATTTCGAAATTGAATAAAGAGTGCAATTACAAATTTTAATGGAATAATTTGTTATTAATTATGGTGGATATTAATTTCGAAAATTAGAAATTAATTCCATAACTAGAAGCCTTGTTAATTAAATTATGTGGTCCCTGCTATACCTAAATAATAGAAAATAAAAGAATCCTTTTCTGGTATAAAGAAAAGCCTAACAGATTTTAAAAAAGGGTTTTAGCCCTTAAAATTTATGCTATAAATATATAAGGTTTTCCACCTAAATCAAGAAGAGGAGGTGGCCGAAAATTTCAACCTTTTTCGTAAAAAATTTCGCCCACACGAAATTACTATTTTCGAATATTATTTGGGTGATAGAGTAGAAGACTGTAGAACGTTCGGAGATCGTGATCGTGTGGGTGGTGGAGATTTCATTGAGATGATGCGAAACTGAAGGCTCACGTGACTGAAGAGTTATGCTCACGCTTCAAGAGATAACTCGTGAAGTCCCGTATATACTAATTGTCTATATTAAATGTGATTTTGATATTAGGATTGCTTCCGCTGCTTATAATAATCCATCAGTCATCTCATTAAGAATTAAATGACACGTTTAAAATTAAATTATTTATAAAATGAGAAAGTTGTCATTCTTTTTAGAGTAAATTAATCGAAAAATATTGTCACATAACGTGAAACAGAGGTAAAACAGTTAGACCTCTCCATAATAACCATCATCTATAACAGCTCTTCACTATAATGGCTAAGTTTCCTTTGGAACCCGATCACACCCTATTCTATTACTAAAAAGGATAAGTGGTCACTGCAAATATAATACGATCTAGAGTTCGGAGTCGAATCCCACTCAGAACTAAGGCTTAGTTACAACTGTTCAATATCACTGAGAAACACAAGTTCAAACAATCTTCTAGTTATAAAAATTACATGATTTTATTTTAAACTAATTAACTAATAAATACTAAAAAGTGGTAAAATTATCAACTAACGAGTATGAAGTTGGAGAAAGGTTAATGAAGCCTAGAGTTATGATTTTCTCAATTGCTAGAATCATTCCCGCTATGTCTCCTATAATTTTGCCGATGTATTTGTCACGATCCCAATTTCCCTCCGTGGGATATCGTGACGGCACCTAGTCTCTCAGACTAGGTAAGCCTATCAAACATGCAGAAATAACTGAATTAATAATTTAAAGTCTTAAATCTTAACAACTCAATACATATGCAAATTTTCCAAAACCCGGCGAAATACAAGTCACAAGCTTTAAGAAGTAACACTAAATATCTCTATACATCAGAGTCTAACAAGGATAAGGAAATAACATAACATAGGTAGAGGGGGACTCCGAGGCCTACGGATGCTGGCAGATATACCTTGAAATCTCCACATACGGACTTAGCTCACCGACCTGGTCTGGTAGGAAGTACCTAGATCTGTACAAAAGATGTGCAGAAGCGGAGAATGAGTACACCACAACGGTACCCAGTAAGTGCCAAGCCTAAATGTCACGACCCAAATCTACCATGTTGTGATGGCGCCTATCGTGGTACTAGGCAAGCCGACACACTAACAAAACTAATCAATATATTCATTCTTAAGATAAAATCAAAGCTATTTAATAATAAACCTCCATAAAGTGATTAAATCAAAACAACAGTGCGGAAATAAAGCCCGATAATCGGGCTGTCACTAGTCATGAGCATCTACAAAGGACTGTCAGATAACACTAAGACATTTACAGACTGGAGAACAACTAATAAAAATCTATAGGAAGACATGAGGGAGAAGAGCAGGGCTACGATCGCCGTGCAGCTACCTTACTAACTCCAACAGATCCGTGACGGATGAAAACAACACTCACTAGCACGTCCAGCAATCCCTGGATCTGCACACAAGGTGCAGGGAGTAATGTGAATACGCCAACTCAGTAAGTAATAAAAGTAAATAAAGACTGAGTAGTAGTGACGAGCAGTAAAACATATACAGTTCATATCACGAAATCTCAGTAGAACACAACATGCTTTTAAATCAGTATATGAATCAAATCATCTCGTTTAAAAATCCAGTTTTCGGCAAAAATCATTTGAAGATGTGTAAAAACCATTTAAAACATCTTTCAGCAGTTTCCAAACAGGGTGCTGAAACAGTGAGTAAAAATGATAAAACCATAGTTGGCCCCTCGAGCAAAACTCACTCATAAACAGCCCATCGGGCAACATAAATCATAAAACAGCCCATCGGGCAACATAAATCATAAACAGCCCATCGGGCAACATAAATCATAAACAACCCCTCGGGAAATCATCACTGTAACTCATATACATCCCTCAGGCATACCTCACAATCACTCGTAAACAGTCTCTCGGGCACAACATGAATAAAAAATAGCCCATTGGGCAAACATCGTATCACTCTCTTAGGGTACCTACACTCATTGGGGGTGTATAGACTCCTACAACTCAAGCGCTATAACAAGCCACCTCGTGGCATAAATCAATCAGGCTCTCGACCTCATAACAAGCCATCTCATGGCATAAATCAATCAGGCCCTCGGCCTCACGAAATCATGAATCGGTAACAACATATTGTGGCGTGCAACCCGATCCCATAAATATCCTCACAAGAATAGGCCCTGGGCCTCACTCAATCATAACCTCTCAAGCCACTCAGGCTATCAGTAAAAACATGGTACTCAGCTCAAAATAACATTTTTATATGCATCAAAACGGGTAAATAAAGACTGAGTTTATGAAATCCGTAACATAGCATGACTGAGTATAGATATTAAATCAAAAATAGTGAGAGGATAATAAGAAAAGACCTCTAAGGTCTAAACAGCTTTGGCACAAGGCTCAAATATGGCATTCAGCCCTAGTTATAGAAATTCTTTCTAAATTACATAAGTATCATATAGTTTCAGTCAAATACGCAACTTTATAGTTGCTACGGGACGGACCAAGTCACAATCCCAATGGTGCACGCCCACACACTCATCACCTATCATGTGCGTCACCTCAAAATAGTAAAACAATGTGAAATTCGGGGTTTCATACCTTCAGGACTAGATTTACAATCATTATTTACCTCAAATTGGTCAAATCCCTACTCCATGATGCTCTTGCCCTTCGACTCGGCCTCCAATCGCTCTGAATCTATTCACAACCATAACAATTACAAAACTTGAAAGCCCATTCACTCACGAGTACATACATACAAAATTTATCAAAATTCGACCTCATTTGGTCACTCAAATCCTCAAAAATCCACTCTATAATTTCAAGCCCTAAATTCCCAAATTTCTAGCTCAACTTCTCAATTAGATGATGAATAAAATCATAGATTCATGAAATTTAAACCATTGTAGGTTAGAATAACTTACCCCAACGTTGCTCTTTCAAATCCCTTGAAAAATCGCCTTTCCCCCGAGTTCCTCAAGCCCAAAATCAAAATATAGAGAACAAAACCTCGAGCTAGTGTTTTTTGCCTAGTAAAATTGCACCTGCGGTCACATTTACGCTTCTGCGGCACCGCACCTGCGGAATTTCCCTCGCAGGTGCGGAACTCACTTACTGCACCATATCCGCATCTGCGACCCCTAAATTGCACCCGCGACCTCGCATATGTGGTCCAACCATGGTCTTCCATTTCCACATTTGCAGTCTTCCTAGCGCACTTGCGGCCTCGCACCTGCGGTTCCCACTCCGCAGGTGCGGAAACATCAGAAGCAGCAGCTTCAGTTGCATTATTCCTCATCCAAACTCTCCGTTAACCATCCAAAATCATCCCAAGGCCCTTGGGACCTCAACCAATATTACCAACAAGTCATATATCAACATACTAATATAGTCTAACCTTCAGAGCACTCAAAACAACATTAAAACACCAAATCACCCTCGGATTCAAGCCTAAGAACTTCTAAATTTCCATATTCCACAAATGGTGTCGAAACCTATCATACCTCGTCCAAATGACCTGAAATTTTGCACAAACATCAAAATTGACACCACTGACCTATTCCAACTTCCGGAATTCCATTCCGACCCAGATAGCAAAATTTCCACTGCCGACCGAGAAACGACAAGTTTTCAATTTCGCCAATTCAAGCCTAATTCTACCACGGGACTCCAAATCACATTCCGGACGCGCTCCCAGGTCCAAAGTCACCTAACAG
Source organism: Nicotiana tabacum (assembly GCF_000715075.1). NCBI lineage: Eukaryota > Viridiplantae > Streptophyta > Magnoliopsida > Solanales > Solanaceae > Nicotiana > Nicotiana tabacum. The sequence goes on along the minus strand of NC_134095.1, from coordinate 70,233,342 downwards.
AGCTAACCAAATCATAAAAATTCCAAACTGAGATCAAATACTAAAAAGTCAAATCTTGGTCAAACTTTTCAAATTTAAAGGTTCAAATTGAGAATCATTAATCCATATCTATTCCGATTAACCTAAAAATTAAAACCGACTATTTACATAAGTCATAATACATCATACGGGGCTAGTCATGCCCAAGAACTAGCGAGTGAAGTGCAAATGCTCAAAACGACCGGTCGGGTCGATACATCCTCCCCCACTTAAACATACATTCGTCCTCGAACGTGTCCAGAGTTATCCCAAAAGCCAACAAATCACCATGTATCCTCACTATGCACATACCCGGGGGTGATCCCATGTCACCCTATCCCATATAGGTCTGATATCACAACATAACTGAAATTTCACAATTCACCCTAGCCCATAACCTTAGAATCATAGTTCCACTTCCGAAATTATCTATAAGATCAGAATCTCGCATATACACATAGAGTAACTCCGAACACGCCATATCAAGCCATAACCGCAATTCCAGATGAAATCACATGATATACCACACAACTCAAACACTCTCATCGATAACTTCTAATCACCGCAGCTGCTCAAATAACCCAATATCAGTAATAAACCTCTTATCAAACAAAGACCTATTCCTACACTTTCGTATACTGCAAATGATGAAAGAAACACGCAGAGATCATAATCATTTCTCTGATCAACCAGTCATTGAGTTCCCTCTCCGCCGGCAAGGACTATAGTAAATTTCTGAGTCGAATACCGATATTATCCTTCCAACATGCTGAAATCGAATCCGATAGTATTCATTCTAGGTTCAATGACCCCATCTCATCCAACACGACTACTCTGGTGACATAACACCTCACTACGATCTAAAACAAGAAATGTGCACTAAAAAGCAACAATCCAAATGTACACAAATCATGGAAAATGACTCAAATGAGAGAGCTGTACCGCAAGCTCACTAGTACCACGTCAACACGATGCTAAGAACCCATCACACACCGTAGAACCAAAACATACGAATCTAACCTGAAGGATCATATCCCAACATAACTTCGTTGCAATGCAAGACCCTATCCAAACACTGATCAGCATGAAACACCTTAAGTCACCATGCTCAAAATCAACAATCACGCGCAATTTGATGTCTAGTACCAAAAGTGAATCACCATAACTATGGATAAGCAAATGACACAATGTCATGCCAGCCCGAAAGAACATATCCAATGCGCAATCAATCATGCAACACCCAAATACCTGTCTCGCTCAAACTCCGCTATAAAGCCCAAATAGAACCATATCATTTGTGCATAAAATCAACAAATCACAACTCCTCGAAACACGGAAAGGTAACTCATAGATCACTCTAGAACACGAATAAGCTCAATGACAATCGAACGACACATCCCTCAACAATAGCAATTTGGAGTCAACAAAGCCGACTTGATGCAGAACACACATCCATATTGGCCTACCAATGAACCCCTTATCAAGGAGTTCTTGAAGCTGCTCTTTCAACTCCTTTAACATTCGCCGGTGCCATACGATACGGTGGAATAGAAATGGGCTGAGTGCCCGACACCAAATGAATATCAAAATCGATAACCCTATCTGGCGGCATTCCCCACAGGTCTGTAGGAAACACATCCGGAAAATCCCTCACCACCAGAACTGAATCAATGGTAGGAGTTTCTTCGCTGACATCCCTTACGAAGGCCAAATAAGAAAGACAACCCTTCCTAACCATCCGCTGGGCCTTCAAAAATGAAATCACTCTATTGGGAACATAATCTGTCGAACCTCGCCACTCAATCCGTGGCATCCCCGGTATAGCCAACGCTACCATCTTAGCATAACAGTCTAGAATAGCACGACACGGAGTCAACCAATCAATACCCAATATCACATCAAAATCTACCATACTAAGCAACAAAAGATTCACTCGGGTCTCCAAACCCCTAATAGTCACCACACAAGACCGATATACACGGTCCACAACCACGACATAACTTGTTTATGAGAACTCCCAGTCTCCAAATCTATAAAGCACCTGAATCATTATATCCGATCCCAACTCCACCGCTCGTACATCTAACGCATCTCTGATACTCGATCATTCCACGAGGGATACTCCTAAAATTCTTCTATGCCACCAAGCAACCTCGAATATCAGCAGTCGATCAAACAAGAGAGTGCCGCAACACTAATGAAGTATCTTTAACTCAAACACATTGCCTTTTCTGAAATGTACACCCTCATCAAGCCACACCAATTAGTAATATCATTTACCTAGTCATCTGAAGTTGTCCATGCTGCCTAAGAATTTATGTCCTTCCTTTCAGAACTGAACCGTGACCTTAAACATGCAAATCTCAACCCTACACAACATACCGCATATACCATGCCATCTTATGATAAATATGATAACTTCATAATCTATTCCGAGCCACAAGCAACTACATACTCAACTAGCCAAGAACTTTCCATTTGATTCCATCTAGAAGAAAGTCACTATACATCACATACTCCTCACGGCAGTAGAAAATATACATCCCTAACCGTCTGAATCCCATTTGCACAAAACCAAACCGTCAGGACTGAATCCTTCTAACTCAACCAAGCTATGCAAGTCACCAAAACCCAAGAGCATTGCCACGAAACACCTATAGAAACTCATTACCGCATAAGCAGCCAACGAACTAATCATATCCCTTACCATGTCGATCTAACCTACTACCAAGCTGTCCTATTTATCCAAGTTCCTTCTGAATTACCCTCAAATTGATACTTTCCCCTCACCATAATACCGCAATCCTCAACCCTGACTCACCACACGAGATCCAAGCATAAAACTACAACGTCTAAGGCTCATAAGCCGCTGAATACTCTCTTAAATATCTCCAAAAGTACCACATTAAAAATATTTACCCTGAAGAGACTTCCTGCGAATCTAAAGCCATTACCTTCATCTTCCTGATACTGATATGTAAAATCCATAATGATATAGAAATGTCATAAGTCTTGACACCATCCACTATAAACCTCAGTTTGTAGCCATATACACATCCAAAAGATCTCCAATCACTACATGTAAATCTTGAATCCTTTAAAACCATTCTCGGGAGTCATCCACTCGACTCAAGTTTCAATTAAATTGATCAAAAGAATCGAACGACTTGTGCCCCATTAGTACAACAACACCTAAGGAAGTAACCCATCCTTCTAAGTAGCTGAGTGATATCCTACTCCATACCCGTTACATCCCTTACAACAACAACTAATTCATCCAATGTTTCTCATATACCCATAAAGCATAACACAACCCTTATCCAAGATTTCTTTTACTTGAGTCATCCTCGATCTCAACCTCTGTAAGCCACAACGGATTTGCTAGTATACCTTAAACTGGAACTAATATGACACTTAGCCGTGCAATCAACTTATCAATAACAGACTCCCCCACTTGTCTCAATGCCCTAGGTCAAAACACACATAGAAACTCAAAATGCCCATACTTTATTACTGCCATAGTACCACATCGAGATTAAACTAAATCCTTCATAAGCTCATGCAACACAAACTATCTAGTACTTCAAATCATCTGCAAATCTCGGATTCACTCTCGTAATAGACCAGCCCACTCTCATAAACGATCCAAACTTAAACTGCAGCACATCTAATTCGCTGGTAAAAGAGGACTTCCAATAAACAACATAGGGATCACATGCCCTCAGGACACCCTGCAGAAGATAACCCACATGCTTCGCCTCAAACTAGCATCGCTTTATACCCTTCCACCGTCATAAACATCACGCAATCACTTAATCTTCCTAAGTCTGAACTCATATCACGACATGAAATCTACTTCACTCCCCAACTAAACAACATGAAAAAATCCTTCTACACACCTATAACTCAGGGCTATACATCAAATCGAGATGGAAATCAAACACCAAATAGTTCTTTCTACCCTCAAGCAGATCCTTCTCGTCACATTCAAATCATATGAACACATCTCGCAGTCATATTATTCTCATCACGTAGCCATCCAGCCAAAAACCCCACTGACAGGGACACTACAAGACATATAAATCTAAAAGTATGTGCTCACACAATCAACATCTTAGTGCTCAAGCTACAGTCAAGACCCGGTCTCAAGTCCTTTAGACCGGCCCATCATCAGCATACTGAAATCACATCTCGCATTTCATCCATAGAATCACAAGCCATCAATGCATTACTGATACCGAGCGGTCATGTGCATATACAAACGCGTGGAATGAATTCAAATAGTCATATTTCAAGCTAAATCAATGTCGCACGATAAGAATTCAAGAATGTGGGATTTCCTAAAGGTTCTGTAGCCTCTCGAAGATAAGTACAATCATCTCCGTACCAATCCGCGAGACTCTACTAAACCTCCTCATGACTCGTGAGACCTATGTAATCTAGGCTTTGATACCAACTTGTCACAATCCAAATCTACCATGTCGTGATGGCGCCTATCGTGGTACTAGGCAAGTCGACACACTATCAAAACCAATCAATATATTCATTCTTAAGATAAAATCAAAGCTATTTAACCATAAACCTCCATAAAGTGATTAACTCAAAACAACAGTGCGGAAAGAAAGCCCGACATATGGGTGTCACTAGTCATGAGCATCTATATAGGACTGTCCGATAACACTAAGACATATAAAGACTGGAGAACAACTAATAACAGTCTATAGGAAGACAGGAGGGAGAAGACCAGGGTTGCGATCGCCGTGCAGCTACTAACTAACTCTAACAGATCCACGACGGATGAAAACAACACTCACTGGCACGTCCAACAATCCCTAGATTTGCACACAAGGTGTAGGGAGTAATGTGAGTGCGCCAACACAGTAAGTAATAAAAGTAAATAAAGACTGAGTAGTAGTGACGAGTAGTAAAACATATACAGTTCATATCACAGAATCTCAGTAGAACACAACAAGCTTTTAAATCAGTATATGAATCAAATCATCTCATTTAAAAATCCAGTTTTCGGTAAAATCATTTGAAGATGTGTAAAAACCATTTAAAACATCTTTCAGTAGTTTCCAAACAGGGTGATGAAATAGTGAGTAAAAATGATAAAAACATAGTCGGCCCCTCGAGCAAAACTTACTCGAATACAACCCCTCAGGCAACATAAATCATAAACAGCCCATCGGGCAACATAAATCATAAACAGCCCATCAGGCAACATAAATCATAAACAGCCTCTCGGGCAATCATCACAGTCACTCATATACAGCCCCTCAGGCATACCTCACAATCACTCGTAAACAGCCCCCCGGGCACAACATGAATCAAGAACAGCCTATCGGGCAAACATCATATCATTCTCTCAGGGTAGCCACGCTCACTGGGGTGTATAGACTCCGGAGAGGCTCCTACAACCCAAGCACTATAACAAGCCACCTCGTGGCATAAATCAATCAGGCCCTCGGCCTTATAACAAGCCATCTCATGGCATAAATCAATCAGGCCCTCGGCCTCATAACAAGCGATCTCGTGGCATAAATCGATTAAGCCCTCGGCCTCACAAAATCATGAATCAATAACAACATGCTGCGGCGTGCAGACCGATCCCATATATATCCTCACAAGAACAGGCCCTCGGCCTCATTCAGTCATAATCTCTCAAGCCACTCGGGCTATCAGTAAAAACAGGGTGCTCAGTCCAAAATAACATTTTTATATGCATCAAAGCCGGTAAATAAAGACTGAGTTTCTGAAATCAGTAATATAGCATGACCGAGTATAGATCTTATATCAAAAACAGTAAGAGGATAATAAGAAAAGACCTCTAAGGTCCAAACAGTTTTGGCACAAGGCCCAAATATGGCATTCAACCCAAGTTATAAAAATTCTTTCTAAATCACATAAGTAGCATATAGTTCAGTCAAATATGCAACTTTATAGTTGCTACGGGACGAACCAAGTAATAATCCCCAACGGTTCACGCACACACGCTTGTCACCTAGCATGTGCGTCATACTCTCAGGACTAGATTTACAATCATTACTTACCTCAAACCGGTCAAATCCCTACTCCGCAATGCCCTTGCCCTTCGACTCGTCCTCCAATCGCTCCGAATCTATTCACAACCATAACAATTCCATCAATATACGCTAATGGAATGAATTCCACAAGGAAAACTATCAAATTAGGCACAAACCCCGAAATCCTCTCAAACCCGGCCCCCGTGCCCACGTCTTGAAACCTGACAAAATTACAAAACTTGTAAGCCCATTCACTCACGAGTCCAATCATGCAAAATTTATCAAAATCCGACCTCATTTGGTCACTCAAATCCTCAAAAATCCACTCCCCAATTTCAAGCCCTAAATTCCCAAATTTCTACCTCAACTTCTCAATTAGATGATGAATAAAATCATAGATTCATGAAATTTAAACCATTATAGGTTATAATCACTTACCCCAACGTTGCTCCTTCAAATCCCTTGAAAAATTGCCTCTCCCTCAAGTTCCTCAAGCTCAAAATTGAAAAATGGAGAACAAAACCTCGAGCTGGGGTTTTCTGCCTAGCAAAACCACACATACAGTCACATTTCTGCTTTTGGAGCATCGCACCTGCGGAATTTCCCTCGCAGGTGTAGAACTCGCTTAATGCACCATATCCGTATCTGTATCCCCTAAATCGCACCCGCGACCTCGCAAATGCGACCAATCCTTCGCATCTGCGGTCCAGCCTTGGCCTTCTATTTTCGCATCTACGGTCTTCCTAGCGCATCTGCGGCCTCGCACCTGCGGTTCCCACTCCGCAGGTGCGGAAACATCAGAAGCATCAGCTTTAGCTGCACTATTCCTCATCCAAACTCTCTGTTAACCATCCGAAATCATCTCGAGACCTCAACCAATATTACCAACAAGTCATATATTAACATAGGAACATAGTCGAACCTTCGAAATACTCAAAACAACATCAAAACACTAAATCACCCTCGGATTCAAGCCTAAGAACTTCTAAATTTTCATATTCCACAAACGGTGCAGAAACCTATCATACCTCGTTCGATTGACCTGAAATTTTGCACACATATCACAATTGACACCACAGACCTATTCCAACGTCCGAACTTCCATTCCAACCCCGATATCAAAATTTCAACTGCCGACTGAAAAATGCCAAATTTTTAATTTCGCCAATTCAAGCCTAATTCTACCACGGACCTCTAAATCACATTCCGGACGCACTCCCAAGTCCAAAATCAACTAATGGAGCTAACCAAATCATAAAAGTCCCAATCCGAGATCGAATATTAAAAAGTCAAAACTTGGTCAAACCTTTCAAATTTAAAGCTTCAAGGTGAGAATCATTCTTCCATATCTGTTCTGATTAACCTGAAATCCAAAATCGATGATATACATAAGTCATAATACATCATACGGGGCTAGTCATGCCCGAGAACTAGCGAGCGGAGTGCAAATGCTCAAAACGACTAGTCGGGTCATTACACTAACCTTGGTAGAATAGTGACGAGGTCGAGTCATAGCCCTACTAGAAATAATAAGAAACAAGATGAAAGATTTAACAATATATTAATAATGACAATGGGAATGAACCAAGTAAGGGTATGCCACAATTTAGCTGCACAAAATAAAGGCAAATAATACATCACGAAAGAAAATAAGGATAGTATGTCACGGAACAAAACAACCAAAAACACAAGTGAAGAAATAAAAGGTCTCAACAAGAGTCACTATCGAGGTACCGCCTTTTAGCCTCAAATCATAAATAAATTCACAGTCTTTCTTTATATCACCGCGGGAGCTTTACATTTTAGTTTTGAAAATTATTTTTTTTTCGAAAAAGCATTTCGCATTTTAGCTCACCTTATCACACCGCATGGCTTCTAATTGTTCCCCTACTAGCCACGCATATCAAGCCCACCTTATCTCACCACATGTGTTTCAACACCTAGACCTTATACCACCACATGCGTATCAATATCACAACATATCACAATTCGCACTTCAAGTGCCCAAATATTAGAACTTGCCAAAGAAATTCACATTGACATTATTTTTCACAATAAGGATCCCACGACTCAACCACAATGTACACAAAAGTCTCAACAAAATTTCCGGGAGTGAACAACTCAATAGAATAATATTACACAATTTAATACTTTGCCTTAGTACGATTCACATCCTTTATATCTCAATACCAATTTAAAACTTCAGATATTTCATATTTTAACAACTCAAGTAAGGAGTTTAACTTTCAAATAACAAGCACGGAATAAAAGGGTATAAAACTTCAACTATACAGGTAAAGCAATTTGCAAGAAATAGGTTAGGCAAATAGAACATGTGAAAATAGACTAACGATGCTGAATATAATATGATAAAATAACTCAATTAATACATGACAGGGATCTACATAATTAAAGCCAGAACTTTCCATATTTAGCTCGTATATACACTCGTCACCTAACGTACACGATTTTCACACATCACAATTATTATAACAACACCAATCCTAAGGGAAATTTTTCCCACACAAGGTTAGACAAGTTACTTATCTTAAATCACGCTAACTCAATCCACTAATGGGCCTTTTCCTCGATTATCCAACTCTGAATGGCTCGAATCTAGCACAAAAAATTTCATACTATAATTATAGCCATTGGAAACTAATTCGAATGATAAAATTTACGATATTTACAAAGAAATTAAAAAGTCAATTCGGAAGTCAATGCGGGGCCCACGTCTCGAAATTTACAAAAGTTATGAAATTCAGACCCTCATTCAACGACGAGTCCAACCATACCAAAATACTAAATTCTGACCACAACTTGGCCCTTAAATCCTCAATTTTAGCTAAAGGGGGTTTTCACAATTTTCCAACACAAAACACCAATTAAATGCTAAAAACAATAATAGATTCGGGTAATTTAATCAAAATTGAGTTAGGAATTCTTACCCCAATGTTTTTCTTGAAAATCTCCAAAAGAATCGTCTCTCACCGAGCTCTAAATTGCAAAATGGAAGAGTGAGCAATGAACCCCCGACTTGGCCATTTCTGCCCAGTTATGTCGCACTTGACCTTAGTGCCGCACCTGTAGAAAAACCATCGCAGGTGCGGACTAAACTTAAGTCCAAAGAATTCGCTTCTACGAAATAAGGCACGCATCCGCACATGTGCACCTGCGGCTCACGCGTCGCACCTACACTTCTAGCCGCACCTGCGTTCCTATCCATCGCAGAAGCGAAGCCTCTTATGTGGAACATTTTCCGCATCTGTGAGTCCAGACGTGGACTACCCTCTTCGCTTTTGCGCTTCACTATTCGCACACGCGAGTCCGCACATGCGATCAGTCCCTCTGCAGGTGTGATGACACAAGAAGCTGGAAATTTTAGAAATTGCATAAGTCCATAAATTGATCTGAATCATACCTGGGGTCCACGAAACCTCAACCGAATATACCAACTAGTTCCAAAACATAAAACAGACCTACTCAAGGCCAAAAATCATATCAAACAATATCGATTCTATGAATTACAACCCAAATTCAAGCTTATGAACGTTTAACTTCCAAATTCCAAACTAATGTCGATTCACACCAAAACAACTCCGATTGATTTCAAATTTTGCACACAAGTGGTAAATGACATTACGAACCTATTCCAACTACTAGAATCAACTTCCGAACCCGATATCAATAAAGTCAACTCCTGGTCAATCTTTCCAAAAATCTTCCATTTTCCAACCCGAACCTTATCTCATGTACCAAACGACCCCTAAGTAGTTTTGTCACGACCCGAAATCCCAACCGTGGGGCCGTGATGGTGCCAAACATCCACTTGCTAGGTAAGCCAATGTTAGCTAATTAATTAACCATTTTAACAAATTAAAAGCAGAACATTAATAATACGAAACTTCAATGATCTGAAATAGATGTGATAAATAGAAACGTTACGCGGTCTAAACATATCCCAAAAATTTGGAATCACGAATACATGAGCAACTAGAATACTATAAATAACGTTTGAACGAAATATAACTATTTGAAATAAAAGTAAATAGTAAAGGCAGAATAAAAGAGGACTTCAGGGACTGCGAACGCCAGCAGCTCTACCTCAAGTATCCTCGGTATGTCAATCTGGGCAAAACTCCTCTACGCATCGCTAGACTGACATAAGAATCTGCACAAGAAATGCAGAAATATAGCATGAGTACAACCAATCTCATGCACTCTGTAAGTGTCGAGCCTAACCTCGACGAAGTACTAACAAGCTATGACAAGACACTCATAATAAACCTGTACGAAAATAATAACAAAATACAGAAATAAAGATAAAACGAAAAGCTCATATAAATGGACCCAAAGGTCAACTACCAGAGGCCTCCATAATAACATGATCTCAAATCTCATATCACAACACCGAGAATAAACTACACAACCACAAACAACTACAACACATCAATTCCGTTGCGGCGTATAATCCGATCTGAATATCCTTTCATATCATTTTCTGTTGCGGCGTGCAACCTGATTTCAATATCAATTCATTTCAATACCGTTGCGGCGTGCAACCCGTTCCTAATATCACCTCAATTCAAAGTTAGACGCGATGCTTACCTCACTCCATAACCAAATCAATTAACCAACCACGACATTGCCTTTCGAACAAGCCTCCAAACCAATCGAATCTAGTCAATTATCGATCAAACAATTCAAAATAAGCTTTAGAAACTACCCACAAATGAAAAAGGTTCTATCTTTGATGAATTCGAAAAAGTCAACAAAAGTTAACCCCGAGTTAAAATTAGAGATCCGGACCAAAATTCGATTACCCATTCACTCTCGAGCTCAATTATGTGATTTGTTTTGAAAACTAACCTCAATTCGAGGTCTATATCTCAATTTTGTAAATTCCCCAAAGTTTACCCAAATTCCTAATTTCTACTATGAAAATCCTAGATTTGATGTTAAAAACTCATAAAAAGTAATAGGGAATTGAAAGAAAGTTGATGAGAGTTGGTTACCAATGAATTTGGGAAGAAAAAATTCTTCAAAAATCGCCTCTAGAGTATTTAAGGTTGAGAAATAGTGTAAATGAGCTAAGTCCCTGTTTTTCCATCTTTTACCCAGCTGCAGGTGTCGCATTTGCGAACTCTTGTTCACAAATGCGATGCCCGCAAATGTGACATACGTATCACAAATGCGATCAGTGCATCAGATGCCCAAAAGTCGCAAACGCGACAATCTATTCGCAAATGCGCCCAAAAGCTTCCAATGCGAATCTGACATTTGTTACTAGTGGTCGCAAATGCGATAAAGATGTTCACAAAAGCGACTTCAGACAGTTCGCAAATGCGAACATTTTCCTTGCAAATGCAAGGTCACCCAGCCTAGGCCCCTGCTTGCAAATGCAAACTCTTGTTCGCAAATGCGAGTCTGACCTCGCATTTGCGAGATCTGCAATATACACTGGTAGCATGAAATGCACCAGCAGTTGCATAAGTGCCCAAACTCATCTGTAACACCCGAAACTCACCCGATCCCCTCGGGCTCAAAATCAAACATACACACAAGTATAATAACATCCTACAAACTTGCTCGCTACCTCAAATCATCAAAATAACATGATTCGATCATCAAAACTCATGATTTTCAACTTGAAAACTCATTTTCACAATTTTTCACATAGCGCATCGAAATGCGTTCAAGTCACCCCGGACCCCAACCAAAAGTGCGCACAAGTTCAAAAATATCATACGAACTTACCAGATTCGTCAAATCACCGATCCGAGGACATGAATCACATTTTCTGCAAATTTACCAGAGTCGTCAAATATTAAGTTTCATATTAAGCCTAAAATCACTTTTTCTCCAAATTTTTACGTAAAAATTTTCTGGAAAATGACATGAATCATGCACGCAAATCACGAAATATCAAATAAAGCTAATAGAGGTCTTGGATCACGAAAAGAAAAGCTAGTACTCAAAACGATCTATCAGGTCGTCACAATTTTAGGCTTAGACCTCTGTCTTGATTAGCTCAAATTCTGGCACTATAGTCGCGACACTGCTTAGCCAACATGGTCAGCGCGTGCAAACGGCGAAGTGGCAAATTAGTTCGGGATTTTAGCACATCTTACTGAGGTGCCAAATTGCGTATTCGTTCTCGTACATGTCTCAACTAACATTAATATACCAATTCATCTGATGCATTTCTAAAAAAATTAAAGCCATTGTACCTCAATTAATAGAACAAAATACAACTCAAAGTGCCACTTCCAATAACAAATGCATGTAACACAAATGGAAAAGGCAGTAAAATCGTAGAGTATAAGTTAGTTATCAATTAATCTCTCTGTAACTAAGCTCGCCAGCCACACACCAAAATCACAACAAGTCCAGTTGGCATGTAACTATAGAGTGTAGACAAGGCACATTTCGTGTTTTGTTTTGATAGGGTCTTTGTTTCTTTAGATTTCTCATGGTATAAATAGTATTCCCTCCGTTTTAATTTATGTGTCTGACTTTGTACGGAATTTAAAAAATAAAATAAAACTTTTGAAATTTGTGCTTTAAACAAGTGATGAATATTTATGTGGCTATAAATTATTTTATTAAGTAAAGCAAAATTTTGCTCTCACTTTGAACTTTAACTTGGATTCAAAGATGTGTTTCTTTGTTTGTGTTCCGTCCCTTTTATACTTCTATCTTATTTAATTTTCATTGCTCGTGTGAGATTTATAAAAGGATTCAAGTTTTTATACTAGAGTTGGTGTTTTGGTATTCTTTTTCTTTTTGGGATTGAATTATTCTATCCTTATATGTTTAATTTCACGTATTTTGGCAATCCGATCTGCTATAACTCTAGGACACAGAACTATAGAACATTGTTTTAAAAGGCGTAGGCGTAAGGCGAGACGTTTTACATATGCCTCAGCGAGACATAATTTCTGAGCCACGGGGCGTAAACCCCATGAGTATTTAATATTTTATAAAATAATATAATCACAATAGATATTTATAAATAGTTAAAACTGCATAAAAATTGAAGAAAATAATATATATATATATATATATATATATATATATATATATATATATATATATATATATATATATATATATATATATATATATGTGTGTGTGTGTGTGTGTGTGTGTGTGTGTGTGTGTGTGTGTGTGTGTAAATAATCCATTATACGTATTTACAAGCACAAGTAACTTGAGTTGAAAAGAATAAAATTTTCTACATGGAGAAACAAAAAAGATAACTAACCTGCAATTTGAACTTTGAACTTGCTGCTATGGAGGAGAATGGAATTCTCTTTGTATTTGTAAAAAAAAAAATTGACTATTTGCTTTTGGAAGATAGTAGCGGACAAAATAAAAAATTGAGAAAGACCATTGTTTACCCCAAAATTGGGTAACAATTGAATTTTAACGGGGTTTTAAGGATATGTAGTTTAATTCGACGCGAACAATTAAGAATATCAAATAAATGAGTTAGAGATGAAATAGACGTTCAAACCAATTGCAATATTATGGCCGAGCCTGAACTTAGACTGGCCAATGACCTCGTCCTTGGTTGGGACCTCGATCCAAGCCAGTCGTGTATGAAGAATAGAACAAATGAACAAAAACTTTCACAACAGCTAAAAGGTTGAAAATAAACTTGTATTACTTTTATTTGTATGTTACAATGTGTTCAAGAAAAGAAAAAACTACCCTTTATATAATAGGGGAGTTTCTGTCCTAACAGAAGTCTAAAAAAGGTAAAAATCTTCCTTTTTCGGTAATTGTTGATCCACAATCGACATCGAGTTAGATTCGTACCGTGATATCCGGTTGAGGGCGAGTATCCCTTTATATGTCATGCAAAATCGTTCCACGTGTCTCCCGAGGTCTATAACTTATACTTGGCCCGAGGTGCGTTGCTTTACCACATCCGATGATGGATACATCGTTCGCTCCCCCTGGGTCTCTATATAAAGGGTCTCAGACCTCGATTACAATCTATTGGGTCCATTCTCTCCCTTTGTTTCACCGTCGGTAAATCGGGATAGATATTTACCCCCGATTTTACCTGTACACAGATAGTCCCCTTGTTTTTCGGTAAGTAGGTTTGCCGAAGCAATGGAAAGCGATAAATGGACATCGATTCCTTCCTTTGCATGTTCTAATCGAAATAACGGGTCAACAAAACGTCCCATCAATCGCGTCATTCTGACTTCGAACACGTGTCGGCCGCCGGTTGACTGTCCTCAAATGTGAAATGTCGTGTATTGATTGTTCTTCCTCTATAAAAGCTCTGATTCTTTTACACTTCATCCACTTTTCGATTCCAGAACTTACCCTCAAATTCTTTAATTACTTTTAACTCCTCCAAATCTTCATACATTACTCCTTAAACCTTTATATCTTCATCTTCGATCCTCATACATTCTCTTTGGATCTTCAACCTAGACTTTCATACCTTCATCCCATCGTCAAATCTTCATTTTTTCTTCAAACCTTCATATTTTTCCTTCAAACCTTCATATTTCCCAGACTACGATGGAAAATACTTCCAAGTTAGTGCCTCAACAAACTGCTCTTTCATCTTCAAACCCGGCCACCAATGCCGAGGTGGCCATTCCCGAGGTTGCTCAAGAGCCCCCTCTTGAAGAGATTCATACCCGGGGGCTGCTATATCGGGAACGATTTCAACATCGAGAAGGCTCTAGTCAACATGACTGAAGCGAGAAAGCATAGAGGTACATATGCTCCGTTATAGAGGAAACACTACCCACAGTCCGGGTGGATTGTAACTGGAAGGGCAAGGAGGTGGCCATCCCCGAGCCCAATAACGACATCACTACTCACGTGGAGGGGTACTTAAGTGTTTACACTTACCCCTTGACGCTTACCCTGGTGGGCCCCATAGTCCGTGCCTTCTGCATAAGGTACGATGTGAGCCTTGGGAAAATCCACCCGTTCTTTTGGAGGATCATAATCCTTTTATGACACTTCGTGAACAACACCTAAGTGCCTCGGTTCCCTCGACCATCTACTTCACCCATACAATCCCTGAATCTTTCAAGAGGGGGATGATTAAGCTTGTTCGCCGAGCAAGCAAGGCTCCGTTCTCGAGCATCGATGAGGACTGAAACCAAGGCTGGCAAGGGTGGTTCATTTGGGTGAAAAACGAAGACCTCATACCTTCCAAATTCCTGACGTTCCCCCCAGAAGTGGAGCGTATCCCGTATGTTTTTTCCTTCTCGAGTATTTGTCATTTCCCTTTATTCTTTCTCTCATTGCTTGTGTTCGTCGCTGTGCAACTATTGTCTAAGTTCCTAATGTAGTTCCCCTCTTCAAGGAGTAGAACGAGGGGATCTGCAAGCAGATGCCATACTCCGAGCGTGCATGGAACAAGCTCTTCTTTTTTCTCACAGGTTTGCCTAAAACACAGAACTCAGGTCGTTGGATGAGGACGAGGATCCATCCTCGCTAGCCGAACCCTCAGCTCTGGGACAACCCGGAACTGCGTCAAAGGAGGAGAAAAAGAAGAAGAAAAGAAAGTCCTCTGGTTCCCCTGAAGCCAAAGCGAAGAAGAAGAAGAAGGTGACCATCCGGGTCCGGAAAATAAAAAAGAGCACCAAGTCCATGGTACCAGACTCTGATACCCTCTATCAGCTCAGGGATTACCCCAAGGACGATAACCTTTTTTTTGCTTGGTCGACCTTTAATGAGAGGGAGTAGGTAGCAATTGGGAAAAATGACCACGAGGCCGATCCTCCTCTAGCTTGGGAACTAGAGGAAGAGATGGAGGACTCTGCCTCTCGGGAAGCCGCTCCTATCTCAAAGGAGGCCGGTAAATTATGTCATTGACATTGTGGAGACACCCTCCTATACCAAGTCCATGCTTGAAGAGGCCCAAGCGGGCAAAAAGAAAACAAGCAAGACGGCGTCGGGCCCAAATGATGCCCTCAACACGTTTTTTGATGGCATGGATATGGCCGTGCTAGAGGACTTTTCCAGGCTTGCTCACATGGAGGTCCTGAAAAAAGATGTGCCATCGAGAGTAGGTGAGTCGAGCTCGAGTCCAAAATTAGTGAAGCAATTCCCTTCCCCGAGCATAGACCTCGAGCGCAAGGGAATGGTAGTTCTTACAATCCCAACGGATTCTCGAGCCATGTTCGCTCTGGTGGGCATAACTAGCTACCTTCGATGCCTAGTGACCGAAGAAGACCAGGAAAATATGAACAAGGTAGGCACGTTGAGCCTCTTCAACGAGGCGCAACAGGCGCTGAACCGGGTAAGGCATCTACCGTTTGTACCCTTTTGTGAATCTTACTTGGCTTTTGAGTAACTTCATCGTTTTCCAGGCTTCAGTTCTTCATCATGAAAGTTGCCTCCAGTCCGCTTGGAGATCAACCATATCGAGTTCAATCTCAAAAGAGCAAGTCCGAAATAAGGACATGTACATGGCTCTTAGTGAGCAGCAAGACGATGCCCTCAAGGACCTCCCGATTCTATGAGACGAGCTGGAAAAGGCCTAGAAGGAGGCCTCGACCTTGAAGCGGGAACACACCGACCTGGTTGAGAAGGTAAAGATCTTTAAGGCCAAAAACAAGAAGCTAGTCGTGGTGACTAACAACACAACTTCGCAGGTCCAAGAGAAGATAGACCTGATCGACCAATTTCAGGCTAAGATAGATGAGGTTAAGGCCACGACTGAGGCGTGGAAGGCTAGGATGGACCTACTGGCTTTGGAGAAAGAAGCTACAAAACAGGAGCTGGCATCAACCAAGGACCAACTCCAGGTGGCAAAGGACAAGGCCGATAAATGGTCTCGACTAAACGATGATCTCCGGGCCCAGCTGAGCTTGGTCGTCACAAAATGGGATACCCTCCGACAAGAATATGCCGCACTGAGGTCCAAATTGGATGCAACCTCTTTTGACATCGAGAAAATGCTAGCCTAGTATAAGGATGATGTGGTGGTAGACGAGGCCCGCTTAAAGACGAAAATCGAGTACATAAAGTGGCTATCCCGGAGAGAAACCCTTGAAGAGATATATGCCCGAGGTTTGACCTATCGACAGAGATTGAGGAATCCAAGAGACTTGAGGCCGAGGCAAGGGAACTCTACAAGCCTGAGGGTCCCGAAGGCTCTGAGGGTTCCGAAGGTTCTAACAGTTTTGGTGACTAGTCGAGCCCCGGTGAAGACCAAGCGTAAATGCCTTAGTTCTTTTTTATTTTTTCCTTTTGTATTTTCTTTTTTGTTTATTTTGAGGCCGTTTTATCGTGTCTTTGTAAATATTTTTTTGAATATATAAAATTTTCCCTTTTGGAAATATCATATCTTTTCAGTATCCAATTGCAATTTTTTATTTGTACATCATTTTTAATGCCTTAACATAAAATCAAATGTAGTCTAGGGCATCCGTTCCTTGGAGGCCCAAATAGTCCCAATTTCGATGGCAACTCCGGATTATTTGTGGCTTCGAGCCTTTGATAAAAGCGAAGGTTTTTAAGATGCTTGAGTGTCTTAGACGATATTTTTGCCGAGGTCAACCTTTTAATAGGTTTTGATTTTTCGTAAGGGCCTTACTTTCTGATTATGGACTTTGGACATCTCCGAGCCAGTTTTAGGGTGGCTGTAGCCCTTCGGGCATTGCCTAATAGGCTTGGTACCTCCAGAATTCGATAGCCTGGGTCATTCGAATTTTTGTCAGTTGACAGTCCTCGAGTAGGGGGGCCCATAGGCTTCAGGATCCAAGATCGAAGAAATAAAATGCATAGTAATAAAGTGTAAGGGAAGTAGAAGTTTCTTTCATTGATTAATATGCGACGTACATGATTGAAGGCACATAAAACTTGTGTCGTGGCTAGAGTGGACTATGTGGGCGCAGTTCGTATGACTGTTTGACTCTTACAATGAATCCTAAACACCAGGCCTTAGCTTTTGGCACATAAAATTTTCTTTTCCCTTGCTAAAGATCTTAATCTAGGGGTAATGACCCCAGTATCCGAGGCCAAACTCATGAGGACTCAGATACTAATGATATGATGCAAACGATCATCGATTCCGGTTTAAGGCCAGTCCTCAAATCTAAGGTAGCACATTTTATTGTTGCCTCCTTAAAAACCTTTTCGAAAAAACCACTTTGGTACAAAATTGGTTCAAGGAAAAAGAGTGCAACACGTGCTTTCAAACCTAATAGCCATATCTGCCCTTGGACGATTACCTGTATACGTTGGTCCGATTTATATCAAAACTAAAAAGGAATAAGTACGTACCTTAGGAGTAGTACCGCTTTAAGTGTGTCACGTTTTAGTTGTTTGGTAGTTGTACATCATTTCTGCTTCGAGTTTATATGAGCCTTTGCCGATTATTCTAACAACTCGATACGATCCTTCCCAATTCAGGCCCAGTTTCCCTTCTTTCGGGTTCCTGGAGTGTAGTGTTACCTTTCTCAATACCAAGTCCTCGACTTGAAAATGTCGGATATTGGCTCTTCAATTGTAGTACCTTCCAACTCACTAACTCTGGGCGGCCAACCGGACCATGTTGGCCTCCCGCCTTTCGTCCAACAGTTCCAGGTTCGTGATCATGGCCTCACCATTTGACTCTTCGGTAGCATACTAGAATTTGAGTCTCAATTCCCCCACCTCAACTAGTATTAAGGCTTTAACTCTATAGACCAGAGAAAACAGGATGGCCCCGATGCATGATTTCGAAGTCGTACAGTATGCCCATAGGACTTCAAGCAAGATCTCTTTCCATTTTCCTTTCAAACTGGTCAACCTCCTTTTCAGGTTTTGGAGTATAGTCTTGTTCATTTATTCCACTTGCCCATTCCCACTAGGGTAATAAGGCTTTGATAGTATCTTCTTGATCTTGTGATCTTTGAAAAACTTACTCACCTTGTTGCCGATAAATTGTTTTCCCTCATCCCAAACATTCTCTGCTAGTATCCCAAATCGACATATTATGTTATCCCAGATGAAGTCAATGACTTATTTCTCTTGGACCTTCTAGAACGCCTGAGCCTCGACCCATTTGGAAAATAATCGGTCATGAATAGTATGAATTGAACTTTACCGGGTGCACATGGCAGGGGACCGACGATGTCTATTCATCACTTCATAAATGGCCACAGAGACAGGACCGAATGGAGCATTTCTCCCGATTGATAGATCATCGGGTCATGCATTTGGGACTCATCGCATTTCCATTAAATTCTTTCGCATCCTTCTCCATTTCGGTCTAGTAGTAGCCGTCTCTAATTAGCTTCTGAACCAAGGATTTTGCCCCTAAATGGTTTCCCCAAGTGCCCTCGTGAACTTCTCTCATGGCGTATTTAGTCTCTCCCGATCCCAAGCATCTGGCTAGTGGGTCAAAGAAGGGCCTCCTGAATAATGCCCCTTCGACCAAGCTAAATTTGGCTTTGGTGCACAGGGCTCTTGACTCTTTGGGATCTGAAGGAAATTTTTCTATCTTCAAGTAGTCTATGTATTTGTTTCTCCAATCCCTAGTTAACTTGTTGAGTTCACTTTGGCGTGACCTTCTTCTATCACCGAATTCATTAGTTGCACCACTGCTCTCGAGCTGAATTTATCGGAATCGACTAATGACTACAAGTTAGCCAGTGCATCGACCTCACTATTTTGATCTTGGGGTACATGTTGTAGGGTCCACTTCTTGAATTGGTTTAGGGTTGCTTGCAATTTGTCCAAGTACCTCCACATCCGTTCTTGTTTTACTTCGAACATTCCATTGACTTGATTTACCACGAGGGGGAGTTGCATTTGGCTTCGATCACTTTGGCCCCGAGGCTCTTAGCCAATTATAGACCTGCAATCATGGCCTCATACTCGTCCTCATTGTTAGTAAATATCACAGTTTTAATAGACTGCCTAATTATACTTCCCGTAGGTGGTTTTAACACGATACTGAGTCCGGACCCCTTCACGTTGGAGGAACCGTCCAGGAAGAGGGTCAAAATTCCCGAAGTAGTCTCCGAGATGAGCAGTAGTTCCTTTTCGACTTTGGGTATTAAGGTCGGCATAAAGTCGGCCACGAAGTTTGCTAAAATTTGAGATTTTATGGCAGTTTGGGGTTTGTACTTGATATCGTACCCGCTAATATCCATAGCCCATTTGGCTAACCGGCTTGAGATCTCAGGCTTATGCCTGATATTCCTCAGCGGGTAAGAGGTTACGACACATATAGGGTGGCATTGAAAGTACGACTTAAGCTTCCTGGAGGTGCTTAGCAAAGCGAGTCCTAACTTTTCCAGGTGAGGATACCTTGATTCGGCCTCTCCTAGAGTTCTACTGACATAGTAAATAGGAAATTGCATACCTTCTTTCTCCCGGACTAAGACACCTTACCTCCATATCGAAAACAGCCAAGTAGAGGTACAATTGTTCATCTGCCTTCGGAGTGCAATAGTGGGGGCTCAACATGTACTGTTTGAGTTCCTCCAAAGTTTGTTGGCTTTTCGGGGTCCAGGAAAAGTTATTCTTCTTCTTCAATAGTGAGAAGAATCAATGGCTCTTATATGAGGACCTCGAGATAAATCAGCCCAATGCGGCTATGCATCCGGTCAGTCTTTGAACTGCCGTAACGTTGTCCACCACAGTGATGCCTCTATGGCCTTTATTTTGTCAAGGTTGATCTCGATCCCACGATTAGATACCATGAACCTGAGGAATTTGCATGAACCGACCCCGAATGTGCACTTCTTCGGGTTTAGCTTCGTGTTATATTTCCTTAATATGTTGAAGGTTTCCTGCAAATATTTCAAATGGTCCTATGCTCGCAGGGACTTAACCATCATATTGTCAATATAAAACTCCATTGATTTCCCTATTTGTTCTTAAAACATCCAGTTTACTAGGTGTTGGTAGGTGGCATCGATGTTCTTTAATCCAAACAACATTACATTATAATAGTAGGTGCCAAATTTGGTAATGAAAGAAGTCTTTTCTTGATCATCCGGGTCCATCCGAATTTTGTTGTACCCGGAGTAGGCATCAAGAAATCTGAGTATCTCATGCCCGGCCATCACGTTAATCATTCGATCAATGTTAGGTAAAAGGAAAGAATCCTTAGGGAATTTTTTGTTCAGGTCTTTGTAATCCACACACATTCTTAGTTTATTTCCCTTTTTAGGAACTACCACTACGTTAGCTAGCCCGTCCGGGTATTTAACTTCCTATATGGATCCTATTTTTAGAAGTTTGGATACCTCATCCTCGATGAATACATGTTCGATCTCGGATTGTGGCTTCTCTTCTACTTAACCAGATGGAACTTCGGGTCCAAACTCCGCTTGTGAGTAGTTACCTCCGGTGGAATCTCTGTCATGTCAAGATGGGACCAAGCGAAACAATCGGCGTTAGCTTTAAGGAAATCAATAAGTTTTTTCCTAAGCTCGGGGATTAACCCTGTGCCCAGGTATACCTTTTGATCCGGTAGGTATTCTATTAATATCACTTGCTCCAACTCTTCAACCGTCGATTTGGTGGTGTCAGTGTCATCAGGAGCTATGAATGATCTTAGGACGCCGTAACCATCCTCCTCGTCTACTCCTCGTTCCTCCTGTTTATCTGGTTCAACTAAGGCTGGTATCAATTATTTCTATTTAATCTCTTCCTTTCTGATCGGTTCCGCATTCCTTGATGTCGAAATCACAGGCATTGGGATTACTTATCGACAACGAATATCTCCTTCGTGGCTGGCTATTCTCGTAGACCGTTTTGACTTTCCCTGATGTGGAAAATTTCAACGCCTGATGCAAGGTCGAGGGTACTGCCCTCATGTTGTGAACCCATGGCCTTCCAAATAGAGCGTTATACCTCATGTCCCCCTCGATCATGTAAAACTTTGTTTCTTGGATTTTCCTAGCGGTGTTCACTGGTAAGGTTATTTCTCCTTTAGTGGTCTCACATGCCATGTTAAACCTGTTCAATACTAGACTAGTGGCAAGATTTGGTCTTGTAACCCCAATTGCTCTATGACCCTTGATCTGATGATGTTGGCCGAGATACCTGGATCAATTAGCAAATGTTTAACTCGAGATTTATTCATAAGTACAGATATTACTAGTGCATCATTGTGAGGTTGTATGATGATCTTGTAATCTTCATTGTTGAACGAAATGGCTCCCTCCGGGACATAATCCCGGGTGTGTTTTTCCCTTGTGATAGATACTTTAGTGCGCTTTATCATTGGTTATTGGGGATATCGACTCCTCTGATTATTATGTTGATTACGTGCTGAGGCTCCCTTATTTGACCTGTTTGCTGGCGTCCCTGTTCTTGAAGTGATTTTTGGCTCGATCACTCAAGAATTCTCGGAGGTGCTTGTTGTTGAATAATTGGGCAACTTATTTTTTTAACAGTCAACAATCTTCGGTCCTGTGACCGTGAGTGCCGGGATATTTACACGTCAAATTGGGATCTTTTTGGGTAGGATCGGACTGCAAAGGTCGGGGCCCCTTGGTCTCTTTAATGCTTCCTATGGCTGACATGATACTGGTAGCGTCCACGTTGAAGTTGTATTCCGACAATCTCGGTGCTTCCCTGCTTCTGAGCAGCCTATCAAACCCATTTTTGCTCATCAGGCCTTTGCCGCCTGGCCCTCAATTACTTGTCTTCTTATTCCGTACGGGATGACACCCAGATCCGTTTCCCCTTTGGTTTGCGTTGTATGGCTGATACCAATCTTGGACCGATATTGGATCTTGATCAATTTCCCTCTTAGATTTATCGTCAACCCTGATGGGGTAAACAGATCCATAAGGGGCCCTGAGTTTGTCGTCCTCGACCCTGATCTTTTGCTGATACCTGTTGTGGACATCGGCCCAGGCTACCGTTGGGTACTCCACCAAATTTTGTTTTAGTTGTTAAGAGGCCAAGGAACTTCGGGGGTTGAGCCCTTGAGTGAATGCCTGAACGGCCCAATCATCTGCAACCAAGGTAGATCCATTCGTTCCATCTAGAACCTTGACACGAACTCCCTGAGCATCTCGTTGTCCCTCTATTTGACCTTGAAAAGGTCTGACTTTCTGGTCTCAACCTTGATGGCCCCGACATGGGCTTTTACGAAAATATCTGCAAGCATAGAGAATGAATCAATGGAATTTGGGGGTAAATTGTGATACCATATTATTGCTCCCTTAGACAAAGTCTCCCCAAAATTCTTCAGTAACACCGACTCGATCTCGTCGTCTTCCAGATCGGTCCCCTTGATTGCGCATGTGTAGGAGGTCATGTGCTTATTTGGGTCCGTGGTTCCATTATATTTGGGGATGTCGGGCATACAAAACCTCTTTAGTATTGGCTTTGGTGCCGCGCTCAGAGGAAAAGGCTTCTGGATACATTTTTTTGGAGTATGGTCCTTTCAATATCGGGGGTGCCCCTGAGATTTGATCGACCCTGAGTTGTATGTTTCCACCTTCTTGTTATTCGCCTCAAATCTTTTTCTCACTCAACTCCACTCTTTTTGTCAACTGTTCGAGCATCTTCATCACCTGGGGATTTACCCCGGGCTCGCCTTCACCCGGTCTCTTGATAATTTGCTCATCTCTTCAAGTGCTTTCCCAAGATCGTTCGGGCTTGACCTTGTTGGGGGCATGGCTGTGATTCTACATATGTGCTATTACCCCCTATTGAGCCTACAACATTTCGAAAATTACCCATAGGCTTACCCCATCACCTTCGGGCGCTTCTCAAGCTATTGGCCGGGGACCCCTACAAACATTATTTTCGGGATCAGTTGGCAAATTTATGTTGATGGCCACCTACAAGTTAGCATTGACCAGGTCAGCAGCTGGACACCGTTGGAATCAGCAGGAGGCATATCATTACTAGGCACCAAATTATTATTTTCGTCGCGATGGCCAAACTCAGCATCAACGTTCAAGTGAGCAGACTAAGAGTTTGACATTTTTGGGCTGACCTGAAATTAAGACTACAAAGAACAAGCGTAAAATACGGTGTGTTGTGGAGATCTGTATCAAATCATTACTATTATTCTTAGCCCCACGGTGGGCGCCAAACTATCTATCACAAAATTAGGTAACAATTGAATTTGTATGCAGTTTAATTCGACACGAACAATTAAGAATATCAAATAAATGAGTTAGAGATGAACATAGACTGGCCATTGACCTCGTATTCAGTTGGGCCCTCTGTCACGACCCAAACCGATGGGCTGCGATAGGTGCCTGAGTCCGATCTATCAAACACCCCTAAGCATGCGTCTAAGAATGAACCTGAATAACATCTGTTGCATTACAAAAATAACATACATGAAGGAAACCTGCCATCAAGGTATATGTACGTATACATGCAGAATACATTGGGCGAGCCGGCAAAGCTGCTATAGACAACTATACATCCAAAACTGAAAGCCGACAAGGCGACATACAACCCAACTAGACATACTGTATATAGACCTCTAATGGAAACATAATTGTACAAAGACGGGACTGAGCCACATCATACCCATATATATATATATATACAAACATATCGTACATATATATATATACAAACATATCATACCAAAATCAAAAGCAGCTCCAGATCAAGTGGAGCATGCCAACTCTCGCTGATTAGAGATCCTAAGAAGGGGGATCGTTAGCTTGCCTACCTGCACCCGCGGATAGTAAACGCAGGCCCCGTGAAATAGGGCGTTAGTACGAAGAATGTACTGAGTATATAAGGCATGAAAATCAGTACGTAAAAGACATAGATGAAATATAAAATATAGAAATACATCTTTAAATCTGAATAACTTTGTAAATTCTAAAACATTTATAATATCATGCACATGCGTATAAATGTCGTGCCATACATAGGTATGGGTGTACATTATATCATCAAGCCACTGAGGGCATCCCATCATATCGTCTCGGCCACTGTGGGCAACATCATCAACATATACCAGCTGATCAGGTGGTGGTGTGTATATAACGTCATAACCTTTTCCCTTATCCCATATACATATACTTACATATATACTCGTATATAACACCATTTGGTCATGGGTCAATGCACATGTATAAATGGGTGAAATGCATGAAAAATACGTAATAATCTCAATATTCCTTCCGGATAACCTTTTTCAACTGCGTATTATTCTGAGACCCATGAACGGAAGATAATAATAATTCTCATGGGGAATCAAGAATATAGACACCCCTAGTATTTCTATGAATAGAGTAATTTATGGACACTGTGCGTTTGGTCGTTTCTTCTATATAATTTGGACCATGCCAAAAGAAAGAAGGGATAACCTTAACATACCTAGAGTAGGGAAAACTCCGTATAATATTCCGTTGGAAACCTTCATGGATGGATTGAACTTAGAACCCCAAAAATCAGATCAAGCTTATGTTTTTTTTAAATTGATGAACGAGATTAGCTTCTGCTTCTTCAAAATTCTTGAACGAAACTTCAAGGTTCTTGCTTCTTGGAATGACTACGTTACTTTGGTCTTATATTTGATTCATAAGGAATTGTAAAAGTCACGTTTCCTGAGCCATAAAAATCTGATCTTCAAGTGTTTCTTTGAGAATGTAAAGTTTGAAGGAGTTATATGTATAACTAACGTTTCCTTTCACTCTTTAATTCAAAACTTTGATATGCAATGTCTTGGGAATGAAAAGGATTTGTAATTTTGTGACACCTAATCAAGGAATGACTTAGTCATTTTTTGATAATGTGGCTAGTTGCCACGTGGGGATGGGGGTGGGATATTTAATCTTTATCTACTTATTAGGTAATTGGGTAATGTTCTGTTATCCGGTAATTAACCAATTACCCTTATAATTAAGAATTATTTCAAATTACCTAAAAATACTACTCATTTTTAATATATATATATATATATATATATATATATATATATATATATATATATATATATATATATATCATATTATCACGGCCATATGGTACCTTGTATGGTACTAGTCCATAATTATCAGGTAGTATCGCTCGACCCGTACTTTATCCCAAATTGGCCATTTTCAACGAAACTCATTTTCTTTAATTCGTGTACCCTTTTATCCTTCATAACACTTATTTATCGCTTGTTACAAATAGCGTAAATACGTTAACGTCAAGATGATCTCATCCCCGAGTCTACGTCAAATAACTGAAGACGGAACTTTTAACGTACGAAAATGCAAGATGTAACACCCTCGATCCAAGACCAGCCATGTATGATGAACAGAACAAATAAACAAAAACTTTTACAGTAGCTAAAAGGTATAAAATAAACTTGTATTGCTTTTATTTGCGTGTTACAATGTGTTAAAGAAAAGAAAAACATCCCATTTATATAGTAGGAGAGTTTTAGTCCTAATAGAAGTCTAAAAAAGATAAAAATCTTCCTTTTCCGGTAATTATTGATCCACAATCGACATCAAGCGAGATTCGCGCTTTGATATCTAGTTGAGGGCGAGTATCACGACCCTCTATCCGTCATGCACAATCATTTAGTGTGTCTCATGAGGTCTATAACTTATACTTGGCCTAGGGTGAGTTTCTTTACCATATCCGATGATGGCTACATCATTCGCTCCCCCTGAGTCTCGATATGAAGGGTCTCAAACCTCGATTACAATCTCGTGGATCCGTTATCTCCCTTCATTTCCTCTCGGGAAATCGGAGGTGACATTTAGCCCCGATTTTATCCGTACACAACCATAAATTAGGGCTTGTAGCAATAAAAAAGGTTTTGACTTTTAGATTTAATATTTCAGTTCCTTTTTAAAACTTTTGAGTAAATACAAGTTGACTTTTGAGAATTTGGGTATTATATTAAGGACTTATTCAACAAATTTTGTTTTAATTTGAAATAATTTATGGGGATTATGCCTCAGTATAAAATACCCGGGCGTATGCCCCGAATTGCTGAGCATACGCCTCTTAAGACTTTATCTCCCACCATCGCCTCGGGGTATTTTTGGTGCACCTCACCCCAGGGTTCGCCCGAAAATGCCTTTTATAACACTGTATAGAATACCTTAAAAGCACAAGCACAAGAAAGAGACATTTCAAAATAAGTACTACCCTTGTTTTCTAAGTTGTCCAAGCCCTATTTTTTTTTGTTTCATTAGTCATTATATATGTGAGTTTTAACTGCACAATATAGCAAAAAACAAGACATCTTAATTCATATGTAATACTAGAAGTTGCTTATTATAGGAATGAAAAATAAACAAAATAATAATCTCCAAATATATATGCATATATATAGTCTAATAAACAAGAATAAACTTTTAAAACATACTAAAGAAAAGAATAAAAGTACTTAAAAATCTTAAATAATAATAGAGATAGGTAAGGATCTTAGCAAATTATAAGTCTGTTTTAATTTATCCGTAAATTACTATATATATATAGATTTCCTTGTTAACTAGTTTTTCAGAAGTAATTTCTGTCATCAGAAAAATATATTGGTGTATAGGGTAAAATATTCTATGATATGTCATTGCATGGAAGAATGACACGTGGAGCCGAAGGCAGATGCTAGCTAAAATCGAAGACAACTGTTCCATTTGTTACCGGAAAGAATGATGCTCATAAAGATGCAATTAATACCGGTCACCCGGTAGTATTTATGAAAAATATTTCACAGCATTTAGTACACTGCCCATTACAAGTAATTTGTCATTCATGCCGGCCGTTACACATTCTTCAATGGTCCTCATAATTGACATTAAAAAGGGGCATGATCCTAGGACCTTGTTCCCTAGGTGCAGCTATAAATAGTGAGGTCTGTTATCATTTTAAAGGGACACGAATTTTCTAGCAAACTTACTCCATAATCTATTCAAAGCTTTATACAATTTTATCTTTGTGCTCTTTGATTCCATTACAGTAGTGCTCGGAAGCCATGTTCCCAGAACTACTGTTTCTGCTATTTCATCTTCATCTCAAGGTTAAATATTGCCTATTTATTCAATTCTCCTATTATTTTAGGATCAAATTAATTCACTTGTCTAGAAATCACGTATAAATTCAACTTTACCATTTTATGGGTAAACAGTTTGGCGCCTACCATGGGACCTAGACAGTCGTGTAATTAAGTTGGTCCTTGCCTCTTTTAACATATTTTAATTATTTGTTCTTAGCAAAAAATCACAGAAAATGACAAATAATGGTGTTAATAACACACACAATCCTGAGGCCTAAATAGACCAACATATGCATGAGGATTCAATAAATGATACCCGCAATAAGGGAACCAATGCCACGCCGGTCCACGACAGGCGGTACCCGCGACATGTTCGGGTGGCGACTCCTGATGATGTTGAAGAGGAGCATGTTGTTGAAGTGGTCAGGGTCCTAAAGGCGCAATAAGAGGTCATTCTATGCCATCTCACACAACAGGATAAGGTTATGATGGAACTAAAGCAGGCATTGTCGGGTGCTTCCAATAATGCGAATGGACGGGGTCTAGTTCCTTCTGGTGCTCCCGCAAACCAAACAACGCAGAGGGTCAACAACAACACACCGAGGGGCAAGGTCGGATTTGATGGGGCCGGGGGGAGCGGGTCCAGTCACAATAATGAGAGCGATTCCTTCTAAAGCAAACTCTTACGGTTTATTAGGGAAGTGAATGCCTGCATGGACCAAATCCCGTGTGCATAATCGGTGTTGAAAGGGCCAGACTCAGAGAAGTATACTCAATTGTCGTACAAACCGAGCGCGACATTGAATTAATCCCTAAGGTATTTAAAATGCATGATATGCCAAAATATGATGGGACTTCGGACCGTCAAAAGCATATTACCACCTATATAACGCTGGAGTTGGTATCGGCTAAGAGGAACATTAAAGAAGCACAATTCTCGAAGCCGATGATGTTCGATCCCAGCCAGAGGAATTCTAATTTGTGGTGCAAATACCATGGGACGAATGATCACCGGAATGGGGACTGCCAACATTGAGGTGGCAACAGTATGATAAATGGCCATCTCAGGGAATTCTTAAGTGACCGGGCCAAAAACAATTACGGTCGCAACCGTGATAATGCAGAATCCTCAAAAATAGGAGAAGATCCCCCACGCCAGTCGATCAACATGATTTTTGGTGGGAACGAGATTAACAAAATTATCTTCTAGGTAGAAAAAAGGTGAATGTAAAAATAACCCACGTCAAGAGGCTTCGAGAAGTCGTTGGGGATGACATCACTTTCATGGAGGAAGACACAGACGGATTGTTGCTACTATACAACAACGCATTGGTAATTTCTTTAAATGTATCAGATTTGAAAATTAAATGTGTTCTGGTGGATCCAGGAAGTTCGGAAAATATCATACAATGGAGGGTATTGGAGCAAGCCAAACTTACCGGAAGCATCATTCCGGCCACAAAACTCCTCGCCGGGTTCAACCTCGCAAGCGTGACGACCCAAGGAGAGATCCTCTTGCCCACAAATTTCGAGAGGGTGTTGAAGACGGCCCTTTTCGAGGCTGTGGATGTTGATATGGGTTACAACATTATTCTGGGAAGACCGTAGCTGCACAAGATAAAAGTCGTATCATCAACGTATCATCAGTTGCTTAAATTCCCAACTCCCAAGGGGATTAAACATATAAAAGGCGACAAACCGGCGACAATGGAGATGAATGCAATTTCAGTCTCCAGTAGCAAAGGGATGGAGCACATGGCATAGAAATTACAAGAACCGATGCATGCTCCTGAGTCAAGTAAAGCTAACCAGGGTGAAAAGGCGTCAGAATCTTATCAGGCGCCGAGATATTTCCAGGTACCAGAAGAGATGGATGCAACGAAGTCCACAGTGGAAGATCTTGAGCAAGTACCATTGTTTGAAAAGTTCTTGGAGAGAAAGTTCCACTTGAGGATAGGATTGCATCCCGAGCTCAGGTCTGGATTTATTAAATTAGTTAAATTTAATGCCGATTGTTTTGCGTGGTCACATGCAGATATGATAGGTATCCTGACAGAACTGGCCGTGCACAAGCTAAGATTTGATCCCAGCGTTCCTCGGTAAGACAAAAGAAATGTCTGATTGTCAAGGTCAGAAATAAATTTGTCAAAAAGGAGGTAACTCGCTTACTTGGTATCGGTTCAATCTAAGAGGTAAAGTAGCTAGACTAGCTAGCTAACGTAGTAGTAGTTCCTAAGAAAAACAATAAATTTTGCATGTGTGTATACTATAAGGACTTGAATAAGGCCTGCCAAAAAGACTTGTTCCCACTGCCAAACATCGATCTAATGATTGATACAATGGCCAAGGATGATTTAATGAGTTTCCTCAATGCCTACTCCGAGTACAACCAAATTAAGATGAACCCGGAGGATCAGGAAAAGACTTCATCCATAATGAATTTTGGCACATATTGCTATAATGTAGTTCCCTTCGGATTAAAGAATGCTGGACCCACTTATCAGCGTCTTGTAAACAAGATGTTTGAAAAACATATAGGGAAACCCATGGAAGTTTATATAGACATTATGCTTGTGAAGTCTTTGAACGCAGGTGACCATTTTAAGCACTTGCAAGAAACTTTCGACATCCTAAGGAAGTATAATATGAAGCTTAATCCCGAGAAGTGTGCTTTCGAGGTCAGCTCCAGCAAATTCCTAGGATTTCTGGTGTCACAAAGGGGGATTGAGGTAAACCCCGATAAAATCAAAGCCATCGAAGATATCCTGGACCAGCTGTCAAGCATGAAAGAGGTTCAAAGGCTCACAAGGAGATTTGCCGCTTTGAACAGATTCATTTCCCGATCATCAAAAAAATTCCACCATTTCTTTGCATTACTCAAAAAGAAGAACAACTTTGAGTGGACCCCGGAATGCTAGCAAGCTTTAAGGGATTTGAAAAGTTACTTGTCACGCCCCTCCATTACTATCAAAATGGGAGGAAGGTAAAGAATTGTTAATTTACCTAGAAATCTCGGAGGTAGCGGTAAGCGCCATTTTAGTCCATGAAGACGAAGGTATGAAATCTCCCATTTATTACGTTAATAGAATTTTAACAGGAGCAGAAACTCTCTACCCTCATCTGGAAAAAAGCTGGCCTTAGCTCTCGTAGTTGCCGCTCGGAAGCTGAGGCCTTACTTCCAATGTTATCCGATAGCTACGGTGACCACCTTTCCCCTGCAGAATATCCTTTATAAACCCAAACTCTAGGGTAGGTTGGCCAAATGGGCCGTCAAAATTAGTGAATTCGACATAGAATACAAACCTAGAACTACAATTAAGTCACAAGTTTTGGCCAACTTTGTGGCCGATTTTAGTCCAAAACTGCTGCCTCTAGCAACCAAAGAGGCAGTGATGGTGTCAAAGTCATCATCGGGAGTTTGTACCCTATTTATTGATGGAGCTTCCAACATAAAGGGGTCCGGGCTCGGCATAGTATTGGTCACTCATTCGGGAGAAACCCTAAGGCAAG
The DNA here is from genome assembly GCF_000715075.1 of Nicotiana tabacum. Classification (NCBI taxonomy): domain Eukaryota; kingdom Viridiplantae; phylum Streptophyta; class Magnoliopsida; order Solanales; family Solanaceae; genus Nicotiana; species Nicotiana tabacum. The sequence continues at coordinate 70,201,872 of NC_134095.1, read as the reverse complement.
ACATAAGAACAGTCCCTTTGACTAACAATAAAGCAGAGTATGGAGCTTTGGTTGCAGGACTCGAATTGTCCTAGGGACTAGATTCTAAGGTCATAAAATTCAAATACGATTCCCAGTTGGTGGTAAATCAGGTCTACGGGATCTTCGTGATTAAAGAGGGGCGCATGCAACAATACATAGTGAAGGCTCAGGCTCTACTTGCTTGATTTTGGGAGTGGTCAATTACGCATATATCAAGGGAAGAAAATGCAGAAGCGGACGTATTAGCTAACCTCGGTTCATCAACAAAAATGAAGGGATTGGATTTCGGGACGGTAGTACAGCTCATGCACTCAGTTCTAGACGCAGACAACTACTATGAAGTGAATACAACTAATTTGGTCTGGGACTGGAGGAATGAGATCATTGTTATCTCGAACACGGGAAGTTGCCCGAAGACTCAAAGGAATCTCGGGTGCTATGCGACAAAGCAACATGATATAGCTTCAAAGGAGGCCAACTAAATTGGAAATCTTTCCAAGGCCCCGTTGGCCCGATGCTTGGGAGCTTCTGAAGCTAACTATGTTATACGAGAAGTCCACGAAAGGATATGTGGAAATCATTTGGGCGCCGACTTCTTGGTTCTAAAATTGGTAAGGGAAGGACACTATTGATCCTGAATGGACCATGACGCCAAAGCTTTCGTACAAAAATGCGATAAGTGTCAACTTTACACACCATTGGTACATCAACCAGCAGAACCATTGTACTCAGATTTGTCTCCATAGTTGTTAGAATGAGATCATTGATATCTCGAACATGGGAAGTTTCCCGAAGACTCAAAGGCATCTCGGGTGCTGCGTGACAAAGCAACACGATATAGCTTCAAAGGAGGCCAAGTAAACAGGAAATCTTTCCAAGGCCTGTTGGCCCGATGCTTGGGAGCTTTCAAAGCTAACTATGTTATGCGAGAAGTCCACGAAGGGATATGCGGAAATCATTCGGGTGCCAACTCCTTGGTATTAAAATTGGTAGGGGTAGGACACTATTGACCTCGAATGGAACATGACGCCAAAGCTTTCATATAAAAATGCGATAAGTGTCAATGTTACACACCATTGGTACATCAACCAGTAGAACCATTGTACTCAGCTATATCTCCATGGCTGTTCATGATGTGGGGAATGGATATCATCGCACCACTACCACTGACCCCTGGAGGTAAGATTTCTTTTGATTTTGACTGACTATTTTTCCTAAATAGGTTGAAATAGGTCCTTATCAGAAGATCAGCGAACGTGAAATGGTGCATTTCTTGTCAGAATATAATTTGCAGATTTGGAATACTGAAGGAGATAGCCTGTGATAACGGGCCACAATTTATAGGCGGTGGCGTACAAAGTTCCTTGAAGACTTGAAAATCAAAAGAATCATATCTTCGCCCTACCATCGGAGCGCAAATGGTCAGGCGGAAGCAACAACCAAAGTGATTATAAAAATCTCAAAAACAGATTGGAAGCAGCTGAAGGTAAATGGCTTGAGGAACTGCCTGGAGTGCTATGGGTGTACCGAACAATGGCCAAATCGAGTATAGGAGAAAATTCTTTCTCCCTTATGCACGGAGCAGAAGCCTTAATCCTGGTGGAAGTAAGGGAGCCTACATTGAGATATTTCCAGGCAAGTGAAGAGACAAATAATGAAGCAATGTTAGTCAACTTGGAGCTACTCGATGAGCGCATGGACTTGGCGCATATAAGAATGACAACCCAAAAGCAGAGAATAGAAAGATATTACAATCAAATAGCTAACCCCCGTTATTTCAAAGTGGGAGACTTGGTTCTAAGAAAGTAACTCAAAATACCCAAGAACTCAACGCTGGGAAGATAGGTCCAACATGGGAAGGCCCCTACATGGTTTAAGCTGTCACGGGGAAAGGTTCATATGAGCTGGAGAATCAGGATGGAGAAAAGTTTTCAAGCAACTGGAATGTGGCACACTTCAAGAGATATTATGTCACGCCCCTCGGTTTTGGGGCGCGACCGGCGCTCGACCGGGTAGCCCCAGTCAAGCGAACCTGGGTGCCTTTCCTATCCCACGTGTTACCCCGCGTTTTCCTTTATCCGTCAACCAAGTGAAATAGCCATTTGTAAATTTGAACACATCCTTATGAGATTTACATAACATACATAGTTACTTAGCGTGGTTTACATGTTACACTACCCAAATATAAAATACATAAGTGCATAACCCACATTTCCTGTCTACAGAGCCTCTAGGGATACAAAAGAGTGTTACAATACTTGCCGGTAACAAGGATCCGGCTATACCTTACGCAAATACCAAAATAAGATTGCCGGGAGGGAAAAGCGGCATGAGCCACACAGGGCCCCGAGAGGAAAAAGGGGCTCACCAATACACCTAACAGAGAGTGAAGGAGTGCTACTGTCGGTGGACGGGAGTACCTGCTATAGAACCACCTACAATCATAACACGAATGTAGCGCCCCCGACAAAAGGGACATCAGCACATTTGAATTGTGCTGGTATGTATGAATAAACTTTACCCCAAGTAAAATCAAGAAATACAAAGGTAACAAACAATAATAGAATTAACAATCCAATGCACATGAAAGGAACAACCAAAGCCAAACAAGTTCCATAATTTATCCTTTTCCCCTTTCAACATTATTTCATCACACCAATGGTTTCACAACTTTCACATATTTTCATTTCAATAGTGATTTCGATCACTTTTCCACCCGTATTACCTCGGCCACCCTTATCACCACAACCCATACCTTATAACTTCGTGTTGTGGCGCGCAACCGATCCCACCAGACAATCAAATTTTACACGACAACAACAATAATTCACAAAGAACTTTCATAACATCAATACCATTTCCATCATATGCAACAACCCATATACAATTTAAGTCACAACGATAATTGCCCGCGACAAGTCACGTATGATATCACCACAGTTGTTTCAATTGCATCAATTACGATTTCTTTCCATCATTTGTTACACAGTTCTTACCACATGAACACATTCACACTCACACACTTGGTTTGTTGCCATTTACTTACACCATTATATCACGAGACTTAACCAACAATGTTCAAAGCATATTAATCACACGAATCATCATTTCAAGGAAGCACAAGTTCATATCAACAATTCATACATTTGGGCCTAAGACACCATAGATGTCACCAAGCAGTAATTCATGTACAAGGTGTTGTCGTAATCGTTCAACTCATTTACGTCATTTCACAATACCATCTTTCATTACTTACCACGCAAGGTTTTAGCCATTACACACATTCCCACATTTGGACACATTAATGTTCTTTCATTCGTTAACACATACTCCCATATCGTCATCCTCAAGCATTTACAAACTTAGCACATAATAAAGTAGGCACATCAAATCACTTTTCACAATCACATATAACACGGTGGTGTGAAAATCAACTAAGACAATCAGTACACATATTTTCATACAAGGTACACATACCGTATGCTCGTCACAACAAGGGGATTCTACGAGAGTTAAAGTTAGCCATATATACCTCAAAGGTCTTTTACTTAAGTTACTACAACGTTCCGGAAATTCTAGCAATGCCAATCTACTTCGAGACATAACAAAATTGAACACAAATTAGGAAGATATTCATAATTCTAGCTCATTCGAGCATTTTATCAAACACCATATGTGCGTTAAATCTTTATGGTCCTTTTATACAGGATTTCATCAACCCACAACCCATACTTTATCATTTTTAGCTCAACAATGTTTCTACAACCTTTGACAACACATGCAAGCAAGATAACAACTCCAATACCCACAAACATTCTTTATAATTACCCATCTTTAGCTAAATTCGAAATTAAAGGTTAGGGTATAGAATCTTACCTCAAGGATGAAGGCCTAGTGTGGTTTTCCTTGTTAATCCTTTAAGATTTGAGCAAGAGTTGTAGAAGAATTGATGAGGGATACTTTCTCACTCTAGGGCACTCTCTCACTCTAAAAATATCTGATTTTTGCTCAAGAAATGGTCCCTTGAATCTATTTGACGAAATGAGGTCGTTTTATAACAAAAGCCCCTTTTTTGCACAGCTGCGCTGCATGGGGCGGCATGGTAATGAAAAATGTGTTTAGAAACGAAACTAGAGGTGCTCTGATAATTTACACAGCCGCGCCGCATGGGGAGGCGCGGTAGTGTAAAATTCTGCGTTGCTTTTGGTAATTTGGTCATAACTTTTGGGAGGAGTGTCCGAATGAAAAATGGTTTGAAGAGTTGGAAACTAGAATCAAAGACCTTTCATTTGATAGGTTCTGCATCACACAAAACCTTATATAAATAGAGATATACTTGTCCAAAGTGAGGTCTTGTGCGTACTCATTTACAACTTTAGTCTATTTGGTAACTTTCCAACTTGTCTTAGACTCAGGCTTCTCCTTAGACCCTAAATCAATTATAACAAGACTTATGAACTTATTACCATATCCAAAAGATATCCATAATATCATTAATCCTCATTTGCACGCAAGATAAAATATTTGGCCTACCTTGGCACCACGAAATCTTAAATTACTAAGTAAAATTTTCTGGGACTTTACATTCTCTCCCGCTTAAGATCATTCGTCCTCGAATGAGGATCAAGTTTCATTCATTAGCCATCCTTATGTAACTTCTGCTTTTTCACATTATGAAATATATCATCAGCCCCGAATTTGGCTAACTCCTTAAATTTTTGAAAATTTCGCCAGTGTTTCCTTTTTAACTAGGACTATCCACCTGTCAGAGGGCCCTAGATACATATCCTAACAGCATATACATGTTCTATAGACATAACATAACTTGTTCAACACCAACCATGGCCGCATAGGCAACATACATAGTCAAAATGGAATAGTTTAACATAGATCAAATCAAAAGATAAGAGTTTACAGGAACCAAATGCATGAAAGCTATTACATAACTATCCAAACAAATGTGGGTACTTCTTTCTCATTTCTTCCTCGGTTTCCCAAGTGGCTTTCTCAACTTGCTGGTTCCGCCATAACACTTTTACAGAGGCAATTTCCTTAGTTCTCAATTTCCAGACTTGCCTATCAAGAATGGCAACTGGAATTTCTTCATAAGATAGTTCTTCATTAACCTCAATAGCTTCAATTGGCACAATAACGGACAGGTCTCCTACTACCTTCTTCAACATAGACACATGGAAGATCGGATGTACCAACGACATCTCGGGTGGCAGTTCGAGCTTGTATGCCACCTGACCGATCCTCTGAATGATTCTATACGGTCTGACATATCTTGGACTTAACTTCCCTTTCTTCCCGAATCGCATGATGCCCTTCATGGGGGAAGCCTTCAAAAATACCCAATCATCTTCTTTGAACTCCAAATCTCTGCGACGAATGTCCGAATAAGACTTTTGGCGACTCTGAGCAGTTTTCAACCTCTCCTTAATAATCCTGACTTTCTCCATGGCTTGATATATGATGTCCGGCCCTATCAATTCTGCTTCTCCAACCTCGAACCATCCGATGGGAGACCTGCATCTCCTACCATATAGTGCCTCGAATGGTGCCATCTGGATACTAGCATGGAAGCTGTTGTTGTAAGCAAATTCTATGAGTGGCAAATGGTCATCCCAACTACCTTTGAAATCAAGAGTACAAGCTTGCAACATGTCCTCAAGCATCTGAATAGTCCGCTCTGCTTGCCCGTCAGTTTGAGGATGGAAAGTTGTGCTGAGATTTACCTGCGTGCCCAAGCCCTGCTGAAATTTCTTCCAAAAGTTGGCCATGAACTGAGCCCCTTAATCTGAAATGATTGAGACTGGAGTGCCATGCAACCTGACTATTTCTTTGATATACAACTGGGCATACTGTTCCACTGTCGGAAGATTTAACTGGAAAGAAGTGCACTGATTTTGTGAGTCGGTTAACGATCACCCAAATTGAGTCGAACCTGCGTGGAGTGCGCGACAACCCTACTACAAAATCCATATTGATCATCTCCCATTTCCACATTGGAATTTCTATGCTTTGAGTCAATCCACCAGGTCTTTGATGTTCGGCCTTCACTTGCTGACAGTTTGGACATCTAGTCACAAAGTTCGCCACACCCTTCTTCATGTCGTTCCACCAATAAATTTACTTGAGATCATGATACATTTTCATAGAACCTGGGTGCACAGAATACCTGGAATTATGAGCCTCCGCCATTACCCTCTCCCGAAGATTATCCACATCTGGAACACATAGCCTACCTTGACATTGTAATACACCATCCCCTCCACTGAGTGAAAATACCGAAGTCTTGTTATTCAAAACTGCCTCTTTCATCTGTGCCAATGCTGGATCAATGAACTAGTTTTCCTTGACTTCCGCTACCAGCGACGATTCTGCTCCATTATGCACCATAACCTTCCCCTCGTCTGAGGTCGAAATACAAATCCCTAGACTGGCTAATTGATAAACCTCCCGAGCCAAAGGCCTCTGATCCGCTCCCAAATGAGCCAAACTACCCATGGACTTCCGACTGAGAGCATCGGCCACCACATTCGCTTTCCCTGGATGGTATAAAATGTCCATATCATAATCTTTGATCAATTCTAACCACCGCTGCTGCCTTAAATTCAGCTCCTTCTGCTTGAACAATTATTGGAGAATCTTGTGGTCTGAGAATACATCCACATGGACCTCATAAAGATAATGCCGCTATATTTTCAAGGCAAATACAACTGCCATAAGCTCCAAATCATGCGTCGGATAATTCTTCTCGTGATTCTTGAGTTGCCTTGAAGCATATGCTATAACCTTCCCCTGTTGCATTAATACACACCCTAAACCGACCCTGGAGGCATCACAATAAACCACAAATCCTTTCGTGCCCTCCGGTAAGGCCAATATCGGCACCGAGGTCAATCTCGACTTCAATTCTTGAAAACTTTTCTCACAAGCGTTGGACCATTGGAACTTAACTGCTTTCTGCGTCAACTTAGTCAATAGGGAGGCGAGGGTAGAGAATCCCTCTACAAACCTCCGATAATACCCTGCTAAACCTAAGAAGCTACGGATCTCCGTCGGGGTCGTGGGTCTAGGCCAATCTTTCACTGCTGCAATCTTCTGGGATCCGCCTGAATCCCTTCACTGGAAACAACATGACCCAGAAAGGTAACAGACTCCTACCAAAATTCACATTTTGAAAATTTAGCATATAACTGGTGCTGATGAAGAGTCTGTAGAACTGCCCTGAGGTGATCGGCATGATCCTCCCGGCTCCGCGAATAAACAAGGATGTCATCAATGAAAACAATCACAAAGGAGTTTAGAAATGGCTTGAAGACCCGATTCATAAGATCCATGAAAGCTTCCAGGGCGTTGGTTAGCCCAAAAGACATGACCAAGAATTCAAAGTGACCATAGCGAGTTCTGAAAGCAGTCTTAGGAATATCCTTCTCTCTGATCTTCAATTGGTGATACCCGGACCGTAGATCAATTTTGGAGAAGAACCTTGCACCTTGCAATTGGTCGAACAAATCATCAATCCGAGGCAAAGGATATTTATTCTTGATGGTGACCTTGTTAAGCTGCCGATAATCAATACACATCCGGAGCGACCCATCCTTCTTTCTGACAAAAAGAACCGGAGCACCCTACGGTGACACACTTGGCCGTATGAACCCCTTTTCTAATAAATCCTTCAGCTGCTCCTTTAACTCCCTTAACTTTGCTGGCGCCATTCTGTATGGTGGAATAGATATTGGTTGCATATCTGGCAATACATCAATCTCCCTACCTGGCGGGATCCCTGGAAGCTCGTCCGGAAACACTTCAATAAACTCATTCACGACTGGCACGGACTCGGGGACAGATACTTCTAAAGTGGTGTCTGCCACCCGGAACAAATGGAAGATACACCCCTTCTTAATCATCTTCGAAGCCTTAAGGTAAGAAACAAACCTACCCTTCGGCACCACACCATTTCCCTTCCACTCAATAACCGGCTCATTAGGGAACTCAAGCCTCATGACTCTCGTTCAGCAGTCTAGTTTAGCAATGCACGAATAAAGCCAGTCCATTCCCATAATCACATCAAAATCCACCATTCCAAGCTCAATAAGATCGGTTGTGGTAGCGCGACCACATACCGTGACAACACAATTCCTATAAACTCGCGCGGCTATGATAGAATCACCAACCGGAGTCGATACAGAGAACGACTCATGAAGTTGTTCGGGTTCTACCCCAAAACGTGAAGCAATGAATGGGGTGACATAAGACAAAGAGGACCCCGGATCAATAAGAGCATAACAATCGATGGCCTGAACAGACAAGATACCTGTGACAACATCTGGAGAAGTCTCTGCACTCTGGCGACCACTCAAAGTGTAAAATCAGCTAGGTCCACCTCTACCATGATCTCCACCCCTTATTGCACCACGCCCTGCTGGAGTTGGAGGGCGCGTGGATGATGTGGCAGCTGAAGAACCGGATGACTGAGCAAATCCACTACCCGTGCCCTGACTGGGCGCACGACAGTCCCGCTAGATATGACCTCTCACCCTGCATCTATAACATACTAGGATATCCAAATAACAAGTCTCGGAGTGGAACCTCCCACACTTGGGGCATGACGCCCTCCCCTGCTGCTGTGATCTCCCTCCTGGATGACCAGACTGATGGGGTTTCCTACTATCTGAACCGGGTCTCAAGTGACTGCTCTGCTGATAACTATGCACCGATGGCGGTGCACTCGCTGTGGACTGGGAATATGACTAGGATGACCCTGATGGACCCCTTCTCTGAACTGGTCTCCCTAAGTGACCCACTGATCGGGCCCTGTTGTTACTCTCCTTTTTTGCCCGTATTTTCAACTTCCTAGCCACTATGGCCTGAGCGAATCCCACAATCTTCCCATAATTCATATCTGAGTGTAAGGCCGCTGTAGCAGCCTCGTTCACCACCAAAGGACTAAGACCCTGAACAAATCGCCGAACTCGAGCATCCATGGTCGACACTAACTGAGGAGCATACTTGGACAACCTCACAAACTCCATGTGGTACTCCCAAACACTTATACTGCCCTGCTTGAGGACCTCAAACTCAGTGGCACGGGCCGCCATTGTCTCGGCAGGTAAGAAGTGGTCCATGAATGCATCTACAAACTCATCCCATCTAGTTGGAGGTCTTCCCTCCCCACGGGAATCCTCCCACATCTCGAACCACGAATACGCTGCTCCCCTTAACCTGTATGAAGCCAACTCAACCCCCTCCATCTCTGTAGCCTTCATCACTCGAAGGGTCTTATACATTCCATCAAGGAAATCCTACGGATCGGCCTCTAGGTCTGTGCCTGTGAACTTTGGAGGGGCCAAACCGCAGAAACTAGTTGACTCTGGAGCTGATGGAATCTCCCTGTCTGCTGGAGGACGTAGGGGCATCATGATATCTATGGGTCTGAGCGTCCACTAACTGGGTCAACATATGGATGACTCCTCTAAGGTCCCCATCAGAAACCCCGGGACCGGAAGCTGGAACTGCAACAATATCAGGAATATCAGCGGGAGGGGTGGTAGCACCCTCTGCCGCAGCTGGAATAGGAATACTTGGATCTGGAATAAATGGGCAAGGCATATTCAAGACCGGGGAGTCACTCTCACCCACGACATCAGGTACATGATTAATAGCCACACTTGGGGTGGCATTGGCCCCAAGGCCGAGTCTAGATCTCTTCTTAGGTGTCGTTACTGAAAAATTCGAAACAGAGCACGAGTTAGACGTGAATACTTCCACTTTTCACTTCATCGCACGATATAGAATAACAAAGAAGAGGGTAATTTCCTAAATGCCCATGTAGCCCCCTACTTATAGATGTGGTCGACAACACACCGATAAGAAGGGCTCTACTAGGCACGGCTCCGAGACATCCTAGGACTCTTTTAAAACCCTAATGCTCTGATACCAAGTTTGTCACACCCCAAAACCGAGGGGCGCAACCGGCGCTCGACTGGGTAGCCCCAGTCAAGTGGTCCTGGGTGCCTTTCCTATCCCACGTGTTACCCCGCGTTTTCCTTTATCTGTCAACCAAGTGAAATAGCCATTTGTAAATTTGAACACATTCTTACGAGATTTACATAACATACAAGTTACTTAGCGTGGTTTACATGTTACACTGCCCAAATACAAAATACATAAGTGCATAACCCACATTTCCTATCTACGGAGCCTTTAGGGATACAAAAGAGTGTTACAATACTTGCCGATAACAAGGATCCGGCTATACCTTACGCAAATACCAAAATAAGATTGCCGGGAGGGAAAAGCGGCATGAGCCACCAGGGCCCCAAGAGAAAAAAGGGGCTCACCAATACAACTGAGGAAGAGTGAAGGAGTGCTACTGTCGGTGGACTGGAGTACCTGCTATAGAACCACTTATAATCATAACACGAATGTAGCGCCCCCGGCAAAAGGGACGTCAATACATTTGAATTGTACTTGTATGTATGAACAAACTTTACCCCAAGTAAAATCAAGAAATACACAGTAACAAACAGTAATAGAATCAACAATCCAATGCACATGAAAGGAACAACCAAAGCCAAACAAGTTCCACAATCTCTCCTTTTCCCCTTTCAACATTATTTCATCACATCAATGGTTTCACAACTTTCACATATTTTCATTTCAATAGTGATTTCGATCACTTTTCCACCCTTATTACCTCGGCCACCCTTATCACCACAACCCACACCTTATAACTTCGTGTTGTGGCGCACAACCCGATCCCACCGGACAATCAAATTTCACACGACAACAACAATAATTCATAAAGAACTTTCATAACATCAACACCATTTCCATCATATGCAACGACCCGTATACAATTTAAGTCACAACGATTATTGCCCGCGACAAGTCACGTATGATATTACCACAGTTGTTTCAATTGCATCAATTACGATTTCTTTCCATCATTTGTTACATAGTTATTACCACATGAACACATTCATACTCACATACTTGGTTTGTTTCCATTTACTTACACCATTATATCGCCAGACTTAACCAACAACGTTCAAAGCATATTAATCATACGAATCATCATTTCAAGGAAACACAAGTTCATATCAACAATTCATACATTTGGGCCCAAGACACCATAGATGTCACCAAGCAGTAATTCATGTACAAGGTGTTGTCGTAATCGTTCAACTCATTTACGTCATTTCACAATACCATCTTTCATTACTTACCACGCAAGGTTTTAGCCATTATACACATTCCCACATTTGGACACATTAGCGTTCGTTCATTCGTTAACACATACTCCCATATCGTCATCCTCAAGCATTTACAAACTTAGCACACAATAAGGTAGGCACAACAAATCACTTTTCACAATCACATATAACATAGTGGCATGGAAATCAACTAAGACAATCAGTACACATATTTTCATACAAGGTACACATACCGTATGCTCGTCACAACAAGGGGATTCTAAAGAGTTAAAGTTAGCCATACATACCTCAAAGAGTTTTTCCTTAAGTTACTACAACATTCCAGAAATTCTAGCAATGCCAATATACTTCGAGACATAACAAAATTGAACACAAATTAGGAAGATATTCATAATTCTAGCTCATTCGAGCATTTTATCAAACATCATATGTGCGTTAAATCTTTATGGTCCTTTTATAGAGGATTTCATCAACCCACAACCCATACTTTACCATTTTTAACTCAACAATGTTTCTACAACCTTTGACAACACATGCAAGCAAGATAACAACTCCAATACCCACAAACATTCTTTATAATTACCCATCTTTAGCTAAAGTCGAAATTAAAGGTTAGGGTATAGAATCTTACCTCAAGGATGAAGGCCTAGTGTGGTTTTCCTTGTTAATCCTTTAAGATTTGAGCAAGAGTTGTATAAGAATTGATGAGGGGTACTTTCTCACTTTAGGGCACTCTCTCACTCTAAAAATATCTGATTTTTGCTCAAGAAATGGTCCCTTGAATCTATTTGACGAAATGAGGTCATTTTGTAACAAAAGCCTGATTTTTGCATAGCCGCGCCGCATGGGGAGGCGTGGTAATGAAAAATGTGTTTAGAAACGAAACTGGAGGTGCTATGATAATTTACATAGCCACGCCGCATGGGGCGGCGCATGGGGTGGCGCGGTAGTGTAAAATTCTGCGCTGAATTTGGTAATTTGGTCATAACTTTTGGTAGGAGTGTCCGAATGACAAATGGTTTGAAGCGTTGGAAACTAGACTCAAAGACCTTTCATTTGATAGGTTGTGAATCACACAAAACCTTATATAAATAGAGATATACTTGTCAAAAGTGAGGTCTTGTGCGTACTCATTTACAACTTTAGTCTATTTGGTAACTTTCCAACTTTTCTTAGTCTCAGGCTTCTCCTTAGACCCTAAATCAATTGTAATAAGACTTATGCACTTATTACCATATCCAAATGATATCCATAATATCATTAATCCTCATTTGCATGCAAGATAAAATATTTGGCCTACCTTGGCACCACGAAATCTTAAATTACTAAGCAAAATTTTCCGGGGCTTTACATATTATTGCTGATGAACGTTATCGGTACTGAAAGTATGTGCTGCACTCTTTTTTCCTTCGTTCAGTTTTTGTCCCAGTGAGGTTTTTTGGCAAGTTTTTTATCAATGCAACAACTGAAATCATACTATGAAGAAAATTTTCAACACCAGGAATAAGACCTTCTAATAACAAGGCACACATGCGAAGAACCATGTGGACGGGTAGATAATCTTTCACTCGATAGCAAAATTCCTACTAAGAAATTAAGTTTGATATCGAACAAAAGTTACCATACCGTTCACAAGTGAAAACTATTAGGGGATTGTCATATAGTCTTTGACTCGATAACATAAATTCCTAAGGGGAAGTGAAGTTTGTTACCGAACTGACGATTATCTAGCAATTCATTAGTGGAGCCTCGAAGATGCAAAACTTCTAGTGTTCAAATTTGTATTCTTCACATTCGAACATTGGGGGGTGGGTGGGAAATGATACGGGGATACGACAATAATGACTGCCACGTCGACCAGAATACAAAAACCGAAAACATAATTGTATCATCGAGAATGGGGACTGCGTGACCAGACCCGTAGAAACAAGCATGTACAAGTTAGCCACAAGAAATGGAATTTTTTTTAGCATAACGAATGCTTATGTACTTTTTGAAAATGGAAGGAATAAAGTAAAGTCTTTTTATTTCTATCTTGTTTCTTGTCTAAATGATGAATTGATTTAGCCATTTGAAAGTTAAACGAGTACTTCAAATGCTAGTACCATAATGAACAGGAGACGTCATCTTCAAGAGCATCATAAACATAAGAGGGCCCTTTATTATAGAAACCCTCACGAAAAATTTGATTTTGGAAGAACTAATGCCCGAAATCCAAATGCTTTCGGGGAAAAATGCACCCAAAGCCTTGCACAAAAAGACGCAAAAAATAAACTTGGACAGATACTCAAACGAAAAAAGTCGCAAGAAATAAACTTGCACAAAACACTTAAGCAAGAAGGAACGCAAAGATTAAAACTTGTATAAATGTTCAAACAAAAGAACGTAGAAAGTCTCATGCAGTACTTGAGCAAAAGATGTTTTTATTCACAATAACAGCGCCAAAATGGCACATGTACAAAAGTTAGAAAAGAAATAAAAATCTAAACAGCTGCATCTGCGGAACCCGGAGGAAGAGAAACATCCACAGCCCAGAGGAAGTGGGTAGATCCACTGCTGGTTCGATATCTTGGCCTTCATCATTTTGGCCCTCAACATTATCACCTTCCACTTCCTCTACAGTTCCCGAGAACTCAGAATCGAAACTAGAAGAATCGGTAGCATCAGGCTTGGCAGGAAGACCTCTTTTTGTGGCTAACTCCAACTTAAGGGCCTTAGCAATTTCGACGTCAAAATCTATAACACTCGCTTTGGCCTCTTCCAAGGTTTTTCTTCTCATACTATACATAGAATGCATTTTCTCAACAATAAGGGAAATCGCTCGGTATTGAAGTTTTTCTTTAAGTTGGTAAACCTCGGCAGAAAGATTCTCCCACGCGGACCTCATGGACTGGAGGCTAACATCGAGATCGCGGACAGTAGAGCTGAAAAGTCTGTTATGCTCGATGGTCCTCTCGTACTTCTCCTCCAACTGGGCATATGTCACCTTAGCAGCAGCAAGCTCTTCAGTTTTGGAGTTCAAGGCTGCCTCTAAATTAGTCAATCTTTCAGCGGAGGTAACCTCGCGATCAGATGCAGCAAGAATTACACTATGGACTTCATCCCATTTGGCCCTAGCCTCTTCAAATTGAACCCTCAGTGGGGCAATCTCTTGGATAAAGGTCTCCACTTCTTACTCGCTTTGCTACAAACGAGCCTCCAACACAACAGCCTCAACAACTTTGGTTTCCAGTTCTGAGAGGCGAGCAACAATTTGGTGCCGCTCGACCAAAAGTTGATCCCACTCAGAGGTAAATTCTACCTTTTCCCGAATCAACCTCTGAAGGCCCTCGAAATCAAGGAAATTAGCCTGAAAAACAAGAAAGGCAAATTCAAAAATAATACTAAATCAAAGATAGAAGAAATGACAAAGGAAATGAAGAATATACTGTTGTGGCGTTGTGCATGGAATTATTCAACAAGCACTCTCCCGAGAGAGCCTGTATCTTTTCCCAATCTTTTTCTGAAGCCTTTGGCCAAATGGTGGAAATTAAAGAGAACAAGAGGAAGAAACAGAGAGAGAGAGAGAGAGAGAGAGAGAGAGAGAGAGAGAGAGAGAGAGAGAGAGAGAGAGAGAGAGAGAGAGAGTAACGCTCCTCCTCCTTTGCAGATCTTCTGAGGAGGCAACATAATTTTTCCCTAAATTCCCATGAACTTAGGATTGGGGAAGAGGAACATCCTCTTTTTGAACAAATGTGGTCGGTGGAGATGATGTAGCTGTTGCTGATGGGAGAGTGGGTGAAGAAGGTATGAAGCTGATGGCATTGAAGGGTGAGAAACATCTGTGAAATATGCAGCGATGGTTGTTGGTTTCTTATCAACCGAAGACGGAAGGGGCCCGGTACTCAGCCTCACGGTACCGGGTGCATCTACTAGGATCGGGCAACAGGAGTTGGCATTTTCTACCATCTCAAACTCCCCCCAAGTGCCGAGACATCATCCTCGGTTGGTGTAACTAACTCAACAGGTTTAGTATTCTGTTGAGTTGATGAGGATCGTCGTCTGCTATGTAGAGAAGCTCCCTCATCACTAGCTTCTCCATCAACATCGATCATCACGATGTCTATGGTCGGCCCGTGCGGAGGGCTCGTCACCACAACTTTCGAAGAAGACTCAGGGGCAGCATTCTTCGCCCTCTTATTCTCTCCCCCGACCGTAGATGAGCACTTTATTTTTGGTTGCTTGTTCTCCGTCCGGGGGCTGTAAGAAGAAATACTTGCACGCGAAGCAAGCCCGTAGACACTTGTTCAAGTAAGTGCCTCCTGAAGCAGCCTCATCACATCGGTAGAATTAGCCAAAACGTCCTCCTTGGGGACGACAATCGAGCCCGGGTGTACACCTAAATTCGGTAAAGAGAGAAAGGATTAATTAATTTCCTCACACAAAAAAAACAAAGATGAGATGAGTCTAAGTTACCATGATTTTTGGTCTTCTATAAGGCCCCGAAAAATTTCGCTAAGTAAATTAGGATTTCATGGTGCCATGTAGGCTAATTATAATATTATATGTGCTATTAACAAGATGGGCATCAATTTGATTTGGTAAATAAGTGTATAAGTCTTATAATAAGTAATTTGGGGTCTAATAGGAGGCCTAAGTCTAAGTCAAGTTAGAAAATTTCATAATGGGCTAAAATTCCAAATGAGTTTGCACAAGTCCACACTTTGAACGAGCATATCTATATATAAAAGGTTTTATTTGATGAACAACCTATAATATGAAAGGTCTTCGAGTCTAGTTTCCAACGCTTCAAACCATTCATCATTTGGAAATTCCTACACAAAGTTACGATCAAATTACCAAAGGCTGAAAAAATGCGATCCCGTGTCAGTTCTGCGATCGCAAAACCATTATGCGGTCCGCATAATTGATCTGTGATCGCAAATCTGGTCGCAAACTAGACCAATGTAGCCTAGTTTTTGGCACCAATTCCGTGATATATTTTGCGACCCACATTCTTGTTTTGCGGTCCATTATGCGACCACATACCCGATTTTAGAGACTTATTTTTTCTATTTTTATAACCCGACCCCATTTTAATATATAGGCTTTAGGGCTTCATTTGGGGTCATTTTTCTACTGATTTTAGATAGAGTTGAGAGCATATAGAGAGATAAAGAAGGAGCCTAGCTTATAATCACCCAAATCTTGCTCAAGTTCTCAAGAATCAAGGAAGATAACCACTTGATTGTCCTCCATCCGGGTAAGTCCTTCTTCCAAGATTTCATGCAAGAGGTCAAGGGTTCAAATATGTTGTTGGGATTAGAAATAGGCCATGCATGTGGGACTAAGTGTTAGTATGTGATATTAAAGAACTAATTTGGGTAGTTCCTGTTAAAATTGATTGGAGGAAGAAGGAATTTCCATTTTCAGACCTTGTAGACTACTGCACATGTTAGGTGTTTGATGAAATTCCTAAGAGAGTTACCCCACGAGTAATCTTCCTAATTATTAATTGATTCCTGCTATCTCCTTATAGATTGTTTTTGCTAGAGGTATTGGTGGATTGTAGAAACTTAAGGAAAGCTTGAACAAGGTATGTATAGATAAAACCTCCTCTTCTTAGAAATTGAGCTCCCATGGTGTCCATGTAAAATTGTAAGTCCGAAATTTGATTGACGTAGTATTTGTTGTTTCAAAGGAATTAGTGTTGCAAGAATATATGTGAAAAGTGTGTCCCAATATGTTCAATATGCTATTCTTGGTAAATTGGTGATATGTGAAGAATGTGGACTATATGCTAAATTGCCTAGATTTCAAGTCAAGTTTAAATTGTGATTATTATGCCAAATCACGTGAATCTCTCTCTATGCTTACAACTTGAATTGCTCTTGTATGTGCCCATTATCTTAAATTGCAAGTTTGATATTGAAAGTGAAAGTGATATGGAATGTGAGTTACGAAATGTGGCCTAGTGCCAAGTATAATGTGATAATTGTGGCCCTAAGTGCCTATGAATTGATACATGTGAAATAAAGATTGAAATGAGATGATTAATGAGAAAGGAACAACGCCTTGGTAAGGCAGCCTAGCCGATCGGGCCGTGATCGGACGCCATGCCGCACACATGGTGGTATTGTGCTGATATTGAATTTCGGAAAGTGAGAATGAGATTGTGATTGAGGTACATGTCTCAAATGAGGTAACCTAGCTGATCGGGTCGTGATCGGACTCCGCTCAAGAAAGCGGTGGTATTGTGAATGATGATGAACAGTATTAAATGCCCCAAACTAAAGCTATGGAAATTATGTGAAAGTTATGTGATTCCTTTTATTTGATGATGTGGTGATTGTTTAAAGCTTTTGTTGAATCCTTATGATTTCTTTGCTCTTGTATGGTTGTTCTTTCTAATGAGATGGTGTTTAGTTATACATACTAGTGCTATTCGATGGCACTAACGTCCCTTTAGCCGGGGGTGCTACGTCTTTAAATGAATGTAGGTAGTTCCATAGCAGGCAGTGTTGGTCGCAGCTAGTGACGCATCTCCCTTTCAGCTGACTTGGTGACCCCCACTTCATTTTGGGGTCCTATACCGTTGTTTATCATGTACTTTGTATTTTGAGGTACAGCTAGAGCCTTATTGCCGGCATTTCTATATTACTTTTCAGTTGTGTTTAGAGGCTCCGTATACAGGTTGTGGGTGGTGTCGGGTATTGAAAATTTGAAATAGATATGTTGTTATTTGGAAGAATGTTTCCTTTATATCTATTAATTGTAATAATTTGGATAGTATGGTTGAACTGTTAATGAAAGACAAAGATAAAAATTTTCAATGTAATGCTCATAAAGTAGGATTTATGGAGTTCATCTCCTTGTTATTCATAAATTAATTTTTAGGTAGAATAAAACCTAATAGGCTTGCTCAGTCGGGCTTGCTCGATTGAGCACCGGTCGCGCCTCTCGGTTTTAGGGCGTGACATCTTCCACCCGTGTTTAAGGGCTAGTTCTTTCCACGTTCAGGTTTCGAGCGTAATAATGTCCATGATTTTCTGGACCCACTGATCCAATCCTTCAATCCTAGGTGGAACCCATTGAGTTGCTGAAATAGGAGAAAGAAGGAGGGTTTATAAGAATATGAGAAACTTTCTAGTGAAATAAATATTAAACAAGGAACTTACGAGTGCGATTCCATGATTTCAGAAAGGATGAAGCCGTTGTCGGGATGATATTACTGGTGGCAATTGCAACGAACCGCTCTATACGCCCCCGGTCGTTTTCATCATCCATGCTAGATAGTAGAGCATGATGGCCGTGTTTGCTGAAGTTTATCCATTCCCCATGGAAGATTTTGGGGAAATAGAGGTTCATCACGTGATCTAGGAATAGCTCCTCTCCCGTTTCTTGGCACAAGCGCCGAAGACAAGCAATCGCCCTCCACATGGAAGGACTTACTTGAGCCGAACACACCTGATAGCAGAGATAGAACTCCGCGGTAATGGAATCAAGCTCTCCACTCAGAGAAAACTCTCCCAAAGTAAAGGGATACATGTAAAAGTATGTAAAACCCTCCTTGGGTAGGGTTATCCGCTCCGCCAGATCGGCAGCGATAATGTTTAAATTTTGGCAACGACAGTCTTCTTTCACAACATGAATTCTGGAAGGAAGCATGGAAGAAGGGTATCTACCAACGGCTTATGTACGAGAGCTAGTAGAAGAAAATTTCTCTTCGAAATCTTTGGTGGTAATCAGGCTCTTTGGGACAATGGTGCTCACCGTAGGGGGAGCGACATCGTCAACTTTGCCTTTGTTCTTTGAAGAATTAAGTTTTCTTGAAGAGGAGGCCATTTTTTCTCAGTGAAAGAGTTTTTTCTTTGAAAGAAGGAAGTTGAGGAAAGATTGAAATCAGAAGATGAGTTGAATAAAGAAAGTCTTAGAAAATTCAAAGTGTTATGAAGTGTAAAATTAAGGAAGTAGATGCATATAAGTATAGGTTTAGGCGGCTAAACTCGTGGTCATACTTACCTTGATAACCGGCGAAGGTTACGCTAAATCATGAGATGATGCGTGTTCGGGGCATTAAATACTGAGAGACGTGTGTCTAATTAACCGTTAGAAGTTTTCAGAGAGGGTCAGTAAAATTTTCTCCAAAAGGAATGTTTCTACCAACTTCCCCATGGCACAAAGTAAAGTCACAAAAAGTAGGGAGACTATCTGTATTAGGGTAAAATATTCTATGATAAATCATTGCGTGAAAGAATGACACGTGGAGCCGAAGGTAGAGGATAGCTAAAATCGAAGACAACTGTTCCATTTGTTACCGGAAAGAATGATATTCATAAAGATGCAATAAATGTTTCCCATCCGATAGCATTTAATGAAAAATATTCTACATCATTTAGTACACTGCCCGTTACAAAGAATTTATCATTCATGCCCGCCGTTACACATTCGTCAACGGCCCTCATAATTGACATTAAAGAAGGGCAGATCCTACGACCTTGTTCCCTAGGTGCAACTATAAATAGTGAGCTCTGTTATCATTGTAAAAGGACGCGATTTTTTTGGCAAACTTACGCTATAATCTATTCAAACTTTATACAATTTTATCTTTTTTCTCTTTGATTCTATTATTGTTGTGATCGGAAGCCCTGTTCCCGGAACTACTGTTTCTGCTATTCCATCTTCATTTCAAGGTTAAGATTCATGATCGAATTAATTCACATGTCCTATTATTCAATTCTCCTATTTATAATTCACATGTCCTATTATTCAATTCTCCTATTAATTCAGAATCGAATTAGTTAACTTGTCTAGAAACCATATATAAATTCAACTATACCGTTTTACGGGTAAATAATTGGTAAATTAATTAGTGAAGTATCTAGTAAACAGATAAATTCAAGTATAAAAATAGAGTATGATTTAATTTAAATGAATAATATAGGGCATTTTGTATAATATTATATTGGTCAGTAGTTGGGGGAGAAATTTGAGCGAATTATAAAAGCTAATGGGGTCGTTCAAATTTTGTTGGAAAAAAACAAAAATATTCGGGATTCGTGTTTTGTCTTCTAGGAGAAAACTCCAAATGTACCCCCTAACTTTGTTTGATTCAGTCACGTCTTCTTTTCGAGATTGGAATAACTTTGTAGTTTCTGTTACAGTACGTATAGCTGAAACTTATACTCGTCCCATAATCAATGTTTGGCATTTCCTTAACCTTTTTCCAATCAGACATGAAGCAAAACTATGTCTCGGTCATTGTTGTGTTGCTTCACGTTAGAATCTTAATAATTAGAAAGAAACATCTAAGGCTTTTATTCCTTTGAGCTGGTAATAATATTAATACCCTCTCAAAGATTTAACTAATAGATGTTGAAATATTTTTGTTGAGGATCTCCCAAATCTATAAATATCTTTCCAATTCAAGAAATGCTAAAGTTATTTAAAGGCTAAGTATGCTAAAGTTATCCGTGAACTATATTCATAACTTAATGTACATCCTTAAACTATAGCATTGAACAAGAAAAATCCTTGAAGTATCCAAAATTTAGCAAGTTTCATCCTTATTTCAAACCCTGATAGAAAAACTAACGGATCTAACCCTACAAGTCTTGTGACTCCAAACTTCCCCAAATGAGTCCTTCAGATCAGTCCACCTCGTTTTCTCTTCTGGAAACTAGAGCTTCTCTAAGCTTCCATTTTGCTGGTTTGCTTTGTGTATACTAAGAGAAGAAAAAATGAAAAGAAAAAACGGAATGAAGGATGGCTTTTCTTCTCATTTGAGAGAAAACCCAAAACACAAAAATGTCATTGTCTTATTTTTTTGATGAAGAAACAACGAAAGCAAAGTAGTCTTTGCCTTCACTCAGTTACAACACTCACCAGCTTCTTCGCTATAATGTTATTATAAAAAAGCTCCAACCACAATTTTTTTGTTTTGTTGGAATAGCGAAATCAATTCTTTTTTTATGTCACGATCTAATTCGCATCGTAGGTCGCGATGACGCCTAACGCTGTCGTTAGATCATCCAACAATAAATCAACACAACGTCCGATAGTTCATAACACCTCTTAAAAACAAGTGATAAAATAAATAAGTGGAATTAGGTTTAGAAATCATGATAAAATACCAACATCTTCGCCAAGATATGAAATATGAACAAAATATAAAGCTGAATATCATAACATCGATGCAACTATGAACAATTGTCTAAAATCTCCAAAAACCCAGTGTCACAAGTGCACTAAAATCCCCGACTATGAACAACTATCTAAAATCCCCCAAAACTATGAACAACTGATTACTAGAATATACCATACTATTACAAAAACTATTTGGAATGGAATAACACCTTTCAACACATACCCAACAAGTATCTAGCCTAACCTCGAAGAAGTAGTGGCGAGGAGTCGACATCGACACGTACTTGGGGTTCAATAATCAATGTACATAAGAACGTAGATAGGTAAGAAGCATGACAAGCAGTAATAAAATAGATAATATGTACAACTTGTTTTTTTTTAATAAAATAAGCAGGTACAAATCTGTCAAGATACTCAGGTACGCACGGACTACCTATCGGAGATATTTCAGATAACTCTGCCGAGGCAAATGACCCGATCCCATAAGAATAATACTGAGATATTTCATAAGAGTTTGCTACGGCAAACAACCAGATCCCATAAGAATATTGCTGAGATGAACAACCCGATCCCATAAGAGTGGTGTTATATAATCCTGTTGAGACGAACGACCCGATTCCATAAGAATGGTGTTACATAATCCTGCGGAGGCGAACGACCCTATCCTATAGGAGTGGGAAAACTTTTGACAGGTCACTAGCCCAACTCTCGAAGATACGTACGAGTTAGGTAGTCACGAAACTTTCAAACAAATAAATACAACACAAGGATACATACGTAAAAGAAGGTATAACTCTATGGATAATCAAGTATCCCGCCAAGTTTTTAAAGTCGCAAGGCTCCGTAAACTACGCAAGTCTAGTCTTAGGCTAAGTCATATATTAAAGCATTTAAACAGATAAGATTAACTCAAGTTGTATAGTTAAAGCATGGCATAAGTCTAAGTGTATCCAAACATATCAAAAATCTAGCATACACACAGACGCTCGTCTCCTTGTACGTACGTAGCTCCCACAACATGTAGCACGTAGAAAATAGAATACCTACGGGGATAAGTGTGACGACCCAGCCAATCATTTTGAATAGTACAGTCCATTTTCCCCCATTTACTGCTAAATTCATGCTTTACAGTTGTTATATAACTCGCCAGGGTAATTAGTTCGGGTTCGGTGAGGTTTTGAAATGAATTGAGACACTTAGTCTCCAAGAAGAAAGCTTAAGTTGAATTAGTTGACCGGATAGTGAAAAATGTGCAAACGACCCCGAAATGAATTTTTTTGATGATTCCAATAGCTCTGTATGGTGATTTTGGGCTTAGGAGTGTGTCCAGATATTTATTTCGAGGTTCGTAGATAAATTAGGCTTGAAATGGCGAAAATAAGAAATTTATGTTTAGAAGTTTGACCGGGGGGTTGATTTTTTGATATCGGGGTCGGAATCCAGCTCTGAAATTTTTTGTAGCTTTGTTATGTTATTTATGACTTGTGTACAAAAGTTGAGGTCAATCGGACTTGATTTGATTGGTTTTTGCATCGAATATAGAAGTTGGAAGCTCTTAGTTTTATTAAGCTTGATTTGGGGTGTGATTTATGATTTTTGCGTAGTTTGATATGATTTGAGGTTTCAACTAAGTTTGTATAATATTTTATGACTTGTTTGTGTATTTGGTTGAGGTCCCGAGGGCTTAAGGTGAGTTTTAGGTGATTAACGGATCATTTTTGGACTTTGAATGATGGCTGATATCTACTGGTGTGAAGCTGCTGGTTTTTCTTTATGATGTCATGATGATGTCATGATCGAGGTCATGATGACATCAAGATCGAGGTCTAGACCCAAAAATCAAGGTCCTAGAAAAATCGAGGTCCAGATCCAAAATTGAGGTCCTAATAATCGAGGTCCTAAAAATCGAGGTCCAGACCCAAAATCGAGGTCCAGATCCAAGACCGAGGTTGCCCATGATCGAGGTGGTCCAAGACCGAGGCGGTCGAAGACCGAGGTGGTCCCGAGGTTTTCCAGGACCGAGGTGGTCCAAGATAAAGGTTGTCGATGACCGAGGTGGTCCAAAATCGTGGTCCAGATCTGTGCAGAAACTTTAAGTTATAAAAAGAGGGGACTTCATCCCATTCTCCATTTTTGACGAATTTGAGCTTAGGGAGAGGCGATTCTTGACAGATTTTCAAGGAAAAATATCGAGATAAGTGATTCTAACTCGGAATTAGTTAATATAAATGAATATATAGTTGTTTTCATCAACCAATTAGTAGTTTTGAGATGGAAGTTGGGGAAGATGGTAGAAAGTTCAGAGAGTGAATTTTTAGGATTTGAGGGTCGAGTTAATGTCGGATTTTGGTAAAATTGGTATGGTTGGACTCGTAGTTGGATGATCTTTCTTATTTACTGAATTTTATCAAGTTCCGAGATATGGGCCCCATGGGTGAATTATTGAGTTAATTTCGGATTTTTATTGAAAAATGTAGTATTTATTTATGAAATTGATTCTATAAATTTTTTTGACTGTATCGAATTATTTTTGGATAGATTCGAGCCATTCAGAGTTGAATAATCGAGGAAATGGCCTACTAGTGGATTATATTAGAGCAAGTCGAGGTAAGCAGCTTGCCTAACCTTGTGGGGGGGAACTCCCCTTAGGATTTTGATGTTGTTTGTTATATGAGGGCCGTGTACGTGAGGTGACGAGTACGTACACAAACTATATTGTTGAAAAATCCTATTTTCATTAATCAAATATTTGTTTTTCCTTTAATTGAGCAACATCAATATATATAACTATCCTGTTTAGTTAGGAAAGCATGTTTACGTGACTTAACTGTTTTAATAGCCTTATTTGCCTTAACTGCCTACCTGAACTCTATACAACATGTTTAGTAAATTCTGTGTTCCCTTCTTGACTTGCATTTGATTTTAAATGGTAAGATTTTCTCGTTGTAAATCATATTCCCACTGTTGCGTTGATGTGATTTACTTTTGGGACTACGGATCGGTATTCCGGGAGTTGCCTAGAGTTGTAATTTGCTTTTGGGACTACAGATCGGTATTCCGGGAGTTGCCCTATATTGTTATTTACTTTTGGGACTACAGATCGGTATTCCGGGAGTTGCCCTGTGCTGTTATTTACTTTTGGGACTACGGATCGGTATTCTGGGAGTTGCCATGTATTGTTATTTATTTTGAGACTACAGATTGATATTCCGGAAGTTTCCCTGTCGTTATCTCTTTTGCTGACTGTTGTTTCAAATTGATTCTTTCCCTATTACGAGTTTATTTTGCACTTACTTATACTGTGAGAGGTTATTATACTTCTATTATTATATTTGCACCGGTAGGTCCTCGACCTGATCTTGTCACTACTCGACCGAGGTTAGGCTTGGCACTTACTGAGTACCGCTGTGGTGTACTCATGCCCTTTTTCGTGTGCAGATCCAGGTTTTTCTGCTAATCCATTCTATCCGTGAGGCGAGGCGATCCAGAGACTTCGAGGTATATCTGCAGCATCCGCAAACCTAGAAGTCCCTCTCTATTCTCTCTTCAGTTATAGGTTTCTTGTATTTTCTTTTGTTTAGACTTCTGGAGTTAGAGCACTATGTATTCATTTAGCTTGTGATTCATGAGATTCCGAATTTTGGAAGTGCTATGTTCGGTCGAGAGTGTTTTTATTGTATATGCCAAGAGGCATTTAAACTCTTTTTATCATACTTACCTGTTAGTTGGCTAGTTTGTATCCTTAAATTAATTTTTTCGCAAGTTGACAGGCTTACCTAGTCATAGAGACTTGGTGCCGTCACGACAGTTCACGGAGGGAGAACTTGGGACTTGACAAGTTGGTATCAGAGCTCCAGGTTCATAGGAGTCATGAATCACAAGCTGGTTTATTAGAGTATCGCGGATCGGTACGGAGACGTCTATACTTATCTTCGAGAGGCTATAGAACTGATAAGAAAATTTCCACTTCATCTGATTCCTTGTCATGAGAGATTATTGATTTCGACATTTTAAACTTCTGTTTTCTATTCTCTCACAGATTGTAAGGACACGTACTATCGGAGAAGACCAGGCACCCGTGACCCCTACTAGAGCCGCCAGAGGCCGGGGCCGGGGTAGAGGTCGAGGACGCTCACATGGTGCAGCTAGAGCACCCGTGTGAGATATTACAGAGGAATCACCAGCAGTTCCAGCTGGAGCACATGCACCAGATACGCCTACTACCACTACTCAAGCTCCTCAGGAGACTCTTGCTCAGTTCATGACTATATACAACACTCTAGCTCAGGCAGGGTTGATTCCCCTTGCTGCAGCCATATCTCAGGCTCAGGGGATGAGCACAGACTCTCACAGCCTGCACCCTAGAGCAGTGAGTTCCGGTTGATCAGGTCCCGGAGGTTATACCAGTACCGCCTGTAGCCCCAGTTCAGCCCAAGGTTAGGGTCGTAGCTTCAGAGGAGGACCACAGAAGCTTGAGAGGTACAAAAAGTATAAGCCTCCTACGTTCAGTGGTCTAGCATTAGAGGATGCTCAGGGATTTCTTGAGAAGTGCCTCTGTATCCTCCATACCATGTATCCTCCATACCATGGGTATTGCAGAGACTAGTGGGGTTTCTTTCACTGCATTTCAGCTTATGGGAGCAGCTTATCAGTGGTGGCAGGCATATGAGTTGGATAGTCCTGCCGAAGCAGCTTCACTCACTTGGACTCAGTTTTCGGATATATTCTTGCGGGAGTATGTTCCTCAGATCCTCAGGGATGCATGGCGCGTGGAGTTTGAGCATTTGCGCCAGGGTATTATGACTGTTTCGGAGTATGCGGTCTATTTCACTGACTTGGCTAGACATGCACTGGCTTTGTTTTCTACAGTTCGTGAGAGAGTTCTCCGGTTTATTGAGGGGCTCATTCCCGGTATCAGGTCTAGCATGGCCCGGAAGTTGGAGATGGATATTTCTTATCATTGCTAGGAGAGTAGAGGGCATGCTTTCTCGGGATAGGGAGGAGAGAGAGGCCAAGAGGTCTCGAGAGTTGGGCCATTATTCTGGTTCCCGTGCCCCAGCTGCAGTTCGTCATAGTAGAGGTTATGTAAGTTGCCCCATTCATTCAGCTCTTCCAGCAGCCAGTGGTATTCCAGCTCCTCCTAGACCTCAGGAGCCTTATTATGCACCTCTAGTATCTAGTGTGCCTCCTACATGGGGTGCCATCACTGGTCAGTCTAGTAGACCTGGCCCGAGCCAATCACAGCTGGCACATCCATCTAGAGCTTATTTTGAGTGTGGCGACACTCACCATGTGGTGAGGTATTGCCCCAAACTTGGGAGGGGTGCACCTCCACAGAATTCTCAGCCACAGCATGCTACACAGAGTTCTCAAGCTATGATCACAACACTAGCTACTTCTCCACTTGCCCAGCCAGCTCGAGGTGGAGGTCCAGAAGGTAGAGGTCGCCCTAGAGGGGGAGGCCATACCCGATACTATGCTCTTCCTGCTCGTACAAAGGCTATTTCTTCTGATTATGTTATTACAAGTATTGTTCTGGTCTGTCATAGAGATGCATCGGTTCTATTCGATCCAGGCTCCACTTATTCATATGTGTCCTCTTATTTTGCCCTGCATTTGGGCATATCTCGGGATTCTTTGAGTTACCATGTTTATGTTTCTACTCCTGTGGGAGATTCTCTTGTTGTGGATCGTGTTTATCGATTGTGTTTGATTTCTATTAGTGGTTTTGAGACCAGAGCCAATTTTTTATTGCTTAGCATGGTAGGTTTTGATGTTATATTGGGCATGGACTGGTTGTCGCCCTATTATGCTATTCTTGATTGTCACGCCAAGACCGTGATGCCGGCTATGCCAGGTGTACCACGAGTAGTATGGAGGGGTACTTTAGATTACACTCCCAGCAAAGTTATTTCTTTTCTTAAGGCTCAACGAATAGTTGAGAAGGGGGCTGACACGTATCTAGCCTATGTGACAGATGTTAGTATTGATACCCATATAGTTAATTCAGTCCCAGTAGTGAGGGATTATCTTGATGTGTTTCCAGTTGATCTTCTAGGTATGCCACCTGGCAGAGATATTAATTTTAGCATTGATTTATTGCCGGCTCAGCCTATTTTTATTCCACCATATCGGATGACCCCAGCAAAATTGAAAGAATTAAAGAAGCAGCTACAGAAGTTGCTTGATAAGGGTTTCATCTGGACCAATATATCACCTTGGGGTGCCTTATCTTGTTTGTAAAGAAGAAATATGGCTTCATGCATATGTGTATTGATTATCGACAGCTGAACAAGGTTACAGTGAAGAACAGGTACCCATTGCCTCGTATTGATGACCTATTTGATCAGTTTCAGGGTGCCAGAGTGTTCTCTAAAATTGACTTGCGTTCTGGGTATCACCTGTGGAAAATTTAGGATTCCGATATTTTAAAGACAACATTCAGGACCCGTTATGGTCACTATGAATTTCTTGCAATGTCTTTAGGGTTGACCAATGCCCAACAACATTTATGCACTTGATGAATAGTGTATTTCGGCCTTATCTTGATTCATTTGTCGTGGTATTTATTGATGATATCCTGGTGTACTCACGTGGCCAGGAGGAGCATGCACAACACTTTGGTATTGTATTACAGAGGCTGAGAGAGGAGAAACTTTATGCCAAATTCTCTAAGTGTGAGTTCTGGCTCAGCTCAGCGGCATTCTTGGGACACATAGTGTCCAGTGAAGGAATCAAGGTGGATTCAAAGAAGATAGAGGCAGTTCAGAGTTGGCCCAGGCCAACATCAGCTATAGAGATTTGGAGTTTTCTGGCTTGGAAGGGTATTATCGCCGATTTGTACAGGGTTTCTCTTATATTACTGCACCTATGACCAGGTTGACCCAAAAGGGTGCTCCGTCTAGATGGTTAGAGGAGTGTGAGGAGAGCTTCCAAAATCTCAAGATAGCTTTGACTACTGCTCCAGTGTTGGTTTTTCCTACATGTACCAGTTCTTATAATGTGTATTGTGATACGCCGCGTATTGGTCTCGACACGGTGTTGATGCAAGACGGTAGGGTGATTGCCTATGCGTCCAACTGCTGAAGGTACATGAGAAGAATTATCCTGTGCACGACCTTGAATTGGCAGCTATAGTTCATGCCTTGAAGATTTGGCGGCATTATTTGTACGATGTCCATTGTGAGGTCTATACCAACCATCAGAGTTTACAATATTTGTTCAAGCAAAAGGACCTTAATTTGCGATAGAGGAAGTTGTTAGAATTACTTAAGGATTATGATATTACCATATTATATCACCCGGGGAAGGCCAATGTGGTGGCCGATGCTTTGAGTCGAAAGGCGAAAAGTTTGGGTAGTTTAGCATATCTACCGGTAGCAAAGAGGCCATTTGCATTGGAGGTTCAGGCCTTAGCCAACTGGTTTGTTAGATTGGATGTCTCAGAGCCTAATCGGGTTCTAGCATGTCTGGTTTCTTAGTCCTCCTTATATGACCGCATCAGGAAGCGCCAATATGATGATCCCCATTTACTTGTCTTGAAGGACATAGTTCAGCATGGTGATTCAAGTGATGTAACTCTTGGGGATGATGGGGTATTGAGGATGTAGGGTCGGTTGTGTGTTCCCAATGTAGATGGTTTGCATGAGTTGATTCTCCAAGAAGCTCATAGTTCGCGGTATTCCATTCATCCGAGTGACGCAAAGATGTATCATGATTTGAAGCAACAATATTGGTGGAGGATAATGAAGAAGGACATAGTAGAGTATGTAGCTTGGTGCCTAAATTGTCAACATGTGAAGTATGAGCACGAACGACCAGGTGGATTACTTCAGAAGCTAGAGATTCCAGAGAGGAAATGGGAGCGGATTACTATGTATTTTGTTGTTGGGCTTCCACATACTCAAAAAAGGTTTGATGCAGTTTGGGTGCTTGTAGACAGATTTACCAAGTCAGCTCATTTCATTCCAGTGGTAACTACTTACTCTACGGAGCAGTTAGCAAAGATTTATATCTGCAAGATTGTTCGCCTTCATGGTGTGCCAGTGTCTATTATTTCTGATAGGGGCACACAGTTTACATCACAGTTTTGGAGAGCATTGCAATGAGAGCTAGGTATGCAGGTACATCTGAGTACATCATTTCACCCTCAGTCGGACGGACATTTCGAGCGCACTATTCAAATATTGGAGGATATGCTATGCACTTGTGTAATTGATTTTGGGGGTTCTTGGGATCAGTTCCTACCGCTAGCAGATTTTCCTTATAATAACAGCTACCAATCGAGCATTCAGATGGCGCCATATGAATCTTTATATGGGAGACGGTTCCGGTCTTTAGTGGGTTGGTTTGAATTAGGTAAGGCTAGGCTATTGGGTACTGATTTGGTTCAGGATGCCTTGGATAAGGCCAAATTGATTCAGGAATGGCTTCGCACAACACCGCTTGGACAAAAGAGTTATGCCGACAGGAAGGTCTGTGATGTGTCTTACATGGTTGGGGAAAAGGTCCTGCTGAAGATTTTGCCTATGAAAGGTGTTGTGAGATTCGGGAAGAAAGGCAAGTTGAGTCCTAGATATATTGGACCTTTTGAAATACTTAAAAGGATCGGAGAGGTGGCCTATGAACTTACTTTGCCACCTAATCTATCGGGTGTTCATCTAGTGTTTCATGTATCTATGCTCCGAAAGTATGTTGGGGATCCATCCCATGTTTTGTATTTTAGCATAGTTCAGTTGGATGGTAATTTGACTTATGATGTAGCGCCAGTGGCAATTTTAGATCGGCATGTTCGGAAGTTGAGATCAAAGAATATAACTTTAGTGAAAGTAGAGTGGAGAGACCAGCCAGTCAAAGAAACTACTTGGGAGACTGAACGGGAGATTCAGAGCAAATATCCACACCTATTTGAGACTCCAGGAATTTTTCTAAACCCGTTCGAGGACGAACGTTTGTTTAAGAGGGGGAGGATGTGACGATCCAGCCGGTCGTTTTGAATAGTACAATCCATTTTTCCCCATTTACTACTAAAGTCATGCTTTACAATTGTTATATGACTCGCCGGGGTAATTGGTTCGGGTCCAGTGAGGTTTTGAAATGAATCGAGACACTTAGTCTCCAAGAAGAAAGCTTAAGTTGAATTAGTTGACCGGATAGTGAAAAATGTGTAAACGACCCAGAAATGGGTTTTTGATGATTTCAATGGCTCCATATGGTGATTTTGGGCTTAGGAGTGTATCTGGATATTTATTTTGAGGTCCGTAGCTAAATTAGGCTTGAAATGACAAAAATAAAAAATTTAAGTTTAGAAGTTTGACCAGGGATGACTTTTTGATATCGGGGTCAGAATCTAGTTCTAAAAATTTTCATAGCTTTGTTATGTTATTTATGACTTGTGTGCAAAATTTGAGATCAATCGGACTTGATTTGATAGGTTTTTGCATCGAATATAGAAGCTGGAAGTTCTTAGTTTCATTAAGCTTGAATTGGGGTGTGATTTGTAATTTTTGCGTTGTTTGATATGATTTGAGGTTTTAACTAAGTTTGTATGATGTTTTAGTACATGTTGGTGTATTTGGTTGAGGTGGCCTCGGGTGGTTAACGGATCATTTTTGGACTTTGAATGATGGTTGATATCTGCTGGTGTGAGATGACTGGTTTTTCTTCATGATGTCATGATGACATCATGACCGGGTTCAGACCCAAAAATCGAGATCCTAAAAAAATTGAGGTCCAGATCCAAAATCGAGGTCCTAGAAATCGATGTCTAGACCCAAAATCGAGGTCTAGATCCAAGACCGAGGTTGCCCATGACTGAGGTGGTCCAAGACCGAGGCAGTCAAAGACCAAGGTGGTCCCGAGGTTGTCCAGGACTGAGGTGGTCCAAGACCGAAGTTGCCCATGACCGAGGTGGTCCAAGACCGAGGTGGTCCCTAGGTTGTCCAGGACTGAGGTGGTCGAAGATCAAGGTGGTCCAAGACCGAGGTTGTCCATGGCCGAGGTGGTCCAAGATCGAGGCGGTCCGAGACCGAAGCGGTCGAAGACTGAGGTTGTCCAAGATCGAGGTGATCCAAAATCGAGGTCCAGATCTGTGCAGAAACTTTAAGTTATAAAAAGAGGGGACTTCGTCCCATTCTCCATTTTTGACGAATCTGAGCTTAGGGAGAGGCGATTCTTGACAGATTTTCAGAGAAAAACATCAGGGAAGTAATTCTAACTCGGAAGTGGTTAATATACAAAAATATGTAGTTGTTTTCATCATCCAATTAATATTTTTGAGATGGAAATTAGGGAAGATGGTAGAAAGTTCATAGAGTGAATTTTTGGGATTTAAAGGTCGAGTTGATGTCGGATTTTGGTAAAATTTGTATGGTTGGACTCCTAGTTGGATGGGCTTTCATATTTAGTGACTTTTGTTGGGTGTCGAGATGTGGGCCCCATGTGCGAATTTTTGAGTTAATTTCGGGGTTTTATTGAAAAATGTAGTATTTTCTGATGAAATTGATTTTATAATTTTTGTTGACTGTATCTAATTAGTTTTGGCTAGATTCGAGCCATTCAGAGTTGAATAATCGAGGAAAAGGCCTACTAGTGGATTAAATTGGAGCAAGTCGATGTAAGTGACTTGCCTAACCTTGTGTGGGGGAACTCCCCTTAGAATTTTGATGTTGTTTGTTATATAAGAGCCATGTACGTGAGGTGACGAGTGCGTACACAGACTATATTTGTTGAAAACCCTGCTTTTATTAATCAAATATATGTTTTTCCTTTAATAGAGCAACATTATATATATATATCTTGTTTAGTTAGGAAGGCATGTTTACGTGACTTAACTGCCTTATCTGCCTTAACTGCCTACCTGAACTCTATGCAGCATGTTTACCTGAACGGTAAGATTTTCTCGTTGTAAATCATGTTTCCACTGTTGCAATTTACTTTTGGGGCTACGGATCGGTATTACGGGAGTTGCCTTGTGTTGTAATTTACTTTTGGGACTACGGATCGGTATTTCGGGAGTTGCCCTATATTGTTATTTACTTTTGGGACTACGGATCGGTATTATGGGAGTGGCCCTGTACTATTATTTACTTTTAGGACTACGGATCAGTATTCCGGGAGTTGCCCTGTATTATTGAGACCCAATTACAAACTGAGCTTAAGATAGAGGAAGCCCTTCGTTCGGACAGGGTTCAAGAAGGTTCCATTTTAGAGAAAAGGCACCAGATTAGGGGGGTGCTCTTCTATCCTTTTGGTAGGGCATTCTCATTGGATACGTACTTGGACCACCTTAAGCAAATAGAGAACCAGGGGACCCACCGGAGCCTGCTTTATAAAAGACTTATGAATGAAATCTCTCAGGAGAAATTAGAACTGGTCTTTGATGGAATAAAAAAAAGGAGAGACTGGTAGAGCTCATCTTTGTCAGCGGCATTCTCCCTTCTATCTATCTTGAATTGAATTATGGAACTTTCTCCCCGAGCTGCGGAACTAACAAGTCTATTAGAAAGTCGATCCAGGTTTTTCTGCTCAGCCATTCTATCCGTGAGGCGAGGCGATCCATAGACTTTGAGGTATATCTACCGCGTCCGCAGACCTAGTACTCCATCTCTATTCTCCCTTAAGTTATAGACTTCTTGTATTTTCTTTTGTTTAGACTTCTGGAGTTAGAACACTATGTATTTCTTTAGCTTGTGATTCATGAGATTCCGGGTTTTTGGAGTGCTATGTTCGGTCGAGAGTGTTATTATTGTATGTGTCGAGAGGCATTTTAAACTCTTTTTATGATACTTACCTGTTAGTTGACTAGTTTTGTATCCTGAAATTCATTTTTTGCAAGTTGATAGGCTTACCTAGTCATAGAGACTAGGTGCCGTCATGACAGTTCACGGAGGGAGAACTTGGGTCGTGACAATAAGTTCCCTCTTACAAGGTTAGACAAGAGACTTACCTTGCTCTAAAATTTGATAATCGGCTCCAGCACCTCTCTAACACCACAGACCAATGCCAAACGATCCAAAACTATCAAAGAACGTGCAAACCAATCAAAATATACTAAAAAATCATGTAATTTCATAATTAAAAACAATTCTCAAACCCACACGAAAAGTTAACCTCGTTTCCACGCGCTCGTGTTTCAAAAATTCTCGAAAATTCATATTACGCATAGCAAAAAAAAACTCAAATAAATAATTTCTTCCCAATTTCATGTTTAATTTCGTGGTCAAATCTCCCTTTTTACCAATTTCTTGGTTTTCCAACAAAATCTGAATATAACCCACAATTTCTACTAATTTCCATGATAAATTCTATATATAATCTATGTATTTATCTCACAATAAGTTGGAATCACTTACCTTATATTAGTTGATGAAAATGGTTCTCCAAAATCACCTTAGCAAGAGAGAATACAGATAAAAATGACCCCGAGCTCCCAACTTATATTCTGCCCAGGTGTTACCTTTCGAAATCGCGGTCCCAGGCATCGCGATTGCGAAGCACAACCATGCTTCTACCCAGAACTTCCCCTTCACGAATGTGACTTAAGCCCTCGCGAATGCTACTAGAATATACCCTCCATGAATGCGACCAGCCAAACATGAACACTAAGGCTTCACTGCTAGCCCCCAGAAAATCCTCTTTCGCTATCGCGAAAGCCATCACACGGTCGCATTGAATAATTTCCTCCCTTGACCAGCCCCACTAGTACATCACGTATGTGACCCTAACTATGCGAACATGAAGAGCAACCAGACCACCCTCTGCGATCGTGATGCCCACTCCTTTTGAATTGTGTTATAATCCAACATATGGGACCTGTCAGTATGGTACTTTCGGAGCATTGACACATGGAATACTGAATGAACTCCCGATAGGCTAGGAGGCAAAGCAAGCCTATATGCAACATCACCAACTCGCTCTAAAACCTCAAACAAACCGATGAACCTCAGACTCAACTTGACTCTTTTCCCAAATATCATGATACCCTTCATTGATGAGACCTTACAAAGTACTTTTTCGCCCTCCATAAGTGACAAATCACATTTTTTGATTTGCATAAGTCTTCTTCCTGGACTGAGCTATGTGCATCCGCTCTTGAGTTAACTTCACCTTATCTAACGCATCCTTTACCAAATCAGTACCATACAAACTAGCCTCATCGGGCTCAAACCAACCGATGGGGGAACGACATCGTTGGCCGTACAAAATCTAAAATGAAGCCATTTCAATGATAGACCGATATCTGTTGTTATATGAAAACTTGGACAACAACGAGAATCGATCTTACTTCCCTTCCAATTCAATCACATATACCCTAAGCATATCTTATAGAATCCGAATAATCTGCTCCTACTGCCCGTTGGTCTGCGGATGAAAGGCCATGTTGAGCTCTACCTGGGTACCCAACTTGGCCTATAACACTCTCTAGAAGTGTGAAGTGAACTAATTGCCTCGATATGAAATAATGGAAATACGCACGCCATGCAACCAGTTGATCTCCTAAATGTAAATCTAAGCCAACCTCTCTGAAGTATATGTAGTTATCACCGGAATAAAGTGTTCAGACTTGGTCAATCTACGATAATGACCCAAATAATATCAAATTTCCTCCACGTCCGCGATAAACCAACCACAAAATCCATAGTGATACGCTCCCATTTTCATTCTAATATAACCATCTGTTGATACTAATTACTCAATTTAATGATATTCTACAACTCGAAGAAGAATTTTGGAAGTTAAAATCCAAGATAAATTGGCTCCAACAGGTGATGCCAACACAAATTTTTTCCATTTAACCACTCTCCAAAGGCGTAAAGGTAACCGTATTACGGTTCTAAAAGACTCTGTCTGGAATTGGATACTAGACCAAAAAGATATAAATAATTCCATTGAAGAATACTACCACACACTATTCACTACTAGTCACTCTCATCACTCATACCATAACTATAACCCAAACTCTATCAACACAAATGATTACTCAATACTTGAAACCTCAATCACACACATAAAAATCACTGAAGCACTTAAATCCTTCTAACCTTTTAAAGAAACAGGGTCGGATGGTTTACATCCTTATTTTTTCCAGTAATACTAGCCTCAAGTCAAATCCCAAGTCATATCACTTTGTACGGAAATATTTACCAAACATCATATTCCCTCCGAAATTAACAAAACTTATTTATGTCTAATACCTAAAACACAACAAACCTACATTAATCACTCAATACAGACCAATTAGTCTTTGTAACACCCTTTACAAATTAATCACAAAAATAATTGTCAAACGCATCAAACCATTCCTAATCAATATTATTAGTCCTGAGCAATCAACTTTCTTACCCCATAGACGAGCCACTGATAATGCCATTATAGTGCAAGAGATTATGCACCAATTTAGAAAGATAAAAGGAGCCCAGACAACCTTCTTACTAAAATTAGACTTAGAAAAGCCTTTGATAAGCTTGAATGGGGTTTTATATATGACACACTTCACTACTTCCAAATCCCTAGTAAGTTTATAAAGCTCATAATGTCTTGCATAACCACATCTTTAAAGCCCAAAACAAGAATAGAGGTTTTAGTAGTTCCTTACTTAATACAATAATTTATTTATAGTCAAGCAAGCCTTTCACCTGGCTAACACAGAAAAAAGCACTAGCTGGACCTCTCTCTTTGTTACGATGAATTTCCATTTTAATTAATGGCCAACCAACTCCTTTTTTCTCACCTTCAAGAGGCATTCATCAAGGAGATCCGCTATCTCCTTACATCTTTATGCTTTGCATGGAAATGCTATCCA
Organism: Nicotiana tabacum; assembly: GCF_000715075.1. Lineage (NCBI taxonomy): Eukaryota > Viridiplantae > Streptophyta > Magnoliopsida > Solanales > Solanaceae > Nicotiana > Nicotiana tabacum. The sequence goes on along the minus strand of NC_134095.1, from coordinate 70,165,698 downwards.
GGAAAATTCATGTTGATGTAGACTACCTTAAATGGAACCCTATTAAGTTATCTAGACATGGTCCATCACTATCTCATCTACTCTTTACTGATGATATTAACCTAACTTCTAAATTGACCACAAAGAGCATCAACTCAATTATTGACACACTAAACCTATTTACTAGAGTGTCAGGGTTAACTATTAATTATACAAAATCAAAATATTCTTCTCCAAGAACACATCTAAGGAAGCTAGAGAAAGTGTGTCCAATATTTTCCATATGAAAGAGGGTTTAACTTTCGGCAAATATCTTGGATACCCTATTTTCAACACAAAACCAACTACACCCCACTTCCAGTTCTATGATGACCCAAAAGGGTCATCTTTCGTTTTAGAATCCGTTTCTGTATTTCAATTACTTTAAAAGCTCATTTTCTTTCTCCTAGATTTACGTGTGTAGTCCCGTGGTGCTTCCGGAAAAGCCTTAAATGAAAATTTGAGAAAAATATTGAGTTTTGCCTTTAAAATTGATTTAAGTTGACTTCAGTCAATATTTTGAGTAAATGGACTCGGACTCGTGACTTGACGATCCTGGAGAATCTGTAGTAAAATATGGGACTTGGACGTATGCCCGGAATTGAATTCCGAGGTCCCTAGCCCGAAAAATGAATTTTTAAAGAAAGTTATTTAACTGGAAATATAATAGTATATGGAAATTTGATAATTTGTGAACTTGTTGGTGTCGGGCCCGTATTTTGGCTCCGAAGCCCGGTACTGGTCCGTTATAATATTTAAATGTTAGCTGTGAAATTTGGTGAAAAACGAAAGTGATTTGACGTGATTCGGACATTTGGTTGAGAAAATAGGAAGTTTGAAACTATCTTGAAAATTTCATGTGTTTTGGGGTTGAATTCATAGTTCTAAAACATTATTTTTGCAATTTGATCGCACGAGCAAGTTCGTACGATATGTTAAGACTTGTGTTCATGGTTGGTTTGGAGCCCCGAGGTCTCGGGTGAGTTCTGGATAGGCCACGGAATGATTTTGGACTTGGAAAAATAGCTGGTATGCTTCAGCTATGTTGCAGGCCTCAGACCTCGCAAATGAAAGGTCAGGGTTCGCATTTGCGATCAGTGTCCACGTCGCATTTGCGAGGCTTCCATCGCAAATGCGAAGGAAGCTGGGCCAGTTCATGTTCACAATTGTGAACAACCCTTCGCAAATGTGAAGTAGTCAGAGGGAGGGGATCATTGCAAATGCGACCAAGGGTTCGCATTTGCGACAGTAGCAGAGATGCGACAGGTTCGCATTTGCGAGCTTTGCAATTGCGAAGCTCCTGTCGCAAATGCGACATTTGCAAATGTGCAAAAAGGGACTTAGACGGGATTTTCAATTTATTTCTCAAATTTTCAAACCCTAAGATTCAAGAGGCAATTTTCTAAAGAGTAGTTCTTTCCCAAATCACAGGTAAACAATTTCTAACTCATTTCTTTCAATCTATTTCATATTTTTACAAGATTTCTTCACAAAATCTAGGGATTTTCATGGGAAATTGGGTGTTTTTGGGTGAAATTTGGGAATTTCGAAATTTGCGAATTTAGACCTCAAATTAAGGTTGGATTTTAAATCCAATTGCATATCCGGGCTCGTGGGTGAATGGATAATCGGGTTTTGGTCCGAACTTCGAGTTTTGACCAAGCAGGCCCGAGGTCGGTTTTGACTTTTTGGGAAAATATTGGGAAACCTATAATTAAGCATTGGAATTGAGTTCTTTAGCATTTATTAATGTTATTAAGGTAATTATGACTAGATACAAGCAGATTGGAGGTGGAACCAAGAGGTAAAGCGGTAATTGAGGCTTGATTTTGGCTATGGAATTGAGGTAAGTGTTGTGGCTAATCTTAGCTTGAGGGATTAGATGTTGTTGCCTTATTTTCTAAATGTTTAATTGTATGAGTACGACGTATAGTTGAGGTGACGAGTATCTATACGTTGTTGTTGGGTCATAGCATGCAAGTGAGTCCTATACTTGTGATCGTTGTGTCTCTTATTACGTACAGTTCATGCTTAAATTGGTTATTCTTCATGATTGAACAAGTCTTATTATGTTTTCCTGGTATTGGATAATGGTTGAGTATTGACTCAAATAGAGACCTATATTTTGAATGGGTGAGGAAGAGTGTAAAACACGAAGGGTGATGTCGTGCACGATATTGTGAGTGAGTGTTAATGCACAAAGGGTGATGTCGTGCCATATTATGTGAGAGTTAATGTATGAAGGATGATACCGTACCATATTCTGTGAGTGTTAATGCACGAAGGGTGATGTCCTGCCATGATTATGAGAGAGTTAATGCACGAAGGGTGATGCCATGCCGTTTCTATTGTTTCTTATAGTGAGGACGAGAGTAAAAGCACGAAGGGTGATGTCGTGCATGTGTTACTATGTTATTATTTTTGTTGGTTCAAAGCATGATATTTACCTTGCTTTTTTACTATATTACTGTCAAAATTTGATATTCCCCTCAACTTGTTTCCCCTTCCCGTTATGTTTTGTTAAATTTATGTTATTATTACTTCTTGTATATGATTTAACTGCACAAGTTATATTGTGGTAGTGTCCTAGCCACATCACTACTTCGCCGAGGTTAGGCTCAACACTTACCAGTACATGGGGTCGGTTGTACTTATACTGCACTCTACACTTTTTGTGTAGATTTCGGTGCCGGACCTCGTGAGTAGAGTTTGGGTTGCTGCCTTCAGTCCATAAGAGACCCAAGGTATATCTGCCGGTGTTCGCAGACCCTAGAATCCCCCTCCCTCTATTTTAGTTCCTATTTTCTCTCATTCCGAAAAATAGATGTATTTTCCTTTAAACCTGTATTTGTGGAAATTCTTAGACGTTCGTGGATTGTGACACCAAATCATTGGGGTAGTCGTGTTTTAGAGTTTTGAGATGTTATAAAAAATCCGCACTTATATCTGTTTAACTTTAATTATTATTTATTATTGTTTTGGGTTAATGATTAATATGTTAGAACCGTAACTGTTGGCATGCCTAGCATTCAAGAGTTAGACGCCATCACGACCCCAACGGAGGGAAATTTAGGTCGTGAGAAGTTGGTATCATAGCACTAGGTTGCCTAGATCTCACAATTCATGAACAAGCTAGGTGGAGTCTGCGGGATCGGTACAGAGACGTCTGTGCTTATCCCCTAGAGGCTACTGAGTTTAGGAATAACTTCACATCTATTCTTCTCTGTTGTGCGATTTGAATTCTCAATGCTAATTGAACTTCTACTCTGTTCTTTCGCAAATGGCGAGAACACGTACCGCTTCATCAGCTGATCAATATCCCGAGCCCCTAGTGGCAACTTCTACACGGTACAGATAATGAGGCCGAGGCCATGCTAGAGGCTAAGGTAGGGGTAGGGCTCAGCCTAGAGCTCGAGCAGCAGAACCAGCAGCGGAGCCTCAGGTGGAGTTCAATGATGAGGTTCCAGCTTAGACCATTCCGTCAGCTCAGGTTCCCGAGGGATTCATCGCTACCCCGGTACTTCAGGATGCTTTGGTCCGTCTAGTGATCCTTATGGAGAGCGTAGCTTAGACTGACACATTACCTGTAGCACTAGTCGTCTCTCGGGATGGGGGAGGAGATCAGACTCCCGCTACCCACACTCCGGAGTAGATGGCTCCTCAGTTCCTGACTCCAGTAGCTCAGACAGTAGGAGTAGCTCAGCCAGTTGTTGTGGCTCAGGCCGCTGATAGATCATCTATGTCTTCCGAGGCTTTGTTGAGGTTGGATAAGTTCACCAAGCTTTTTTTGGTTCATTATAGTGGGGCAATATCTGAGGACCCCCAAGATTATCTTGACCACTGCCATGAGGTGTTGCGGAACATGGGGATAGTAGAGACCACTGTGGTTGACTTTGCTATATTCTAGATGATAGAGTCCGCCAAGAGATGGTGAAATGATTTTGTGTTGACTAGATCAGCTGGCGCCTGCCTTGACTTGGGAACAGTTCTCCCAGCGAGAGGACTACCGCAGGTGGTTTGAGCATCTTTAGCAGGGTTCTATGACTGTCACTTAGTACGAGACTAGGTTTGTTAGTTTGGCTCATCATGATCTTCTTATACTCACCACCTAGAGAAGAGAGGGTGATGAGGTTTATTAAGGGACTCACCCAGCCTATCAGATTGCAGATGGCTAAGGAGACATGGAGCGAGATTTCATTCCAGGATGCGGCCAATATGGCCCAGCGAGTTGAGGCAGTGCTAGCTTAGGGGAGCGGTCAGGGGTCTGAAAAGAGGCCTCGTTATTCTGGTAGGTTCAGTGGTGCCTCATCTAGAGAGAGGAATTCTTTTGGTAGGGGCCATCCTCCCAAGCCGTTTCATTCAGCACTTCAGGATTCTCACGGTGCTTCAGGTGGTCGTGGTTCTCATATGCAATATTCTGATCAATTACCCTACAGTGCACCACCAGCTCCTATCAGTGTACTTCCGCTCTAGAGTTTTCAGGGTGGTTACTCAGGTTGTGATGGTCAGTTTCAAGGTCAGAAGTCCCAGCAGTCGAGGACTTGTTATACTTGTGGCGATCCGAGGCACATTGCTAGATTTTGCCCTCGAGCATCGAGTAGTTCTCAGTGTCAGGGTTCTCGTATTGTAGTTCCGGCACCATGCGTTCCAATGCCTGCTTAGCCAGCTAGAGGTAGGGTTTAGGCAGCTAGAGGTGGAGGTCGAGGTATTAGAGGTGGAGGTCAGACCGCTAGAGGTGGAAGCCAGCCAGTAGGAGGCCGTCCCAAGAATGTAATTCAGAGTGGTGGGGCCCAGCCCCGATGTTATGCTTTCCCAGCTAGGCCTGAGGCTGAGGCATCGGATGCCATTATCACAGGTATGGTTTTAGTTTGCAGTAGATATACTTCAGTTCTATTTGATCCACGGTCTACATACTCCTATGTGTCATCTTATTTTGCTACGTATTTGGTTGTGTCTCGTGATTCCTTGAGTGCTCCTGTCTATATGCCCACACCGGTGGGTGATTCTATTATTTTAGATCATGTCTATTGCTCTTGTGTGGTTATTATTGGGGGTCTTGAGACCCATGTAGATTTCCTACTTCTTGATATGGTCAATTTTGATGTCATCTTGGGGATAGATTGGATGTCACCTTATTATGCCATATTGGACTATCATGCAAAGACTGTGACCTTAGCCTTGCCGGGGTTGCCTCGATTGGAGCGGAGAGGGACTCCTGGTTATTCTACTAGTAGGGTCATTTTTATATGAAGGCTCGGCAGATGGTCGAGAAGGGGTATTTGGCTTATGTTCGCGATTCCAATGCAGAGGTTCCTTCCATGGATTCCATACCAGTTGTTTGTGAGTTTCCAGATGTATTTCATGCAGACCTGCCGGGCATGCCACCTGACCGGGATATTGACTTTTGCATTGATGTGGCCCCGAGCACTCAGCCCATTTCCATTTCACCATACCGCATGGCCCACCCAGAGTTGATAGAATTGGAGGAACAGTTGCAAAATTTGCTTGATAAGGGCTTCATTAGACCTAGTGTCTTGCCCTGGGGTGCGCCACTATTGTTTGTTAAGAAGAAGGATGAGTCGATAAGGATGTGCATAGACTATCGGCAGTTGAACAAAGTCACCATCAAGAACAAGTATCCATTGCTGAGGATTGATGATTTATTTGATCAGCTTCAGGGTGCCAAGGTGTTTTCGAAGATTGATTTGAGGTCTGACTACCATAAGTTGAGGATTAGGGCATCCGATGTCCCTAAGACAACTTTTCATACTCGGTACGGGCATTATGAGTTTCTAGTTATGTTATTTGGGTTTGCAAATGCCCTAGCAACATTCACGGATTTAATGAACCGAGTGTTCAAGCCCTATCCAGATTCCTTTGTGATTGTTTTCATTGATGATATCTTGATCTACTCCAGCAGCCGAGAAGATCATGAGCAGCATCTTCGAGTCGTTCTTCAGACTCTGAGAGACAGCTAGTTATATGCCAAGTTTTCGAAATGTGAATTTTGGTTGAGTTTAGTTGCATTATTGGGTCACATTGTATCAGCAGAGGGTATTCAGGTGGATCCTAAGAAGATTGAGGCAGTCAAGGACTGACCTAGACCCACATCATCTATAAAGATCTAGAGTTTCTTAGGTTTAGTAGGCTACTACACTCACTTTCTGGAGCGGTTTTTACCCATAGCAGCCTCGATGACCAGATTGACCTAGAAGGGTCCACTATTCAGGTGGTCGGACGAGTGTGAGGAGAGCTTTCAAAAGCTCAAGACAGTGTTGACTACGACGCCGGTGTTGGTATTACCCACGGGTTCAAGGCCTTTATACAGTATATTATGATGCATCTCGTATTAGACTTGATGTGGTGTTGATGTAGAATGGCAAGGTTATTGCATTTGTTTCGTGACAGTTGACGATTCACGAGAAAAATTATCCAGTTCATGATTTGGAGCTAGCAGCCATTGTTCATGCGTTAAAGATTTGGAGGCATTATTTATATGGCGTGTCATGTGAGGTGTTCACGGATCATAAGAGTTTGCAGTATTTGTTCAAGCAGAAGGAGCTCAATTTGAGGTAGAGGAGGTGGTTGGAGCTACTGAAGGACTATGATATCACCATCTTATATCATCTCGGGAAGACCAATGTAGTAGCCGATGCTTTGAGTAGGAAGTCGGCTAGTATGGGCAGCCTTGTGTACATTCCAGTCAGTGAGAGACCGCTTGCTTTGGATGATCAGTACTTGGCCAATCAGTTCGTGAGGCTGGATGTTTCTCAGCCCAATCGTGTTCTAGCTTGTACGGTCGCTCGGTCTTCATTATTTGAGCGTATCAGAGATCGGCATTATGATGACCCTCATTTGCTCTTCCTTATGGGCACAATGCGGCATGGTGGTGCCAAGCAGGTTACAGTTGGAGATGACGGAGTTTTGAGGATGCAGAGTCGGGTCTGTGTGCCTAATGTGGATAGACTTTGTGAGTTGATTCTAGAGGAGGCCCGTAGTACCCGGTACTCTATTCATCCAGGTGCCACCATGATATATCAGGACTTGCGACAACATTATTGGTGGAGGCGGATAAAGAAGGCAATTGTTGCATATGTAGCTCGGTGTTTGAATTGTCAGTAGGTAAAGTACAAGTTAGAGACTTGGTGGTTTGCTTCAGCAGATCGAGATTCCTGAGTGGAAGTGGGAGCGTATTACTATGGACTTCGATGTTGGACTCCCATGGACTCAGAGGAAGTTCGACGCAATATGGGTTATTGTGGATAGGCTGACCAAGTCAGCGCATTTTATCCTTGTGGCAATTTCCTATTCTTTTGAGCGGTTGCAGAGATTTATATCTGTGAGATTGTTCGTCTCTATGGTGTGCCCGTGTCTATCATTTCTGACCGAGGTATGCAATTTATCTTGCATTTCTGGAGGGTAGTACAACGTGAGTTGGGTACGTCGGTCGAGTTGAGCACAACATTTCATCCTCAGACGGACAGACAGACCGAGCGTACTATTCAAATTTTGGAGGATATGCTCCGCGCATGTGTTATTGACTTTGGAGGTTCTTGGGATCAGTTCTTGCCATTAGCGGAGTTTTCCTACAACAGCAATTATCAGTCAAGCATCCAGATGGCTCTCTGTGAGGCATTATATAGTAGATGGTGTCGATCGCCGGTTGGATGGTTTGAGCCGCGAGAGGCTCGGTTGTTGGGTACAAATTTAGGTCAGGATTCCTTGTATAAGGTTAAGATCATTCAGGATAGACTCCATACAACTCAGTCCAGGAAAAAGAATTATGTCGACCGCAAGGTTCGTGATGTGGCATTAATGGTCGGAGAGCGAGTGCTACGGATGAGCGATCGGAGAGCATTCATGGTCAGAGCTGTCACACCTCTTTTTTCCACCCAAGGGGGATACAAGAGTTTTTCCAATTAAAGTGACAATAATCGAAACAAAATTATTTATATTCAAATTCAGAGTAGCCACTTGGGATAATTTATAGTGTCCCAAGTCACCGGTTTAAAATCCCTAATCGAGGAATTTTGACTCTATTTTATAGTACGCGAAACACAGAAATCCGAGTAAGGAATTCTGTTAACTTGGGAGAAGGTGTTAGGCATTCCCGGGTGTCGTGGTTTTAGCACAGTCACTCAACTTTTAATAATTGGCCTAATAATCTAATTAATCACACGTGTAAAACCTATTGTGCATTTTATTCCTTCTACGACTTTTAATTAATTATTTAACCACATTTAGGGTTTATGAAATTTATTTGAACGAGTCGCGATGGCGCGCGCTCGTCTGTTTTAGCGCATTGCTATGTACTTTGTTTTTGGAATCCCACAGAGTCAGAGGAAGTTTGACGCAGTATGGGTTATTGTGGATAGGCTGACCAAGTCAGCACATTTAATCCTTGTGGCAGTTTTCTATTCTTCTGAGCGGTTGGCAGAGATTTATATCTGTGAGATTGTTCGTCTCTATGGTGTGCCCGTGTCTATCATTTCTGACCGAGGTACGTAGTTTACCTCGCATTTCTAGAGGGTAGTACAGCGTGAGTTGGGTACGCAGGTCGAGTTGAGCACAACATTTCATCCTTAAACGGACGGACAGCCCGAGCGTACTATTCAGATTTTGGAGGATATTCTTCGTGCATGTGTTATTGACTTTGGAGGTTCTTGGGATCAGTTCTTGCCATTAGCGGAGTTTTCCTACAACAACAGTTATCAGTCAAGCATCTAGATGGCTCCCTATGAGGCATTATATGATAAACGATGTCGATCGCCGGTTGGATGGTTTGAGCCGGGAGAGGCTCGATTGTTGGGTACAAATTTAGTTCAAGATAGACTCCGTACAGCTCAGTCCAGGCAAAAAAATTATGCCGACCGTAATGTTCGTAATATTGCATTCATGGTCGGAGAGCGAGTACAATGGACGAGCGGTCAGAGAGCATTCATGGTCAGAGCTGTCACACCTCCTTTTTCCACCCGAGGGGGATAGGAGAGTTTTTCCAATTAAAGTGACAATAATCGAAACAGAATTATTTATATTCAAATTCAGAGTCGCCACTTGGGATAATTTATGGTGTCCCAAGTCACCGGTTTAAAATCCCGAATCGAGGAAGTTTGACTCTATTTTATAGTCCGCGAAATACAGAAATCCGGATAAGGAATTCTGTTAACCCAGGTGAAGGTGTTAGGTATTCCCGGGTTTCGTGGTTTTAGCACGGTCGCTCAACTATTAATAATTGGCCTAATTATCTGATTAATCACACGTTTAAAACCTATTGTGCATTTTATTCCTTCTACCTCTTTTAATTATTATTTAACCACTTTTAGGGTATGAAATTTATTTGAACGAGTCGCGATGGCGCGCACTCGTCTGTTTTAGCGTATTACTATGGACTTTGTTGTTGGACTCCCACGAACTCAGAGGAAGTTCGACGCAGTATGGGTTATTGTGGATAAGCTGACCAAGTCAGTGCATTCCATCCTTGTGGCAGTTTTCTATTCTTCTGAGCGGTTGGCAGAGATTTATATCCGTGAGATTGTTCGTCTATATAGTGTGCCCGTGTCTATCATTTTTGACTGAGGTACGTTGTTTACCTCGCATTTCTAGAGGGTAGTACATCGTGAGTTGGGTATGCGGGTTGAGTTGAGCACAATATTTCATCCTTAAACTAACGGACAGTCCGAGCGTACTATTCAAATTTTGGAGAATATGATCCACGCATGTGTTATTGACTTTGGAGGTTCGTGGGATTAGTTCTTTCCCATTGTAGAGTTTGCCTACAATAACAACTATCAGTCGAGCATCCAGATAGCTCCCTATGAGGCATTATATGGTAGACAATGTCGATCGCCGGTTGGATGGTTTGAGCCGGGAGAGGCTTGGTTGTTGGGTACAGATTTAGTTCAGGATACCTTGGATAAGGTGAAGATTCTAGGCAAAAGAGTTATGCCGACCGTAAGGTTCATGATGTGGCATTCATGGTCGGAGAGCGAGTGTTGCTTTGGGTGTCGCCCATGAAGGGCGTGATGAGATTTGGGAAGAAGGGCAAGCTAAGCCCTAGGTTCATCTGACCTTTTGAGATCCTTGATCGTGTAGGGGAGGTGGCTTACAGACTTGCATAGCTGCCAGGTTTATCAGCTGTGCATCCAGCGTTTCATGTGTCCATGCTTCGGAAGTATCAAGGCGATCCATCCCACGTATTAAATTTCAGCACTGTCCAATTGGACAAGGATATGACCTACGAGGATGAGTCAATGGGCATTCTAGACTGGCATGTTCGTCAGTTGAGATCGAAGAGTTACCCTTCGGTTCGTGTGCAGTGGAGAGGTCAACCATTTGAGGCAGCTACCTGGGAGTCCGAATCTGATATAAGGACAGATATCCCCATCTTTTCACCGACTCAGGTACTTTTCTATGTTCGTTCGAGGACGAACGAATGTTTTAGAGTGGAGAATATGATGACCCAAAGGGTCATCTTTTGTTTTAGAATCCGGTTTCGTGTTTTGAGGCCTTCAAAACCTCATTTTCTTTCTCCTCGATTTGCGTGCACAGTCCGGGCATGCTTCCGGAAAGCCTTATAGGAATATTTGAGAAAAATATTAAGTTTTGCCTTTAAAATTGATTTAAGTTGACTTCAGTCAACATTTTGAGTAAATGGACCCAGACCTATGACTGGACGGTCCCGGAGGGGCCGTAGTAAAATATGGGACTTGGGCATATGCCCGGAATTGAATTCCGAGCCCTAGCTCGAAAAATGAATTTTTGAAGAAAATTATTTAACTAGAAATATAATAGTATATGAAAATTTGATAATGTGTGAATTTGTTGGTATCGGGCCCGTATTTTGGTTCCGGAGTACGGTAGAGGTCTGTTATAATATTTAAACCTTATCTGTGAAATTTGATGAAAAATGGAAGTGATTTGACGTGATTCGGACCTTTGGTTGAGAAAATAGGAAGTTTGAAACTAAAAATTTCATGTATTTTGGTGTTGAATTCATAGTTTTAGATGTTATTTTGGCGATTTGATCGCACGAGCAAGTTCGTACGATGTGTTAAGACTTGTGTGCATGGTTTGCTTAGAGCCCCGAGGGCTCGGGTGAGTTTTGGATAGGCCACGGAATGATTTTGGAGTAGTTCTTCCTCAAATAATAGGTAAACAATTTCTAACTCATTTCTTTCAATCTATTTCATCTTTTTACAAGTTTTCATCACAAAATCTAGGGATTTTCAAGGGAAATTGGGTATTTTTTGGTGAAATTTGTGAATTTCGAAATTTGCGGATTTAGACCTCAAATTGAGGTCGGATTCCAAAACCAATTGCATATCTCGGCTTGGGGGTGATGGCTAATCGGGTTTTGGTCCGAACTTCGAGTATCGACCAAGCGAGTGTGGGGTCGATTTTTGATTTTTTGGGGAAAATGTTGGGAAACCTAAAATTAAGCATTGGAATTGTGTTTTTAGCATTTATTGATGTTATTCAGTTAATTATGACTAGATACAAGCGGATTGGAGGTGGAACTGAGAGGTAAAGTGGTAATTGAGGCTTAATTTTGGCCGTGAAATTGAGGTAAGTATTTTGGCTAACCTTAGCTTGAGGTATTAAGTGTTGTTGCCTTATTTGCTACATGTTTAGTTGTTTGAGTATGACATATAGGTAAGGTGACTAGTATTTATACATTGTTATTGGGTCATAACATGCAAGTGGGTACTATACTTGTAATCGTTGTGTCTCTTATTACATACTGTTCATGCTTAAACTAGTTATTCTTCATGATTGAACAAGTCTTATTATGTTTTCTTGGTATTGGATAACGGTTGAGTATTGACTCAAGTGGAGACCTATATTGTGAAGTTAACTATTAAAACTAGATTGGTTATTGTTGATTCCCTTGCTGAGAAGTTATTGTTTCTATTGTTTGGGTGAGGAAGAGTGTAAAGCACGAAGGGTGATGCCGTGCACGATATTGTGAGTGAGGTGTAATGCATGAAAGGTAATGCCATGACATATTCTGTGAGTGTTAATGCATGAAGGTGGATATCGTGCCATATTCTGTGAGTGTTAATGCACGAAGGGTGATGTCATGCCATATTCTGTGAGTGTTAATACACGAAGGGGATGTCATGCCATATTCTGTGAGTGTTAATACATGAAAGGTGATGTTGTGCCATTTCTGTTGTTTCTTATGGTGAGGACGAGAGTAAAAGTACGAAGGGTGATGTCGTGCACGTAATATTGTGTTATTATTTCTGTTGGTTCAAAGCATGATATTTACCTTGCTTCTTTACTATATTACTGTCAGAATTTTATATTCCCCTCATCATGTTTCCCCTTCCTGTTTAAATTTCTGTTATTATTACTTCTCGTATATGATTTAACTGCACATGCTATATTGTGGTCGTGTCCTAGCCTCGTCACTACTTCGTCGAGGTTAGGCTCGACACTTACCAGTACATGGAGTCGGTTGTACTGATACTGCACTCTGCACTTTCTGTGCATATTTCGGTGTTGGACCTCGTGAGTAGAGTTTGGGTTGATGCCTTCAGTCCACAGGAGACCCAAGGTAGATTTGTCGGCGTTTGTAGATCGTTGAGTCCCCTTCCCTCTATTTTAGTTCATGTTTTCTCTCATTCCGAAAAAAACAGATGTATTTTCCTTTAAACCATTATTTGTAGAAATTCTTAGACGTTCGTGGATTGTGACACCAGATCATTGGGGTAGTCGTGTTTTATAGTTTTGAGCTGTTATAAAAAAAATTCGCACTTATATATGTTTATCTTTAATTATTATTTATTGATGTTTTGGATTAATGATTAATATGTTAGAACTGTAACTGTTGGCTTGCCTAACATTCAAGAGTTAGGCGCCATCACAACTCCAACGGTAGGAAATCCGGGTCGTGACAAGTTCCTACTAGATAATTTCAAAAATAAATTAGCAGGATGGAAAACAAATTTCCTAACAATGGCGGGACGAACTACTTTGATCAAAGCTACTCTTAATTGTCTGCCTAATCAAGTTATGCAACTAATCAAAATACCTCATAATGTCATTAACAAACTAGAAAGATATCAACGACACTTCTCTATGGGGTACCACACCACAAAAACACAAGTTACATCTTATTAAATGGGAAACAATCCAACTACCTAAGGAAAATGGTCGGTTGGTATACAAAACCTCAAAGATAAAAATAATGCATTATTGGGCTCCCTAGCTTGGAGATTATTTCAGTCACCTTCCTCACACTAGGCTAGAATAATCCTTTTAAAATACTTAACAACTACTACCCCTAAAATTGTGTCCTCCAACTTGAAAGTTATCACACATGGGTGGTCTTCATGTCAACTTGGCACCAAATGGCACCCCGCTAATGGAAAACACATAAGTTTCTAGGATGATCCTTGGCTAGACACTTATTTAATTCTAAGAAAAATTATTGAAGGTCCCCTACCCCAAAATGATCAATCTTCATCACTATCCCTTTATATAACAGGGAATTTCATAAGTGCCCAAACAATACCCTTTTAGCTACCAACGACTATAAGGAGCTAATTACCAATCACTATATACCTACCATCACAAACCCTAATACACATGACCACATCTATTGGGGCCTCACCCCCAGTGGAATCTTCACAGTTAAATCTCTAAATCAAATATTACACTCTTACGCATAAACTAACTCCTTCCAATGGATATGGAAACTATACTTACCCCACAAAATAAAATATTTCCTATGGCTTATGAGCCATCATCGCCTGCCACATCCAGCCACCTCCACAGTATACACATCTCCCACCATGCACACTGCCCCATTTGCCACTTACATAAGGAATCCATAAGCCATCTTTTTTTCCAAAGCCACCATGCCAAAGTGCTTTGGCAACGCTTAGGTACTAACTTAACGAATGCAAACTTAAATAGGCTGTATGAAGATATCCCTCATAAACTATCTCAATTCATTCTACGAACAACTATTCATAATACTCAAATTTCCCCACATATCTTAATTCCTTACACTCTTTGAAACTTATGCAAAACTAGAAATCGTACTATTTTTGAAGGAAAATACATACCACCCGACCCCAATCAAATCATAAGCCAAGCTGCTGAATATTTTTACATAGGCCTAAACAATCCCACCACCATCTCACAAAAAGCACATATGCACGTTAAATGGAACACTCATAATAATGGTTCCTTCAAACTTAATTCTGATGGTGCATGTAGCCTAACACATCAAAAACGTTGTTTTGGTGGAGTGACTAGAGACTCCACATGTAAATGGTTACTAGAATACACATGTACAAGGTCTATGGGAAACACAATCTACATGGAACTTACGGCTTTATAGGAAGGACTACGACTTGCCCTACAACATAATTCACACCATTAGAAGTCAATGTGGATTCAACTGAGGTAATTTTCTTCCTCCATTCTCATAATTCTCATTACTCATCCTTGATTAATGAATGCAGTTATTTCCTACATCTTCTGGGTAGTCCTTGGGTGACACACATTTATAGGGAGCAAAACCAAGTGGCAGATCAAATGGCCAAACAAGGGGCAACTCTTTCACTGCAAGCCCCCGCTACTAAATTTTTGGAAGCACCTCATTTTGTCATGCAAGAGTTCACTGAAGATCAACGGGGAACACATCACCAACGTTCCATAACTGCTAATATGAAGCTGGAACACCCATCCTTTTATTTACATATATTGTCCAATGCTTGTAATATGAATTTTGCAAATCCGGTAGAAGTTGGTATCAATGCACGCACTCTTTTTATAACACTGTACCACATTATGCTCCTTGTACTGCTCCTTAATATATCAAATATGCATCTTTGATTGACCGAAAGAATATGCAATCTCTCTAGCTAGGATCTCAATTCATTGCCTTTTTTTAAAACAGTCTTTGATTTCTTTCTAGCCAAATGTTGTATAATGTTTTAGTGAAGAGCAACTTCATGATCTCAACAACACTAGATTTCCCTTTAGAGCTCTTAAAGAACCATATGGATAGCTGGTTGGAAGGTAGAGTTTCTTGAATAATCTGCAACCATTCATATAGAGAATGCCATATTTTCAAAGTGAAAGAGCACCGCAAAAAGAGATGATCATGATCCTCTTGGCATTCTTTGCATAACAAACACATTGGATCCATATGTGTCACGACCCAGTTTCTCCCTCTATGAAATATCGTGACGGCACCTAGTCTCTATGACTAGGTAAGCCTAATATTGCGAAAATGAAATGAAAACACAAAGATAACAGTTAACAGATATAGTTAATAAGCGGAAACGGTGCCACTCGACATATACAATGAACATCTTTTCCAAAACCCGGAATGTCGCAATGTCACAAGCTTCTAAGAGTTTCTAACTGCACTATTCATTTATGTTTGAAGAAAACAAGAAGGAAATCAACACAAGGGGATAGAAGGGGACTCTGAGGTCTGCGGACGCGGCAGATTTACCTTGTAGTCTCCTAAAGCAGCAACCAACAATCTAGACTCGAGGCTAATAGCTAATACCTGGATCTGCATACGGAAAACATATGCAGGAAAGGGCATGAGTACCCAACGATGGTACCCAATAAGTGCCAAGCCTAACCTCGGTCGAGTAGTGACGAGATCAAGTCAGGGCCCTACTGGTATAAATATAATGAAATAAGACAGAAAGAAATACTACATAGAAATCTAGTAGGAGTAGAATTCAATGAAAGCCAACAGCTTAGAACATAGTATTAGTAATATGGGATCTCTCAGGATACCATCTCGTAGTCCCAAACGTAAATGTGCAGGGGGATCTCCCGGAATACCATTTAGTAGTCCCAAAGTAAATATACGGTGTTGGGGGATCTCTCGGAATACCGTTCTATAGTCCCAAAGTAAATATGCGGTACAGGGGGATCTCCCGGAATACCTTTCCGTAGTCCCAAAGTAAATATGCAACTCAACCAACAGAAATAACAATTACAATAAGAAAACCACAATTTAGGCTAAGTCCGATTCAAGAAAGAATAGGATATTTCACTAAAACATGCTGCATAGAGTTTAGATAGGCAGATAAGGTAGTTAAAGCAATTAAAGCAGTTAAGGCACCTAGGCATGCTTTTTCTAAACTAAACAGGATAATTACATATGCTAGGGTAGCTCAATTAAAGGAAAACAAATATTCTGCTTAACGAAAACTGAGTTTTTCAGTAAATAGCCCGTGTACACACTCGTCACCTTACGTACACGACGCTCATATATCAAACAGTACCAAATCCTAAGGGGAGTTGCCCCACACAATGTTAGGCAAGCTACTTACCTCGAACCAAGCTCAAATCAATCCGTAATAATGCCCTTTCCACGAATATTCGGCTCTGGATGGCCCAAATCTAGCCAAATCAATTACATAACATTAATATAGGTACAAGAAACTAATCTAGTTAATGAAATCAAAGCTAAAGAAAGAAATTAGGAAATGCCCAAAAATTATCGGGTAAAAGTCACAAATTATGAACACCCATTAACTCACGAGTTCACTCATACCAAAATTATCCAAAATCCGATGTCAAAATCCCACTCAAAACTCAGAAATTCGATTGGGGAACTTTTTTTCCCCATTTTCCCAACTTTCTCACTCAAATTCCTTAATTAATTGAAGGAAACAACAATATATTAATGAAATGTAATCAAATTTGAGTTAGGATTCGATACCCCAAATCTCTCTCTGAAAATCTCTGGAAACTTTTCATCAATTCGGGCTCTCTAGTTCCAAAAATGGAGAATAAAATCAAACCCTTGCATTTAGCCCTTTTCTGCCCAGTCAAACCGCATCTACGGACCTCTCTTTGCACCTGCGGCACCGCATGCAGAAATTCCATCACAGGTGCAGGAATCACTTAAGTCCTCAGCTTTCGCTTCTGCGAGCAATAGGTCGCGCCTGCGCGCCCGCTCTTGCAAAATCTCTTCCGCTCATGCGGTCCTTCACCAGATCTGTGGTTCCTTCCTCGCATCTGCGGGCATCGTAGATACGGAAATAACATTGCACCTACAATCCCGGTCTGGGCTGCCCAATTCCACTTCTGCGCTCTAAGTCCCACTTCTGCAGGCTCGCACCTGCGGTGAACTCTCCGCAGGTGTAATTACACCAGCATCGAAAAATCTTCAGCTATGGCCTAAGTCTAATTTTCACCCCGTTGAGCATCCAAAACACACCCGAGGCCCTCGGGACCTCAATCAAACATACCAACCCATCCTAAAACTCCATAGAACATAGTCGAGCATTCAAATCACATCAAACAATGCTAACAACACAAATCATCCTCCGATTCGAACTTAAAGAACTTGAAACTTTCAAATTCGACAACCGATGCCGAAACAACCAAACCACGTTCGATTGAACTCAAATTTTGCATACAAGTAATATTCAATATTACGGACCTACTCTATCTTTCGGAATCAAATTCCGACCCCGATATAAAAAATTTCACTACCGGCCTAAAACTCCAAAAATTCAACTTTCACTATTTCAAGCCTATATGAGCTATGGACCTCAAAAACACCATCCGAACACGCCCCTAAGACCAAAATCACCCAATAGAGCTAACCAAATCAACAAAACTCCATTTTGGAGTCATCTTCACATAGTTCCAACTACGGTCTAAATTCTAAGACTTAAGCCTCCGTATAGGGACTAAGTGTCCCAAAACACTCCAAAAACGAAAAATGAAACCTCCCAACAAGTCACAATAACAGAAATAGATAAGGGGGAAGCATTTAATAGGGGATCAGAGTTCTGACTCTCAAAATTACCGACCCGGTTGTTACAACATGTAACCCCCAACAAATCAATCTATCAGCCGTTAACAACCTATCTCCCTTGAAAGAGCAACCATAGAGATAATACTAGGTCTAGTACAGTTTCTGAACACCAAATGTCTCCACTCCAATCAACCTTTGGCCAGGAACCAAGCATCTTGAGATAATGCTGCATCTACCAACACTGAGCTGAGTTGTGTGAACCAACTGATTCCCAGTAGAAAGTATTTTATTTACCATCATGTTAGGCCTCATTAAATAGAAGTTCAAACAAGGGATATCTAATATGTAAAATATTAGTTCATTTATGTAACGACCTGGTTGGTCGTTTTGAGAGTTGTAGCCACATTCCCCTATTTTCTGCTTCTTTTGTGTTTTACAGCTGTATTATGACTTACCGGGTTAGTTAGTTCGGGTTCGGAGTGCAGAATGAATTGAGACACTTAGTCTCTTATTTGAAAGCTTAAGTTGGAAAAGTTGACCGGATGTCGACTTATGTGTAAACGACCTCATATTTGAATTTTGATGGTTCTGTTAGCTTTGTTAGGTGATTTTGGACTTAGGCGCGCATCTAAATTGTGTTTTGGAGGTCCGTAGTAGAATTAGGCTTGAATTTGCAAAAGTTGAAATTTTGGAAAGTTTGATCCATAGTGGACTTTTTGATATCTGGGTCGGATGGGATTTCCGGAAGTTGGAATAGATTCATGGTGTCATTTATTACTTGTGTGCAAAATTTGAGGTCGATCGGACGTGATTTGATAGGTTTCGGCGTCGTTTGTAGAATCTAGAAACTTCAAAGTTTATTAGGCTTGAATCCATGTGTAATTCATGTTTTTTATGTTTTTTGAGGTGATTTGAGGATTCGACTAAGTTCGTATGATATTTTGGGACTTGATGGTATAATTGGTTGACGTCCCAAGGGCCTCAGGTGAGTTTCGGACGGTTAACAGATCAAAATTTAGACTTAAACAACTGCTGGAATTTTTCTGATACCTATATCTGGTGCAGAATTTACGGCAAAAATTGGGGGCAGAATGGCAAAATCGAGGACAGAATCAAGGTAGAGACCGAGGGCAGGGTTGAGGGCAGCCTAGATAGAAACTTTAAGTTATTAAATAAGGGGACTTCATCCTATTTTCCATTTTTGACGAATTGGAGCTTGGACAGAGGCCAATCTTGATAGATTTTTCAAGTAAAAACATTGGGTTAATTGATTCTTACTTGGTTTTGCCTAAATCCCAAGATTATGTCTTTAATTTCATCATCTAATTTATGATTTGGTATAAAAAATTGAGGAAAAAGAGGAAATGTCCTTGAGATGGATTTTTGAGGTTTTGAATGTGATTTTATTATCGGATTGGCATAAATTTGGTATGATTAGACTCGTGAGTGAATGTGCTTTCAGATTTTGTGACTTTTGTCGGATTTCGAGATATGGGCCCGAGGGCAGGGTTCGGGTCGATTTCTGGCTCTAATTTAGTAGTTTTCTTGTGGAATAGATCCCTTTAGCATATATTAATTGTATTGTACTACTTGTGGCTAGATTCGGAACATTCGGTGGCCGACTCGCGAGGCCAAGGCATTTTTTGAGTAGCATTTTGCTCGGATTAAGGTAAGTAACAGTTTAAATCTAGTCTTGAGGGTATGAAGCCTCGGATGTTGTGCTATGTGATTATTTTGGAGTTGACGCACATGCTAGGTGATGGGAGTATAGGCATGCATCGCAGGAATTGTGACTTGGTTTGTCCCACAGAACTGTAAATTGAAATAACTTGTTATTAGCTATATGTTTCTCTTAGTTTTATGGAAATTGGGCTGAAATCCATGTTAGAAATCATGCTTAGGCTATATGATCTCTCTATTGGGACCCGCGAAGGTCGTGTACTTGTTGAATTAATTGGTATTTGTTGTCTTGTACTCAGTCATGATTTTCCTGCATATCATACATCCATCTCTTTTTGTTTATCTCTGTTTGGGTTGATTTATATGATTTCTGAGAGCCCGAGAGACGGGAGAGGTTGGTGACTAAAATAGGGGCTGAGCGCCGAGCTGTGAGCTATGTATGTATATGGATCGGGTTGCACGCTACAGTGAGCCTTAGGGCTATATATATATATATATAGACGGTGTTGTGCGCCACAATGAGCCTTATAGCTATTTATATATTATGGATCGGGCTGCACGTCGTAGCGTAATAAAGCTTGGGCTGAAGGAGCCTCTCCGGAGTTTGTACACCTCTAGTGAGCGCAGGTACCTATTAAGTGTAAGTATTGAAGGTTGAGAGCCGAGTGATTGAGCTGTTGAGATGAGTCGAGTAACTATTGCCCTAAGAGGTTGTACTTGCTTTCATTTGTTGTTGCACTTAGTTGCTATTTATCATTGTTGTGAAATTTCTAAAAGATTTTATATCCGGTTTACTTGAACTTGAAACTATATAAAACTAATTTGACTTAAATTGCCGGATTTGAAAGCATGTCTATTCTTTACTTAAATTACTGAAAAATGAACTATATCTGTGTAGCTCTCCACTATCTTTAGCTCCTTATTTATTAATGTTACTTACTGAATTGGATGTACTCACATTACTCCATGCACCTCATGTGCAGATCCAAGTGTTTCCGGACACGGTGGACGTTGACCTCGTGCGTGGTTGAGTATCGGAGACTCACGAGGTAGCTACCGACGTTTGCAGTCCTTGTCTCTCCTTTCTTGTTATCTTTCTTTCCTGTATTAGCATTTTGACATAAACCGTTGTAGACACTGTTTCTAGACATGGTGTTTAGATGCTCATGACTTAGCGACATCCCGGTGTCGGGTTATTTTTCACTCTTATATATTGGGTTTACACCGTTTTATGAAGAACTATGGTTATTGTAAATGTCTAAATTCATTTCTGTTAAATGTTGAAAGTGTTTTGAAAATGTCGGCTGGCCTAGTACCACGATAGGCGTCATCACGCCGGGTTAGGTTTTGGGTCGTGACAATTTAGAACTCCGAAATATTAGGAAAATAAAGCACAAAATTTAGTTGATTTAGAACTCCTAAATATTAGGAAAATAATTAAGTGACTATTTTATCTAGTATGAAACCTATTTTTAAAAGGTAAAAAAGACGACCGATATTTCACTAAGGAGTTCTGTGCTTTTAATATAGTATAGATTAATAGATAAAGATCCTTTTTCCAACACGCGCTTAACCTTTTCCAAATGGTCATCTATTTTAAATTCAACAACTATTTAAGAAGATAAAAAAATATAACATAATGCTGATTCTAATTATTTAAAACGATGATTGAAAATGTCCATCTTTAACTATATATGTTATGATCAAATTTGAATTTCCCTCCAAAACTTTCCACCAAATATTTCATTTTAAGTTAAACAAGATGTAGTTATCTTTATATTCTACTAAGAATTGGAGACAATTCTTCTTCTCATTTAGTAATTCATCAATTAAACACTAACACACTTGCATAAAAAGATATGACCTTTTTATACCACTACTAAAATTGAGTGTATAAAAGAAGCATTTTGCGTGAGCGCTATTTTGTTGCTAAGTTTCAAAGTTTAGTTGTTTTGAATAAACTTGAGACTAAATAATGTAAAATATTGCGCATATATATTATATGTATGTCGATCTGAGCCTTAATATCATATTATATTGTAAGAAATTGTAACGACTCAATCAGTCATTTTGAGTATTTTAGTCCTGTTTTCCCCTGTTTGATGCTTTACATACGTGTACTTTTTTTATGTGACCTGTTGGGATGGTTGTTTTGGTTTCGGGAAAGTTTTAGATTGGAACACTTAGCTCCTAGTTTGGAAGCTTAAGTTATGAAGGTTGAACAGAGTTTGACTTTTGTGTTAACGATCCTAGAATGATGTTTTGAAGGTTCCAATAGGTTCGTGTAGTGTTTTATTACTTAAACGTCTGTTCGGATTTGGATTTGGATACACGTAGGTTGATTTGGTGCTTTTTGGCAAAAGTTGGAAAGTTGAAGGTTTAAAATGTTCATAGGTTTGACCGAGAGTTGACTTTGATGATATCGAGTTCCGATTATAGTTTCAAAAGTTGGAATAGGTCTGTTATGTTATTTGTGACTTGTATGAAAATTTGAGGTCATCATGAATTGATTTGATATGGTTCGTCATGAGTTTTGAAAAGTTGAAAGTTCATAAGTTCCTTAGGCTTGAATCGAGGTGCTATTTGTAGTTTTATGTGATTGTGAGGCCTCGAGCAGGTCCGTGTTATATTTTGGGATTGGTTGGTGTGATTGGACGGGGTCCAGGGGGCCTCAAATGTGTTTTGGGATAATTTCAGACTATTTTCCTTTGTTTTGCATCAGCTATCTTCTAGTGTTCTGGTCTTCATCGCGATCACGGAAGGAGGGTCGCAATCGTAGAGAGTATTTTGTGGTAGTGAGTTTTTTCTCTATGCGTTCACGATGGGTAGGTTGCGTTTGCGAATCTTGAGGAGCAGTGGATTTAGCGTTTGCGTGGAAGGGAGGCTAGACAGGCGCGTCAGGTTTTTAGCCTTCGCGATCGCCAGGGCTGGTCCGCATTCACATAAGCTTGGCAGCTAGTGGGTCGCGATCACGAGCCTGGGGACGTGTTCGGGTAGGGCATTTTGATGGAACTGGAATTTTGTTCTTCGCGATCACGAGGATGGTCCCACGATCGCGATGTATAATGGGTAGAGACTTACATATTTCATTTCGAGGGTTTTGGTCATTTTATTACATTTTGAGATGTAGAACTCGGAATAGAAATTTTTCAGAGGACTTTTACGATTTGGATTGGGTTAAGTATTTTCGACTCGAATTTGATTATTATCCATGATTCCATCCTTATTTTTAGCATTTAAGTGAAGAAATTGGCGATTTTAGTAAAAACTTTTATAAATATAATTTGAGGATTTGAACCTTGATTCAGAGTCGGAATTGGATAAAATTGATATGGTTGGACCCGTATTTGAATGTGTGTTCGAAATTTGTGAGTTTTATCGGGTTCTGAGGTACGGTCCCTGGTTGAATACTTGATTTTAATAAATATCGAATCTTTAGTTTTTGGGGTTATTTCCTATGGCATTATTTGATGTTATTAAGCTATTTTTTACTAGATTTGAGTCGTTCAGAGGTCGATTCGCGTAGGAAGGACTTTTTGGAATATTGATTCCTGTGTTTTAGAGGTAAGTAACATATCAAAACTTGGTTTGAGGGTAAATATCCCTCTAGACTGTGATACTTGAGATGTTTCCGGGTGACATATGCGCTAGGTGACGGGCGTGTGTGCGTATACCGGGTATTCATGATCAGGGTAGGCTTAAGGCTACTATGAGACTAGTTTGCATTCATGCTTTGTTATACCCGTATTTTCTCTACTTATCTGATTATTTAACCTACGATTTATGCTAGAAATCATCTCTAGGTTATGCACTTATCTGTTTGAGACATGATCTGGCTATTCTTGATGTTTTGAGCTATTTGCCTTGATTGTAGTCATACCCTCAATCATAATTCTTCATTCGCATGTTATATTTCAGTCTTTGTACATTACTTGTTTGTCATATCACATGTTGTTGTTGCCTTCTATATGTGATATTATTTGGGCTGAGGTCTATGAGATGTGAGCCATTGAGACTTGAGCGGTTGAGGATTGGTGTGGGCCATAGAGCCGTATTGCGAGGTATGTTGGATCAGGTTGCACGTTGCGACAGATTGATATTTAGATTGGGTTGTACGCTGTAATGGTTATATTGATTACTGATTAACGCTTAGACTAGGATCCACCCAACTGAAGTCTGATATCACACACATATATATATATATATATATATATATATATATATATATATATATATATATATATATATATATATATATATATATATATATATATATATATATATATATATATATATATATATATATATATATATATTGAAGGGCATTTATGCCAGGAACCCGTACAGTCCTGAGTGTAGTTGTGTGTGATGGTGAAGGTCATTTGTGCAAGGCACCGTCAGTGTGCTCAGAGTGAGTGTACTTGATGATTTCACTGTGATGTTATTGACTTGACATGTATATTTGACATGTAGGCATAGATATGTCTCTTCCTCATGCGAGCTGGTAAATGAAATGTCTTATCTTTATTGGGCTTTGACTGTTATACTTAGAAAATATGTCTAATTTCCCGTAATTGTGAACGAGCTGAAAATGATATATTTTGATTATTTGTTTTTATTGTCTTCATATATTATGAGTTGTCTTTGATTATTGGTGTTGGATACTGACTTCCTTACGAGATCGTCACTACTTTCAGCTCGAGGTTAGTTTTGTTACTTATTAAGTATATAAAGTCGGTTGTACTCGGACTACACTCTGCACTTTATGTGCAGATCAGGTACTTCCAGGCGTGGTGATTGCTAGAGGTTTCAACGGTTCAACTTCTGGAGACTACGAGGTAGCTGTTATGTCATTCACAAACCTTGAAGTACTCTTTTAGTTATTTACTTATCATTGTTCTATCATTCAAACAATTTGTATTGAGTATTAATTCTGTATTCTAATATTTGGTAGTGTTGATGTACTCGTTGACACCAGATCATTAGGATGATTGTTGCAACGATATTTTTTTGTTATTTTCAAATATTTATCATTTTTCTGTTGTTGAGATTATTAAACTTTTATTAAATGAGTTTACTGTTATTGTGAAACTGTTGACTTGCCTAGCAAGTAGTGTCGGGCGTTGTCATGGCTCTGGTGGGAGTTTGGGCCATGACAAGTTGGTATTAGAGCCTTAGGTTACCTAGGCCTCACGAGTCATAAGCAAGTTTAGTTGAGTCTTGTGGATCAGTACATAGACGTCTGTACTTATCTTCGAGGGGCTAGTGAACTATTAGGAAACATCACTTTCTTTCATTCTTTTCTTGCGGATTTGTTAATTACAAATTCTGAACCTTTACTCTGCTATTCTATTACTGATGGTGAGGACACGTTCAGCTGATCAGGAGCAAGATACCTAGACTGTAGCCATTACCAAGGATAAAGGCTAGGGCCGAGGTAGGGCCAGAGGTAGAGGTAGAGCTCATCCTAGAGCATGTGTAGTGGCACCTCATGTTGAGCCTCAAATTGAGCAGGAGGAGGAGATCCATGTTTCGATTGAGCAAGTAGGACCAGCTCAGGTCTTTGAGGGGTTAATTGCTACCCCAGTACTTTAGGATGCCATAGTACACTTGGTTGGCCTTATGGAGCGTGCGACCCAAGCTGGTATACTTCCTGTTGCACTAGCCGTTTCTCATGTCAGGGGAGGATCTCAGACTCCTGCTATTCACACTCAGAGAAGATGGCTCACGGGTATCAGACCCTAACAATTCTACTAGTTGGGGCAGTTTAGCCTGTGGTTACTACACAGCTTGGAGAGAGCCACGATGTTAGATGAGGGGCTAAAGAGATTGGACAGGTTCACCAAGTTGTTTCCCATTCTCTTTGGTGGTACACCTTATAAGGATCCCCATTATTTAATAGACTATTTCCATAAGGTATTGTGCAACATGGGTATAGTATTGTCCAACGGAATTGACTTCGCAGTGTTCCAGATGCATGGCTCTGCCAAGAAGTGGTGGTAGAAGTATGTTTAGGGTAGGCCAACAGGTTTACCTCCTCTCACTTGGGCCCAGTTCTTACAACTATTTTTGGAGAAGTTCATCCCCTTCACTTAGAGAGAGTACTTCCGCAGACAGCTTGAGCGCCTCAAGTAAAGTAGCATGACCGTTACACAATACAAGACCAAATTTGTGAATTTATCGCGCCATGGGGATATTCTGATCCCTACTGAGAGGGAGAGGGTGTGAAGTTTTATAGATGGTCTTACATATGGTATCAGGCTGCAATCCAGAGAGACCGAGGATGATATTTCTTTTACTCGTGGTTGTGGAGATCTCCAACAGGATCAAACGCATCAAAGGTCAAAGTATGGAGATGGCCTCTAACAAGAGGCCCTTGTCATTTTGGAGGATTCAGTGGTGCCTAATTTGAAGGCCGAGGTCGATTTGTGAGGGTCCAATCTAACAGACTAGTTTATCACTCGTCACCTCCCAACCAAGGAGCTTCAGTTAAGTCTTCATTCAGTGCACTCCCAGCTTATAGCTCTTATCGCGCTCCATCAATTCAGGGTTCGTCAGTAACGAGCCTTTCCAGTGGTTATTCCAGTTCACAAAATTTGATTTAGGCCCCGTAGACATTCCCAGTTTTAGGTTGTTCCGTGTGTGGGGGAGTTGAAGCATGTGAGAAGGTTTTGCCCCTATTTTCTCGGAGGGCCCATACATCAGGGAAGACAGACTATGACTCATGAACCAATTGCTAAACTACTCGCTCAACCAGCTCGTGGTGGAGGTCATCTGGAATGAGTTCCCCTTATAAGGGGAGGTCAGTCAGGTGGTGGACATGCTCGTTGTTATGCATTTTCCGCTAGGCCAAAGGCAGTTGCTTCTGATGCCGTGATCACATGTATTATTTTTGTGTGCCACAGAGATGTTTCAGTGTTATTTGACCCTGGTTCCACTTATTCATATGTGTCATCATACTTTGCTCGTTATCTGGATACACCTCATGATTCTTTAGATATATCTGTTGATGTATCTACATCGGTAAGCAATTCTATTATGGTAGACCATGTATATCGGTCTTCTAGGTGACCATTGTGAGTTATGGAACTAGAGTTGATCTCTTATTGCTTAGCATATTGAATTTTGATGTGATTTTGGTCATGGATTGGTTGTTGCCATATCACACTATTCTTGACTATCACGCTAAGACTGTGACATTGGCTATGCTGAGGTTGCTGAGGTTGGAGTGGAGAGGCTTCCTAGATCATGTTCCTAGTCAGGTGGTGTATTTTCTGAAGGCTCAAAGGATGATTGAGAATGGGTGTTTGGAATATTTGGCCTTCCTGAGAGATGTTACTGATGATACTCTTACCGTTGAGTCAGGTTCGGTAGTGACGGAGTTTCCAGATGTATTTGCAGCTGAACTATCGGGCATGCCACTCGACAGAAATATTTATTTTGGTGTTGACTTGGTGCCGGGCACTCAGCCCATCTCTATTCCACCATATCACATAGCACCAATTGAGTTGAAGGAATTGAAGGAACAGTTACAGGAATTGCTTGATAAGGATTTCATCAGGCCCAGTATGTCTCCTTGGGGTGCACTAGTTATATTTATGAAGAATAAAGATGGTTCTACGAGGATGTGGCTTTACTACAGGAAGTTGAACAAGATTACCATCAAGAAAAATTACCCACTACTGCATTTTGATGACTTATTTGATCAGCTTCAGAATGCTAAGGTGTTCTCGAAGATTGACTTGAGATCGAGGTATCATCAGTTGAAGATCAGGGCTTCAGATATTTTGAAGGCTGTTTTCTAGACCTGCTATGGCCACTATGAGTTTTTGGAGATATCGTTTGGGTTGACTAATGCCCCAACAACTTTATTCACTTGTGAACAACGTATTTTAGCCTTATCTAGATTCCATCGTCATAGTTTTCATTGATGATATATTGGTGTAATCTCGCAGCCGGGAGGATCACGAGCGAAATTTGAGGATCATGCTTCAGACTTTGAGGGATAAGAAATTATATGCTAAATTTTCCAAGTACGAGTTTTGGTTAGACTCGGTGGCATTTTTGGGACATGTGGTATCCAATGAGGGGATTAAGATGGATTTGCAGAATATTTAGCCAATTCAGAGTTGGCCTAGACCGTCTACTACCATAGGGATTCAGAGTTTCCTTAGGTTAGCTAGGTATTATCACCAATTTGTGGAGGAGTTTTATCTATAGCAGCCTCATTGACCAGATTGACGCATAAGGGTGCCCAATTCAGGTCACTCGAGAAGTGTAAGAAGATCTTTCAAAAGCTCAAGACTACCTTTACTACAACTCCAGTTCTGATTTTGCCTTCGAGATCAGGTTCTTACACAGTCTATTATGATGCTTCACATACTGGCATTGTGTGTTGTGTTGATGCTGTAGGGGAGAGTGATCGCCTATGCTTTGTGTCAGCTGAAGCCCCATGAGAAGAACTACCCTCTATACTATTTGGATTTGGAAGCCATTTTTCAAGCGCTCAAGATTTGAAGGCATTATCTTTATGGCATGTCTTGCAAGGTGTTCAAAGATCACAGGAGTCTCCAGCACTTATTCAAGCAAAAGGATCTAAACTTGAGGCAAAGGATGTGGTTAGAGCTACTAAAGGACTATGACATTACCATTATTTATCATCCTGTCATGACCCAAATTGGAGGGCCATGACTAGCACCAGAGCCATACTTGCCAAGAACCGACGTACATTTTATCTAACCTTTCTTATTATCTTTAAGGGCAACGAGGTTAACATAAATAGTAGACATGAATCATAAACAACCAACAATGACAGATAACAACATGAACATATATAATAATGGCTGACAAGGCTATCATAAAGCTATATACAACAAAAGTCAGCCGACAAGGCTATCCAAAACTATACATGAGATGACACCTGTCTATGATCCTCTAAAGGGACATAAGTGTTGTAACGTTGTCGGAATAGGGCCTCACATACCCATAATTTCTATAACAAAAATGCATACCAAGATCACGACAAGTCTGGAGAAAGGATATCGCCAATAACCCCTGAACTAAGCAACCTACTGTGGTGGGGGAGCTTCGTCTACCTATCTATCAAGACCTAAAGCATGACATGCATCGTCCACAAACAAAAGAGATGTCAATACATATAAAGTACTGAGTATGTAAGGTAGGAAAGCATAAATAAGAACAGTAATGTAAAGAGAGATAGAGAAGATACAACCTGTAACATCTGAGTGCATCTGGGGGCTACTGACATGAAATGCATAATACATATATATGCATAACTTTTAAAAAGCATACACCTTTGTGGGCATCATCATCATCATATCGTATCCAACCTCAAAGAGGACTCGGTGAAAACGTACCCGGCCATCATAAGGCTCGGTAGAATTGTACCCGACCACATGGAGCTCGGTAAAACCCAAGTGATTAGTGGTTGCACAATATGTGACGTACCCAGCCGACTATAGTGCGGCTCGGTAGAGTAAAATAGGTGTGTGTGTGTGTATATATATATATATATATATATATATATATATATATATATATATAATATGCATGTTAGACTCATGGAATCATATTCTGAGCCTTTCGGAGTGATGTAAGGTTGGTAGCCTCTGTATATGTTATTAGAGCTAACTCGTCATTATGAATTTTATAAGACTCAGGAAATACCAACATTTGATAACATAAGAATAAGAGAAGCAACATCGATATCAATCACTCCATAATAAGGGAAACAATGTAGGTACTACTAGCTCGTCTCTGTAAGGGAGTAAATATCTAACCTTTATTTTGACGTTCTACAATAATTATTTCCATTGGTTATCATTTTATACATATTTGAATTGTAGAAATTGGGGTTTTGAGCCTCAAAGCTGAGAAATGGTAAATCCTTGATTTTTGGGTCAATTCATGAATGAATTGGATAATTTTCTGGATATAGACTGTAAAAGTTATGGGTAATATTTATTTTTGATAATTTTTGAAATCCAGGCGCACGAATTTCGGGTTGACTTTGTTGACCAGTGGTGCAAGGTTGGAAATTTATTTCCAATTGTTAAATTATGAGTCTTTGAGTATATTTTAATTAGTTTGCATGTTCTTTGACTAGTTTCAGATATTTGGCATTGGTTCTAGGTGTTAAAGAGGGTTGGAGCCAATTATCGGATTTTAGAGCAAGGAAAATCTCCTGTCTAACCTTGTAAGAGAGAATTTACCTCGTAGGTGCTATATTTGTTGTGTGCTATATATTACGGGAGCTACGCACGTATAAGGTGAGGAGTGTCCGTGCGTATGCTAGATTCTTGATCATGCCCGGGTAGACTTAGACTCATACCATGTTTTAACCGTATTACATGAGTTGTAATTGCTTGTTTAAATACCTTAATTTACATCTTAGCTTGAGACTAGACTTGTGTAGAGTATCAGGCTTGCTATTGTAAATACTTGACTAGCTACTTAATCAGTCGTGGAAATTATACTTCCTTTTACGGGTTCCTTGCACATTGAGAGTATTCGTCCGAAAGTTTTCTTGAACTTCATAACTCACATGTATATTCGTGTGTGGGGTCAGTGGTCCATCAAAGATTCATATTCTTATGGATCGTGTCGTTTGCCTTGGTAGTATCATGTAACATATTCTTATAGAAATGTGATGAATGCCTTAGGTCTCTTATGGGATCGGGCCATTTGCCTCAGGAGTATTATGTAAAACGCTCTTATGGGACCGGTTCGTTCGCCTTAGTAATATCATGTAACATATTCTTCTGGGATTGGGTTGTACACCACAACATGATATTGTACATCACTCTTATGGGATCAGGTTGTTCACCTCGGTAAAATCGTATATAATATTCGATAAGGAGTTAGCGTACCTATGAATCTTTCTGACTTGAGATGTGACATTTTATTCGGTATTGATCATTATGTATCCCATTTGAGGTAGTATCTAGTATTTGAGGACTATCACGACTCCAATTTCCCACCTTTCCCACCTTAGGACGTCGTGATGGACCTAGTCTTTAAGACTAGGTAAGCCTAACACATGCCGATTATCAATGGAATTTAGCTAACTTAACTGCAACACATTAAATAATATTTGTAACAACATAGCTGAACCAACATCAGTTACATAACCCCAAAACCGGCAGTACAAGTCATAAGTTGTTCTAAGAGTAACTAGAAATAACAAGTACATCATTGCCCCAGAATAATAGTAGATAGTGGAAATGAAATACAACAGAAGGTCACTTCAGGGCCTACGAATGTCGAGCAGGTATAACTTCGAGTATCCAGTCGCATAGCCATAAGTGTTAAAACAACTCTGAGGTACCTGGATCTGCACAAAAATGTACAGAAGAGTAGCATGAGTACACCACAGCGGTACCCAGTAAGTATCAAGTCTAACCTCGGTAGAGTAGTGATGAGGCCAGGTCAAGACCCCTACCAGACATGTAAACATGTACAAGATATAACATAAAGCTAACAATGTAGAGAATATCAATGTAAGACCAAGAGTAGAAGGATCAAGAATTTACAACCAACAATGAAAATAATAGAAGCACAAATGGCAATAGGAAATGACCGGGTAATAAAGCAACAACATAGTTAGAATACAGATGAAATATGATTGAGCCTAAGTAAGGAAAACTGATGACAACTCAATTAATCAAATTGTTCCTAATGCACGAGTTACAATAAGAATTACCCGAGGTACCACTCCTTGTAATCTCAAATCATAAGTCTCAACTTTCAAATCTTATACGTATGGCACCTCGTGCCCACATTTTCTAATTCGTATGGCAAAATCCATGTGCTACCATGTACATTGTATCCATGTCAAATGCTAAATAAAATGTTCGAGAGATTTATTTATGTACAGTAAGGCATAATAACAACCTTGAATAAAGTAGGGAATCAAATGAGAAAATGAGTTTATTTTAGAAATTATTTGGGTGAAGAAAATAACATTTTTAAATAAAATAAAGTATCGGATAAGTTACCGAAAAACATATAGGATATGTTAAATTAAAACATAATAACAATTTTTAAGTAAAGTAAAAACGTCAGATAGGGTAAGGAGTTTAATTTGAGAAATCAATTAACGTGAAATATGACAACTATTAAGAATAGCAAGGTACCGAGTGATACGACAAGTTTTAACTTCAGAGTCATATAATGTAAGCATGTTCATAATTCTTTTATTTAAAAACGTTATCTTATCAACAACTCAACAGGGTATGAGATAATGACTCTACACCCTAAATTCATCTTGAAAATCAATTCACCAAATAACCAAGGAAGCACATATTGACTCATTGAAGTAATATAATAGTTCACGTAAGATGCATGACTCACACAAGACACAACAACAACAGCAAGTACGACACACACAATCTGTTGTCGTGTGCAACTTGATCCCACAGTACATCATTTATCAACATCATAATCTTCCCTTATTTTACCATAGTATCATTAATCAATACCAAGTATCACTTATACAATCCATTGTGGTGCGCAACCAGATCCCACTGTATCATCATTTATCAATGTATAATCCTCGCTTATTCCACCATACCATCATTTATCAAAATCAATTATTGCGTACACAAATTGTTGTGGTACGCAACCCAATCCCACCATATCATCATTAATCAATATCTCCTCCCTTATTCTACCATATCATCATTATCAATACCGTTGCAGAGTGCAACCCGCTCTCCAAGAAATATGAATTAAGCAATCAAACTACAAGCAACTATGGCATATCATAAAATCAATACAATAACGAAGCTACATAAAGAAGTCACAACGGAAGAAAAAGTTACACGATAACTCACAAAGTCAAATAGCAAGTTGGGACAGTTCATGAATAAAGGTATAATTACAAAGAATCAATTAACAATTAAGGCACGTAACAGATAAGGTATGAACTCAAAAAGTAATTGCTATTAGCAATTTAAGCAGATAAGGAGTAAACTTGACAATAAAAGATGGAACATGTACTAACAACTTTGAGTAAGGCACGTAAGAGCAAATTCAATAACGAAAGATATAACATGTCGTAACCAATACAATTAAATGCATGGAAGAAGTCTAGGAGTCTACAATTGCAAAATACCACATATAAGCCAGTGTATACACTCGTCACCTCGTGTACACGGCTTTTACATGACACAAATATAGCACAAATGGCTTAAATCCTAAGGGGTAGTTCCCCCACACAATGTTAGGCATCATACTTACATCAAATAAGTTAAAACAATACTCTAAAATGACTTTCTCGTGTGAAACAACCTCCGGACGGTTCAGATCTAGCCAAAAGAACTTCATATCTTATGTCGCACCTCGTTTTCTCGTGAAAGCGGGTTTCGATATGTGACAAATCTTTTATATGAGGTATTAAAAGAGAAGAGTCGCCACCTAATGATTTTTAAGGTACATTAGGGCACCTATTTGCAAATTACTTTGTTTTAACTAGTCGACGTCACCAAAGATCAGATAAAGGCTCAAATTACCTCAAAGAGAAGGTGTTAGGCACTCTTCGAGGTCCACGACTGAGGGTCCTGGCTGAACTTTAAAACTATGTGGATTATGTAATTAAGCTAGGTAATCAAATAGACCAAGGAAAATATAGAGGTCGAAGTGTCTTATCATAACACACTGAGAATTAGTATGAATATTAATGATTACAAGAGTATAACTACATTGATCTATGTCAAATGACTAGGTGTAAATGACAAGTATATAAAAGGGGGGAGGGTCCTATGTTTTTTAGCTTAAAGGATCACCCTGTGCAACATAAATAATACTTCGCAACTCCCTTAGTATAGGGGTTGCTTATATTATTCAGCGGGCACATACTATCATCTCCTGCTACCCGATTACTATGTTGAAGTTGTTTACCTAAAGGCATTCTAATTCAATTCTAAGTCGTACCATATGTGTGCTACATGTCCCATGTCTACTGTCCAGGAGGCTTTAGACCTCTATTTGGGTGGTTCTAGACTTAACTTAGGTTGCTCAAAAATGACAAAACTAAGTTCATTCAAAACAGATAGAACTTCACGTAAAGAAAATTAAAGGCCCAAGTTAGCCTCCACAAATAAGCAACAAATGCACGCGGACATATTTTACATTACATAGTAAGCAGTTTCAGAATCGAGGTGTTGTTTACAAACATATAGGCATGGCTTATAAGTGACCGCACAATTTAAGAACATATCATGGGCAGTGCTGCTATTTGGATTATCTAGATTGCAGATTACAAGTTATGAAACCTATCGACATGATGTCTAAGTGATTTACGCAATGGGCCAGTGAAAGCCATTGAAAAACTCAGAATTACTCATATTTGATCCTATTGACATCCTTTCTAAGCGAGTATCAGTATTATAGCCAGTTCTCTAATAATTGATATTTGAACACAGATTTATCATGCTTATTTCTATAGGCATGTTATCTAGGTGGTTAGAGTAATAAGACAATAAATGAAGTCAATTAGTTAATCGATTAAAGCCTTATAGACATGGTATATAGGTGAGTATTAGCAAAGGCATATATTAATATGATACTATAGTCATGATATCTAATAAGCACATACCAGTTGCAAGAATTGAGCGAATAGTTATTGATGCTTGATTCCTATAAGCATGCTATCGAATAACGCGTAGGAGTAGACGTGTGAACAGGTAAAGCACTTAAACCCATGCTTCTGATATGAATGGGCATTAAACAAGTTAAGTGAGTGAAAGGTTTGAATTCCTATAGGCATAACCTATATTAGTGTGCAACATAGCAAACTGAATAATAAACAAGGCATGCTGAAATAGCAGATATAACACAGAGATCCGATAACCTTGTTTTCTACTCTTTCATGCAAGTATTATAATACCCCAGCCATTTTTTTCAATAATCTCCCCATTATTTGTTATACAAATTATTACTGCCCAAAATGGAATAAATACATGCCTAATCATAAATGTAAAACAACCCAACAATGCATCTGGGCCTTCAAATGGCTTAAAAATTTGGACAGGCTGTTAAACCCCATGTTTTCATTCGTGAAAGTACCCCATAAGTCAATTGATAAAATATCGGAAAAGAGATGTTACATCCCCCATTTTCGTATGTTAAAGTTTCGTCGTAAGTTAATCGACATAAGTTCGGGAAGAAAATTAATTTGAGATTATAAGTATTATGCTATTTCAAATAAGTGATAAGTAAATTCATGAAGGTGAGAAGGTAAGCGAATCGAAGAAAATAAGTTTCATTAAAGTTTGCCAATTTGGGATAAAATACGGTCCGAACTATGATACTCGGTATTTATGGACTAGTACCATACAAGGTACCATATGACCATAATAGTATGATGTATAAGGTGTATTAAAAATGAGTAGTATTTTAAGTAATTTGATATAATTCTTAATTACATGGGTAATTGGTTAATAATTGATTTAATAAAAGATTAACCATGTAATTAAGGATTTGTGGATAATTGTAGGTAGGGACAAAGCCCCCCCTCACATGTGGCAGCAAGTGGAGGATTTGATAATGACTTGGATTTTGACAATCAATTAAGAGGACACATGAAATATTCTAAGACACTCCTTGAAAAGACATAGAAAGAGAAGTCATAATATTTATCCCTACACTTATCTTGAATTAATAACAAAATTCCATTTGGTAATGGATACATACGGAACGCAAAAGCCAAGAATGATACTCTCTCCTCTTGAATTAAAACCAAACTCCATTTGGTAATGGAGACATATGGAATGCAAAGTCAAGAATTATACTCACTTATCTTGAATTAATACCAAACTTCAATTGGCAAGGGAATTATACAAAAAGGCAAAACAAAGAACGAAGGTGAGGGGATTTGGAAATTCATACTGATTTTTTCCTACTCCAAGTATGTTAAGGGTAAGCCCTTCCTTCATTTTGGCATGATCTCGTAATTACATGTGTTTGATAACGAGGCATAAAGAGAAGTTCATACTCCCAAATTTATATACATTATCCTAGTCGCATAAGTTACAATATTCTTCCTTACCGGGACTTCATATTCAATAGAGTATTGTCTTCTTCTAGTCAAGAAAGCAGAGAGCGTATATATACAGTATTACAATATTTTCATTACCATCGAGATATAATCGATGGGCAAGCCCCTATTGGGCAACCTCTGATCAGAAGGTAAGATATATACCGAGCCTATTGTGGCTGAGCGCCTATGAGCGAGCCGAGTTGGCCGAGATACAGAGCCTAGTATGGTTGAGCGCCTATGAGAGAGCCTACTATGGCAGAGCAATTATATATACCAATCCTTATAAGGTCGGACAACTATTTTACTTACTATATTGAGATAGTTGAGTCAGTATCAGCAAGTGAGCATATCTTCAGATTATCTTTGACTCCCAGTTACTTTCAGTTATTATATTATCAGTTCAGTTTCAGCTTTCAGTATATTGCCTTATGTACTCGGTACATTATTTCGTACTAACATCCATTTTTTGGGGGCGCTGC
Source organism: Nicotiana tabacum (assembly GCF_000715075.1). Taxonomy (NCBI): domain Eukaryota; kingdom Viridiplantae; phylum Streptophyta; class Magnoliopsida; order Solanales; family Solanaceae; genus Nicotiana; species Nicotiana tabacum. Next base: position 70,129,706 of record NC_134095.1, on the reverse strand, counting down.
ATTTCATGCGTGCAAGTTCAGACAGACAGATGGGTAGACCTCCTCATTAGGTGTTGCCCGAGTTCAGCTTGATCGGTAAGCTCCGTGCCCTTTGGAATTGCCGGGTCTAGAGCTTTATGTGCATCTTGTGTATATATGTATATGTGTTATGAGTAAGCTGGGGCCCTGTTCTGATTACAGTATATCCATCAGTAGAGGCTTATAGAGATATCCTGTCAGTTAGTGCACTATGTTGGGCTTGTAGGCCTTTTATGTATATTTTGTTGGTTTGCCAGCTGTAGTAGTTATGACGGCCTTGTCGACTCAGCTTTATATTGATGGTTAGTCAACATTCGCAATTATCTTGCAATGTGGCCCATAGCGAAAGTATGACATTATATGTTCAGAGTCCCTTAGTCGCAAGTTGATACACAAGGATAGGGGAGGAACCGGGTGTTGGTCTCGCCCCCCAGGTTCGGGGCATGAGAAAAGTGGTATCAGAGTAGTTATATCATAGGGAGTCTACAAGCCGTGTCTAGTAGAGTCTTGTTTATGAGTGTGTTGTGCACCACACTTATAAGCATGAGGCTACAGGGCATTTAGGACTGTTACTCTTTTTTCTTACCCTAGATCGTGTGGTAGATCTCAGTTGTAAGAACTCAATTTCTTAAGCTCTATATTATTCATAATATGATGATGCATACATCCAGTAAGACGGTTGGTAAGAGATATAACTTTGGAAGAGTTCGGTCAAAGGAACTCGATTTTTGCATCATGCTTATGATAAGCAAATGTAAGGTCTTCAGCAAACCACATGTGTACTAAAAGGTGTAAGCTTCTTAATAAGAAGTCCTAAGGCATGAATATCTATCCACCTATATGGTAAAAAGCAATGAGAGAATCAGAAGGTACAAGTTTCAACAAGTACAAGAAGCAAGGTGAAAAAGGGTATGTGGTACCCAGTTAGTAAGGATGAACATCATCTACAATTCGGGAAGAGAGAGAGAGAAGCATTTTGAGTTACCTTCAATTGTAACAGATGTATGTACAATTGGATACACCCATCTCAGTTATGCTCTATGGGAGTTAACAAATATGGTTTAAGAGAAGGGCGGAATATCAGGATCCCCTTGGGGTTAGAGTAACCCAAAATGATAGATGGATTGTTTGCGTAGTTGACATTTCCGAGGGATACTGCAAATGTGATAATGGATCTCCTTGTGAGACACCTAGATAGTGCACTCTAGAATAGTACAGCTAGATATGAATACTGGAATGTTCAAACACGGGCACTGGAATCTTGGAAGGAATAAATACTACCTTAAGTATGGCTCCCATCCCTAGTAGTGCGAGAATGCTAGGCAACCCGAGAGCCAATGAATGAAGCAAGGGGAGCTAAAAGCAAAAAAATATCTTGTTGAAGTTTTCAAAAGAAAGTGATAGGCAAAAATATTAACAGGGAAATAAGAAGAGAGATAAGGAAGCATTATGAGTAAGATGTGATACATGGATGACAACGGTAGAGAAAATAATGAAATGATAATATTACATAGTATATTGTCAAGGGAAGGAAAATATGAGAGGTGCTAGGCCTGGGGACAATAAAAGAGTATAGGCCATAAAGTCATTCTCATTTCAAGAAATAAGTTCGTGACTCTAATGTGATTACCGGAAGGAAAGGTTAGACCCAAGAAATAATAGAAATCAGTATGGGCTGATGAACAAGATAAACTAAATATGAATTAGAGACTGAGTAATTTTATAATGGTCGACATCATGAGAATTTCAAATTTCGTTCCAGCGATAATAGAATAGACAACATAAGAAGATTCATGAGAAATTCAGAGAATGGTCATTCATGAAGATGCTTCTCTAAAGTAATAAATGTGAGCAAAGTTATGCTTAAGGGATTATATGTGCCAGTTGTACTAAGTTCACCCTCATGAATAAGGAAATTTTGTTATCCTTGGTATAGAAAGATTACCATGAGGCAAGTAATGGTCATCGATGATGTGAAAAGACGCCAAAAATGAAGAGGTAAAACATCTATACGTAGATCATCGTAAGCATTAAATCTTAGTACTCCCCTAAAGGGGGGAATATGGAGTGATATGGAATTAAGTCAAAATTAAGTGGTTCTAGTAATTATGGAGTGGTAAAGGAAGAATGCAATTAAAAAAACAAAAGGATGAGACTGGACTTATTCAAAGCCTAGATATATGCTACGATTCCAGAACATTATGCAGACACGACATCAAGGAGAGAAAGTAAAGGTTCCAGCCTAGGATATTTTTGATAAATAAGGAGCCAGTGCGAGAGGTAAGTTAAGACAAAAGGAATAATCCAAGAATGATTACGCGGAATACTGATATGAGAATGGGCCAATGAGTAGTCAGTAGTTGATTAAGGAAAAACCTAGTTATGGATAGACAAGAGGATACATACAAATCCATAGATCGTGCAAGATAAACATAGTGAACCCTAACATAAGGCATTCCGTCTCGCAGATATGACATCGTAACCTTGGGAAACATTAAGATAGAAGTTGGGGTAGTAAAGGTACCGTATGAGGTTTATGGAGATAACGAGAGTGCCACTGGTAAGACAATCAAAATATCAACTCATAAGCAACCATACAAGCACAAGGGCATGAAGTTAAGTAAGTAAGGATAATTACAAGTAAGAAAGAACATCAAAAATTCCGTCGGATAAATGATGTAATAAGCTTGCAGCCTTGCAAGAATCAGAGGGTCCTCCTTAAGTACTACAATGAAAGACTAACTGAGGAAATAAGGAAGAATGCTTCAACCTAAGCACAATGACCTAAAGAGAAAATGGTCATGTAACAACGGTCTCGTAACAACATTGTATGCATTCCATAAGAAGGTGGCACCTACCGTGGTTAATGAATGTGGAGTAAAATCAGAAGTGATTTTCAAGATTATATGAGTTGTATGGATTTTCAATATATGTGGGAACTAAGATAAGCTACGTATGCAATCAACAAGGGGAAGAAAGACCAGGAAAAGTAATAGCTTACCTTTAAATAAAACTGAGAAGGAAGGAAAGCAATTATTCAATCAATGACCTAGAGTTGGTTACATTATGAATGCACTTATGAGTTCGTATTATTATCCATGCAGTATATATATTGACGATCATATAGCCGTAGAAGGTTCTGGTATAAGTTAAAAGGAAGAATTGAGCCCGGGTCATAGACAAAGGATTAAATTGTTAAAGGATTGTATCATGGGTATTCCATAGCGCCCATGAAAGGTTAAAAATAATAACTAACACTATAAGCCATATATCAGAAGATAGCTTAAGCCAACATAAAGGTTGATTAGAGGAAAGAGAAAATTAAAGAGTTATATCAACTAAGTAAATCAGGAGTTTGATTATTGAACCCAGAAAATTATAGACATAGTGATTGAGAACATTGCAAGATCACTGTTAATATAAGAGGTACAAAAGAGACAATACAGTAGCCATATTTTATAACGTCTCTACGATAAAGCCAGTTAGAAGTGTACCAGCCTCATAAGAAGTCAGTATAAAGCTCCCACCAGATCGTGTATGCACCAGAGGTGCAAGTATTATAATAGAGCTTCAAGTTGTGGATGTGAATTATACCTATGTGGAAGGGAGGTCATGAAAGAGATAGAAGATGTGATGTGAGATTTTAAGGTAAGTAAGGTAAAGGTGAACAATGTACGAGATACTCAGGTGCAGAAGGTTGTGAATAATCCATACTTCGGGTTTACTCGGTTGAGCGCCGGTCGCGCTCCTCGATTTTTGGGGCGTGACCCGTCAGTGGCATATCTTCCAGCCTATGGTTTCTAGGTACCGAGATATCTAGCCAAGAGAGTAAAGAAGAGTTAGAGACGAGGTGATGTCTCGCTTGATGTTCCAAGATGACATAAGGAAATCTATGGTGCAAGCAAGTTGAAGGAAGGTTGCGAGTAGTATAAATAGATACGTATAGGTCGCAAGCTAATGTATAGTAAAGCAACAAAGATTTATGATAGGAGTAAGGATAAGAAAGGGCGAGTGAGGAGGTGACAAGAAATGTATAAGTCCTCGGGATTAAGCCCATGAAAACAAGAGAGATAATGGTTTCTCTAAGTTATAGAAAGCTCAATATAGCCTGAATGAACTCAAAGAAGTCTAAGACTATTAACATTTAGAAGAGATGGAATGCTACCCTGGTAGTAGAATGAGGGTGTAATTATGATAAATGAAGGATGATGCTTGGGACTTCGATTGAGTAACGATTTCATGAATTGTACAGGATTAAAATACCCATGTAAGGTAAATCACATTTGGATATTATAAAATGCGGTTATGGAAGCATGATATCGCCCCTAGGTGGATCAATCTAATCCCTTTAGATGTTCCCCAATAAGAGGTAAGCCCTAGTGATATGTATTATGTAAGAGGTTTCAAGTTATCAGTAGTAGATTATAGATCAATATTGAGGTGAATCAACAATGGATGGACAAAAGTTACAAAGTATGAGATGAGAATAGGCCATCATTCTTAAGATGAACAGTAATGAAGAAGCATTAAGGACTTAGATTTATACATATAGGATAAGCAACGAGAGTAACCTAGAGTTTGGTAGCAGACCTCAGCAACGATAAATCGAAGTAAGAGTTAAGATATAGTATGACCTATCTAGATGCAGTAAAGTCATACAAATAGATAACTGGGTCTATGAAACAAGATATAGCAATATTTGTAAGTTCAACAAAAATACCAAGCGAAGAGCTTCAGTATACCTATAGATACCCAAAGGGACATCTTGTCAAGCTCCGTATATAAAGTGAGGCCTAGAGATTGGATAAAAACTTGAGGAAAAAGGAAGGAAGAGTCGCATAGGCGCACTTGCAAGGTTAGGGTCGTACAAGCTGCATGATAGAAGGTAGCAACACTTACGAGATTGGAAGGATTCCAACTACAAGTCGTGGTGTGAGAAAGAGGCCTAAAGGGGGGGATGCCCTGGCCGTTGGATTTATTCACAGAATAGATGTCTAGATGGTAAGGACAGTACTAAAGCATTCGGAAGACATAGGTTATTAAAATGATAAGTGCAACAGTCAACATTCGAGGATGAATATTCCAAAGGGGGGAATGAAGTTACACTTCATATTATCGTGCATGAAAGTACGCCATAAGTAAATTGATGAAAGTTCGGAAAGGAGATGTTACATCACGCATTTTCTTACGTTAAAGTTTCGTCGTAAGTTAATCAACATAAGTTTGGGAAGGAAATTATTTTGAGATTATAAGTATTATGCTATTTTAAACAAGTGATAAGTAAATTTGTGAAGGTGAGAGGGTAAGCAAATCGAAGAAAATAAGTTTCGTTGATGTTTAGCAATTTGGGATAAAATACGGTACGAGCTACGGTACCCGATATTTATGGACTATTGCCATACAAGGTACCATATGACCACGATAGTATGATGTATAAGGTGTATTAAAAAGGAGTAGTATTTTAAGTAATTTGAGATAATTCTTATTTACCTAGGTAAATGGTTAATTATTGATTTAATGAAAGATTAACCATGTAATTAAGGATTTGTAGATAATTGTAGGTAGGGACAAAGCCCCCACCCCCACCCCCATGGCTACAAGTGGAGGATTTGATTATGACTTGGCTTTGGACAATCAAATAAGAGGACACATGGAATATTCTAAGACACTCCTTGCAAACACATAGAAAGAGAAGTCATAATACTTATCCCTACACATATCTTGAATTAATACCAAAACTCCATTTGGTAATAGAGACATACGAAATGCAAAAGCCAAGAATGATACCCACTCATATTGAATTAATACCAAACTCCATTTGGTAGTGGAGACATACGGAATGCAAAAGCCAAGAATGATACTCACTCCTCTTGAATTACTACCAAACTTCATTTGTTAATGGAGACATATGGAATGCTAACCTAAGAATGATACTCACTTATCATGAATTAATACTGAACTTCGTTTGGTAAGGGAATTATACAGAAAGGAAAAGCCAAGAACGAAGGTGAGGGGAATTGGAAATTCATACGGATTTTTCCCTACTCCAGACATGTTAAGGCTAAGCCCTTCCTTCATTTTGGCATGATTACGTAATTACATGTGTTTGATAACGAGTCATAAAGAGAAGTTCATACTCCCAAATTTATATACATTATCTTAGTCTCATAAGTTATTGTATTCTCCCTTACCGGGACTTCATATTCAATTGAGTATTGTCTTCTTCTAGTCAAGAAAGTAGAGAGCCTATATAAACAGTATTAGAGTATTTTCATTACCATCGACCTATAATCGATGGGCAGGCCCCTATTAAGCATCCTCTGATTAGATGGTAAGTTTTATGCTAAGCCTATTGTGGTCGAGCGCCTATGAGCGAGCCTAGTTGGATGAGATACAGAGCCTAGTATGGCCGAGCACTTGTGAGCGAGCCTACTACAGCACATCAGTTATATATACCGAGCCTTATAAGGTCGGACAACTATTTTATTTACTATATTGAGAGAGTTGAGTCTGTATCAGAAGGTGAGCATATCTTCAGATTATCTTTGACTCCTAGTTACTTTCAGTTATTATATTATTAGCTTAGTTTCAGATTTTAGTATATTTCCTTACATACTCGGTGCATTATTTCGTACTGACATCCCTTTTCTGGGGGTGCTGCATTTCATGAGTGCATGTTCAGACAGACAGATGGGTAGACCTCCTCATTAGGTGTTGCCCGAGTTCAGCTTCATCGGTAAGCTCCATTCCTTTCGGAGTTGCCGGGTCTAGAGCTTTATGTACATCTTGTGTATATATTTATATATGTTATGAGTAGGTCGGGGCCCTGTTCCGATCACAACATATCCATTAGAGGCTTGTAGACATATCCTGTCAGTTAGTGCACTATGTTGGGCTTGTAGGCCTTTTTTGTATATTTTGTCGGTTTGCCAGCCGTAGTAGTTATGATGGTATTGTCGACCCAGCTTTTTATTGATTGTTAGTCAACATTCGCAATTGTCTTGCAATGTGGCCCATGGACAAAGTATGACATTATATGTTTAGAGTCTCTTAGTCACAAGTTGGTAAGCAAGGATGGGGGAGGCACCGGGTGCCGGTCTCGCCCCCCCAGGTTTGGGGCGTGACACATGCCCATATTCCAGGCACAGATAGCATGTTCCAAACAACAGTACCAAGAACTAGTTCAGTAGTCCAGGAGAACCAGTTCAGTAGTCCAGGCCCAACAACAAAACAATTCTCTTGCTCATCCATTACCAGTTATATATAATTAAGCAATGAATGGCAACTCATATATACCCCAAATCAATTAAGATAGCTCAAACTCTAAGGCAGAGCATATGCTCATTTGGACCTTAATACCACAACTAACAAAAGCAAGAATTCTGCACGTACTAGGGGTAAGACATACACTTGAAAATCACATAAGCACACATAGGTGTAGAGAGTAAGCAGAACACATATATTGGACATATACAGGGGTTTCAAGATTAGGAAACAAGTTCAAGGTAACACGTTTCTTGGATACACATTATTTTATTACAAGAATCCACAAACTGAGGAGTTAAGCATGAGAGTTCAAAGAAAGCAGGGTCATGACTTAACTTACAGAAGGTTAACAAGTAGCAATGACATACTCGAGAGATGAGGACCAACAGGAAACTTCACAAGAAAATAAGCATGTAGGGCATAACTAAGACTTATAAGTCAGTTTATGACAAGCAAAAGTATTTATTAGAAAACCTATTAAGAAATTAAAGGTCAACAATATTGAAAACTCTACACATCAGTTAATTAGTAGGAGGGTATCTTATTCTGAAAATGCAAGTCTATAAAAAGTTCCATCATACATACCAAGGATAACAACAAGCACGAAACTGAGCAAAGTAGCACTAGTAAGCATGGCCTACAGAACAGTGATATGGCAATAAAAATAGTGGTAAGACAAGCAGTTATGATACAGTATTGAAGCTTGGAAGTAGCATAGAAATATATAGTTTGAAAGGTTCAAGATTCAATAGGCATGATCCCTTTAAGAAAGTGAGCAAGTTGAAAAGTTGTGTAAATGAGTGACTTAGCATGAATAAGGAAGAATACATATGAATTACTATTAAATTTTAACACAACAATCCGAAGCACCCCAGGCATTGATTAGGTTTAACATTCGAGTCGGGTAAACATACAAAGAACAGGAATTACTTTAGTTAACTACTTATGATTCTAAGGTAAAACCTAAAAAGAATTAGGGCATTAAAACCGCAGAGAGGCATTAATGCAAACATGATTGAAAATAAAGGTAGCACAGTAGAAGTTCAAGTAACATGTAAGAGGGCCAGAACTTTATTACACCTAGAAAAGAACAAGCTACCCATGTAGATGCTTTGGACTTAGGTAATATTAGAATACACAGAATTGTAGAAGTAACATCATCAAGACTGACAGTTAGGAGACCATATGATAATCATACCACATTAGAAATCTCATACACAACAGGGAAAGTGAGCCAAACAATAGTGGTACACACAATAATCATATAGGAGGGAAGTAATTTGAGTTGTAAAGGTAAAGAGCACTAACCAGTTGCAAAGATAAACGAGCAAACGAGTGAGGAATTTAGAATATCAGTAGATTCAGCACCATCAATTGAAGGAAGACAGTGAAAACCTCAAACCCCTAGTGCTTCAAAGTTCACAAGTGCCTCGAGAAGGACTCCGAGTAGTGCTTGCACTGGAGGAGGTCGTTTAGTAGTATTATGGCGTTAGCTTTCAGCCTAGGCTTAGAGTAACCCAAAATGGTGGATGGATTGTTAGAATTAGCTGATATTTCCGAAGGATATTGCAAACATTGTAATAACTATCCATGTGAGATACCCCGATGGTGCACTCTAGAATAGTACATTTAGATATAAATACTAGAATGTCAAAAATAATTCAGAAGACATGCTGTGGAATCCTAGATGGGATAAATATTTACCTTTGTATGGCTTCCGTCCCTAGTGAAGAGAGAATGCTAGGCGATCCGAAGAGCTAGTGGATAGACCAAGGGGGGCTAAAAGCGTAAGAATGTTTTGTTGAAGTTTTTAGAATAAGGTAATAAATAGAGATAGTAACAGGAATAAGAAGAGAGTAAACAAAGCATTTCAAGTAAGATGTGATAAAAGGGTGGTAACAGGAAATCATAATATGATATGATGATAGAGTCTATAGTCAAGTAAAGGAAAAGACAAGAGGTGACAGGCTTTGAGACAATAAAAGAGTATAGGCCAAAAGTCATATATTCATTTCGAGAAATGAGTCGGTGAGTCCAATGTGATTACCAGAACAAAATTTTAGACGCCCGAAGTAAGAAAAATCGGCATGGGCTAGTGAACAAGATAAATTGAACATCAATTAGGGATCGAATGATGTGATAATAGTTAATATCAAGAGAATTTCAAAGATCGCATTCCAACAATAATAAAATGGACTAAGTAGAATAACCTTTAAAGGTCATTTAGGAATACGCTTCCCTAAAGCAAGCAATGTGAGCAGAGTTAAGCTTAAGGGACTAAGTGTGCTAATTACACTAGACGTCACTCTCGTGCGTAAGGAATTGAGTTATCCCTAGTAGAGAAGGGTTACCGCAAGGCGAGTAAATGTTAGAGAACACGTAAAAATACACCAAAGATAAAGAGGTAAACCATATATAGGTAAATCTTCGTAGCATTAAATGCTAGTACTCCCCAAAGGGGGGAAGACGGTGTGATATGGTAGCAAGTTGGAGTTATCTAGTTCAAGTAACTATGGAATAGTAAAGAAAGAATGCGATAAAATAGCGAAAGGAAGGATATTGCATTTATTCAGATCCTATAGATATGTCACGACTCTAGAACATTATTCAAGCGCGATGTCGGGAGAGGCAGTAAGGTTCCCACACCAGATGTTATTGATAAATAAGTGTGAATGAACATTTGATATATTAGGAGCCAGTGCACAAGGTAAGTTAAGACTAAAGAACTAACCCCAAGAGGAGTTACACAGAATATAAATATAAGCATGGGCTGACGAGTAGTTAGTAGTTGATTCAGAAAGAGCCTGGTTATGGCTAGACAAGAGGTCTCAGATAAATCAGTAGATCATGCAAGATAAATTTAGTGAAACCCAACATAGGAAATTCAGTCTCTCAGATACGACATCATAATCCTCAAGAAATATTCAGATAAGAGTTGGGGTAGTAGGAGGTATAGTATAAGTGTTACAGAAATGAAGAGAGTGCCACGGGGGAGACAAAAAAATATTTGAATTCAGAAGTAACCCTATGAGAACAAGGGCATGAAGATATGTAACTAAGGATATTTATAGGTGAGTAAGAACATTAGGAATTTCGTGGGGTATTCAATGTAATAAGCTTGCAACTTTACAAGAGTCATAGGGTCTTCCCTAAGTACTGCAACGAAAGACTAGTTGAAGAAATAAGGAAGAAGGCTTCAACATAAGCATAGTGACCTAAAGAAGAAATGATCTTGTATTAATATTATTTGCACTCCATAAGAAAGTGGCACCTATCGTGACAAAGAAATGGGAAGTAAAATCCAAAGTAATATTCGAGAATATATGAGTTACATGAAATTCCAATAGGCGTGGGTACTAAGATAAGTCAAGTATTCATGCAACAAGTGGGAGAACGACCAGGAAAAGTAATTGCTTACTTTTTAAAGAAAGCTGAGAAAGCACAAAATGAATTATTCGATCAATGACCCAGAGTTAGTTACGTTATGAACACACTTAAGATTTTGGAGTATTATCTATGCAACATATATGTTGACATTCTTACCACTATAGGAGACTCCAGTATAAGTTAAAAGAAAAAATTAAGTCTACCTCACAAGCAAAGGCTCGAATTGTTAGAAGATTATATTATGGAAGTTCCATAGCATCCACCAATGGTGAAATTAAAGACAAATACCTAGAGCCACATATCGGAAGATAGCCTAAGCCTACTTACAGGTTGAGATAAAAGAGGAAAACTAAAGAGTTACATTAGTTAAGTGAATCAAGAGTCTGATTATTAGACCCCAATGAGTACAGAAATCGGGATTCAGAACATTGCGGAATCACTCTTAATAACATAGGTACAAGAGAGATAGTACACTAGCTATATTTTATAACGGCTTCATGATAAAGCCAGCTAGAAGTGTACCAGCCTCATAAGAAGTCAGTATGAAGCTCACACTGGATTGTATATATACCAGAGGTGCAAGTATTATAGTAGAGCTTTAAGGTATGGATGTGAATTCCAAAAATGTGGAAGGGAGGTTATGAAAGCCACAGAAGATACAATGCGAGATTTAAAGGTAAGGAAAGTAAAGGTACAGGAGGTACGAGATACTCAACTGTAGTAGGTTATGAATAGTCAAGACTTCAGATGGAGGGCTAGAATCTCCATGATTCAGTATCCAAATGTCATCAGTGGTATATCTTCCACCCAATAGTTTTCAGGTACCGAGAGGTCTAGTTAAGAGAGTACAGAAGAGCTAGATATGGCGTGATATTTCGCTTGAGGTTCCAGAATAACATAAGGAAATTTATGGTGTTAGAAAGTTAAAGGAAGGTTGTGAGTACTATAAATAAATATGTGTAGATCGCAAGCTAAAGTATGGTAGAGAAACAAGGCCTTAGGTGGACAGGAGAAAGGATAAGAAGAGGTGATTAAGAAGGTGACGAGAATATGTAAGGTCTCAGGATTAAGCCCGTCAAAATAAGTTAGATGATGGTTTCTGTAAGTTATAAAAAGCTATGTATAACCAAAATGAACTAGGAGGAGTTTAAGACTATGAGCATTTGGAAGAGATGAAATGCTTCCATGGTAGGAGAATAAGGGTGTAATTGTGATAAATGTTAAGAGGATGACATTTAGGCTTTCGATTGAGTAATTATTCAGAGAGAAGGGATTTCATTAATTGCACGAGATTAGAATACCCTCATAAGATGAATCACATTGGGATGCGATGAAATACTGTTATTGAAGTATAGTATAGTCCCTAGGTGGATTAGGAAAACAACTTCAAATGTTCCTTGATGAGACGTGATCCCTAACAATAATTTATACGTAAGAGGTTTTTAGTTATCAATGGTAGATTATAGATCATCATTACGGTGAATCAACAATAAGAGGATAAATCTAAAGTATGAGATGATATTAGGCCATCATTCTTAAGATGAATAGTAACGAGGAAGAACTAAAGGACTTAGATTTATACATATAGGACAAGCAGCAACAGAGTAACCTAGAGTTGGGTAACAAACCTCGGTTATTATAAACCGAAGTAATTGTTATGGTATAGTATAACCTACCTAGATGTAGCAAAGCCATAAGGAAAGATATACAAGGCTACGAAAAAAGATATAGCAACCATCATAAGTGCAACAAAGTACCAAGCAAAAAAATTCAGTACACCTATATATACCAGGAGGAACAACTTGTCATAGTTCTGTATATGTTTCCAAAGTGAGGCCTAGAGACTGGCTAAAAGCTGGAGGAAAAAGGACAAAAGAGTTTCATAGGCGCATATACAAGGACAAAGTCGTACATGCTGCATGACAAAGGTTGCAACAGTTACGAGATTGGAAGAATTCCGACAACAAGTCGTGGTGTGAGAAAAAGACCTAAAGGGGGGAATGCCCTAGCCTTCGGATTTACTCACAGAACAGTTGCCTAGATGGCAAGGATAGTATTAAATATTCATAACAGTTATGGCTTATGAGACTGATAAGCGCATCATCCAACATTCGAGGACGAATGTTCCAGAGGGGGGAATGATGTTACACCCTATATTTCCGTACGTAAGAGTACGTCTTAAGTCAATTGATGTAAGCTCATAAATGAGATCATCTTTAAAAGTTCAAAAAGTAAGTTAATAATGTTACCATGGAGGTTACAAATATTTAAGATCATGAATACCAAGTACTAAGAGGGTTGGAAGTCTTCGAAGCTAAACGAATTGAAGAAAATAAGTTTCGTCGAAAGTCGACAAGTTGGGAATGTTATAACATGTACTTTTAGGGTGAGAATAGGGTATTTAAACTTATAAGGATATTATGTTATGAGTTATTTTAGTCGTATGATAGATGTGTGTTATGATTTGAAGTCAAGCGAGTTGGGGAACAAAAGTTGGAAAAGGTCATCACAAGTTACATTCATAAATGTGTTGAAACTTAGGTCAAATGTAGCTGAGTGTTTCTCCCAATATACTTGGAATTAAGGTATGAACTACCTAAAAAATTGAAGATATAAGAGTCTATTTTCTAATTCATTAAATGTTTCATCTACACGACATAGGAGTAGAGAGATATTTGTCATTTTGCGAGACTGCGCAGACTGCACAGGTGACAAGTAGGTGTGTCACTAAAGCTTTTTGAGAAATATATTTCGTGTATTATATGAGGTCTTTTTGGGGAATATTATATACCAAATTGAAGGTCTTTTAATTTAGTTTCTAACACTCTTAAACGTTCATTCATACGACATCCGGATAAAAAGATATAAGTGTCTGAACATGGGCCAATGAGAGGGTGCCAAGCTAGCACCTCCTTGACTTTTCAAAAGTTGGTATATAATCCGTATCTCGCTTTTTCTCTTGATTTATCCATTGAACACGACCAGAGAACACCCCTAAACTTAAATTAAGCTCTTTTCAAGGGTTTCAAAGAGGATTAGCATCCCGGGTACAAAATCAAGAAGTGATAACACTAGAACGATCCCTACGACGTAAGTATCATTATACCGCCTCTCTTTTTTCTTTGTAGTTCGAGTTTTAGAAGGTAATTCAAAGTCAAGAAACGTCTAATATCTGTATTTAAGTTATTAAATATCAAGGAAGGTTGATAAATTTGTTTCCTAATAGTTAGAACTCACGGGACGGTCATCAGAAGCCATGAGTTCGAGTTATTTAACTTGTAGTGGACTGTTTGTGGGTTGTTTCATGTTGTCCTCTTGTTCTGATGTTTTATGGAGTTTTGGAGGAGAATCAGTGTAGGGAAACAACACATAATGGCGGAATGTAGGCTGGTTATTCGTCATTACTTTTTTTAGGGTTGTTTGGCACTACTTTGATTGTCGTTTTATGTATGAAGTGATTAGGGGTGTCTGCTATTTTGTGGTATATTGTGATGGAAATTAGGTTGGAAAATGATGCATACATGTTGTTATTGTTTTGTTTTCATTTTTTTTTTTTGGTATATGGTATTTTAGGAGGGCCTTGTTACAGGGGAGATGCTGCCAAAATTTACGTAAACGAGCTACTAGTTTAAGTTCCGAACTTAGTCTTTACTCAGCACTGATTTTGAATCTCCTTATGCTGTGGTAGATTGAGTTTAGTTATTTGAAGAATTTCTTGAAAGGTATCAAGGACTCAACACAGTTAAGGTATGTTAAGGCTAAACCTATCCTTCATTTTGGCATGATCTAGTAACTACATGTGATTAATAACGAGACATAAAGAGAAGTTCATATTCCTGAATTATGTACATTGTCCTAGTCTCATAAGTTACAGTATTCTCCCTTATCGGGACTTCATATCCCTTTTAGTTTTGTCCTCTTTCAGCCAAGAGAGTAGAGAGTCTATGTATATACAGTATTACACTATGTTCACCACCATCGAGCTATAATCGATGGGCAGACCCCTATTGGGCAACCTCTAATCAGATGGTGAGTTATATACCAAGCCTATTGTGGCTGAGCACCTACGAGCAAGCCCAGAATGGCCGAGATATAGAGCCTAGTATGGCCAAGCGCCTATGAACGAGCCTACTACGGCATAGCGGTTACACATATCGAGCCTTATAAGGCCGGACATCTATTTTACTTACTATATTGAGAGAGTTGAGTCAGTATCAACAGGTATGCATATCTTTAGGTTATCTTTGTCTCCCAGTTACTTTGAGTTATTATATTATCAATTCAGTTTCAGCGTTTAGTTATTCTGTTGTCGTACATACTCGCTACATTATTTTGTATTGACGTCCCTTTTGCCGGGGACGCTGCATTTTATGCCTGTAGGTCCTTATTGATAGTTGGACAGACCCTCCCAGTAACAGAGTCAAACATCAACTTGGCTGGTGAGCTCCACTTCTTCGGAGTTACCAGGTCTAGACCTTGGATTCCATTTTATATATACATGTTTGATGGGTAGGTCGAGGCCATGTCCCGACCATGGTACAAGTTAGTTGTCTATAGAGGCTTGTAGACGAGTCATGTATAGTTTGTATATCAGTACATGTTTATGGAAGACTCGTCAGCCTGCACAGTTATACATATATGAGCTTTTGGGTATGCTTGCTCCTCAGATGAGAGAGATGATATTTTCAGATAATTCAGAATATGGCCTCATCAGCCTAAGTTGAGGGTTACCCCTCCAGAGTTCACAGTTATAAAGTGGTACGCTCGGTCTGGGTATGGCACCGGGTGTCGGGCATGTCTCCCCAAGTTTGGGGCGTGACAGTCACCCTCTCATGTTTATCTCTTGATAGTGTACATGCAGTATGAGAAAAGTTGATGAATGGTTTGGTTCAGTTATGGTATCTCTCAAGAAAGACAGGTAAGTGTTTGATTTGGTTATTGCATTTTATCTTTACCTGCAATTTCCTTAGTTGTTTACCAGAGTTATTTGCATATCTTCTTTATATGTTGGATGGTTGACTAAGCGGAGTATGATAAGTTATTGTGTGCACCAAGGTGGTTTTATTTGTGATTCATTACTTGATCATATTATTGTTCTATACTTGCTGGAATTATGAATAGTAGAGGTGATTAGCCAATATCATTTATAATTCTTGCTTCTATTACCTAGCCGATACTTGATGAGTACATGGAGTTGGTTGTACTCATACTATGCTTCTTCACCTTGCGTGCAGATCTTGGAGCTAAGTTGTTGTGGATGGCGAAAGCTGGCATTGAAGATGTACATGTTTCCCGGATATATCTACCACTTGTCCATGGTAGCTGTAGATTTATAATCTATTTATGTATATTCCAAACAGATGTTGTATTTATTTTCATACCAGTTTTATAAATCTAAGTCATAGTGGCTCATGATTCGTACTACCAATCCGTCGGGTTATTATATAGAAATTCAGTTATTTCATTTATTGATTTTTTATCATTCTCATTTGAGTTGTGTTGATTATTGTTTGGATTACCTAGTGGGTTGGGTTAAGTGACATCACGACTAGGTGATTTTTGAGTGGTGGCAAGTTGTTATTAAAGCTCTAGATTCATAGGTTTTACGAGTCATGAGTAAGTGTGTAGTAGAACCTTGCGGATCGGCATGATAACTTCCATACCTATCTTCGAGAGGCTACAGAGCATCTAGGAAACTTTCCATCTCTTATCGTGCGGCCTCGATTCAGCTTGATGCGTATATTTTTTATTTCTTTCCATCCACTTGTATGTTATGTTGAGCACTCAGTATCAGATGTACATGGATGACTTAGATGAGGTGTGAGATGTATTCTCGTTATTATGGAGATAGGTCAGTCTGGAGGACTTGAGGTTAGGTTCAGATTGCAATTTGGGCTCGGTGGTTTCAGTTCTATGAGTATGTGCTCTTGGACTTATATATCGGGTAGTGTCCCTAGGAGTGAGATTGATGGTTTAGTAAGTGGTAGGATAGCAATATGATGAGTGTTATGTGACTGAGAACTATGCTTAGGTTATTTGTATGTGATGAGAAAAAATTTTCTTGGTATGCAAAAGGACTATGGATGCTTGATTTTTGTCTTGATGTGTTTTACAGTCTCGAGTTATCAGCATGTTGAGGGATCTTTCATGTTATTCATTTATGTACTGAAGTAGATTCTTATGTCTTGTTGACGAGTTTATACTCGGGAAGATTAAGTTATTGCATTGTGGTTGTGACCATGATAGGGCGTAGAGATATACCAATTTGAGGCTAAGCAGGTGGATTACCTCCTGCGGAGTGGTCTACGAATGTGTGATCCTTATTATGTTTCTGTGAATAGTTTTCTTTCTAACTAGTGGGATGTATATTATGCAATTTGAGTTTAGATCATTTGAGAATATTTGAGGCATTTTATGGATGGTGCTACATGAGAGTATAAAGGATTTAGGTGAATTACAATGCGGCATTATGGCAGCTATGAAGTAAGGGTATTGTGGGTTATTGGAGGTTATGTTCTATGGATTCGAGCCAAGTGGAGGAGTTTGTTATCGCTTATCAGATTGCATGGTCATGTGTTATATTAGTTTTGTTCTAAGGCATATTTCTAGATCGATTTTGACTTGAAGAGGTTGATTTCAAGGATGACTCGAGTAAGAAAATTTCTAGATGCATGATGTAATACACTTTATGGATATATAAAAATCTTGGAGTGATTCAGGTTTGTTATTTGTGGTGGACGTAGTGTGCAAGGAGAAGGGATTCGCCCGGTTGCTTAAGGTGGGGGTTACTTCTTTCGGTGTTTGTGTGCTAATCAGGCACAAGTTGCTCGGTTCATTTTGGTGGTGCATTAGATATTAGAGCGGAGAGGATGTCTCTCGCAAAGGTTCTAATAATTTCAAGATTCACATATGGTGTTTGAGGGTTCCCCAAATTTGTATATGGCTAAGATCTGGATTTGCATTGGATGGTGCTCAGATTTACGGTAGTTCTATATCATTAGTGATTCTGTATTTCAGTATCAGAGAGCTTATAGAAATAACTTCATATTCACAAAAGGTTTCTCCAAAGTAGGCATCTCGGTTGCTGTACTATTTGGTGCTTAATGGGATGGCGGCTTACGGGCCTTAGGAAAACTCAATTTCATACTAGGATCTCTTGTGGGAGCTCGGGGTTAATGATCATAGTGTACTGGCAGGGAGAAGTGTTAACATAAGGCAAATCGGAAGGAACTCGAAGACATAGGACAACTTTGTAGTAGATTGAATTAGCATAGTAATAGAAATGATCAATTCCATTGGTGTGGTAAGACTCTATAGGTGTTTTGTGGCAATAGTTTTGGGATTGGAGACCTGCTTGACTTGGTTGAGTTTGAGAGATTCAGTTTTAATGGCTTGATTTTGTGCTAATGGATTTTGAAGAGTTCTCGATGATTTTGACCATGACTTGAGACATATATTTTCGACAAGCATGAGGAGTATGTTGCGTGTTGTGATTTTCTATTTGATGGGGGTTAAGTGGAAAGTTTCTTGCTAGCGGAATATATATATATATAGACACACACGCACTTGTGATTCATGGTTGATAATGGATTGTGATTATGAGCATGTGATAACGCCGTGCGGATTGTTAATTTTTAGCATGTGACCACATCATACAGATTGTGATTATGAGCACGTGACCACGTCGTGAGGATCCGAGATATTATTGTTATTAGCACATGACTTATCTATGCAACACGTGAGTTCTCCATGCAGTTGATATATTTTTGGCGTGTGAGTTGTCCGTGCAACATGTGGATATGGATCCATCCCCTTAGGTTCACCCTTTCATGTTTATCTCTTGATAGTTACACGCGGCATGAGAAAAGCTAATCAATAGTTTGGTTTGGTTATGGTATCTCTAATGAAAGACTAGCCAATGTTTGATTTGGTTATTACATTTTTTTTACCTGCAATTTCCTTGGTTGTTTATATGAGTTATTTGCATATCTTCTTTATATGCTGGATGGTTGACTTAGCAGTGTACGTTAAGTTATTATGTGCAGCAAGATGGTTGTATCTGTGATTTATGACCTGATCATATTGTTGTTCTGTATATGTTGAAATTATGAACTATGTAGGTGATTAGCCATTATCATTTATATTCTTGATTCTATTAACTCGCCGAGGTTAGTTATGATATTTGATGAGCACATGAAGTCGGTTGTACTCATACTACACCTCTGCACCTTGCGTGCAGATATTGGAACTGAATTGCTGTGGATGGCGGAAGCTAGCATTGAAGATATACCTACTTTCCAGATATAGCAATCGCTTGTCCCTTGTAGCTTTGAAATTGTTATCTGTTTATGTATATTCCAAATAAATATTGTATTTATATTCATACCAGCTTTGTAAATCTAAGTCTTAGTGGCTCATGATAGAGTTTAATAACTTTAATGATAAAAGAAATAGTTCTATGTCGTTGTTTACTGATACAATGGGTAAAATTAGTGACTTAACACCAAAAAAAATATTGTGGACTTTATTGATACGGCGGGTAAAGTTTAATCAATACTCACAAAATTAACCCGATGAACTTGATGAAACTGATGATGAGTGACGACAAAGTGGAGATGATCAACAATGAAATGCGAGATGAGAGGGTAGTTTTGTAGCTTCTATATCATTTTATTTGTAGAATACACATCTTGCATTTCATCGTTGATTATGTCGACTTTTTAGTCACGCATCATCAAGTTCATAAGATAAATTTTACAAATGTTTGCTGATCACTTTACCAGCTGTATCAGTAAAGTTCACGAGACTTCATCGTAATTTACATCCTCCTTCTCATTATTGTTGTGAGTTTTCCTCATCTAACAACCACTTAAATTGTGTAGAGGATGAAATTCTCTTATAATAGAAGCAACAGTTGAGGTTCTTCACTAGCCTGTTTCATCAATATGCTTGTCTGACATTTGTGGGGAATTTTTGTTGTTGCGGCTCATTTTTGTGCATTTGTACGGAATTTTTGTTGTTGTGGCTCATTTTTGTGCATTGGTTGACACTTAGACAGCACGTGTGGCTTAAATACTGGGCCCCATCTGGCTGTTTATTTTACACGTTGATAGCAATTTGCAACTTATTGAAGTTCTGATACACATGTGTTTCTCCTTCCTATTAAAGCACTAACTATAACAAATTAAGTGGATCCGACATGTATAATTAGACATTCAATACTTTCATGACAACTGAATGCCCACTATTTTACGACACTAAATATTTTTGATGAATTTTAAAACCAATATCTTATTGTATTAATATATGGGAAAATATTATTGTGAAGGTGTAATGTTAAAGCGAATTGAATTACTTGTTATATTGTTATTGCTACTCGGAATAGTGTCGGGTTAAGTTGAAGAATTGCATAATTTCATACGATATCCAAATAAATTTATTTTTTGAGATGTCAGTTTTTTGGTATCGAATTCTTGAATATTTAGTGTACTCTACGTTTGCTTATATATATATTACATTACATTACATTTTAATATTATAATATGATACATTAGTTATACTCTATGCTGTTTAAATGAATAACAGAGTTTGGAGTAGGTCAGTCAATTAATTTACAGAATATTACAAAAAAGAGGGTATTGCTTCTGACAATAACAAATAAAGTGGAGTCGGATGCTTAATAGACAATTTCTGATATCTAATGTTTCAACTACTTAATATCTGATACAAATTTTAAAGTAAGTGAGTGGTTCTAGGCAAATATTTTAGATTTTTGTATTTTGTTTTGTATAATCTCGAGGAAAATAGAGAACAAACAAATAAATTGTAATATTTAACTAATAAATAATATATGAAAATGGTGAAAATACAAAATAGAAGATAAAGGTATTATATTCAGCATAAAAAAATAGAAAATTCACATCACTTTCATTTTGCAAGGGATTGGAATGAAAGAGTTGCAAATAGGCACACATTTATAAATGTATAGAAGTTTTATAAAATGCAATACGTTGGATTTTGTATCTCATGATCTTGCAATATATTTGATCCATTTACCATTAGTTATATTATATAAATGAGTTTTTCCTAATGAGAACAATTGTACATGAACCATTGCATTTTTATGATACAAGGATATACGACAGTATTATATCTGAACTTATTTTAAAAATCTCAATTAAAGCATTAATTCATATTAATAGATACTATTTATCGCGAGTTGTTGATATACAATTATGAATTTATAAAATCTAACGGTGACTTATTGTGGTTTCTCTTCTAAGACTAATATATATTCTTGGAACACTTGTTTATCTCAAATCAAAATAGATAGAAAAAAGAGATGTCATGTATTCCGTAAACCAAAATATCCAAGTTGGAGAAAAGGGTGGCTACAAGAAGATCCTTTATTTATCAATACATGACTATCATATTTATTAATTATTCTGAGTGAAGAAAATAATTTTTCAACACATGGTGAAATTTTAACTTCTAACGAGTAATAAAGAGAAACACAATAGATATTACTGACCTCTTTTGAATTAATTTTTTTTGGAGGACACCTCTATTTGAATTATTAACTATTCAAAAGATAGAAAAACCAAAAATCCATTTGATTAAGAAGGAAAAAATGGCTTTTTACATATGTACGAATACATTAAAACTGTTTTAACTTCAAAAAAGTTATCATAGAGAAATTTGTGAATATAATTTCAGCAAAAATAAGAAAGAAGAAAAAAGCATTTGTTTGAAAGACAAGGGGAAAGTTTAAGTGATTTTTTTTAGATGCAAACAAATAAATGAAAAAATTGAGAGATAAAAAACTAAAAAGGAAATTAGATTAGCAACACATGTCTGTGGAAAAAAATACATACTTTGTTATTGTCTACCAACTTTTGACCGACCAAAAAGTTTGATGACAGTTAGACTCAAATTAGTATTCGCGAAGACGAAGACGATATACAATGTTTTAAAGTTTGAGATATATAATAAGTATTTTAAGTACTTCAACTTTTCTTAAATACTAAAATATATCTACTGAAGAAGGAAGTTAATGAGCATTGATTTAGTTCTAAAAAATAGGTTATATTGAGTAGTAATAAGATATAACACATTTTTGAAAAAAGATGAAGAGATTTTGTCAAGATTTATCTTTGAAATAAAAAAAAAAACCTTTTAGTAACAAAAATTATTTTCTTAAACTATAAAAGCTTTTGTGATCCGTATGGAAGCTTCTCGTAGTAGAAAATTTTGAAATGCATTTTTTCATAACTAATATGACATTGTAAAATAAAAGGGGAAAATAGAAGAATTTAAAATTTTAGTTTAAGTTTAGTGGTGAAGTTGGGTTCGTGCTCAGCAGGGGTCTAATGCCATTGCCTAATTAAGATCACGTGGTAAAAGGTAATAAATATCTATTTATTTATATTTATATCTATCTATCTATATTATTATAACAGCATCAATAATTTTGTTAAATATTGAACGACTAAAATATCCCCCAAATATTAATTGATTTTTATAACCTTAAATATTTGTATAATTTAAGAATATAATTATAAATTATGTAAAGCTGAACTATTTTCGATTTAAACTACACATACACTAAGCCTACAAAGTTAATTTTGGGTAAAACTCTTTTGGCCATCTTGTGTTGAACGTAGCCTACGAAGCCTACAAAAATATTCTTTCGTCACTGAGATAGCCTATAATGTCAATTTCTGAAATTTATTATGTGTCATATATTTGCATGAAAAGCTGTCAATCTCCAGCTCCTGCACGTCTTTTATTAAGATCCCAAGGCAAGTATTTACTACCCTAAATATTTAATTGCTTGAATTGTAGATGAATGATGAAAATCTATGGTGTTTAATTTTGACTATAGAGCTTTGAGGTTTGCATTGAAGTTTTTAGGTTTCTTGCTTCTTCTTTTTTTTTTTTTTTTTTTTTTTGGTTATCTGATGTCATAAGAGTTCCAATAGTTTGCTATACAGTGTAACTTACACTTTGCTCTAAAGTAAGCCCCAATTAGCAGTACGCGAAGCATCGCTACATTCTTATGCACATCTATTCCATCAAATAATAATCATCGTAATTGTTATTGATCTCTGTAATTAGGAGGATTTTGTAGGGATCAAAACAGATTAATAAATACCCTCTTTATTTTCTCTATCAATAAATATTAGTTATCATTATTGGTGGATGTTTTCTTTTCAAAAAAAGATGATGAAAAGATTGTTTTACTGCTAACTAGGGCTTACTTTAGAGCAAAGTATAACAAATATTAGAACTTTTAATACTTGTGCTGGGTCGCGGATATCTCAAGTCAAATATCACATCATTTATAAAATTCAAAGTCCTAATAAAATCCTGAATATGATAAATTGTTGAGACCAAGTCAAACAGTGACAGAAGAAAAACTATTATACATGAGCCAAAATGCTCAAGTCAAATTACGAAGGAAATTCAGATTCAGTAAACCTAATACATGCAAACTTACTCTATCCATGTTATTTTTCCGTTCTTTTCAGCATAAATAATTAAGTATAATTTTCACTATTTTAAAGTGGTCTAGCTAAAACATGTATTTTGAAGAAAAAATTCTCTTTATAAGATAAGGTGATTGTAAAGCAAACTAATTAGTAGTGAAGTTATATATTTTTTTATATTATATCTTTGTGCAAGTTGTTGAAATAACAAGACGACTCTCTCGTACTTTTTGATTATAAATTTGAATGAACCATTTTAGGCACGAGGAAGTATACTTCTGTAATTTATGTAATATTATATCCTTTCTATAATCAAATAAATATTTTTCAAATACTTGTGCGGTTAAGAATTAATTAGAAATAAAATTTTGTAAAAATTGAAAAAGGGTATTTTAAAAAGCTGGTGTTGAGTCTCTATCACGATCCGAATTTCCCACCCTCGGAAGTCGTGATAGTGCCTACTAATAAGAGCTAGGCAAGCCAACCCTTAACTATCTAATTCCTTACCAAATTACTTCCTTTTAACAATTACGAGCAATAACATAAAAACAGCAGAACTTTAAATAATTAAGCGGAAGATAACTATGAAATATCTGAAGGCTACGTCTATTACAATTTTTAAAACCTCAAATACACCAAAACCTGGTATCACAGACTGTCTAAGAGTCACTACATACAAAGTTTGAAGAAAATACATGGTACTGTTCCTGAGCAAGAGATAAAGGAAAAAGGAAATAGAGATAGAGGGAGACGTCAGGCCCGCGAACGTCTGCAGGTCTACCTTGGGTCTCCGGATGGACTGAAGGAAGCCCTCCAACTACTGTCTGAAAGCTGCTCCGGGATCTGCACACAGTGCAGAGTGTAGTATCAGCACAACCACCCCATGTGCTGGTAAGTGTCTGGCCTAACCCCGGCGAAGTAGTGACGAGGCTAGGACCAGACTCCAGATAAACCTATGCAGTTATATAATATATGGCAGAAAAGTAAACAGATAATAAGCAATTAAAGCTGGGGAAGGGGAACATGCCTCGGGGATAGCTGATAAAGCAAAATAGCAGGGAATAAATAAGGAAGCTGACAATATAACTTCTAACACAGATAAAGAAAAGTAAATACAACTTTCACTTTCAGTTTCCATCTTGTTGCATGCATGCAACCCAACTCCATTTCTCATATCTTGTGGTAGGAGAGATGTTAATTAATCAAAGGTCCAACTGATCACCACACTATATTGTAAATATGCAGTTACGACGTACCACCCGCTCCCATTTCATAATATCTTATGGTAGGCGTACCACCCGCTCCCATTTCATAATGTCTTGCAATTTCAAGGAATCCCGGCAAGGGAAAATAATCAATATAATGACTTCCCGGCAAGGGAACACAACAATGTAATAATTTTCACGGCAAGGGAACAACAATATTGAAATAGTCATCCCGGCAAGGGAGAATCATCTATAACCAATCTCAACTTAGCTTGTACTCAGTTCAATTATTGAAAATGCTCAATCATAGAAGATCATTAAGTAAAACACCCAAGTATCATTTAAGAACACAACAACTTTCAATTTAAGACTCACGGTCATGCTTGACACCAACATATAGATACTCGTCATCATGCCTATACGTCGTACTCAACAAGAAGCAAGTAGCAAATATGACTCAACTCCTAATCCCTCAAGCTAGGGTTAGACCAAACACTTACCTCGAAGCTTTGAACCCCACTCAAGCCTCAATTATAGCTTTACCCCTTGATTCCATCACCAATCCGCTCGAATCTAGTCACAAGTTACTTAATTACATCAGTAAGTGCTAAATGAATCAACCCCAATGCATGAAAATGAGTTTTCCCAAAGTTTTACCCAAAAAGTCAAAATCACCCCCGGGCCCACGTGGTCGAAATCCGAGGTTCGGACCAAAATCCGATTACCCATTCCCCCACGAATCCAAATATATAATTTGTTTTGAAACGGGGCCTCAAATTAAGGTCCAAATCCCCAATTTTAGAAAAAAACTAGGTTCTACCCAAAACACCCAATATCCTCCATGAAAATCTTTGATTTGAAGTTGAAATCATGTTAAAAGATGTTAAAGAGTGAAGAAAATGAGTTAGAAATCACTTACCAACGTTTTGGAGAAGAAAAGTTGTTTGAAAAATCGCCTCTTATGTTTTTGGAGTTTTGAAAAGTGAAAAATAACTGAAATTCCCGTTTATTTATACCCTTCTCAGACCCCCTGTGCGGACCGCATCAAATGGACCGCGGCCGCACAGGCCTCCCTGAAGACCTGCAGTTCAGCACCCTGTGCGGACCGCACAAAGGAGACTGCGGCCGCACAGCCTCCATCGCGCTCCGCACAAAGGCGACCGCGGCCGGCTGGCCCCTCCGCGGTCGCACGCTATTTCTCGCTGACCGCATTAAAGGGTTCAGAGACCTGCAACTTCCTGAACCTGCAACATCTGACTTTCTAAGCCTAAGGCATTCCGGAACCTACTCGAAAATCACCCGAGCCCTCGAAACTCCAACCCAAGTATACACACAACCTCAAAAACATCATACAGACATATTCGTGTAATCAAATTACCAAAATAACATCACGAGCATCGAATTAAACCTCGAGATCAATGAAATTTCTCAAAACTCTTTTAAATATCAAATTTCTCAATTAAGGTTCAGATCGCAACAAACGACGTTCGTTTTTAACCAAATTTCACAGGAATGACTCAAATCATATATAAGATCTGTACCAGGCGCCGGAACCAAAATACGGGTCCGATAGCATCACTTTCTAATCAGTTTTCATTTCAAATTTTCTTAAATAATTTCTGAAAATAATTTCACTAAAAATTCATTTCCCGGGCTTGGGACCTCGGAATTCGATTCCGGGCATACGCCCAAGTCCCATATTTTCCTACGGACCCTCGGGGACAGTCAAATCACGGGTCTGGATCCGTTTACCCAAAAGGTTGACCGAAGTCAAATTAACTCATTTTAAAGTCAAGACTTAACATTTTTCACAGAATTTCATATTTAAGCTTTCCGGCTATGCGCCCAGACTGCGCACGCAAATCGAGGCTACTCTAAATGAGTTTTTCAGGGCTTCGGAGGATTCAATTAAAAACAGGTGATGACCCTTTGGGTCGGCTGAGTCTCAAATGGCATACTCATATACTTCATAATAAAATGATGTTGCAGAATTTAAAAAGAGACATGTTAATAGGGCATCTGCCCAAAAAGTAATGCCATGGAAAACTTCATCTTTCTTTTTTTCTCCGTCATTAGTGTATTTCTTGATATATTACATTCATATACCTGAATCATTAAGGTTAACAAAAGAATTTACTGCATAGCAAAAATTATTACTATTATATATTTTGTGTACTTTGATTGGTTGTACAACTTTAATATATAACTTTGTGACTTTGATTATGTGAAAACATTATAATTACTAATATTTATGCATTTGAAAGTTATTATTTTTGATATACGTATTATATTCGACATAAAGTATCCGTGCAACGCACGAGCATATAGACTAGTATTATTATAAAAGCACGAATAATTTATGCTAAATGTTGAACGATTAAAATATCCCTGAAACATTAATCGACTATTATACCCTTAAATATTTGTATAATTTAAGAATCTAAATGATAAATTACCTAATGATGAAATTCTTTTTCGATTCAAACTATACATCTGCCCGACCCTACAGCGTTATTCCTACTTGAATTAGAAAAGTACGCCCATAATTTTCTTTCAAAGAACTGCTGTTCGTACTTACAAAT
The DNA here is from genome assembly GCF_000715075.1 of Nicotiana tabacum. Lineage (NCBI taxonomy): Eukaryota > Viridiplantae > Streptophyta > Magnoliopsida > Solanales > Solanaceae > Nicotiana > Nicotiana tabacum. Next base: position 70,102,760 of record NC_134095.1, on the reverse strand, counting down.
CTTTTATATAAACAAGGCAAGTACTAAACGAAAGACACGTACTAAAAGAAAAATTTAGTGCTAGATTCTAAAAACATCTATAACATTTTAAACAAAGTTTAAAATTCTTACTATCCTTTTAAAGTCTTAATTTGTATATAGTTCATAGAAAGCTAAAACTTAATTAAGTTAGTATCTTTTTCCTAAATATTAGGAGTTACTACATATTTCAAATAAACTGCGTTAATTTTTAAAATATTAAATAATAAGAAAAAATTAAATGATTTTTTTAAAAATATATAAAATCTAATTTTAACGGAATAAAAACACAGGGTCAAGTTTATGCGAATATTTTCTTTTAAATGATAATAAAGTGGTTCTAATAATAAAAATGAGATTGCGCTCTTTAATTTATTTATTATTACTTCAATATTAGTACTTGATTCCTTTTAAAGATATTGGATTTATCAATTTAAGTTTTTTTCTTCAAATTATCTATCTTTTTCATATTTACCTCATTTTAGATAATAAATATTTCTTTTATAAAATAAATATTTGTATTGTTTAAGGTATTGATTTGTTGAGGGATACGTATAATACTTTTAGAGCAATAGAGTAATATAATTAGATGTAACTATTCTTCATGTTCATGTAATTCTTAATTATTCTTGATAGTAAATAATTAAATAGTGGAGATTTATCCAAAAAATTTAGAATTGTTTTAACTCAAACGACGTGGAATAAATTTCAAAATTATCCTATAATTCTTTGTAATTTTCGATAATATTTTCAAGAAAAAATGTGTAAACTCGATGCAATTTTGTGATTCATGTGATTAGCTTATATTTTATTACTCTTATATATGTTCAAAAAATTATGAAAAAAACTTTTCAACAATGTTATGCTATATGTTAAGGAAAACAAATCATCTTAATCGGTGCCACATGTAATTTTCTTCTTTCATGATTATGACTATTATTTTTGTTATATTTGATGAGCGAGGTGATCATTTTGATGAAAAAATGTATAAAAACCAAAATTCTTTGCAATGTAGTATAAAATAAAATGGTTAAATTCAGAGCAAAATACGAAATCGCTTGCTTTGTCGAAAATAATTGTATTAGCTAGTTAAATTTTTTTATCTACTATTATTTTGGGAAGCGGATAAAAATATATATATATTTCTCTAAAATCTTGATTAATATTTATTGCTTTGAATATGATAAAATAGTAATAATTTTACTCGGGTTATATCCGACATAATTTAAATTTGACATAACTCTATAAATAATTGAGACAAACCTCATAAATATGTCAAAGTACAATTGTGAAAAGTAATACTTTATGGAGGTGATTTAAAGAGGGACAACTATATGTTTTACTTTTGAGATGGAGAAGTCAAAGTTATTAGAAGAAAATATACACCAAAAACGTCCTCTATAAAGAAATATTATATATGATACTACCACACTAAATATACACTATAAATAGGATATCATTTAACTTAACTAAATTGATCGTCTTTGTAAGTTAAGACGTTATCATTTTGAATTCAAGTACTCTACTAATATAATAACATTAGTTTTTAGCATTTAAATGATTGATGTATTTTTATCACGTTAATAACTTTGCAATGATAATATCATCTTGGAAATAATTTGTTACTAAATTTAGTTAGTTGTTCTTTCACATAAAAGTTCTGACTAAATATTTACGTGCAACGCACGTACATAGTAACTAGTTATTATAAAAGCATGAATATTTTATGTTAAATGTTGAACGACAAAAATATCCCCGAAATATTGATCGATTTTTATACCCTTAATTATTTAAATTACTATTCATAATAAGTCATATGAAAAGGACAAAGCTAGAAATACTAATAAAGAGTTGTAATAGAAAAAGAATTTGACCATGGAAGAAATAGAAAATAATATGAATTGGTGTTGGATTCTAACCCCAATCAAAGTTCCAACTTTATGTCCTACCTATTCTTGAAGTTCAAAATTATACTAATTACGAGTATACGAAGGGGCCGGTTTGTTGGTTATATAACTGTAAACCATTTGTTTGCAACTGAGGATTGAGACTCACGGAAAGCTTCGAAATCTTAGAATTTAGATATGTGACTAGCAGCCAGCAGGTTGCAAAGCTCATCATTAGAGATTTACGCTTATAGGTAGTGAATCTGCTTTTATTATTACTTATTAGAGATTTACTTATTAGTATTACTTGTAATTGGTATGGTTTTCTTAGGCAGATCCAGAAGTTAAATTTTATGGGTTCATCTTTTAAGGTTTTTAACATTGAATCCATTACATTTTTAAAGTTATGGTATTTTTACTATTTTAATGAACTTTTACTCCGCATAAAAAATTATGGGTTCTATTGAACCCGACATTAGTACAGTAGATACGCCCCTGATGGTTTATGTTCTTATTTATGAGCATCACTTTCTGTTATTTCATCATGTTTTAATTATGGTGTATTTATTTGAATCTGTATTTTTGTACTATCATCGTGTATCTTAGTGAAGAGTGAGCCCTTCAAAAGATAGATATTTTTCCGAACCCCATGTATAGCGGGAGCTTAGTGCACCGGAATATAACTGTTCTAATATTTTCCTAATATGGATTTCTATAAAAGTTCTAATTCGAATCAAGTTCCAATCTTTAAAGATATTATGTCCTGCATATTCTTGAAGTGACACTGTTAATTATATTGGGTTTGTTATTGTTGTGTATACATTCTTGAACTTACAAACTACACCAATTCCACATGGTCTTACACCTCACTAAATATTCTAATAATAGATTTTCAACCATTGCTTTAAAGGTAATTAATTTCCATCATCACATAAAGTATCAATCAAAAGTTCCCTATCTATGTGATTTCAGAAAGTTTAGTTTCCTTTTGGTCTTCTACATATTATTTCAAAACATTATCACTGACCTTGTTTGAATTATATATTATTATATTTTTTTAAGGAATTGATTATTAAACTACATATTATGCACTTACTCAACACAGTATATATAATTGAAAGTTTAGTATCTTCAGTACGTATTTTTCGTGCAACGCACGAACGTAGAGACTAGTTTTAGTGTACAAAGACCATTAGCAAAATGTCGTTCGTTTTTTTACCCTTCAAAAATAAAGTTTATACTGGACAAAATAGTCATTTGATTATTTTTTAATATTTAAAAATGGTCATTTAATTAATTTTCCTCTATTAAGGAATAGTCATCTAATTATTTTCATAAATTATTTCCGTAATTAATTATTTTCCTAATATTAACAATCTAGAAAAAAATTGTACACCACATAATAGGAAAACTTTTCGTTCAAATCAATTACACACTAGAAAAGATTTTTGTTCAACTCCAACTATATTTAGTCTCCTTTTAGGTTTCGTCCTTAAAACAATTCTTGTTCGAGCAGCACAAAACTAATGGTTTTGCTTTCTCTTTCTCAGAGCAAGAAGCTTTGTATTACGTATTTATATTAATAGTTGAATTTTACATTCAACTTGTAAACTTTGTATTAGTAGTTGAATTTTGCATGCACTTATTTATATCAGTAGTTGAATTTGCATTTACGCATTTGTAAACAATATATTAGTAGTTAAATTTTGTATTCACGTATTTTATTAGAACTTTGAATATAATATAAAAGCAATTTGTATTATACATTATCTTTAATTTATATATGGTATTTGTAGGCATTTGTACAAGATTAGTGTGTTGTAAGCGATCATCTGGAAGCTTTCTTTTCGATAATGGTTTTGGTCTGGAACATAAGGTAAATAAATTTATGTGTTCTTTATCTTACAAACTTTTTTTAATTTTTATATTATTCTTTGTTTCATATTTTTGATTTTGTAATATACTAGAATTATTAGGAAAGAAATTGAAAGAGAACAAGCAGAACAGGATTTATTACTCAATTGCTCAGTCAATTGGGTTACAATTACAATGAATATAAAAGAGCTCCTGTATCCACCTGGAAAATAGAAGAGAGAAAGAAGTTAGGAAGATGAACGAAGAGAGAGAAGAGAGTAACAAATTTACCAGAATCAAAACTAGTAACCGCTCCCCCAATTCTGTTATTTATTAGCTGGCAATGATTAGTAATTGGGCTGCTGCTTATTAAGGACTGTTGTTTCTAATAATTGGGCCTGTTACTTGTGACTTAGGCCCAATACCGACTCAGCCCAGTATAGGCTCCTTCTCTTATCCCTTTCCGTAATTCATTTCTTCACTTTCTTAATTTCTCCGTTTCAGACATAACATTCTCCACCCCTTCAAGACAGACCTTGTCCTCAAGGTCTTTGTTGTGCCACAAAATCTGGAAATCGGTGCTTGATGTAGCCCCAATCTTCCCAGGATGCTTCTTCTTTGCTCAAGTTAGCCCATTGAATCAACACATTCACTTGAACCCCATTATCGATCTTAACCATTCTTCTCTCTAAAATGACAATTGGTTGGATCAAGACTCGACCTTCATCATCACAAGTGGGAGGCCTGAGATGTCATTGCTGGACCGATCCGCTTCCTCAACTGAGACATATGGAAGACGGGATGAAGCTGAGATCCACTTGGAAGTTCAAGCCGGTAAGCCACTTTACCAATCTTCTGTAGAATCTTGTAGGGACCATAATAGCGAGCACTTAACTTCACATTTTTACGAACATCGACTGAAGATTGTCTGTAAGGTTGAAGCTTTAGGTAGACTAGATCCCATACTGCCAAAGTCCTTTCTGACCTTAGTTTATCTGCATAAAATTTCATTCTAGACTGAGCTTGAGTGAGGTTATCTTTGAGAATCTGGAGCATGTGCTGCCTCTGTGCTAAGATGACTCCTGTTGTGTTGTAACCACTATGAGGTAGTGAACCCAATGGTAATTGAGTCGGAGGGTGTCCATATAGCGCCTCAAATGGTATCGTCTTGAGAGAAGTGTGGTAGTTAGTATTGTACCACCACTTTGCAAGATGTAGCCATTTAGCCCACTGCTTGGGATTTCCAAATACCATAGCTCGCAAATAAGTCTCTAAACACCTGTTAAGTCGTTCAGCCTAACCATCGAACTGTGGGTGATAGGCAGAACTCATGTTGAATTTAGTGCCTAAAGCCTTGAAGAGGTACTACCAAAAATGGCTAGCAAAAATGGCGTCTCTGTCAGAGACAATAGTCTTGGGAAGCCCATGTAATCTGTATATCTCTCTCGTAAACAATTCTGCTACATCTTGTACTGAATATGGGTGTTTAATAGCTAGAAAATGCCCATACTTTGTTAGTCTATCTATGACCACCAACACAATATTTTTCTGCCCAGAATTAGGTAATCCTTCAATAAAGTCAAGAGATATATCCTGCCAAGCCTATTTAGGAATAGGTAAGGGTTGGACTAACCCTGGATAATGATTGTGCTCAGTCTTAGTCCTTTGATAGATATCACACTCACTAACCCACTTAACGATTTATAATTTCATGTTTGGCCAATAGAACATGGATTGCACCCTCCTGTAAGTTCCTTGCTGACCTGAGTGTCCTCCTAAGGATGATTGATGCAAGGCCTCCAATATCTGTTGCTTCAACTTTTTATTCTGCCCAACATAGATCTTTTGCTTGAATCTGATGATCCCTTGGTGTAGTAAATAGTCAGCTTTACTGTTAGGACTGATCACTAACTCACTTAATATCTGTAGAGCTATTGGATCATTCTCATAACTCTGAGAAACCTCCTGTAACCAAGTGGCCTGAGATGTAGATATAGCTAGTAAAGTAGAGTCTTCTTCTTGTCTTCTTGAAAGAGCATCTGCAACATTGTTCTCCACACCTTTCTTGTATTGAACCTCATAATCCAACCTTAGTAATTTAGTGTGTCCTTTCTGTTGCAAGGCTGTGGTCACTTTTTACTCTAAAAGATACTTAAGACTCTGATGATCTGTTTTGACAATGAAGTGTCCCCCTTATAAGTAATGCCTCTATTTGTTTATGGCTGAAAGTACAGCTAGATACTCCTTTTTATAAGTAGAAAGTCCTCTGTGTTTCAAGGCTAATGCCTTACTGAAATAGGCTATAGGTCTGCCCCCTTGCATGAGTAAAACTCCCATACCTGTTGCACATGCATCAGTTTCAATAATGAAAGGTTTGCTGAAATCAGCAAGAGCCAATACTGGTACAGTTGACATAGCTTCTTTCAATTGCTGGAAAGCCTCTTCTGCTTCTATACTCCACTGAAAAGAATTCTTCTTGAGAAGATTTGTTAGGGGTCTACTGATAACCCCATAGGACTTAACAAATCTTCTATAATAGCCAGTTAACCCAAGAAATCCCCTTAAGGCTTTCACAGACTTAGGAATAGGCCAATTGATCATTGCTTCAATCTTTGAAGGGTCAGTGGAAACTCCCTTTCCTGAAATAATGTGACCTGGGTACTCAACCTTATCTTGTCCAAATGAACACTTGGACAATTTGGCATATAGTTGCTCATTGCATAGTACTTCCAGCACTTTTGTAAGATGTAATGCATACACTTCTACTGAACTGTAAACTAGGATATCATCAAAAAATACCAACACAAATTTCCTCAAAAAAGGTTTTAAAATGTGATTCGTAAGACTTTGAAAGGTGGCAGGTGCATTAGTCAAGCCAAAGGGCATGACTTTGAACTCATAATGGTCCGATTGAGTTCTAAAAGCAGTCTTATAGATGTCAGTTTTTCCCATCCTTATCTGATGATAACCAGCCCTTAGATTAATTTTCGAGTAAATGCAGGAACCATGTAATTCATCCATCAAGTCATCTACTAAAGTAATATGGAACTTATCCTTAATAGTCATTTTGTTTAACTCCCTATAATCAATACAAAATCTCCAACTTCCATCTTTCTTTTTAACTAAAAGAACTAGGGAAGAGAAGGGAGAATGACTAGGCTGTATAGTACCACTAGAGAGCATTTCATTAACTTGTTTCTCTATTTCATTTTTTTGGAAATAGTTGTACCTGTAAGGTCTAATACTGACTGAAACTGCTTCAGGTTTGAGGGGAATGAAGTGATCCTGCTTTCTTCTGGGAGGTAGTGTTTTTGGCTCTGCAAAGACCTTTGTAAAGTCTTTCAACATTGACTTAATCTCCTTAGGTATGGCTTTTGTTACCCTTTCTTCTTTGGCTGTTAAAGTGAATAGATGTGCCCACAATACTTGACCCTTCTTCAGTAGTTGTTTCACACCTGAAGCTGACATAGCTTGGAGGCTCCCTTATTCAGTGTATCCTTTCAAATCTACCCTTTTCCCATTGACACTGACTTGCAACTTGTACCCAATGAAGTCAAATGGTATAGGATTATGTTTTCTCATCCAATCTCCCCCAAGTACTATATCACAACCTCCAATATTCAACAACCTGAGTTTGTAATCAAATTCTACTCCTTGAACCTTCCATTTAAACTGAGGGCAATAGTGGTAGCTCATCAGACTACCATTGGCAACAGTCACTCTCATAGGAGCAGCTTCTCTAATCATCAACCTAATTGTTTGGCAGTGTCACTAGCCACAAAGTTATGGGTGCTCCCACTGTCAGCTAATATTATCAACCCTTACTTCCCATAAATTCCTTTTAGCTTGATTGTGTTGGATGTAACAGTACCTGATAAGGCATTTAAACTAATGACTTCATCAATCACCTCCTCATAAGGCTCCTCCAACTCCTTAATCTCCTCCAAACTGGGCCTTTCTACTATCTCCTCATGTTCAGTAGTACCAGATAGGGTATTAATTTGTCTATTCTTGCACACATGACCTGGAAAGTATCTCTCCCCACATTTGTAACACTCTCATCTAGCTTTTCTAGCCTCAAGCAGTTTGTTACCAGATATAGAACTGTTAGGATTCCCTTCTTTCTACCCCATACCAGAATTCTTTACCACTCATGCACTAAGATTAGTGCTATACTGAACCCCTTGCCTACTACTACCAAATTTTCCTTTTTTGTTCATTGATTCCAACAAATCTTCCTTATGTCTAGCCTTCTCTACTGCTTGACTCAAGGAATAAGGATCCAACATTTTAACTGTGTGTCTAATTTCTTCCTTAAGACCTTCAATGAAGAACCCTAAGAAAAGTTCTTCAGGTATAGTAGGGTGTTTGATCAACACCCAAGCTTTAAGATCTTCAAACTTCTCAAGATACTCATTCACGGTCTCTATTTGTTCAATCCTTTTGAATTTCCCAAGTAAATTCAGATTGCTATTATCAGAATTATTAAACCTCTTACAAATTTCCTCCACAAAATCAGCTCATCTTACAACTCCCCTGCTTAATTGATATGAAAAGTACCAAGACTCAGCTCTACCATTTAAATGTAATACAACAATTTTTAATTTGTGTTAAGGATCTATTATGCAATTATAATGAAAATATCTCTCACATTTTCGCAGCCAAGATCTGGGGTCACCTTCCTCGAAGTAAGGACAATCAACCCCGTTGTTGTTCACATGGAATCTACCGCCAGAATTTTAATGAAGATCCTTCATCCTGGCTCTACCAGATCCTTCTGTTCTTTCATGAATTTCAGCTGGTGCACTCCCCAAAAGGTCGTCCTTGTGGTGAATAGCTTCTCCATCATCACATCCAATTTGTGACCAAGATCATCCATTTTTGCTTCATTAGTTTCCAATTTCTGATTGGTTTCAGTCATGTAATTCTGTAATTGATGTTCTAATTTTTTAACGCTTTCCTATGTAACTTTGGCTCGAGTTTCTGTAATCATCATGGTGCGAGGATCGGGCTTGGATACCAATTTGTAATATACTAGAATTATTAGGAAAGAAATTGAAAGAGAACAAGCAGAACATGATTTATTATTCAATTGCCCAGTCAATTGGGTTACAATTACAATGAATATAAAAGAGCTCATGTATCCACCTGGAAAATAGAAGAGAGAAAGGAGTTAGGAAGATAAACGAAGAGAGAGAGAGAGAGAGAGAGAGAGAGAGAGAGAGAGAGGAGAGAGAAGAGAATAACAAATTTACCAGAATCAAAACTAGTAACCGCTCCCCCAATTCTGTTATTTATTAGCTGGCAATGATTAGTAATTGGGCTGCTGCTTATTAAGGACTGTTGCTTCTAATAATTGGGCATGTTACTTGTGACTTAGGCCCAATACCGACTCAGCCCAGTATAGGCTCCTTCTCTTATCCCTTTCCCTAATTCATTTCTTCACTTTCTTAATTTCTCCGCTTCAGACATAACAGATTTAGCTTGGCTTATTTTATATTTGATATCTCACAAACTTATGTGAATTTTCATATAATTTTTGTTTCATATTTTGGATTTAGCTGATTTCATATCTAATTTATTTATAAATTATATATAGGTTATTTGTACAAATACGATTCATAACAGAAAATTAGTTAGATATCCGATCTAAGCCTTATTAAATAATATTTTTTTTTCCTATGTTGTATAATTGATAAATTCCATCCAAATTGCTTGTCTTAAACAAATTATAAATTAGATTATCTCTTATAATGTCGATTCCATATCGAACAAAATAGTCTTTTAATTATTTTTCTAATATTTAAGAATAGTCATCTAATTATATTTTAATATTTTGGACTTAAAATCAACTAAACTTTGTGGATTAAATTCTTTCTTATTTGAACTATATAATATAAACATATTTGTAAAAATAAAAAAATAACACATGAAAATTACATTAAAATTTTCACTTTTAATTTATTTTAGGTTTAGGAGTCCTTTATTTTCATAAAAGAATTAATAAATGTTAGGTGTTGTTCAATTGGAATCCATGAAAAAATAGTACATTATCTTGCGTAGATCGAAGAGAGCATGTCCATGAGTGATAATTTTTACCCCTTTTTGTTTTTCAAAAATATAGGTATAGAAAGGAGGATAAATAAGTAAACAATGAATGGACTTTATAAATTTATAGATGTACAATAAATTAATTCTTTAGAAATTCAATTATGTATTTTAAAAATAAATTAATCAACAAACAACTTTCTATATTTATTAATTTCTTATATCTATCTAAACTATATTATTTTAAAAGCACAAATCCCTGTAAAAAATATTGATCAACTTTTTAGCTTTGACAATATACTTCATTTTAGACAAAATTGTAATTATAATTAGTTTAAATATTTTAATAGTTTCTTGAAAAGGTATTTTAATGGTAGCTAATATCTAAGACTTTTAAGTCAGCTAAAAATTGCTACTCTAAGTTTTGGTATATTAGCAAAATCTTGGCATTCCTTGAATTTTGATTAATTAACAACTTTCCTAGAAGTTTGTTTCATATGAGAACCTTAAGTTGGTGAGAATTACTTATCAATTAATATTTATTTCCCAATAAAATCCATTTATAGCATATACAATTAAGTCCCTACTCACTGATTGCTTATTAAAATTTTATTAAGGTGGTATTTCTTTAAATACAAAATGAAAAATTGTTTCTAGAAACCAAAACCAATTGAATAGGCCACATATATAAATGAGTATTTTCACAGGAATTGAAAACTATAGATGGAAAATATAGAGATGAAATTTTTTATAATAAAAACTTTAATATTTAAAAAATCAAAAAATATATAGGAATTATCAACCCCCCCCCCCCAAATAAAATATTTTTGAACTATTTGGTTTAATTGGCATGATGATTAAATTATTTTTTTAAAAAAATAATCTACTTAGATAGGATACACGCGCATTAAATAACGATAAAAGTATAGCCAAACTTGAAAACTATCAATCAAACTAGAATGTAAAGGTAAAGAACTATACTAAAAATGCAAACTATTAACATTTACCATTAAATTTTTGAAACTTTGTATAGAAATATACATATATATAGGTGTAATAATATGTGTGTGTGTGTGTGTGTGTGTGTGTGTAATAATAAGTCTAAAATAGCTACTCCTATAATCGATTTGGTTTCGATTTATTTTTATTTTTTTCTAATTAAAACCAAAACCAAACCAAATTTGATCAGTTTTTAAAATTCAAAACCAAAACCAAAACCAAACCACACCAAAAAGTATCGGTTTTTTTGATCAGTTTGATTTGGTTTTCGGTTTGGTTCGATTTTTTGGGTTTTTATGAACACCCCTAGCCACAAGGAGTTAAGTAGTGTTACACACCAAGAAATTGTTATCCGAATTCATCGTAAACATTAATCGTTCGAGTATCTTTAGGAGTTTTCCACGTTAAAATGACCAATAGAGTTTTATTATATTTCTGATCTTCCTATTTATATTTAGATTGATATTGCTATATTTTTTTTTAACGAAATTAGAAAATTACTTCTTCACTCTCATGGTTAGGATAACATATCTTTATACTGGTATTTTCTACTTGCATAATATCTTTATACCAAATCGTATTAAGTCTTACATCATGAATTTTCGAAATATACTCTTAGCTCGAATGCCTAATAAAATGGACCTATCATTTAGTTATTACTATATATGTAGGAGCTTTGCCCTTTCTATCTTTACGCTAGGCATTTCTCACATGTATGGTTATGTGCATCGATAGAGAGAGAAACTCTGCCCAAAAAATAAAATAAACAATAGATTAATCAAAACGTAACTTTTGATTCTATTTTGTGATAGTAATTATTTATTTTTTAATCTGTCAAAAAAATTCATATAGTATTTCTCATCAATTAAAAAATAAACAATTTACGTTTTGTGCAGGAAAGAAAAGAAGGTTATCTTTCGTAATTTGCGGTAAAGACACGTCCTGCATCTCCTACCTAATGCAATTGACCGACCCGCCATTTCTTTCCTTCAATAATGCCTTCGCTTCACTTCCCTTTTATTACTTTGTCTTCTATAATGAACGTGAAAATGTTTTCCGATTTTTTTTTATAAAAGCTGTTAAATCTTCAAAGGCTATGTGTTCTTGCTGAAAATAAAAAACGAAGCATGCTAATTTAAGGAATTGATGTTATATAGTTATAGAACTAGAATTAGCTTTAAGTTGAATATATTGAATGATGATTGAAGACTTCTATTAAGTGGGATAAGTTTTTCCTTTATCAAATTAGCTATATAGGGTCAATATTCGTTAATTTCATAAGCTTGCACATTTTTTATAACTCAAACATATTTTTAATATCATATTTATGTGATTATATGAACTAGAAAAAATCAAAATTATGTAAATTTTTAAAAAATTACTCATTAAGATGGGTACACGCGCAAAGCGCGTACCCTATAACTAGTCTATATCTATACTATATTAAAAGCACGAAGGCCCTTAGCTAAATGTCGTTTGCCTTTTTTACCCTTAAAATTTGATTTTATATTGGACAAGATCGTCATTTAAATTATCTCCTAATATTTAGAAGTTTTAAATCATATAAAATTTTACTTTTTAAAATTTTCCTTATTTAAATGGTTACATATGTGTCTAAAATTTAAGACATCAAATCAATTAAAATTTGACCTTGTATAAATCAAACAATTTATTTATAATAATTTGTTTCTACCTTTTTAGACCTACAAATTAGGAACGTGCATTTATAAATAAAGCATGTTAAGAACTTAAGATTCCATTCAATGTAGAGTATTCTTTGAAATTAAATATTTAAACTATTCTACATACATCAAATTTATATAATTATTTTCTTAAAATAAATACTTTACCTATATTCCATATTTTGCCTATCTATAACGTTAATTCATTATATTTGGACGAGAAGTAAATGAATAAAAAAAGTAAAGTAAAGACTAATGCCTCCTTAATTGACATGTTTTGAGAGGCAACCAAGTTAAGAATTAAATAAATTAGAAAACAACATTTACTCTTAGAGGAAAAATTCACAATTACATATTATTTTCTACCATCGTGTGCTTCTAATAAGGTATTAATAATTTGACAAACAATTCAATATGCTAATTCACTACTAAAAGAACATTAATGAATATTCATAAATTTTTACTCACTAATTCTAACTAATAAATAATAACTTTCATAAACACAAATAAAAAAAATTATTGTCAAACAAAATACCAAAAAAGTAAAATTTGGAGAAAAATATAAATAATCAAATAATGAAGACCTGAAAAAACTTAGAACTTTGGATGAAAGGTTTTATCATATTCACTTTTGCAACGCGATATTATATTCTCAAATTTTGAAATGCGATTAATAAAGAAAGTTTTTGATGGCTCAAAGGATTATTAAGTTGATGATCTACATACAAATCTAATCACAGAAGATTGCAAAAGAACTTTGGGACGAGCTTATACACAAGACATTGGACGCCATACCAGCGTACGTCTGGGGCATTGAGGTGGAAGGATCAAGATTTTTTATTTTTAGAAACTTATATTTTTATTTTTATTCTTTTCATACAGTCATATTATTTAATAATATTTGTACGTTTGTTTAAAAAGTTCTATAATCATTGACATGGGTACACACGCAAAGCGCGTATCACAAGATTAGTACTATATTAAAAGCACGAAGACCCTTAGCGAAATGTCGTTCACTTTTTTTTACCCTTTTAAAATAGAATTCATATTAGACAAAATAGTCATTTGATTGTTTTCCAAATATTTAATTTTTCTTAATTATTTTCCTAATATTTAGAAATAATTATTTAATTATTTTTCTAATATTTAGGACTTTGATTTAAAATTATATTATTTAATTCGAGTCCTTTTAATTAGATTCACATTAGGAAAGTTTTGCCCACGTTGTACTCCTTTTATGTTTCGGAGCGTTTCTTTTATTGTTAATAAAATATTCACTTTCAACTACATTTAAATTGAGGAATTAGTACTATTAAATTTCAACACAAGAAAAGTTTCGACCGCTTAACTCCTTTTAGGTTTAGGAGGTTTTTCTTTTGTAAATAAAATTGTCAAACTTTCGACTCCATTTAGATTTAGGAGTACTATTAACTCCTTTATTATTTTTTGCCATGAGTATTATTTTTTATTCTACGAACATTAAATATTATCAATTCTTTTGTTAGATTAACATTGGACCGATGTCTTTTGAGTTGTGTTATTTTAATCCTTCTAATGCAAACATCGTACAAGTATGCGAAACTAAGAAGTATTTAACCTTTTCAATATCGAGCATCAAAGAAATCAATTAAAATTATCAATTTTGATACCAACTAAAATTTTGTTTCTTATTTACCTTTTTTGAATTATTAGAAATTCCTAATATTTTCAACTTTAGAATTAATTATGTTTTTTTTTTACTTTATGTATATATTTAGAACTTTCAAAAGGATTAAAATTTTCTTTATTAAGTTTTTCTTATTTTAGAATACAAATTTAATATCTAAATTATACTTTAAAATGTTATAGAATGTAAAGAACGGATAATCAAGTTGTAAGCACGCACATAACATTCTATTTATGCATATGAAGTGAAGGAAATAAATCATAGAAATGAGTTCGAATGGAGAAAATGTCTCATCTATCAACATATGTATTTGTTCCTCCATAATCAACTTAGAGCAACACACAAAAAAAGGTCTTGCTCCAAAGCATAGACCTGCACAGATCCCTACTACATGTTTGATCAAGCTTTAAAAATGACTTATTTTAAAAAGTATTTGGCAAAATAATAGGAAAATACTTTAAAGAGTAGCTGTTTGTGTTTGTTTAATTCATAGAGAAGTGATTGTTTCATTATATGATAAATATGTTATTTTATTTGGCCAATCTTTTCAAGAAATATTTTTAAGTGTCATAAACGAAAATATGGAATGATGATTAAGGATTTCTATAGGACAATTTTTTTATTGACTTAGCTATATATAATTAATATTTATTAATTTTATGATTTTAAACTTTTATTTTATAACTCTATATGTTTATGCTTGGACAGAGAAAGAAAGCTCTCTCCAAAATGGAAAAAAGTACAATAATAACCATTAAGCCTCAATTCCAAATGAGTTGGGGTACCATATTTATCAAAATATAGTAATTGAATTTTACTTTTGCAGTAGTGTTTTATTTTTTTCTGGAAACAATTCCTATCACATTTCTTATTGATTACAGAAATACAAAAATTAGTATTTTCCTTATGATTAAAAAATAGATGCCTTCTGTTAGTTGGCTAACTATAATCGTGTCGTCTAAAAGAAACTTAAGAATATGTAGCTTTTCAAAATCCTTCTCAGAAAATACTCTTAATTTTTCAAGAATTGTGTGTTAATGTTGGAATTAAAAAGGAAGCATAATAACTTATGAAATTGGAGTAAAATAATTATAAAACTGAAATAAAATCTTAAGTTTGCCACATTGACCGAGATGATTGAGAATTAATATAGGATAGAGTTTATTTTTTATTGAGTTAGCTAAACAGAATGACCAATCATCATTCTAGGAATTTATATTTTTTTAACTTTTATTTTAAGCACATATTTTAATATAATATTTATATAAATTTTTTAAAAAAAGTTATGCTCATAGAGACGGAGTACACACGCAAAGCGCGTACCCTAAGACTAGTTTAATAAAAAGACATAACTCAACTAAACACAAAATAAGACAATCACACATTTTATTTGGACACAACCATCCCTTATTTCACAAAGAAAACTCTACGAGGTAAAAATTCCAAATATCTAAACAATTGTAGTCCTCTATATCACTATGTTGGGCTACTCCCAACTAGTATTAATAGGAATGAGTAATTTATATAGGAGGGAACAGTCAAGTGTTCTTTAATTTCTTTCTTTTTCTCATAATTACTAAAATGAAAAAGTATAGTAAGCTATTAATTAAGAAAAGATAATTAGTATATTGTTAAACTTAGGAAAACAATTAGTAAGTTGTTACAAGATTTAGAAAAATCAGATTTACATAATTCTTTTTGAAAATTTTTTATTACATAAAGAGTAGAGTGTCACACCTCCTTTTTACCTACACCCCGCAAAGGGGCGCAGAGGGAGTTTTTCCAATTAAAGGACAATCGAAACGGGATTTATTATTTAATTCACAGTCGCCACTTGGGAGATTTATGGTGTCCCAAGTCACCGGTTGAATCCCGAATCGAGGAAAAATTGACTCTGTATTACAGTCCGCGAACCAGAAATCCGAGTAAGGAATTCTGTTAACCCGGGAGAAGGTGTTAGGCATTCCCGAGTTCCGTGGTTCTAGCACGGTCGCTCAACTATTCGGCTTATTTATCTGGTTTTAATACATGTTGAACCTATGTGCAAATTTTAACTGTTTACCGCTTTTATTATTATTATTTTTTAACGAGAATTGCAACGTCGTGAAAATACACCTCGAACCACGTCACATCAATGCACCCGTGGTTATTGATACATTTCAACTCCGATGAGATTTGGATTTGGGTCACATAAATGTGCACTCGAGTTTAAGAAAGTAAATTATTAAAGGCGCGCCTAAAGCGACTAGCGTATCATTATTTTGGGTAAGGCCGTGAAATTTTGCTAAACGGCCCATCCCGAAGTCTAAGTAATTTTACCAACACGTATAGAGGGCCCCACATCTTGTGTACTTTTGCTTGTCGAGGCTCGTCTCATTCATTATTTTTAAAAGGAATTTGCAACGTCGTGGAAATGCATCTCGAACCACGTCACAATCAATGTACCCGTGATTAGCGACACATTTCGACTTTCGTTGAGATTCGAATTTGGGTCACATAAATGTGCACCCGCGTTTAAGAAGGTAATGTTATTTAAAGTACGCGCCTAAAGAGACTAACGCGGGGTTATTTTGGAAAATGGCCGTGAAATTCGCTAAACGGACCGTCCCGAAATCTAAGTATTTTAATATATATAATTATCGAGGGCCCCGCAATCTATGTATTTTACTAGGCGAGGCTTATCTCGTTTATTTTAAAAGGACAATCCTAAAGTGACTACATTTTCCTATTAAGTTCGTCTCTAAAATAAAAGAGAAGAAGTCCTAATTAGTTACATGTTTATAAGCTCGTGCCTCTTATTAGTTATTAGATTAAGATAAATGCAAACGGAAAATTACAACCGAGCTTGCTCAAAGGGAGATTGTATCGCTCCTTGTTCTATTAGTTAATAATACTAAAGTTGAGATTATGAATTGAACACGAGATTGACACACAGTAATATCAAAACAACTAACTATTCTTTGATTAATTTAAACTAACATTATTAGATGAATGGGTTATTAGAAGAACCTAATGTAATACCAAGCCATTTTTGAACTCTTTTTACAACTGTCGAAAATACCTCGGTATTTGAAAATTGACATTAGGCTAACATTATTCAAGTAACCATTTCGTTAGCTTTGAACCTATATGATGATACTTTCAATTCATTTTGAATCCCAAAAAAACTTGGAAAAAACGGTAGCTCGCATGGTCTAGATACAGTCCAGTTAGGTACATTTACATGAACCAGTCTTATTACAGAAAACTAAACATTATATATATGCAACCCTATCACTCATTAATCAGTCAACTATATATTTAGACATAGAAAGGAAAACTCTATTCGAGCACAAATCTAAACATTAGGAATTTAACAGGAACAAAGCCTGGTCAACACTTCATTTTGCTTCAAGCCAAGAGTGTACAAATGTGTACCTGGAAGGAATACAATGTGGAAGAAGAAGAGAGGAAGGTCAACAGCAGTAGCAAACATCAGTTGCAACAGCAATGTAACAAAAGACAACCAGCAGCGACTCAGGAAATCAGTTAAAATTCCCAGCAATACCAACATCAACACAAACACCCCGTAACTGACCCCAAAACAGCTTGATAGCAACCAAATATCAATCAAAACACAAGCAGAAACACCCCTAGAATTCAGTAATCAAGAAAAAACTCGAAAATACAACTCCACAGTTAAAGCTGAAGCTCTTTTCAGTCTCAATAGAATAGTACTAGTTGAACTAGGCTCACTCTTAAGACTCTTCTAGTTTTTCAGAATGTTCAATACCCTCAAGATTTTCAGAATGTTCTTTTCCTAAGGTCTGCCCCAAAAAGAAAAGCCAAACCCAGACTAAAAGAAAAGGGTCCTTCTTCATTATGTCCAGACCCCTATTTATACCCAAACCTCAGCCCCTTTCCATCTCTAAGGAGCACTTAGCTAATTAGGAAAGTATTTCTGCCCACTACTACATGTTTGTTCTCCTTTTAATTCACTTGTTCCCCACTACCCTTGTCCTTTCTTTATTTAAATTCAAATAGGTATGGGCACCTATTTCTTAATCCATTTCCTCTAAACCTTCCCCTACCATTATATTTTGTTCCCCATTAGCACTTAAACAATTCATTAGTTTAATGGTATTTCAGTACCCTAATGTCAGACCATTCAACTTAAACTACTTTCAAACCTTTTCGATCCCAAAATACCCTCATAAAGTCCCTGAAATTACTGCCCTGCCCTAAACCTCTTAATCTGATGGTAGAACTCTACAAGTTATAACCTTAACAACTGATTTCTAACTGATCACTAAAGTACTACAGCTATAACCAATTCACAACCAAATTCAAACAATGATTCAATCAGAATTGAAGCAGTAAGAATCAAATTATTATCAGGTTATTCTAACATTCAAGCATGTAAAACTAATCGACGACACTTATCCAATCGAATACACGAATTACAATACATACAATCAATAGCAAATAAGAATCGAACAGGCACACAGGTGATTCGAGTCGTATTGATAGAAATAGGGATTTATAATAAAACTTAGCTAATCGACGAAACTCATTCAAATCGATTATATAGTTTATCATATACTTGACCATGACCAGAAAAAGTTCGACCAAATAAAAGGTCATTGAAGAAGGACAGAATCAATCGACAAAAAAATGAAAAATTAATAAAACTAAACTAAACAAATAAACAGATATAAACAAATACAAAATGGAACAAACAGTAAAGGAAAAATGCCTCAAGAACTCGAAAACTGGACGACCCTGACTTGGACTCTGACTCAGACTCTTTGAGGTCGAACGGACCTTAATCGAGTGTTCTCAACGGAGAACACTTCGACTAAGGTCGATTAGACCCCAAATCATCCTTTAATTTGGACAGATTTCAACCTTTGGTTTTCTAGGGTTCTTGGGGGTTCGATTTGGGGTTCAAACGGTTCTGGTTTGATTTGAACCAAACCAATGGTGGTTTGGTGACGAAGGAGGTCAGGGAGATGTCTGGTATGAGTTTGGGACAAGTTGGGGTAGGTTTAGGTTCTGCTCGAATCTTCGATTGAAGATTCGAGAAGTTGGAGGTTGATTCGAGGCAAACGGTTAGCGGATCTGTAACGAGGGTGGTCAGATGGCTTATGGGTGTTAATTTGGTGACTGGCGGCGTTGTTGCCGCCGGGTTTCAGGCAGAGGTGTAACAATGGCGGCTAAGGTTTGGGTCTAGTCCGTCTCTGAGCTTGAGAGAGACGATGGGGTGAGGGGGTTGGTTTGGGGCGTGGGGTAAGGGATTAGGGTTATATACGGGAGGGGTGTTTGATCTTGGCCGTTGGATCAATAACGATCAATGCCCTAGATCATTTTACTAATAGGCACGATGTCGTTTAGAGTAGTACTGGGGCGGTCCGGGTTGGGTAAAAAACGGGTTATGGGAGGAGTGGTCTGGACCGTTCGATCAAAACAAATCACCGGTCCAGATTGAGCATGACAGAAACGATGCCGTTTGAGCAGTTGTTTTGCCAGACCGATTTCTTTGGATTTTTCTTTGGATTTTTCATTTCTGTTTTGCCAGACAGAAATGGCCCAGTTCCGATTTCTTTGGATTTTTCATTTCTTCCTTTTCTTTTAACTTCTTTTAATTCCTAATTACCAAAAATTAAATTCCAAAAAATCTTAAATTAAATTATAGAACTTAAATTAACTTGTTGAAAACACAAATTAACTTCTATTACAACTATTAACACAATTAAACATCAATTACAAACAAAATCACATAATTGGACTACAATACATATTTTTGTGATTTTCGCTCT
Organism: Nicotiana tabacum; assembly: GCF_000715075.1. Classification (NCBI taxonomy): domain Eukaryota; kingdom Viridiplantae; phylum Streptophyta; class Magnoliopsida; order Solanales; family Solanaceae; genus Nicotiana; species Nicotiana tabacum. The sequence goes on along the minus strand of NC_134095.1, from coordinate 70,082,809 downwards.
TTTAAAAACCAAATATGGTTCAATTAATTCCTAATTGCAAAATTAAATCCTAAATGTGCATGCAACATATATTTTGTATTTTTCTTTTAAGAAAATGAAAACAAACATGCACAGACAAATACAGATAATTAATAACATGCCACAAAAAAAAACTCTCAAAATTTCGTATAAAGGAAAAATTATTTTATCTTGATTTCTTTTGGAGTAGTTCTTTGTAAAGCAAAAATCACGTACTCACAGCTGCCCCTCTTTGTCCGGAAACACGAAGAGTTTCCATGCAAAGATAAAGTGAGCGGATACGAGCGATTTTTGCCCGTTCGGCTACTCCGTGTGACGCATTTTTTGAAAGGCTTAACCGAACCTTTGCTTCGAATGTTTCCTACATATCCCTAGCTAAAAGGGAATTAGGTTAATGTAGTTCGGGAATTTTTGGTAGCTGAGACTACCATGGGACTGCAATTTCGCTATTAATACTGTTGCATGCTGTTACTACTGCTTTCCGACCTCCTTATTACACCGGGCTAAAAGAAAAAAAGAAGCTAGACTAAACTGGGGATTACAACATCTTATCTATCTTCAACTTGCTCTTGTAGTCTTCCTTCTAATTTCTGCAGCGGAATTTATGCTGGGGATATTTTGTTGTAACCCTCCGCTTGACTTGAAATTGAGTGTAGTCCTCTGTTCTACAGGCGGGCTCCTGACTTCAAACTTGAAATTTATTCCTCTGTTCTACAGGTGGGCTCCTGACTTCGTTTGAAATGCACTCTTCTGTTCTACAGGCGGGCTCCTGACTTCTTCAACTTAAAATATAACAACCTCCGTTCTAACAGGCGGGCTCCTGACTTCTTCAACTTAAAATATAACAACCTCCGTTCTAACAGGCGGGATCCTGACTCCTTTAACTTAAAATATAACAACCTCCGTTCTAACAGGCGGGCTCCTGAATTCTTCAACTTAAAACATAACAACCTCCATTCTACAGGCGGGCTCCTGGCTCCTTTAACTTAAAATATAACAACCTTCGTTCTACAGGCGGGCTCCTGACTTCGTCAACTTCAAATATAACAACCTCCGTTCTAACAGGCGGGCTCCTGACTTCTTCAACTTAAAACATAACAACCTCCGTTCTACAGGTGGGCTCCTGACTCCTTTAACTTAAAATATAACAACCTCCGTTCTACAGGCGGGCCTCTGACTTCATCAACTTCAAATATAACAACCTCCGTTCTAATAGGCGGGCTCCTGACTTCTTCAACTTAAAACATAACAACCTCCGTTCTAACAGGCGGACTCCTGACTTCTTCAACTTAAAATATAACAACCTCCGTTCTACAGGCGGGCTCCTGACTCCTTTAACTTAAAATATAACAACCTCCGTTCTACAGGCGGGCTCCTAACTTCATCAACTTCAAATATAACAACCTCCGTTCTACAAGCGGGCTCCTGACTTCTTCAACTTAAAACATAACAACCTCCGTTCTACAGGCGAGCTCCTGACTCCTTTAACTTAAAATATAACAACCTCCATTCTACAGGCGGGCTCCTGACTTCATTAACTTCAAATATAACAACCTCCATTCTACAGGCGGGCTCCTGACTTCAACTTCAACTTGAAAATATAACAACCTCCATTCTCCAGGCGGTCTCCTGACTTCAACTCCTTCTTAAAAAATGCGTTTTATGGCTGTTGTTCCTTCCTGCCTCCTGAACCATTTTCCTTCTAACTTGAATCATCTTCTTTAAAAACTGCTTCCCTCAAAACTGGTGTTTCATTCATCTGAAAACTGCTGGGGATAACATCGGTGTTTTATTCAAAAATATGTTATTTTCCTCCTTCAAAGACTATTTCCCTTAAAGCTGGTGCTTTCCTTCCACTGGAACTACTTCCCTTAAGACTTGTGTTATCTTCCTTCCGAAATTGCTTCCTTTAAAACTTGTTTGGCCTTCTTCCGAAAATTGCTGGGGATACCATTTTTCCCCAAACTTGTGTTATCTTGCTTCTTCCCCAAGTGGGTACCGGACTACCAGAAAATTTTTAAAATGAAAGAAAATTTTCTGCCCCAGTTTGACAATCTTTCTTGTATCATGATGTCTTTTCATCATCTATAACATTTCCTGTCCCTGCTTTAAATCAAAGAAAAATTTTGTTAGTTTAAAACGTGGTGAATGGTCGTGCCACTCCTACCGGGGATGGTTTTCTCTTTCTCCTTTCCCAGACTTGTGTTCCATTACATCACCAAAGCTTGCTGGGGATGAGATTATTTGTGGGGATGATATTCCTTCTAGTGATCATATTCCCACTAGGGATGGTTTTCCCCTCTTCTTTCCCTGCTCCGTGTTGTCCGACCCTCTTGGAACTTGGTCGATAATCTGCCAGGGATGCTCTTGTTTCTTGACGATTCTTTATTCACCAATTGTTGCTTTCCACTTTTCTCCATACTCTCCCTGAAATCCTAGACCAATCCATCATTTGGTCTTGCAACGAATGTCTTTCTCGTTCCATCGCATGATCTTTGGCCCGTCCTATCCGTATTGTGTTTTTGCACCATCTTGGCAACTGGTAATAAGATCTGAAAATCCTTTCAAAAACAAACTGCTGGGGAGATAAAGTCTTTAAAAATAAAAAATGATGAATTCAAGAAAATAAGAGAAGAATAGTTTTCTGAAAAATGTTGGGGAGAAGAAAAAAGGAAAAGAACTTATCTGAATGGTACAACCGATCCCAATGATCACGTCATGCATTTCAGATTAACCAACCCAGTCTATTTATATCAATCAATCTTTCTGATGACCTTACTTTGTTGGGGATATGTAAGCACCCAATTCTTTTGTTGACTTAACATCTTTGCACTGCTTGATGCCGCGACGGATCCTTTCCGTCAATCTTATCTTGTTTGCCTCTTTTGACCCTTTGTCGCCTCATAGTTCCCTTCGAGGGGTTTTCACTAATAAGACTTTCTTTTGACCCCTTGTCGCCTCATAGTGCCCTTCGAGGGGTTTTCACTATTAAGACTCTCTCATTTCCCTCAACTCTCGTCGCCTTATGGTGCCTGTGAAGGTTTTCACCGATAAGACTCTCTCATTTTATTTTATTTTTTTCAGCTGGGGATTGGAGTGTTACCGATATGACTCTCTCTGCTGGGGATTCTTTCGGCTATCAATTCATTTCCAGCTTATGATCCTCTTCTCTGCTGGGGATCAGAGTGTTATTCCCGACTTCCATTTGTATGACTTGGCACTTCTCAGATACTGATCGGGAGGTCTTTTTTGGACATCAATATGGGTTTTTGTGTATGGCTAAAGAAAAAGGGGTATCAAAAAAGGTTCAAAATAATTTTGATGGGTAAAACATTACAACTCTTGGAATCAAACTTCCTTCCCAAAATTACAAACACAACTTCTGTCCCAGTTTCTTGCTTGGGGATTTTTATTTTTGTTACACTATGACCGAGCCGTGAGGCGCCTACGTATCCTTTTTGAGGAATCAGGTCAAACGTAGTTCCTAATTCCTTTGTTTTTCTTGTGACTTTTCTTTATTATCATTATTTCTCTTCTCTTTTTCTTTCATTTTCATTACTGATTCCAAAAGAGGGGTATGAAAGAATAAATAAGGCTCAAAAGGGGAAGCAAATGTTGAAGTGTTTGGATGGAAGAACAAATTGCCTTCGTCTTTTTATTCTCCGATACCATGCCAAATGCAAACAAACAACAATTACGATTAAAAGAAATCATACATAATATCTCTTAGCTGCGTCAGAATTGATAGCCATGTCGATGCATTTCCCTTCGATATCTGTTAAACATAAAGCGTCATTGGACAACACTCTGGTTACAATGAATGGCCCTTGCCAATTCGGGGCGAACTTGCCCTTTGCCTCAGCCTGATGTGGGAGGATGCATTTCAGCACTTGCTGGCCCACTTCAAACCTCCGAGGACACACCTTTTTGTTGTATGCTCTTGCCATTCTTTTTTGATATAACTGGCCATGACACACAACTGCCAATCTCTTTTCATCAATCAAGTTCAACTGCTCCAAACGGGTTTTGACCCACTCGTCATCATCAATCTCAGCCTCAACGACAATCCGAAGGGATGGAATTTTAACTTCTGCTAGTATCACTGCTTCAGTTCGGTATACCAACAAATACGGAGTTGCACCTACCGAAGTACGAACAGTAGTGCGATAACCCAACAATGCCAATGGTAACTTCTCATGCCATTGTCTGGATCCTTCTACCATCTTCCTCAGTATCTTCTTTATGTTCTTATTGGCCGCCTTGACCGCTCCATTCGCCTTGGGACGATATGGTGTGGAATTACAGTGTGTAATCTTGAACTGTTAACATACTTCTTTCATCAAACCGCTGTTAAGATTAGCACCATTGTCTGTGATGATCACTTTTGGGATCCCAAATCTACAGATGATATGGGAATGAATAAAATCTACCACGACCTTCTTGGTTACCGACTTGAAAGTTTTAGCTTCAACCCACTTAGTAAAATAATCGATGGTCACCAGAATGAACCTATGACCGTTGGTAGCTGCCGGCTCAATAGGTCCAATGACATCCATGCCCCAGGCAACAAATGGCCATGGTGCTGACATTGTATGCAATTCTGTCGGCGAAGAATGAATCAGATCTCCGTGTATCTGACACTGATGGTATTTCCACACGAAACTGATACAATCACGCTCCATAGTGAGCCAATAGTACCCTGCTCGAAAAATCTTCTTCGTCAATACATATCCGCTCATATGTGGCCCACAAACTCTAGCATGTACCTTTGTCATAACTGTCATAGCTTGACTAGCATCTATACATCTCAGTAATCCCAAATCTGGTGTTATTTTGTACAACACTCCTCCACTGAGGAAAAATCCATTTGCCAGTCGCCGAATGGCTCTCTTTTGATCCCCGGTGGCCTGCTCCGGGTATGTCCCCATCCTGAGGTACTCCTTGACATCGTAGAACCATGGTTCGCCATCCAGTTCTTCCTCTAACATGTTGCAATAAACATGCTGATCACGAACCTGAATATGCAACGGGTCAACATAAATTTTGTCTGGGTGGTGCAACGTTGATGCTAAGGTGGCCAAAGCATCGGCAATCTCATTATGAACTCTTGGGATGTGTCTGAACTCTACTGATCAAAATCGCTTGCTCAGATCGTGCAAACATTGTTAATATGGTATGAGCTTCAAATCACTTGTTTCCCATTCACCCTGAATTTGATGCACCAGGAGGTCCGAGTCTCCCAAGACCAAGACATCCTGGACATCCATGTCTGCAGCTAGCCGTAGACCCAAAATGCATGCCTCATACTCAGCCATGTTGTTGGTACAATAGAAACGCAGCTGAGCCGTAACAGGATAATGATGTCCTATTTTGGAAATAAGTACCGCTCCTATTCCAACTCCCTTCGCATTTGCGGCTCCATCGAAATAAAGCTTCCATCCTGGTTCCTTGGTAATTTCCAACTCATCTATATGCATCACTTCTTCATCAGGAAAATACGTCCTCAAGGGCTCGTATTCTTCATCGACATGATTCTCAGCCAAGTGATCAGCCAATGCTTGGGCCTTCATGGCCGTCCTCGTCATATAGAAGATGTCGAATTCTGTGAGTAATATCTGCCATTTCGCCAATCTCCCTGTGGGCGTAGGCTTCTGGAAAATATACTTCAGTGGATCCAAGCGTGAAATGAGATAAGTAGTATATGATGACAGATAATGCTTCAATTTCTGGGCCACCCAAGTTAGGGCGCAACATGTCTTCTCGAGTTGAGTGTACTTAACCTCATAGCCTGTAAACTTCTTGCTGAGATAATAGATGGCTTGCTCCTTCCTTCCTGTAATGTCGTGTTGCCCCAGTACGCAGCCAAACGAATTCTCCAGGACCGTTAGATAAAGAATTAACGGTCTTCCCGGCTCAGGTGAAACCAACACAGGTGGATTTGATAAATATCCTTTGATTTGGTTAAATGCTTCCTGACATTCTGCCGTCCATTCTACCACAACATCTTTCTTCAGTAGCCGAAAAATGGGTTTACAAGTTGCTATGAGTTGCGCAATAAACCTGCTGATATAATTCAACCTTCCCAACAGACTCATTACTTCTGTCTTGTTCTTCGGCGGTGGCAAATCTTGGATGGATTTGATCTTTGACGGGTCCAACTCAATGCCTCACCGACTGATGATGAATCCCAACAACTTTCCAGATGGAACACCAAATGCACATTTGGTCGGGTTGAGCTTAATATCGTACCTTCAAAGTCTTTGGAAAAACTTCCTTAGGTCTGCTACGTGGTCTTCTTAATGCTTGGATTTTATGATCACATCGTCCACGTATACCTCAATCTCTTTGTGTATCATGTCATGAAACACAGTAGTCATTGCTCTCATGTACGTTGCTCCAGCATTCTTCAAACCAAATGGCATTACCCGGTAGCAATAAGTCCCCCACGGCATAATGAAAGCCGTCTTTTCCGCGTCTTCTTCATCCATCAGAATCTGATGATACCCAGCATAGCAATCCACAAAAGACCCGATCTCACGTCCGGCACAAGTATCGATCAAGATATGGATGCTGGGTAAGGGAAAGTTATCCTTTGGGCTTGCCCTGTTCAGATTACAGTAATCGACACACACCCTGATCCTCTCATCTTTCTTTGGTACTGGCACCACATTAGCCAACCAATCAGGATATCGAGTGACCCGAATAACCTTTGCTTGCAGCTTCTTGGTTACTTCCTCTTTAATCTTCACACTCATGTCTGTTTTGAACTTCATCAATTTCTGCTTGACGGGAGGGCATACCGGGTTAATGGACAATTTGTGAACCACTAAATCCGTGCTTAACCCCGGCATGTCATCATACGACCATACAAAAACGTTTTTGAACTCAATAAGTGCTTTGATTAGTTCTTCCCTAATATTCGGTACAATGTGGATGCTTATTTTAGTTTTCATGACATCATCTGCATCCCCTAAATTGATGGCTTCTGTGTCATTTAAGTTGGGCTTGGATTTCTCTTCAAACTGGCTTAACTCTCTATTTATCTCTTCGAAGGCTTCATCCTCATCGTATTCCGATTCATCATCATAATCGACCTCTTGTACAATTAGTTCAGAATCAGATTGATTTTTTAGACTGGGTTGAAGATCCGTTGTGCATGCCATGTCATTAGAACCAATATAAAGAGAACTGTTCAGAAAGAGAAAAGAAGAAAACAAAGTTAAAACAAAATAAGAAGAACAAAAACTTTCACTTTATTAAAATACGGGATAACAGAGTTTCACACTTTGCCGAATACAAAACAAAACTGGATTACAACCCTGGAATAATCCAAAAAACAAGAAAGAAAAATCAGAGTCCACTACCAAGACTCCCTCCGGGTAGGAAGGGGAGTAGCCATCCAATTGTTGATATTTGCCATAGGCCCCACAAACTGTACATCTAACCTACTGGACCTTTCTCCAGCTTCTATCATGTTGACATCGGTGAAAAACCTTTCGAAGCCCTCATTCAAATCTCCATCTGGCCCCATTAGTGGTCCGAGAACTTTCGGGACCGACAACTTTCTGATACCTGCTCTGACAAATGATCTGGATAGGTGTGGGATTGGCTTGGGAAGGACCCAAACTCTTTTCTTCAACTTGCGGGCCCGTCTCACATCCGCCGCTATAGGCTTGAACCCCAACCCAAAGGTATCCAGATTTTTGGGCAAAGAAACCTGCTGAACAATACCCTGAAGATCAGCCCCTAAACCTTTGCCTAGCACAAACCCATTCTTCAACATCTCCGAGGCTACCATGACAAATGCAACTGCTATTTTGGGAAGTGGGATGCTTTCACCTTCGGGAACTTTGTCCACTAAAACCGTATCGAAAACCTGTAAACCCACGATCCCTTATCATCACCAGTCTCTATAAAGGGTACGATGGCATCACTTAGGTCGCTTGCATTGTCTTCCCCATGTACTACGATCTCTTGTCTATACCACTCGAATTTAACCATCTGATGTAATGTAGAAGGCACTGCTTTGGCGGCGTGGATCCAGAGTCGCCCCAACAGAAGATTATATGGCACTGCCACATCTAACACTTGAAACTCCATGGTGAACTCGACTGGACCAATTGTTAATTCAAGTATGATGTCACCCACTGTGTCTGTACCACCACCATCAAACCCTCGAACATAGATGTTGTTCTTGTGAATCCTGTCACTATCGACCTTCAGTTTGTTCAATGTGGTCAAAGGATAGATATTGGCACTGGACCCATTATCAATCAGTACTTGAGTGACTATCGAGTTTTCGCACTTCACGGTCAAATAGAGGGCTCTATTATGTTCTGTACCCTCCACGGGCAACTCATCGTCGGAAAAAGTGACCCTGTTGACCTAGAAAATCTTGTTTGTTATTTTTCCAGATGGTTCACATAGATCTTATCCGGAACATGGGCTTCATTCATAATTTTCATTAATACCCGGCGGTGCTCATCTGAATGGATCAACAAGGATAACAATGAGATCTGTGTCGGGGTCTTCCTCAACTGCTTGACAATGGAGTAATCTTGCGCCTTCATTTTCTTTAAAAATTCTTCTGCCTCTTCCTCGGTAACTGGATTCTTTATCGCTACTAGATTGGCCCTTCTTAACCCTGCGGGAGCAAAACACCTTCCCAAATGAGTTAACCCCTATGCCTCACATATTTCCTCCACAACTTCCTTCCCCTTATGCATTACCATTACATGACTGTAGCTCCATGGCACAACTTTCTCACTGGTTATCGGCGACTGCATTACTGGCCTAATAACAACTGGTTCTATGCATGCCCCCTTCATGGTTACTGGCTTGCTTGATATCCCTAGCACCGTTACTTTGACCGGCTCTGGACTCTTGGCAACATCAAATGAACTCTTCCCCATCACCACCACTGGCTTGCCTTTTACCCGTTCCGACTGTACTACCGCTTTTCCACTGATCGACTTTTCTTTCGGACTAGCACGGATCATCATTACCGTTTGTGAGGGCTTCTTGAGCTTCCCTCCTTCGTGCACTAGTTCGATCATGTGGGATTCATGGTGTGCCGACAACAGGTTCTGATATGTTAGGTGCCTCTGGCTCCTGGACCTCGATCCTATTTGTGTCAATAAGATCTTGTACAGCAGTCTTCAACTTCCAACACTTCTCAGTATCATGCCCGGGAGCCCCCGAATAATATTCACAGCTTACCGAGTGGTCCAGATTTTTGGGAAGGGGATTTGGCAATTTGGGCTCCACAGGACTCAATAGGCCTAACTGCCTCAATTTGTGGAACAGAGTAGTATAGGTTTCTCCCAGCGGAGTGAATGTTCTTTGCCTCTGCACCCTTTCATTCTTGAAAGTCTGATTCCCACGGAAACCTGGTACCAAAGGATTCCTGTAGGCCCTTGGTGGTGGATATGTGTTTTGTGGAGATGGATATATGTTTTGTGGAGGTGGATATGTATTTTGTGGAGGTGGATATGTATTCTGGGGAGCCAGCGCACGCCATTGCGGGCGAGCCGGAGGCAGGGTGTAAGTTTGGGCGTGATGGACAGAGAAATGTGGCTCTTGTGGTGGGTAGTAGGGTTGTGGAGGGCCGTATGGAATGTGTGGGTAATTTGAGTGATAAGGTCTAGGTTGGTAGTGAGGGGGGGACCTCTGGATCTGGACCAAGTACCTGCCTCGACTTTTGCGACATCTTCCCTTTTCTTCTTTCCGAGCGCACCTCTCGTGCCGCTCTGGATGGCCTGAGTGGTTGCTTTAATCGCCGAATAGCTCAGGATTTTGTTGGACTTAAGTCCCTATTCAATCATACCGCCCATTTTTACTACTTCGTTGAAAGATTTGCCAACTGACGTCACCAGGTGACCGAAGTAAGTTGGCTCCAGAGTTTGCAGAAAGTAGTCCACCATTTCCCCTTCTCTCATCGGAGGATCAACTCTTGCCGCCTGCTCTCTCCAGCGGAACCCAAATTCTCGGAAGCTTTCCCCGGGCTTCTTCTCAAGTTTCAGCAATGTGAGACGGTCAGGGACGATCTCAAGGTTGTACTGGAAGTGGCCTGCAAAGGCTTGTGCCAGATCATCCCAGGTGTACCACCTGCTAGGATCCTGTCTTGTGTACCATTCCAGTGCAGACCCTCTTAGACTTTGACCAAAATGAGCTATCAATAGCTCGTCTTTTCCCCCGGCCCCTCTCATCTTACTGCAAAAACCTTGCAGATGTGCCATTGGATCACCGTGCCCCTCGTATAGATCAAACTTTGGCATCTTGAACCCTACCGGCAATTGAATGTCGGGGAATGGGCACAGATCTTTGTAGGCCACACTGACTTGGTTGCCTAACCCATGGATATTCCTGAAGGATTGCTCCGGGCTTTTAAACTTTCGAAGTACCTCGTCTTGCTCTGGGCTCTTAGCCGGCTTTTCAGTCTCTACCGGGATCTCGAAGTGAGTATTATAAGTATGAGGCTCGGGTGCTTTAAAGGTTGGTTCAAGGGGTAATATTGGTTATCGTGAGCCTGAAACAATGGCTCGCTGGATGATCTTTGCAGTGTGGCTGGTGGGGGTGCCACGAAAACAGGTACATTTGGTGGAGGAGGGTTCTGATTGGGTTGTGAAGCTTGGGGATCATAGGCATTCCTTCCCTGATAGTAGGTGACTGGGGAAGCTTGTCGAAGTGCCGGGGGGAAGGTATTCTGGCGTGTGTCCTGGTGGGAGAGTGGGAGTAACGGAAGGGTCAGGCACTTTTTGTACCCTAGCTAAGGCCAGCTGCATTTCTTTCATCTCCTGTCTCATCTTATCCATTTCCTCCTTCAGCATTTGATTCTCCGTCCTTTCATCCTCGACACTTTGGTCTGAACTAGTCATGCTTTTTAGTATGGGCCCTTTGGATCTTGTTTGGTAATGGTAATCTGCCAGAACGTTCTAACAAACTAACTGGTTCGAAATCTCTGGAATTAACAACAAACTTGTTAGCGTTAGAGTTTAACACATATTGCAATTTCACGTTGCGGGATGCAATGTTCCTAGGCAGTTTAACCATTTCTAACATGTCTTTGCTTCGACCGCATGCGTCATTCCGGCTTACTTTGTTTGGGCCTCATTTAAGTGTTTCTGAAACTTTCTTTATCTCTATTTTTTTTTCTTTCTTTTCCTTTCTCTTATTCACTTTGCCTTTTCTCTTTTCTTTTAGTGGTGGTAGAATCTTATGTGGATTGCTTACGTATCATGTCCCCCCATAAATCAGACCGCGCGTAGTTCTGCCCTATAAGTGCGAAAAGCAAAAAGATAATTTTTGGAAATTTTTGATTTTTCATTAATAAACATTCTATTACAAACCAGACGCTTTTTGGAAAGGAAAATAACAGACTCGAAACCAAACCAAGTACGAACTCAATAACTACTGACATACTCTGATGCGAAATAAAGACAGACTCTAACAGACAACAAACTCTAAAAAAGAAAATGCAGATTCAAACTATGAACACATTAAAGTTTTAAATTTGGGTGCCCGCGGGGCGTCATTCGGCCTCGCTGCGGGTTTAGGTGTAAGGTTCCTTTCCAGCTGTTCCAATTCATACATGATTTGCTTCACAAATATCATCACCGCCGAGAAGAAGGTAGTACGGGTCATGTTTTCACACTCCCGACATTTCCTGGTGATAGCACGAGCAATAGTCAGAATTTTGTTACTGGTTCGGTCTTTCTCTAGGAGTAGGCGTTCTATCTGATCCCCTCTAGCCTTCAAAACCCAAGAATCATGCAGATGTTATTTCCGTAACTACTGTATTTCATCTTCCATCGAGGCCATCAGATTATAGCAGTGTTTCCTCTCGGTTTCAAAAGCCTTGGCTTGTTTAGCCGCCTCGCTCTCTAGGGTGGTCACCTTCCTTTTTAGACCGACAATGGTCCTTTCATGATCTTTCCTTGCTTGCTATAAGTACTGTGTGCGCTCTTTCGTTCTCTTTGCCCATTGTTCCCGGAGTTGTGCTATGGTATCCTCAGATTTCTTCAAATCATCCCGGCACTCACCGATTTCCTTTTTCAACCCTTTTATTAACCGCTCATCCGACCGACTCCTTTGTTGTTTGTCAGCATCTCTCCTCATTTGTCGGATTTGGGCTTTCAGCGCCTCATTTTCTTGGGCCAATTTGCTATTTTCTCCCCGATCGGCATCAACTTGCAGACTATTTTCAAATTCCAGGTCTCTAATCTGTTGCCTCAGCTTGCCTACTTTGGCCCGGTATTCGTGCTCTTTGGTTAACCAGTCCCACGGTTCTTGTGACACCTCAACGAACTCTTGCATGTGAGGTTTTTTGGTTGGTCGTTTTGGTTCGTCTCTTATAATGCCCTTCTTTCTGTACCAGGCGAGATAAGCCGGTGAGACTTCGCCTCTGGACAGGTCGTGCACTCGAGTGTTTACCGTCAAATACTGGCATTCATTCAATATATAACAGACGGTTTCTCATGAAATTGGCCATCAGTGCTTATCTCGACTATATAAACACTGAGATCTTCATCTGGGTGTACCATCTGACACCTTCTTAACTGTCTCATCACCCGGTAGGGCACATAAGGTTGAATACCTCGGAGTCCTATTAAGAGGAAGTAAGGCCCTGTGGCGGGCATATACACAATTTCTTCAACAGGAAGCCAACCCAATGTCCACCCTATTTATGCTGCAGTGATGGCGCGAAGACAAGATATCCAGTCTTCAGACCCTTCTGGCAATTTGAGCCCTAAAACCCTCGTGTTATATCCTTCAATGCAGCCTTCGTTTGTAGATCTATAGCTCATATACTGAGGATGATGACACAAGTGCTCGATCATCCACATCTGCAATAACAAATTGCATCCTTCAAAAAAATCTGCTCCGGCTTTACAGGCTGTGAGAGCTCGGTAAATCTCAGACACTATCATAGGGGCAAACGTGCTTTTGTTGTTGGTAATCAGGACCTTGACGACTCCTGCCACCTTCAAATCAATATTTCTGTCTTTCCCAAGAAACACCACAATGCCCAAGAACGCTACCATGAAGGCGAACCGCCTATGTTCATCCCATTTTGTCCGATTCCCTCTGCTGCAAACCCCGCTTTCCAGATCATCGAACCCTCCTATATGCCCATACCTCTGGTATATGAACTGCAGAGTAGAAAAACCCCTATCCAACTCAGAGTACGGGACTCCCTTGCTTATCTTCAGTAGATCAGACTCCCTTGCTTATCCAACTTGTGCGAATTGATGGCTCTTGGAGCAATCAGAAATTTGTGCCTTAGCCCCTCAGTAATGTCCATATAACCTGCTACCTCTTCTAAGGTTGGGGTGAGTTCAAAATCTGAGAAGTGGAATACGTTGTGGGCCGGGTCCCAAAATGTAACCAAAACTTTTATAATGTCACATCTGGGTCTGACGTTCAACAAACTAGTGAGACCTCCTAGATGTGGTTTGATCTTATCTCGCTCTGACTTTTCCAAATCCTCCCACCACAGGCGCAACTCCAAAGAGATCTTGCTCCTAATTGTTACCGGCAAACTTGGACCCGTGCTCATTCTGCATGTTTGTTTGGGGTGATTAAGACTCATTGGACTCAAAGAAAGAGTAAACTAAAATTGACACACATTTAAAAACTCCGATCTTGTCAATACGGCCTTTCAGCACTTCGAAGAAGATTTAAAGGCTGTGTTCTACCAACCGGACAAAAAATCTTGAAAATGACCAACAATGGCTGTTCTCGCAAAAACAGCCTTCCGGTGTCTTTTCAGGAACATTCGACTATTTTTTACAAGAATGGAATCGCCCGACTTATTTATGACGAAAGATTTGAAATTTTGACATTTTTGGCTATTTTTGCAAAAAGGGAGGTTGGACCCGATGAGGGCTGCCTACGTATCTCACATCCGGTGAGAATCAAACCAGCGCAGTTCGGACAACGAAAATAACCTAATTCTGAAAACAAGACTTGTTTAAATAAAATACACTAAAAAACATTTTTTTCCATTTTTTTCTCTTTTTTTCTTTTTCCGATATTCTAGTATTTTCAAAAGCCGGTCAGCATGCAAGTCTGCAGCAAATAAATGCGTAAAACAAACAGGATGCAGTAGGATGGTCTTTTTCATTTCAGGTCGCCTATCCTAGATGGACCCAACCCCTGTGTTGAGTCCCCTAAGTCGAGTGCACATGATGCAAATAAGCGTTCCTACTAGGGATCCGACATGAGATTTTGTTATACTAGATTTATCCTGGGTGTTTGTTCTAGACCTGGCTTACCTGAGCGGACCACTCGAGCCGAGGATAGGAACTGCGTACCGGTAACCAAAAGATCATCCGGTTTTGCAACTCCTCCGAATCCTCGTTCTATTTTGGGATATGACACTAACAGAAAGAAGTCACGACCAGCGTGCACTCCTCAAAAGAGAGAAGAGAGGGATTTCGTAGCAGTTTATATATACAGTTCAGATAATATCAAAGTGGTAAAAACAACATTTTAGCACATTAGGACAAAACATGTAATAAAATCAGATAATAAATAAATCCAAATATAATAATTCATCTAAGCTCGAATTCTGAACCCTGAACCAGAGATTCTGGGTTCGGTCCCCAGCAGAGTCGCCGGAGCTGTCACACCTCCTTTTTACCTACACCCCGCAAAGGGGCGCAGAGGGAGTTTTTCCAATTAAAAGATAATCGAAACGGGATTTATTATATAATCCAGAGTCGCCACTTGGGAGATTTATGGTGTCCCAAGTCACCGGTTGAATCCCGAATCGAGGAAAAGATTGACTCTGTATTACAGTCCGCGAACCAGAAATCCGAGTAAGGAATTCTGTTAACCCGGGAGAAGGTGTTAGGCATTCCCGAGTTCCGTGGTTCTAGCACGGTCGCTCAACTGTCATATTCGGCTTATTTATCTGGTTTTAATACATGTTGAACCTATGTGCAAATTTTAACTGTTTACCGCTTTTATTATTATTATTTTTTAATGAGAATTGCAACGTCGTGAAAATACACCTCGAACCACGTCACATCAATGCACCCGTGGTTATTGACACACTTCAACTCCGATGAGATTTGGATTTGGGTCACATAAATGTGCACCCAAGTTTAAGAAAGTAAATTATTAAAGGCGCGCCTAAAGCGACTAGCGTATCATTATTTTGGGTAAGGCCGTGAAATTTTTCTAAACGGTCCATCCTGAAGTCCAAGTAATTTTACCAACACGTATAGAGAGCCCCGCATCTTGTGTAATTTTGCTTGTCGAGGCTCGTCTCATTCATTATTTTTAAAAGGGATTTGCAACGTCGTGGAAATGCATCTCGAACCACGTCACAATCAATGTACCCGTGATTAGCGACACATTTCGACTTTCGTTGAGATTTGGATTTGGGTCACATAAATGTGCACCCAGGTTTAAGAAGGTAATGTTATTTAAAGTACGCACCTAAAGAGATTAACGCGGGGTTATTTTGGGAAATGGCTGTGAAATTTGCTAAACGGCCCGTCCCGAAATCTAAGTATTTTAATATATATAATTATCGAGGGCCCCGCAATCTATGCATTTTACAAGGCGAGGCTCATCTCGTTTATTTTAAAAGGACAATCCTAAAGTGACTACATTTTCCTATTAAGTTCGTCTCTAAAATAAAAGAGAAAAAGTCCTAATTAGTTACATGTTTATAACCTCGTGCCTCTTATTAGTTATTAGATTAAGACAAATGCAAACGGAAAATTGCAACCGAGCTTGCTCAAAGGGAGATTGTATCGTTCCTTGTTCTATTAGTTAATAATACTAAAGTTGAGATTATGAATTGAACACGAGATTGACACACAGTAATATCAAAACAAACTAACTATTCTTTGATTAATTTAAACTAACATTATTAGATGAGTGAGTTATTAGAAGAACCTAATGTAATACCAAGCCATTTTTGAACTCTTTTTACAACTGTCGAAAATACCTCGGTATTTGAAAATTGACATTAGGCTAACATTATTCAAGTAACCATTTCGTTAGCTTTGAACCTATATGATGATACTTTCAATTCATTTTGAATCCCAAAAAAACTTGGAAAAACAGTAGCTCACATGGTCTAGATACAGTCCAGTTAGGTACATTTACACGAACCAGTCTTATTATAGAAAACTAAACATTATACATATGCAACCCTAAGACTCATTAATCAGTCAACTACATATTTAGACAAAGAAAGGAAAACTCTATTCGAGCACAAATCTAAACAGGAGGAATTTAATAGGAACAAAGCCTGTTCAACACTTCATTTTGCTTCAAGCCAAGAGTGTACAAATGTGTACCTGGAAGGAATACAATGTGGAAGAAGAAGAGAGGAAGGTCAGCAGCAGTAGCAAACATCAGTTGCAACAACAATGCAACAAAAGACAACCAGCAGCGACTCAGGAAACCAGTTAAAATTCCCAGCAATACCAACAACAACACAAACACCCGTAACTGACCCCAAAACAGCTTGATAGCAACCAAATATCAATCAAAACACAAGCAGAAACACCCCTAGAATTCAGTAATCAAGAAAAAACTCAAAAATACAACTCCACAGTTAAAGCTGAAGCTCTTTTCAGTCTCAATGGAATAGTACTAGTTGAACTAGGCTCACTCTTAAGACTCTTCTAGTTTCATAATGTTCAATACCCTCAAGATTTTCAAAATGTTCTCTTCCTAAGGTCTGCCCCAAAAAGAAAAGCCAAACCCAGACTAAAAAAAAGGGGTCCTTCTTCATTCTGTCCAGACCCCTATTTATACCCAAACCTCAGCCCCTTTCCAGCTCTAAGGAGCACTTAGCTAATTAGGAAAGTATTTCTGCCCACTACTACATGTTTTGTTCTCCTTTTAATTCACTTGTTCCCCACTACCCTTGTCTTTTCTTTATTTAAATTCAAATAGGTATGGGCACATATTTCTTAATCCATTTCCTCTAAACCTTCCCCTACCATTATGTTTTGTTCCCCATTAACACTTAAACAATTCATTAGTTTAATGGTATTTCAGTACCCTAATGTCAGACCATTCAACTTAAACTACTTTCAAACCTTTTCGATCCCAAAATACCCTCTTAAAGTCCCTGAAATTACTGCCCTGCCCTAAACCTCTTAATCTGATGGTAGAACTCTACAAGTTATAACCTTAACAACTGATTTCTAACTGATCACTAAAGTACTACAGCTATAACCAATTCACAACCAAATTCAAACAATGATTCAATCAGAATTGAAGCAGTAAGAATCAAATTATTATCAGGTTATTCTAACATTCAAGCATGTAAAACTAATCGACGACACTTATCCAATCGACTACACGAATTACAACACATATAATCAATAGCAAATAATCAGAATTGAACAGACACACAGGTGATTCGAGTCGTATTGATATAAAACAGGGATTTATAATAAAACTTAGCTAATCGACGAAACTCATTCAAATTGATTATATAGTTTATCATATACTTGACCATGACCAGAAAAAGTTCGACCAAATAAAAGGTCATTGAAGAAGGACAGAATCAATCGACAGAAAATTGAAAAATCAATAAAACTAAACTAAACAAATAAATAGATATAAACAAATAAAAAATGGAACAAACAGGAAAGGTAAAATACCTCCAGAACTCGGAAACTGGACGACCCTGACTTGGACTCTGACTCGGCCTCTTTGAGGTCGAACGGACCTTAATCGAGTGTTCTCAACGGAGAATACTTCGACTAAGGTCGATTAGACCCCAAATCATCCTTTAATTTGGACAGATTTCAACCTTTGGTTTTCTAGGGTTCTTGGGGGTTTAATTTGGGGTTCGAACGGTTCTAGTCTGATCGAACCAAACCAACGGTGGTTTGGTGACGAGGGAGGTCAGGGAAATGTCCGGTATGAGTTTGGGACTGGTTGGGGTAGGTTTAGGTTCTGCTCGAATCTTCGATTGAAGATTCGAGAAGCTGGAGGTTGATTCGAGGCAAACAGTTAGCGGATCTGTAATGAGGGTGGTCAGATGGCTTAGGGGTGTTAATTTGGTGACCGGCGGTGTTGTTGCCACCGGGTTTCAGGCGGAGGTGTAACAATGGCGGCTAGGGTTTGGGTCTGGTCCGTCTCTGAGCTTGAGAGAGACGATGGGGTGAGGGGGGTTTGGTTTGGGGCATGGGGTAAGGGATTAGGGTTATATACGGGAGGGGGCATTTGATCTTGGCCGTTGGATCAATCACGATCAACGACCTGGATCATTTTACTAATAGGCACGGTGTCGTTTGGATTAGTACTGGGGCGGTCCGGGTTGGGTCAAAAACGGGTTATGGGAGGAGTGGTCTGGACTGTTCGATCAAAACAAACACCGGTCCAGATTGAGCGTGATAGAAACGACGCCGTTTGAGAGGTTGTTTTGCCAGACCGACTGGACCGGGCACAGGGGTGAAATTTGGGCCTGGTTTTGGTCAAAAATAAAACGGCCCAGTTCCGATTTCTTTGGATTTTTCATTTCTTCCTTTTCTTTTAACTTCTTTTAATTCCTAATTGCCAAATATTAAATTCCAAAAAATCTTAAATTAAATTATAGAACTTAAATTAACTTGTTGAAAACACAAATTAACTTCTATTACAACTATTAACACAATTAAACATCAATTACAAACAAAATCACACAATTGGACTACAATACATATTTTTGTGATTTTCGCTCTTTTAAAAACCAAATATGGTTCAACTAATTTCTAATTGCAAAATTAAATCCTAAATGTGCATGCAACATATTTTTTGTATTTTTCTTTTAATAAAATGAAAACAAACATGCACAGACAAATACAGATAATTAACAACATGCCACAAAAAAAACTCTCAAAATTTCGTATAAAGGAAAAATTATTTTATCTTGAATTCTTTTGGAGTAGTTCTTTGTGAAGCAAAAATTACGTGCTCACATAGAGGTGTACATGAACCGGGTTGGTTCAGTTTTTATCAAAACCAAACCAAACCAAATATATCGGTTTGGATTGGTTCAGTTTTGTCGGATGTTTTGGGTATTTTCTTACATAAATATTATTTCAATCTTACTTTGTTAAATTTTTTATAAGTAATATATGTTTAGTAAAAATTGAAAAAATTTACAAACATATGCTCTATTAACATATATTTTTGTTGGTGTACATTTTAAGGTTACCTAAATTTAATAATTAAACATAAAAATCAATATGATATCGATATAATGATATGTTCTATTTTATTTTAAATAATTAAAATACCACTTCAAATTCGAAGATATAAGAATTTAGATCTTGACATATGAATATGGAAGAACAAAGTGTTTGGCGCAATTTACTAACATTTGATAAGAAAGTGATCATACAACCTATTATTTAAAGATAATAAAAATAGAACACTACTAAATATTACATCCCATAAGAGAATTGCAAATATTTCTAGATATTTTTTTAAAGAAAATTCTACGAAAAGTCTTAAAAGTAAATATAAAATTATATATTTATATGTCGGTTTGGTTCTGGTTTTTTTACTTACCAAACCAAATCAAACTAAACCTAATCGAGGTTTTTAATCGATATGGTTTGACTTTTAGATTTGGTGCAGTTTTCCGATTTGGTTCGTACAAATTTTAGTGGTTTACATAACATATTTCCCATGTTATGGCTTTAGTTAGAACACTAATGTCACAACCCAAACTTTTCAGCCTTGGGAGTCGTGATGGGGCCTACTGGTGAAAGCTAGGCAAGCCAATTTATTCTAATTACTAAACCTTTTCCAGTTTTAAACTATTATCAGTGATGAGTAGATATCATGCAAATAGCGGAAATAATTAAACGGAAGAAAAAATATGATAATTTATCTTAATACAAACTATGGAAGTCAAAATACAACTCTACCCAGAACTTGGTGTCACAGTTTCACAGACGGTCTAAAAATACTACATACAAAGTCTGAAAGATAAAAGATACACTGTTTCTGAAATAGGTAAAGGAAACAGGATAAAGGAAAGATAGGAGCTGACGCCAAGGCCCGCGGACGCCAGCAGGACTACCTCGGGTCACCTGTTGGACTGAAGGCAGCAACCTCACCGCGGTCTGAAGTCTACAACACTGGGATTTGCACAAAAGAGTGAGAGTGTAGTATCAGCACAACCGACCCCATGTGCTGGTAAGTGCCTAGCCTAACCTCGGCGAAGTAGTAATGAGGCTAGGACCAGACTACCAAATAAACATGTGCAATATATATCATATACCGTGGAAATAGAAGCAGATAATTACAATTAAAATTGGGAAGGGGAAACATGCTTCGGGGAATAACAGATAACAATAGAATATCAAGAGAATATAAATAAACAAAAATCCAATTACTAACAAGGATAAAGAAAACAAATGCAGAATTCACTTTCATTTCACATCTTGTTGCAGGCGTGCAACCCGATCCCGTTTCTCATGTCTCGTTTCAGGCGTGCAACCCGTTCCCATTTCATATATCACGTTGCAGGCATGCAACCCGCTCCCATTTCATATATCTTGTTGCAGGCGTGCAACCCGCTCCCATTTCACATATCTTGTTGCAGGCGTGCAACCAGCTCCCATTTCAAATATCTTGTTGCAGGCGTGCAACCCGCTCCCATTTCTTTTATCAACACCAATCATAAAAGGGTCTCGACAAAGGAACAATTCAAACAAACATCCCGGCAAGGGAACAATAATATGACAATAACATCCCGGCAAAGGAACAACAATGATAATAATATCCCGGCAAGGGAACAGTAATGATAATAACATCGTGGCAAGGGAACAATAATGATAATAACATGTGAAACGCAATAAACCACAATGGACTCATAATAATTACAATACAAGTCTCACGGGCATGCTTGACACTGACGTATAGATACTCGTCACCATGCCTATACGTCGTACTCCACAATTAACAAGTAGCAAATAAGACACGACTCCTAATCCCTCAAGCTAAGGTTAGACCAAACACTTACCTCGATGTCACGAACACAATTCACGTCCCAACTATCGCTTACCCTTGGTTCCACCACCAATTCGCTCGTATCTAGCCATAAGTTACTTAATCACATCAATAAACGCCAAATAAATCTGTTCTAATGCATGAAAATACATTTTCCAAAGTTTTACCCAAAAGGTTAAAAATTACCCCCGGGACCACATGGTCAAAACCCGAGGTTCGAACCAAAACCCGATTACCCATTCCCTCACGAACTCAAATATATAATTTGTTCTGAAATCGGACCTCAAATCGAGGTCCAAATCCCCAATTTTTTGAAAAACCTAGGTTCTACCCAAAACACCCAATTTCCCCCATGAAAATCATTGATTTTGAGTTGAAATCATGTGAAAAGATGTTAATGATTGAAGGAAACGAGTTAAAATTGACTTGCAATCGATTTGGAAGCAGAGTTGTCTTTGAAAAATTGCCCAAGAGTGTTTTGGTTTTGAAAGAGTGAAAAATGAAAGATTTTCGGCTAAGTTATAAAATTGCAGGTTGCAGATGTCGCAATTGCGACCAATTGTGAACCCAGACTTCTGCTACCTTCGCATTTGCGAGCATGGGTTCGCATTTGCGAGCATGGGTTCGCATTTGCGAACACTGAGGAAAACCAGGCCTTTTCGCATTTGGGACTGTGCCTTCGCATTTGCGATGTTGCATTTGCGACCATTTCTTCGCATTTGCAAATAAGGCAGCCCGGGCCACTTCTCGCATTTGCGATATAGTGCTCGCATTTGCGAGCCATGCCTGCAACATACCAGCAAATTCCTAAGTGAAATTTTCACTCTGTGGCCTATCCAAAACTCATCC
Organism: Nicotiana tabacum; assembly: GCF_000715075.1. Classification (NCBI taxonomy): domain Eukaryota; kingdom Viridiplantae; phylum Streptophyta; class Magnoliopsida; order Solanales; family Solanaceae; genus Nicotiana; species Nicotiana tabacum. The sequence goes on along the minus strand of NC_134095.1, from coordinate 70,060,957 downwards.
GAGCCTTCGGGGCTCCAAACCAAATATGCACACCAACCTAAAAATATCATACGGACTCGCTCGTGCATTCAAATGACCAAAATAACATCAACAACTATGAATTTAACATCAAAATCATGAAATTTCTTAAGAACTTCAAATTTTCCAATTTCTCAAATTCGTTTATTATAACATTTCACAAACTTATCTTAAATCACATATAAGATCTGTATCAGGCGTCGGAACCAAAATACGGGTCCGATACTATCAAGGTTTAAACACATTTCACTTCCAAAACTCAATAATATTCCAGAAAACAATTTTCTTTAAAAATTCATTTCTCGGGCTTGGGACCTCGAAATTCGATTCCGGGCATACGCCCAAGTCCCATATTTTCCCACAGACACTCTAGAACCGTCAAATCACGGGTCCGGGTCCGTTTACCCAAAATATTAACCGAAGTCATATTAATTCATTTTAAAGTCAAAATTTATCATTTTCACATATTGGCTTTCCGGCTACGCGCCCGGACTAGGCACACAAATTGAAGTGATGCTGAAGGAGGTTTTTAAGGCCTCAGAATGCAGAATTAATTTCTAAAACAAGTGATGCCCTTTTGGGTCATCACATTCTCTACCTCTAAAACAACCGTTCGTCCTCGAACGGACATAAGAAGGAAGTACTTGAGTTGGGGAAAAGATGGGGATAATGGCTCCGCATATCGGATTCGGACTCCCAGGTCGATGCCATAGTAGGCTGACCTCTCCACTGAACACTAACAGAAGGAAAATTCTTCGATCTCAACTGACGAACTTGCCGGTCTAGAATAGCTACCGGATCCTCCTCATAAGACAAGTCCTTGTCCAACTGGACAGTGCTGAAATCTAACATGTGGGATGGATCACCTTGATATTTTCGAAGCATGGACACATGAAATACTAGATGCACGGCTGATAAGCTCGGCGACAACGCAATTCTGTAAGCCACCTCTCCCACTCGATCAAGAATCTCAAATGGGCCAATGAACCTAGGGCTAAGCTTTCCCTTCTTCCCAAATATCATCACGCCCTTCATAGGCGAAACTCGAAGCAATACCCGCTCACCGACCATGAAAGCCGAATCACGAACCTTACGGTCGGCATAACTCTTTTGCCTGGACTAAGCTGTACAAAGCCTATCCTGAATAATCTTGACCTTGTCCAAGGCATCCTAAACTAGATCCGTGCCCAACAACCGAGCCTTCCCCGGCTCGAACCATCCAACCGGCGACCGACATTGCCTACCATACAAAGCCTCATAAGGAGCCATCTGGATACTCGACTGGTAGCTATTGTTGTAGGCAAACTCTGCTAAAGGCAAAAACTGATCCCACGAGCCTCCAAAGTCAATGACACAAGCTCGGAGCATATCCTCCAAAATATGAATTGTCCGCTCGGACTGCCCGTCTGTTTGAGGATAAAATGTTGTGCTCAACTCAACCTGTGTGCCCAACTCTCGCTGAAATGCTCTCTAGAAATGTGAGGTAAACTGCGTACCTCGCTCCGATATGATAGACACGGGCACACCATGAAGACGAACAATCTCCCGAATATAAATCTTAGTTAACCTCTCAGAAGAATAGGAGACTGCCACAGGAATGAAATGCGCTAATTTGGTCAGCCTATCAACAATAACCCATACTGCGTCGAACTTCCTCCGAGTCTGCGGGAGTCCAACAACGAAGTCCATAGTGATCCGCTCCCACTTCCACTCGGGAAGCTCAATCCTCTGAAATGAACCCACCAGGTCTCTGATGCTCGTCTTAACCTGCTGACAATTCAAACACCGAGCCACAAACGCAACGATATCCTTCTTCATTCTCCTCCACCAATAATGCTGCCGCAAATCATGATACATCTTAGCGGCGCTTAGATGAATAGAGTATCGAGAACTATGGGCCTTCTCTAAAATCAACTCTCGGAGTCCATCCACATTAGGCATACAAACTCGACCCTGCAATCTCAGAACTCCATCATTTCCTAAGGTAACCTGCTTGGCACCTCCGTACTACACCGTGTCTCTAAGGACACACAAATGGGGATCATCATACTGCCGATCGCGGATACGCTCCCATAAGGAAGAACGAGCGACCGTGCAAGCTAACACACGATTGGGATCAGAAATATCCAACCTCACGAACTGATTGGCCAAAGCCTGAACATCCAAGGCAAGCGGTCTCTCACCGACCAGAATATAAGCAAGACTGCCCATACTGGCTCACTTCGTACTCAAAGCATCGACCACCACATTGGCCTTTCCCGGATGATATGAGATGGTAATATCATAGTACTTTAATAGATCCAACCACCTTCTCTACCTCAAATTTAGCTCCTTCTGCCTGAACAATACTGTAGACTCTTGTGATCCGTGAACACTTCACATGCCACGCCATACAGATAATGCCTCCGAATCTTCAATGTGTGAACAATGGCTGCTAACTCCAAGTCATGAACCTGATAATTCTTCTCATGAATCTTCAATTGCCGTGAAGCATAGGCAATGACCTTGCCATCCTACATCAACACCGCATCAAGTCCAATACGAAATGCATCACAATAAACGGTATAAGGCCCTGAACCTATGGGCAAAACCAACATCGGTGTCGTAGTCAAAGCTGTCTTGAGCTTCTGAAAGCTCGCCTCACACTCATCTGACCATCTGAACTTGGCATCCTTCTGGGTTAACCTGGTCATCGGGGCTGCGATAGATGAAAACCCCTCTACAAACCGACGATAATAGCCTGTCAATCCCAAGAAACTCTGGATCTCTGTAGCTGAATACTCCCAAGAAACTCTTGATCTTCTTCAAATCAACCTGAATACTCTCTACTAATACAACATGACCCAGGAATGCAACTGAATTCAACCAGAACTCGCACTTCAAAAACTTGGCATACAACTGACTATCCCTCAAAGTCTGAAGAACCACTCTAAGATGTTGCTCGTGCTCCTCCCAACTGCGGGAATAGATCAAAATATCATCAATGAAAACTATCACGAACGAATCCAAGTAAGGCATGAACACTCAGTTCATCAAATCCATAAAAGTTGTTGGGGCATTTGTCAACCTGAATGACATCACCAAGAACTCATAATGCCCGTACCAAGAATGCTATCTTAGGGACATCGGATGCCCTAATCCTCAACTGATGGTAGCCCGATCTCAAGTCAATCTTCAAAAATATCTTAGCACCCTGAAGCTGATCAAACAAATCATCAATCCTCGGTAATGGATACTTATTCTTGATTGTAACCTTGTTCAACTACCGGTAATCTATACATATTCGCATCGATCCGTCCTTCTTCTTAACAAACAACACCGGTGCACCCCAAGGCAAAACACTAGGTCTAATGAAACCTTTTTCAAGCAAGTCTTGCAACTGCTCCTTCAACTCTTTCAACTCAGGCGGGGCCATATGATACGATGGGATAGAAATGGGCTGAGTACCCGGAGCTAAATCAATACAGAAGTCAATATCCCTGTCGGGTGGCATACCCGGTAGGTTTGAAGAAAATACCTCAGGAAACTCATGAACAACAGGAACGAAATCAGAACCTCAGCACTAGAATCACGAACATAGGCCAAATAATCCAAACACCCCTTCTCGATCAAACGCCGAGCCTTCATATAAGAGATAACACTACTGGTAGAATGACCAGGAGTCCCTCTCCACTCTAAACAAGGTAAACCCGGCAAGGCTAAGGTCACAGTCTTGGCATGACAGTCCAAGATAGCGTGGTAAAGTGATAACCAGTCCATCCCCAATATGACATCAAAATCAACCATGTCCAGAAGCAACAAATCTATACAAGTCTCAAGACACCCCAATCATAACTATACATGAATGATGGACTTGATCTACCGCAATAGAATCACCCACCGATGTAGACACATAAACAGGAGCACTCAAAGAATCAGTAGGAATGACCAGATACGGTGCAAAATAAGACGACACATAAGAGTATGTAGATCCTGGATCAAATAAAACTGAAGCATCTCTGCTATAAACTAGAATAGTACCTGTGATAACTGCATCGGAAGCCTTAGCCTCGGGCCTGGCTAGAAGAGCATAACATCGGGGCTGGGCCCCACTACCCTGAACTAATCTCTAGGGTGACTTACTATTGGCTGGCCTCCACCTCTAGCGGCCTGAGCTCCACCTCTAATACCTCTACCTCTACCTATAGCACCTCTACCCCCACCTCTAGCTGGCTGGGCGGGTTGTGGAACACTCGGTGCCTGAACCATGGCATGGGAACCCTGCTGCTGAGAACTGCTCGATTCTTGAGGGAAATATCTAGCAATGTGCCTCATGTCGCCACAAGTAAAACAAGCCCTCGGCTGCTGGGGTTGACGACCCTAAAAACTCTAAAGTAGTGGTGCACTGATAGGAGCTGGTGGTGCACTGTAGGACTGCTAATCAGAATACTGCATATGAGAACTACGACCACCTAAAGCACCGTGAGAAACCTGAAATGCCGACTGAAAAGGCCTAGGAGGATGGCCTCTACCATATGAATCCCTGCCTCCAGATGAGGCGCCACTGAATCTGCCTGAATGACGAGGCCTCTTGTCAGACCCCTGACCACCTCCCTACGATAGAACCATCTCAACTCTCCCGGCCACATTGACCACCTCCTGAAAAGAAATCTCACTCCCCGTCTCCTTGTCCATCTGAAGTCGAATAGGCTGGATAAGTCCCTCAATGAACCTCTTCACCCTCTCTCACTTGGTGGGAAGTATGATAAGAGCATGACGGGCCAAGTCGATGAATCTTGTCTCATACTGAGTAACAGTCATAAAACCCTGCTGGAGATGCTCAAACTGCCTCCGATAGATCTCTCTCTGAGTGATGGGGAGAAACTTCTCCAGAAATAGCTGAGTAAACTGCTCCCAAGTCAAAGTTGGTGATCCAGCTGGTCTAGCCAAGCAATAATCTATCCACCAAGTCTTGGCGGATCCTGACAAGCGAAAAGTAGCAAAATCGACCCCATTAGTCTTGGCCTCGCCCTCTGGCCCTCGTGGGAGCTGCTGCTCGGGGCTCGGGTTGTTGGTCAGTGGATGAGAAAGCGCGTGTTCTCACCATCTGCAAAAGAATAAAGTAGAAATTCAATTAGCATTGAGTAACCAAACCGCATGACAAGAAATAATAAACATGAAGTTTTTTCTAACTCTATAGCCTTTGGGGATAAATACAGACGTCTCTGTACCGATCCCTCAGACTCTACTAAGCTTGTCTGTGAACTGTGAGACCCATGTAATCTAAAGTTCTGATACCAACTTGTCACGACCCAGATTTCTCACCCTCGGGGAGTCGTATGGCGTCTACTGGTAAAACCTAGGCAAGCCATATTATTCTAATTACTAAACCTTTTCCAGTTTTAAACTATAATTAGTGATGAGTAGACATCATGCAAATAGCAGAAATAATTATACAGAAGACAAAATCTGATAATTTATCTTAATACAAACTGCGGAAGTATAAATACAACTCTACCCAGAACTTGGTGTCACAGTTTCACAGACGGTCTAAGAATACTATATACAAAGTCTGAAAGATAAAAGATCCACTGTTTCTGAAATAGGTAAAGAAACAGGATAAAGGAAAGATAGGAGGTGATGCCAAGGCTCGCGGATGCCTGCAGGACTACCTCGGGTTGCCTGTTGGACTGAAGGCAGCAACCTCACTGCGGTCCGAAGTCTACAACATTGGAATCTGCACAAAAGAGTGCAGAGTGTAGTATCAGCACAACCGACCCCATGTGATGGTAAGTGCCTAGCCAAGCCTCGGCGAAGTAGTGATGAGGCTAGGACCAGACTACCAAATAAACCTGTGCAGTTATATCATATACCGCAGAAATAGAAGCAGATAATTACAATTAAAATTGGGCAGGGGAAACATGCTTCGGGGAATAATAGATAATAATAGAATATCAAAATAATATAAATAAACCAGAATCCAATTACTAACAAGGATAAAGGAAACAAATGAAGAATTCACTTTCATATCACATCTTCTGCAAGCGTGCAACCTGATCCCATTTCGTGTGTCTCGTTGCAGGCGTGCAACCCAATCCCATTTCTCATATCTCGTCAAAGGCATGCAAGCCGTTCCCATTTCATATATCACGTTGCAGGCGTGCAACCCGCTCTCATTTCAAATATCTTGTTCCAAGCGTGCAACCCGCTCCCATTTCATATATCTTGTTGTAGGTGTGCAACCCGCTCCCATTTCACATATCTTGTTGCAGGCGTGCAACCCGCTCCCATTTCTTTTATCAATACCAATCATAAAAGGGTCCAGGCAAGGGAACAATAATATCAAACAAACATCCTTGCAAGGGAACAACAATGATAATAATATCCTGGCAATGGAACAGTAATGATAATAACATCCAGGCAAGGGAACCATAATGATAATAACATATGAAGCGCAATAAGCCACAACAAAGTCATAACAATTACAATACAAGACTCACGGTCATGCTTGACACCGATGTATAGATACTCGTCACCATGAATATACGTCGTACTCCACAATTAACACGTAGCAAATAAGACACGATTCTTAATCCCTCAAGCTAAGGTTAGACCAAACACTTACCTCGATGTCACGACCACAATTCACGTCCCAACTATCACTTTACCCCTTGGTTCCACCACCAATTCGCTCGTACCTATCCATAAGTTACTTAATTACATCAATAAATGCTAAATGAATCAGTTCTAATGCATGAAAATAAGTTTTCGAAAGTTTTACCCAAAAAGTCAAAAATTGCCCTCGGGCCCACATAGTCAAAACCCGAGGTTCGAACCAAATCTTGATTACCCATTCCCCCACGAACTCAAATATATAATTTGTTTTGAAATCGAACTTCAAATCGAGGTCCAAATCTCCAATTTTTGAAAAACCTAATTTCTACCCAAAACATCAAATTTCCCCCATGAAAATCATTGATTTTGTGTTGAAATCATGTGAAAAGATGTTAATGATTAAAGGAAACGAGTTAAAATTGACTTACAATCAATTTGGAAAAAGAGTTGTCTTTGAAAAATCGCCCAAAAGTGTTTTGGTTTTGAAAGAGTGTGAAAAATGAAAGATTTTCGGCTAAGTTATAAAATTGCAGGTTGCAGATGTCGCAATTGCGACCGGGGTTCGCAATTGCGAACCCAGACTTGTACTACCTTCGCATTTGCGAACCCTGAGGTAAACCAGGCCTCTTCGCATTTGCGACTGTGCCTTCGCATTTGCGATGTCGCATTTGTGAATAAGGCAGCCCAAGCCACTTCTCGCATTTGCGAGCCAGGCTTCGCAAAAGCAAAGCCTGCAGGCCTGCAACATACCAGCAAATTCCTAAGTGAAATTTTCACTCCGTGGCCTATCCAGAACTCACCCGAGCCCTCGGGGCTCCAAAGCAAATATGCACACCAACCTAAAAACGTCATACGGACTTGCTCGTGCATTCAAATAACCAAAATAACATCAACCACTACGAATTTCACATCCAAATCATGAAAATTCTTAAGAACTTCAAAATTTTTAATTTTCTCAAATACGATCCGATTCACGTCATCTCAAGTCCGTTTTTTACCAAATTTCACAGACTTATCTTAAATTATATATAAGACCTGTACCGGGCACCGAAACTAAAATACGGGCCCGATACCATCAAGTTTTAAACACATTTCAATTCCAAAACTCAATATATTCCAGAAAATAATTTTCTTTAAAAATTCATTTCTCGGGCTTGGGACCTCGGAATTCGATTCCGACCATACGCCCAAGTCCCACATTTTCCTACGAACCCTCCGGGACTGTTATGGGTTCGGGTCCGGGTTCGTTTACCCAAATATTGACCGAAGTCAAATTAATTCATTTTAAAGTCAAAATTCATTATTTTTTACAGATTTTCACATATTAGCTTTCCGGCTACGTGCCCGGACTATGCACACAAAACGAGGTGATGCTGAAAGTGGTTTTAAGGCCTCAGAATGCATAATTCATTTCTAAAACAAGTGATGACCTTTTGGGTCATCACAACTAACAAACCAAACGATAATCAAGAGACGAATTTCCTCCCATTTACTATTTGGATGGAAAGGTGTCACGACCCAAATCTCCTTCCGTAAGACATTGTGACGATACTTAGTTTCTACGACTCGGTACGCCAAATTGCGGAATAACAAAAATGAAAGAAAAATTTATTAACTAGACTGCAATAGATAACTATAAAATGATAAAATGTCGCTCGGCATGTACAAGTAACCCAACACTAGAGTATACACAGAGTTCCCAAAACCCGGTAATAATAAGTCACAAGCTATAGAAGAAAGACTAAGTATCTCTATACACCAGAGTCTAAGAAAGTACGGGAAGGTAAACGACTTAGGAGGGAATAGAGGGGGACTCCAAGGTCTGCGGACGCGGGTAAATATACTTTGATGTCTACAAAATCTCGCTGCTCACTGACAATGAGGCTGATAAGAAGTACCTCGATCTCCACACAAAATATGTGCAGAAGAGTAGCATGAGTACACCACAACGGTACCCAGTAACTGCCAAGCCTAACCTCGGACGAGTAGTGACGAGGTCAAGTCAGGGCCCTACTGGTATATAATAAATAAGGTAGGAGAATATAGCAGTGTAATAAGAGACTGAAAATTTAACAAAGAGAAAATCACAGAAAAATAGCAGCACAACACACATGGATAAATAGCAAGGGATCTCTCGAGATACCGTCTCGTAATCCCAAAAGTAAATATGCAAGGAGATCTCCCGAGGTACCGCCTCGTAGTCTCAATAGTAAATGTGCAGGGCGATCTCCCGAGGTACCGCTTCGTAGTCTCAAAAGTAAATGTGCAGGGGGATCTCCTAAAGTACCGCCTCGTAGTCCCAAAAGTAAATGTGCAGGGGGATCTCCCGAGGTACTGCCTCGTAGTCCCAAAAGTAAACACACACCTCGTAACTGATGAATACAACAATTAACAGCAAGATCTACAGTTAAGACTTGTGAGCATGTGATTTTTGCCCTATATGAATTACTCCTATAAAATCCCAAGAAAATAGATTTTTTCCTAATTATTTGCCATTTTTAGGAATTTTTGAAATTTTTTATTAATTGTTTACATTTTCTATGCATGTTTAATTTTTATTTAAATCATAAAAAAATACCAAAATATCATGCATCATATTTAGGATTTGTTTTTATATTTTTATAATTAATCAGTAACAATTTGCTTTATAAAAATTTGAAAATCACAAAAATAGCTCTTTTTTACATTTTTTTTGTCTTTTAATTTTCGTTTATCGATTTTCCTCTTTTAATTTAGAATTAAGTATTGTTTATAATTTTTATAATTAGTTTAATTTCACACTTTTGGATATTCTAGGATTTTAATTTCTAGAATTTTTAATTAATGAAAAAGAAAAGAAAAGGGAATAAGGATTTAATTGCAATGGGGTTTTAAATTAAGCAATTGGGCCATTTTTAAAGCCGAAACAAGTCCAAATAACTACCCAAGCCCGCCTGACCTGCCTACCCAATCGGACCCCCCACATTAAAATGACCTAAAATCCCTAGACCCCAAGAGAGGAGCGCCGCAACGCTGAAAATTTTTCGGACTTCCCCCCTTTGTTCGCTTTCTTCTTCAAGAGCCATTTTCATGGCTGACCTTTAAGCAACAAACAACGACCCATCAGATCCTTAGACCTCCTTCAACCCAAGAACGCCCAACCCCTCTACTAGATTTTCTCACTCCCTCATCCGATCTACACCCCTCTTGCAACATGTGTAAATTACAGAATTTAGAGCTAGATTTCGAAAGTGACGAAGCTGAATTTCAGTCTCGAATTTTTATTTTATTTTCCATATTTTCTGGGGATTTCGGAGCTTAATGGAGCCGTAAGGATCGTTCCAAAGCTGAAAGGTGGATTTAATTTCCAGTCGTTGTTCGATTCCGCTATTTTTACTGCTTCTGAAATTGTTGAGCTCCGTGTGGTGTTGGCTTCTGCCTTTAATCGATTCATTCAAGTTTTTCTTTGTTTACCCGGGTTAGTTTGAAACTTCTTTGTAGTATGCTTCTAGTAAATGATTAAACAATTGGATCCCTTCTTAGCTTTGAAGATTCGCTCGATTTCTGATTTTTGTTATTCTCACGTGTAATTGTTAATTAAGCTCAAAACAATAAGTTTGCATAAACCTTCTTTTAATATTGCATAAGTTTCAGAACTGAGCATTTGGTCAATTCCACTCCTAGCCGATTTGTGTTTTTTATGAGATTTGGTTTCTGTTGGTATACTTTAGATTAGGTACAGTGAATTCATTGTATTTTGTTTGGAAATATATGTCATAGTTTGATATGATATTTGGTTGGAAAAGTTCTCAAGTAGTTTGCTACAACTCATGGTTTGAAAGAAATAGCTTCCATATCTATAAAGGTCCATTTCTTGCTTTTGTATTTTGCATTTCGTCTTGCCCTGTTTTGACGGCTTGATTCAAGTCTTGGTAATTTTTGTCCCATTTTGGTATCCCCAACTTAATTGCGTAATTAAAAGGCTTGAACAATTGTGCTTAAATGATTTAAGTTTGTTCCTTTTGGTTTGAGATTCTGCGGGTCTTTTATAATCCCATGAGTTTTCCTTTTCTTGGCATTGCAAATCGAGTTGGCCAGGAGAAGGGAAAGTTATTAAAATGGCGTAATGTGGAATTGTGTTCTAGAGAAGCCATTCTACTTCCTTTTCTTTCACCTAAAACAGTGACTAGCTACAAATTTACTTGAGGAACAATCCTAGCAGCCACCTCAATAAGATTTTGATAGATGACATGCTTAAGAGAAGCTTTACAAATATTCGTTACTCAGATATCACATTTGGTGCTGGAGATCTCTCAAGATATTGTTGTGTCATACTAGACAATGACCATGGCCACTTGTTTAGATGTAGCTTCTGAATATTCTCAGCTTTCATTCTCAGCGTGACCTTGTTGTCTTGATATAATGAACTTTTTTTTGATAAGTAATTGAGGTGTGTCATGTCAAACAAGACCTATAATCTATGGCCTTCAAAAGATTAGTTCAAACATCCTCTAAAATTAGGTTCGAGGTGTGCCATAAGCAAATTAGATAACCCATGGCCCTCATTTATTTGTAACTCTTTAGAAATCGAGGTGTGCCATTAGATGAATTTTTCATGGCCCTTGCAAATGTTGTTATTAACTTGAAAGTGCGTAGTTGCTTTAAGCGCGTAATTTAAATCAATTTCCTTAAACTCGGGTGTGCATTTTATGTGACCCAAATTCAAATCTCAACAACGTTAAATAAAATGTGTCGTGGACCGCGAGTGCATTTCATATGGCGTGGTTCATGACGTGTTTTAAATAACGTTGAATCTTTCTAAAAGCGTTTTAAAATAATTAAAAGCGGTTAATAAGTAAAAAAAATGCACCATAGGTTAAAACATGTATTAAAATCGAATAATAGGCTAATTATAATAGTTTAAGCGACCGTGCTAGAACCACGGAATCCGGCGGTGCCTAATACCTTCTCTCGGGTTAACAGAATTTCTTATTCAGAATTTCTGGTTTGCAGACTTCAAAAGGAAAGTCGAATTTTCCTCGATTTGGGATTTTAAAATAAACCGGTGACTTGGGCACCAAAAACAAACTATCCCAAGTGGCGACTCTGAACAAAAAATAGATAAATAATTCCATTTCGAATAATGTCACTTAAATTGAAAAAACTCCCTTATATACCCTCGGGTATGTAAAAAAGAGAGGTGTGACAAGACTGATACCGATCAAGGAAAAATAGGAAATCAACTAAGCATGTTGCACAGAGTTCAAATAAGCATTTAAGACACGTAGACAAGTGATATTAGGCTAAACAGGATAACTACACATGCTGGTATAACTCAATTAAGATAAAACAGGTTACTGCTCAGTAAAAACCAAAATTTTCAATAATTAGACCATGTACGCACTCGTCACCTCGTGTACATGACACTCAAATATCACAGAAATATCACAAAATGTTACGACCCAAAATTCCCACCTTTTGGTCTGTGATGGCGCCTAACATTTCACTTGCTAAGCAAGCCAACTTTGGAATAATATTAACCATTTTTAAAAATTTTAAATTCAATTTAATATCAAAGAAACAATGCAGAAGTAATTCTGATATAAAACAATTAATCCATAATACTAGCGATGTAAAAAAAAAAAACATCCCAGAACTGGCGTCACAAGTGCACGAGCTACTAGAATAATACAAATAAAGGTCTGAATGAGAATAAAGCTCGCTGAAAGAAATACACAGCTATGATAAAGTGGAAGGGGACTTCAGAGCTGCGAACGCCTTGCAACTATACCTCAAGTCTCCTGTAAATAGCTGAATCCGAGCAAGTCTAATGTGCGCCGCTAGGATCAACTCCAGTATCTGCACAAAAGGATGAAGTATGTAGTATCAGTACAATCGACCCCATGTACTGAGTAAGTCCTGAGCCTAACCTCAACGAAGTAGTGACGAGGCTAAGGCGAGGCAATGTAACTTAACCTGTAATATTATATATAATATAGCAATAAAACAATTCTACACCAACAAGAAAGATAAACTGTAACATTAAATAAAATAGCTCAGTCGCCTATTCCAGGTCTTAGCTGTAACCAAGATCTCACACAAATCTCCAAATTTCCAAACTTCACATTAAAATAACCATATGTGCAGAGTATGAGAAAAAGTAGAGTAAAATAGTAAAATTTTCAAATCTTGTATTAAAAATCAGTAAAACGTAAATCTTCTCCCTTATCACTGTCTTGTTGCGGCGTGCAACCAGATCCCACCTGTCTACCCTTATCGCTATCATTTATTTCACCTGTCCACCCTTATCACTATCATTCATTTCACCTGTCCACCCTTATCACTATCATTTATTTCACCTATCCACCCTTATCACTATCATTTATTTATTTATTAAAAACTTTCACAATTCAGGCCAAGCCTTTCACAATACTTTTATCTCAACAAATGTAAACAGAAAACCGTACTTCTCATAAACTCATCAATATTATCTCAAAATGAAACCAACAGGAATACATACACACACACACACACACACACACACACATATATATATATATATATATATATATATATATATATATATATATATATATATATATATATATATACTAATTTTCTGGATAAAAATACAAGTTAATAAAAGTCAACGTGGGGCTCGCCTCTCTGAACCCGGTATAATTTTCATGAAATCCGAACACCCATTCCGATACGAGTTCAACCATACCAATTTTATCCAATTCCGATAACAACTCGACCTCCAAATCTAAAATTTTCATTTATGGAAGATTTTGCAAAAATCTTGATTTCTTTCATTTAAATCCAAATTAAACGATGAAAATAACCATAGATTTATGTAATATAAACATTATCGAGTATAGGACATTTACTTGAGTTGAAATCGTGAAGAACACCTCAAAATCGCCCAAGAACCGAGCTCCAAAAATCCCAAAACGAAAATGAAGAAAATGAGCATTTTTGGTCTTTAAGTTTATGCTCATCCGTCACTAAAAGTCCATTTTCGTCACTAAAAGTCCACCAGAAACAGCTTTACCAGCCATATTCAGTCGATTATAACTTTCTGTACAACTGTCCGAATGACAAATGATTTAACTTTCTGGAAACTAGAATCGAAGGGCGACAACTTTCATGTTTTGCATATTTTCAGATTCCCTATATATTTCGAGATATAAGCTTCCAAAGTAGCCTCCTTGCATCAGAATTTTTTGTGAAATTTCAAAATAGCTTTACCAGCCCTAATTCAATCGATCATAAATTTCTATATAAATATCCAAATGATTAATGGTTAAATCCGGAATGACTTCAAATTTTGCATGTGAGCACGTGATTTTTGCCCTATATGCATTACTCCCATAAATTCAAAACAAAATAATTTCTTTCAGTGTTTGCGATTTTGCGGATTTTCGCGGCATTTTATATTAAATGTTTGAATTTGTCTGTGCATATTTATTTTATTTAATTAATGAAAAATACAAAAATATGTTGCATTTGCATTCAGGATTTAATTTTACATTTTAGGATTAATTAACAAATTAGTTGTTTTATAAAAATGGGAAAATCACAAAAAATAGTTTATTTTGCACTTTTTAATTTTAGTTTCTAATTTTGGTAGTTTTTCCTTGAATTTGGTTTTTAATTAATCGGGGTAAATATTATTTTGAGTAATTAGTTTAATTTGGTGAAATATTTAGTTTAAAGAGTAATTTAGGATTTAATTTAATTTGAAAAGAGAAAAAAAAGAGTAGAAAAAGAATTGTTTATGTCACACCTCCTTTTTACGTGCCCGCCCCGAAGGGTTAAATGCGCGAGGGAGTTTTTCCAATTTAAGTGACAATATTCGAAATGAGATTATTTATTTAATTCAGAGTCGCCACTTGGGAAAGGTTTGGCTTTTGGTGTCCCAAGTCACCGGTTTATCTTGAATCCCAAATCGAGGAAATTTTCGACTTTCCCAAATGAAGTCTGCGAACCAGAAATTCTAATTAAGGAATTCTGTTGACCCGAGGGAAGGTGTTAGGCACCCTCGAATCCCGTGGTTCTAGCACGGTCGCTTAAATTGTTATAATGGCTAAATATTTGATTTAAATACATGTTGTGACTTATGTGCTTTTATTAAATTTCAAACGCTTTTATTATTATCATTTATTTTTTTTTTGTATAGAATTGCAACGTCGTGAAAATGCATTTCGAACCACGTCACAATCAATGCACCCGTAGTTGTCTGACACATTTTGACTCTGTTGAGATTTGGATTTGGGTCACATCAATGTGCACCCGGATTTAAGAATGTAATTTCAATTGAGTCGTGCCTAAAGAGTCTAACGCGTTATTATCTTTGGGGAAGACAGTGAAATTCACTAAACAGTCCATCCCTAATTCTAAGTATTTATTATGGTTAATTATTGAGGGCCCCGCAATTTGTATTTTTTTTTATTTTACGAGGCTCGTCTCATTATTTTAGAAAGGATATCCTAAAGTGACTACATTTCTATTATGTTCGTCTCTAAAAAATAGAAGAAAGAAAATGTATGCTAATTGAATTGCATGCTTAGCTAATCCTGACCTCTTATTAATTATCTGATTGATTATTGCGAGGTGGAAAAATTTTGTGCTTTATTGGACATGCTTTCAATTTGACAAAAGAAATTGCATACAAGACAAATATCATGCTAAACTCACCCTAGGCGTCTGTCTCATTTTTATTCAAACTGACCTTTTGAACAGATTAACAACATTGACTAATATAAACTACTACCAATGAGATTCAGACGTGATCCTATAAACTGCCTAACGCAACCCAATTTGATAGAGTTAGTTTAAACGATTCAGAATTATGATGAGTCTTTTTGTTGAATTAAAAGCATCCTGTCTTACATGTTAGGGAAACAAGAATAGAAACTGAGATTTGACTGCCGATATACTAAACACACACGCACTCCTCGTCATACAGACAACTTAACAACTATAACCACATAGTGTTAAATAGACTAAACTTATATTAAGTACATATTGCACAAATGTATATTTTAATGAGCTATAAACTGATCTAACAAATACATCATCTCCCGACACATCTGACCTAACAATAATACTATCTAGTAATCCACCTCGGTTAAGATGTATATTAATTCATACAGAGTAATTGTAGATGGAATGAACTTAAACAAATACAGGCTAACTACCATTCAACTTATTGCTATGTTTTGAATACAAGTATTGTAAAGTAAACAACATTCATTTCTTTATTTCTACTTCAAACTTCAAGCTTTCAGCAAACATGGTTTCAGAAGTGTGTACCTGGAAATGCTTACAATTGAAGAAGAAGAGAAGTCAGTAGAGTAACAATGGCAACAGAAGCAACAACAGTAACAACTGGTAACAACAGAACAAATCCCAGTGCAAGATGCAACTATGGCTGATGGGAAAATAGCAAAATGATAGCAACAAACAGTGTAGTAGAAAACAGAACTTCAGACAGACCAACTCCAAGGATAAACTAATGCAACACACAAACAGTAATCTCAGTTGAGACTTGGAAGAATCAATACTGCTTAACAGGTTGACAACAAATGAAATCCAAACAACAATAGGAAGAAACAGTTTCTGATTTTTCTGTATGTTTTTCTCTCTTGTGTATGTGTCTGTATATGCCTATTCTGTGGTATCTCTCTGTATCTATGCTTTCTAAAAAAATCAGTCTCCAGCGGATCCCCTACTAATGGAAGTTCTGCCTGTTTTTATAGCCTAACATCAGGCTATTCACAGCCTGTTGAGCAACTCAGAACCCCTCCCTTTTCAGCTGTTTTTTTCCACTCAAATATTTAAAATTAGTAACCCTCCAATGATATTCCCTGACAGCCCTTTTAATCAGCTTATTTAAAACTAAAAGCAAACATGGGCAGCAAGAATATAACCTGACAACATATGCTGTCAAGTTCTCTAAAAAAAAGCCTTTATGCACATGTTGTGCACAAGTGCACATGCCACCAATTCAGACTACAGCTACCAACCAAATCCTTAGATTTCTGATTCAAATCAACAACTATAAGTAACTATACTCGATTCTCAATTTGATTCAAACAAAGTTTAGCAGGAAAACAAATCAAATTGTTATCATTCAAACAACTGAAACTATTCGACGACACGTATCGAATCGACTATACTAATTATAACATATACAATCAACAACCAAGGATTGGAATCAAACAGTATTGCACAAAGGGTTCAGATTGCAATGTCAAAACAAAGGTGACCTTGGGAATTGATTACTCAACCAATTTCAATTCAGTTGATTATGTAGTTTACATACACACACATTATCAGTGAATGAAGAAAAATTTGACCAAATACAGAGGTCCGGGCAAGGTGGGCAACAACAGTTGATAAAAATTCAAAAAGACAAATTAAACAAGACGTTTGGCCATACGAACAGACCTTTAACAAACACATGAACTGAATAAAGAAAAAGAAAAACAAACTTACCTTAAAGCCTTGGAAAATCAGAAAGCCTTAGCTCGGATTTGAATAGACCCTTCTTGGGGTTGAACGAGCTTTAATCGAAGTGTTCTCAACTGAGAACACTTCGATTAAGGTCCATTAGACCCTAATCACTTGGCTCAAACGGACACAGACCAGGCCCCAGGTTTCTAGGGTTCCTAGATGGCAGATTTGGGATTCGGGTTTCCCCGGTTAGATTCGGACCAAACCAAGCATGGTTTGGTCACGAGGAAGGTCAGGGGAGTGTCTGGTATGAACCTAGGGTAGACCGGTGTAGATCGAGTTTTGCTCGAATCTTCAAATGAAGATTCGAGAACTTAGGGTTTGATTCGAGGCAAAAGGAACACAGATCTAGGTTCAGGGTGGTGAGGCGGTCCTAGGGTGTTGAGGTGGTGGTCACCGGTGTCCATGCCGCGGGTTTTTGGTGAGGGGAAAGGGGGGCAGCTCTAGGGTTCCGGGGTTTGGGGTCTGTGAAGGGGACGACCTAAAGGCAGGGGGTCTCGGATAGGGGGCAGGGTATGGTATAAAGGCTTTTATACGGGGTAGATGGTTGGGTCTTGGCCGTTAGATCACTCGAAATCAACGTCCTGGATCTAAAGGTTAATCCAAACGGTGCCGTTTGGTTTAATATTGGGGTCGGGTTGGTCCGGGTGGAATGGGTCAGGTTCAAACAACGGGTAGGTGTATGTGACATTGGTCGTTGATCAATCTGAGATCAATGGCCCAGATCAATCAATATCGAAACTACGTCGTTTGGATGCCCCTGGGGTCAGCTGGTTTGGACCGGGCAAAACACAGGTTTTGGGCTTGATTTGGTTCAGTTTTGGGCCTGTTTTGTTTTAACTTGGACTGGCCCGATCCGAAAATCCTTCTTCTTTTTTTTTTCTTTTTAATTTCTTAAATTAATTTGCCAAATAATACTATATAAAACATTAAACAACAATTATCACACAATTAACATTTAATTACACTAACATCACTTAATGACAAAATAGAATGAAAGATGTATTTTTTAATAAACGGACTACGGTTCACACGACATATTTTTTTTATATATTTTGTTTGAATATAATAAACACGGACAAGATCACAGATAACTAACAAAATGCCACGTAAAATCCAAAAATTGTAAGGCGAGACCAATTGCTATTATTTTTATTTCTTTTGGAGTGATTGTCGCGTAAAACAAAAATCACGTGCTCACAGTTTAAAAGAAATGGGAGGAGTCAATTAAAAGGGGGCTGTAATTTGGACCACATTTTAATTAAAATCTGCCCAAAACACTCCCCAGCCTAGGCCCAAACCTGGTTTCCACCCGGTCCGTCTCCACACCCTACTAAACGACGTCGTTTCGCCTGTTTGATCTGGATCGTTGATCTCAGTTGATCAAACGGTCCAGAACTGACTTCATCTTGATATATAAATGTCAGACCCCCTTCTTACCCCCCTCGTCGTCTCACTCACCCTCATCTCTTTAGAAATACCCCCGAAACCCTAATCTGCCGCCCTAGCTCCCACCGCCTTAGCCCGACGGCGCCACCCCTGTTCACCACCAAAATCACACCCTGGAACCTGTACGACCCCTCCTCCCAATCCCGGGTCAATTTCCCTCGAATGTTGCCCGATCTTCTTGAATATTAGATTAGAAATTGAAACCTAAAATCCCAAGATTTCCGAATCAAGATTTCATTAAAGAGTTTAGGTCGCTTTTGACTTTATTCGTGTGTTTTTGATAAAGAACACACAATTAATCTCAAACTGAGCCGAAAATTTGAAGACTTGAAGATTCGTCACCATTCTTTACTGGTCCGAGTTGTTTTTAGGTATTTTGTTCTTCTTCACCTTTCGTTATTTAACTTATGTTTCTTTGTTCTCTTCTTACCTTCTTCTACTCTGTCTTTTAGTTTTCTGATTTTGATTTCTCATTTTTTGTTATTTCTTCACACTGTCTATATCTGCATGTTAGATTCAAGTTGTGTTTGATTATCAGTTGGGTCTTGTCTTCAAGTACATATAGTTTGAATTTTCATTCTTGTTTTGGGCTCAATTTTGTTCCGAGTCATTAGGTTTCTCAATTTTTCACTATTCTATTAAACTTTTCTTTTTCTTTGATGTCTGAAGTTTTCAAGTTCCAGAATACTTTGTGATTCATCTAGGGTTTAGAATGGATTGAATTTAGGTTTGTAAAAGTGTGATTTTACTGTTCGATTGAAATTGGGTTCTAGTTTGCTGTGCCTATTGGTTCAAAGTTGATTTTCGCTGGTTATTTCCTGAATCTGGGTTCTGTGATGCTTGCTGCTAGCTACTGATTCTTCACTGTTTTGGTTTCTATCTTATTTCCAGGTATTTCCTTCAAACCCTGAATGAAAATGAAGCTTGTTAGGGCTATTTGTGTTGGAATCATATAATTCGAGTTGAAGAAACTGATTGTTGCCCCTTCTCTGTTACATTACCAGTTTTGAAGTCTATTATATTTTGTCTTCATGTTCCTCCTAGGCTCATATAAGTTATTTAGTTTCTTGTAATTATCTTTTTAGATTCTTTTATGGTGTTGTATAAATGTATCCCTTTCACTTGCTTAGCTTAAATGTTTGAAGGTTCCTGATCATATGTATGATCAGTAGAGAACTATTGCTGAGGAATTTTAGTAATGTCAAGTATGTTTCAGGTCTGTTTTGGCCTGTTGAGGCCAGTGTTATTGGATTGAAGGCATGCTGCTCAGTTTTTCTCTAGTTTAGCTATACATTTCAAATCTTGCAGGTTGAGGCCTGTTTATTGTTAGGAAGGAAGGTTATACATATGTTATTTGCTTCTGAGGAGACTCGATATCGAGTCTTATAGCATCCAGCAGTTGACCTTGAAATCTGGCTTGGGCTCGTTTGGGCCCAAAGTGTGATGTGGTCTTGTGAATCCAGGGAAAACGTGGGTCCGAGGTGCAGACATGATCAGAATTATAATTTTAGTTGCTCTATATTTAAGTAATCAAAGAAGCAAAGATGTTAGTTTAGTCACGTGCTCAACATAGTTTTATGATTGGTATTCAATAAAATGTGCACAATTCTGAGTTCTTGTGTATGATTTGGTGTTGAAATTTGCAGCTGGGCCTTTAGCGTTGGCCCAGTGTCTTTTGATGCGCTACAAATTTAGTTCAAGACCTCTGTTTCATTTTGTGATTTGGGCCTGTTGTTGATTTGGGCCTGCTGTTGATTGGGTTTTATATTAGCGAAACGTTGTTGCATTTTGTTGATCCTTAAAGGTTAAGTCACTTGTTTGCCTAGATGGAATTCAAATCACCTTAGACCTTTAGTTAACTAACTAGACCCTTTAAAAATGGGTTGAAGTCCGCCCGATTAGCCAAAATGTATAACTTTTGGCCCTCAAAAGCTTAATTTCGAATTTCCTTTAAGAATTGGGAACGAGGTGTGCCGTGCCAAATAAAATCTCAATTGCATGTCCCTCATTTTAACTAACTTCGTTTTGATCCTTAAAATTCGAGGTGCGCCATTTAGCAAATTTCCATAGCCCTCGCAAAGTTGCAAACGCGTAGTTGCTTTAGGTGCGTTATTCTAATAATTTACCTTCTTAAATTCGGGTGCGCATTTATGTGACCCAAATCCAAATCTCAACGATGTTAAAATATGTCAAAATCACGGGTGCATTTATGTGACGTGGTTCGTGGCGTGTTTTAATAACGTTGCAATTTTTTTTTAAAAATGAATAAAAATGGACTAAGTAAGAATTTGCACATAGGTTTAAAACTTGTGCTAAAATCAGATAAATAGGCCAGTTATAACAGTTGAGCGACCGTGCTAGAACCACGAAACTCGGGAATGCCTAACACCTTCTCCCGGGTTAACAAAATTCCTTACCCGGATTTCTGGTTCGCGGACTGTAATACAGAGTCAATCTTTTCCTCGATTCGGGATTTGAACCGGTGACTTGGAACACCATAAATTATCCCAAGTGGCGACTCTGAATCTTTAATTGCAATAATCCCGTTTCGATTATCCTTTAATTGGAAAAACTCCTTTACACATCCTTACAGGGGGTGTAGGTAAAAATTGGGTGTGACATTGCACACAAGTCATATTTGACGTAAGGGAGCTATTCCCATTTTTGGAATCGAAATCCGACCCCGTTATCAAAAATTCACCCTACGGTCGGACTTTTCCAAAATTTTATATTTTCCAATTTTCGCCAAAATGTGTCGAATTGTCCTATGGACTTCCAAATCCAAATCCGAACATACGCCTAAGTCCGAAATCATCATACGAAGCTATTGACATCATCGAATCTCCATTCCTAGATTGTTTGCTCAAAAGTCAACTCTCGGTCAAACTTTCCAAAAATCTTCTATTTTCCAACTTTCGCCAAAATGCGCCGAATTATCCTACGGACTTCCAAATAAAAATCCAAACATGTGCCTAAGTCCAAAATCACCATACGAAGCTATTGGAATCATCAAATTCCATTCCGGGGTCGTTTGCACAAAAGTCAAATCTCCGGTCAAACTAAAGAAATCTTTAACTTTAGATTTCTAGATTCCGTTAAATGGCGATAATTTGAGCTAGGGACCTCCGAATTAAATTTTGGGCATATGACCAATTCCCAAATCACGATAGAGAACTACCGGAATGGTCAAAACTCGAATCCGGGTTTGTTTGCTCAAAATGTTGACCGAAGTCAACTTAGTCGAGTTTTAAAGCTCTAATTCATATTTTAATCCATTTTTCACATAAAATCCTTCCAGAAAATTATACGGACTGCGCACACAAGTCGAGGAATTATTGATAGCGCTTTTCAAGGTCTTAAAACACCGATATGATTATTTAATTTAAAGATGACATTTTGGGTCATCACATTCTCCACCTCTAAAACAAATGTTCGTCCTCTAACGTACTAAGAATTATTTTCAAGTTACCAAATTGATGATTTTACTTTTACACAATTATTCGCGGTTGATACCACATTACCGCATTCGAGATAAGTCTGACAATACCATTTCAATTGAGATTATTTCCTTTATCCATATTTGTAAACTTTGAGACCAAATTTCTTACACTCCAATCATTTCCAGAATGGTCCGATTTTTTCACGTCAACACACGATATTAGTCCCATCTGGCTATAGCAACTCGTGTCTATGCACCCATTAAATAAGAGGTATTACATTCTTCCCGACTTCGGGTCATTCGTCCTCAAATGAAAAGTAGAGTTTGTCCTCAAACACTTAATGTAACTTATCTCTTTCTTTGTACATCCAATATCCCAAATTTTGCAGAAATTTCGGCAGAGTCTCCCCTATAATTGCGCCTATCCACCTGTTAGAGTAACACCAAAACAACTCTTAACAACATGTCCACAACCCAACAAAGCACCACAAAGTATATATCAATAACACTAATCTCCGCATTACAATCACGACATTATCACAATGATATGTTGACATAAAACACATCATATGTATGACCATAATCACATCTCTGGTCTTAATGGTTATTCATAATAGATTACAATATCGCCAATTTACCTCATGTTAACAAAATTTCGTTTCAAACCTCCAGTTTACTAACAACAAGGCATGAAGATCTTATAATTACTTACCCAAATTAACGAGTCACAATTTAACGCCACATGCGCTCTCACCTCGTAGGCTAAAACTCAATAGTTACAATACAAATTTTACAAATTATGCATAGAGATATTTATACAAGAACTTTAAAATAAGCCTAATAGGCATGACTTCCTACAAGTGCTATAGCAAAAATTTTTATTTCACAAAGGGAGCATTTAAACACATAATTTTTTTCACCACAAGGACCTCGTCCTTATATAACATCTACCACAGCTTGTTCCCCAATTTAAACATATCAAATCATATTAAAACGTGAGGATCTTATCCTCGGTTTCTGAATCACCAGTAATATACACATCGTGCCAATCAAAATATTACATTTTCTTATTTTAAATATTTTGCATTAAACAAAAATCACAGCACATAATGATAGATGAAGCTATCTCCCAATAGGAGTTTTCACATAAGCACATTTAAGAATTACGAAGCTCACTCATAAGTGGAGCACAATAGGAGAACTTTCCTCGATACTTAAAACCAAATCAAGTTAAGGAAATTTTGACTTTATAATAATTCAAGACCGTACTTATAACAATACTGTCTGGTGTAGCAACCTCAACCATACCAAATATATCAACGGACTGGGTCTCCACCTCTGGGAATCTGACCTCCACCTCTAACTACCTGACCCTTACCCCTTGCTGGCTGGGCAGGTGGTACTAGAGCTAGTGCCGGAACCATAACACGAGAACCCTGATGTTGAAGCTGATTACCTGCATATTTTGGACAAGTCCTCCGAATATGTCCATATTCACCACACTTAAAACATCCCTCCTGATACGTAAACTAACCTGGATGAATCAACTGATCACGATAAATGCTCTACAGAGGAGGTGCTTTAATAGGAGCTGAAGGAGCACTATAGACCGGCTGGGAAGAAGAAGGCAAATAAGAACCACGACCACCCGAAGTACCATGTGAAGCCTATAGTGCTGAATGAAATGGCCTGGGAGAATGGCCTCTACTAAATGAAGTCCCACCTCCAGATGAGACACCACTGAAACCACCGGAATGTTGAGGTCTCTTGTCAGACCCCTGACATCCTATCATGAGAACCGACTCAACCCTCCTAGTCACATTAGTTGCATCCTGAAAAGAGATCTCGATCCCTGTTTTCCTTGGACATTTGCAACCTGATGGGTTGAGCGAGGCCCTCAATAACCCGTCTGACCTTCTCTCTCCCTCTGTATGTAACAAGAGAATAGCATGTCTAGCCAAATCCACAAAACGAGTCTCATACTGGGTCACGGTCATGCTCCCCTGCTGAAGTCGCTCAAACTAACGACGCTTCTCCTCTCAAGTAGTGATAGGCAAAAACTTTTACATAAAGATATGAGAAAACTGATCCCAAGTCAAGGTAGGTGACCCAACTAGTCTAGTCAACAGATAATCCCTCCACCATTTCTTGGCAGAACCAGTCATCTGAAAAGCAACAAAATTGACCCCATTGGTCTCCAAAATACCCATATTACGCAACACCTCATGACAACTATCTAGATATTCCTGAGGATCCTCTGAAGTAGCACCACTGAAGTGGACAGGGAAAAGGCTTGGTAAACCTATCCAGTCTCCTCAAAGCATCTGAAGACATGGCTGCCCCACCAACGGGAGGCACTGCTGCAACTGACTGAATTACCCCAACTGGATTGGCTGCTGGGGTATGAACCTGAGGAGTAGTTGGAACCGGAGTGTGGGTAGCAGGAGTCTGGACCCCTCCTCCAGTCTGAGATACGGCTACTACAATAGGAAATATGCCAGTTTGGGCCACACTCACCATAATGCCCACTAAACGAACCAAAACGTCATGAAGTATCGTGGTAGCAATAAACCCCTCTGGGACCTGAGCTGGTCCCACTGGAATGGTCTGAGCTGAACCCCCTCATTAATCTCGACCTGAGGTTCCACAGCTGGGGATGCTGCCTGAGCAATGGGCTGAGTCTTGCCCCCTACCTCGGCCTCTGGCGCGGCCTCGGCCTCTTCCTCTAGTAGGAGCTGCTGCTGGAGGACCAGAATGCTGGTCGGTGGAAGAGGAAGCATGTGTTCTCTCCATCTGTGAGAGAATAGAAGAATCCAATGAGTATTTGAGATAAAAAGAATCGCACGATAGAGTAGAATCGAAGTGAAATTGTTCCTAACTTCATAGCCTCTGAGAGATAAGTACATACATCTCTGTACCGATTCTTTAGACTCTATTAAGCTTGCTCGTGACTCGTGAGACCTATGTAACCTAGTGCTCTGATACAAACTTGTCACGACCCAAAATTCCCACCTTTGGGTCTGTGATTGCGTCTAACATTTCACTTGCTAAGCAAGCCAACTTTGGAATAATATTAACCATTTTTAAAAATTTTAAATTCAATTTAATATCAAAGAAACAATGCGGAAGTAATTTTGATATAAAACAATTAATCCATAATACTAGTGATGTAAAAAAGAAAAACCATCACAGAACTAGCGTCACAAGTGCACAAGCTACTAGAATAATACAAATAGGGGTCTGAATGAAAATAAAGCTCGCTGAAAGAAATACACAGCTACGATAAAATGGAAAGGGACTTCAGAGCTGCGAACGCCTTGCAGCTATACCTCAAGTCTTCTGTAAATAGTTGAATTCGAGCAAGTCTAGTGTGTGCCACTAGGATCAACTCCAGTATCTGCACAAAAAGGTGCAGTGTGTAGTATCAGTACAACCGACCCCATGTACTGAGTAAGTGCCGAGCCTAACCTCGACGAAGTAGTGATGAGGCTAAGGCGAGACAATGTAACTTAACCTGCAATATTATATATAATATAGCAATAAAACAATTCTACACCAACAAGAAAGATAAACTGTAACATTAAATAAAGTAGCTCAGTCGCCTATTCCAGGTCTCAGCTGTAACCAAGATCTCACACAAATCTCCAAATTTCCAAACTTCACATTAAAATAACCATATGTGCAGAGTATGAGAAATAGTAGAGTAAAATAGTAAAATTTTCAAATCTTGTATTAAAAATCAGTAAAACATAAATGTCCTCCCTTATTACTGTCTTGTTGCTGAGTGTAACCCGATCCCACCTGTCCACGCTTATCGCTATCATTTATTTCACCTGTTCACCCTTATCACTATCATTCATTTCACATGTCCACCCTTATCACTATCATTTATTTTACCTGTCCACCCTTATCACTATCATTTATTTCACCTGTCCACCCTTATCACTATCATTTATTTATTTATTAAAAACTTTCACAATTCAGGTCAAGCCTTTCACAACACTTTTATCTCAACAAATGTAAACAGAAAGCCGTACTTCTCATAAACTCATCAATATTATCTTAAAATGAAACCAGCAGGAATATATATATATATATATATATATATATATATATATATATATATATATATATATCATAAAACAACATCAACCCACTCAATCTTTATGTACAATAATGAAACCAAGGAAAAACTATTAATACTTTTAAAAGAAAAATTATTGCAACAAGGCTTAACAACAAATTAACAAGCCAAGTAATCATAGAAACAACAATGAACATGAAACAAGTAAAACATGAAGCAATTATATTGGAAATGGGGAAAGGATCATGTAAGCAGAAAATTTGGTGGTGCATAGATACTCGTCACTTCACCTACACATCACACACATGAAATTTCACATAGTAATTAAGTTGTGGATTCCTATTCCCTCAAATCAAGGTTAAACCAAACACTTACCTCGCTTTGTAATTTCAATCAATTACTCGACCACAACTTTCCCTTTTGAATTTATCTCCAAAAGCTTCAAATCTTTTCATAAATAATTTGAAATACTCAACACGGATCGTAGGAATGAATTCAATAAGAATTTACTAATTTTTTGGATAAAAATCCGAAATTCATTTTAATATTCAGTAGTGGGACCCACATTTCGAATCCTGAAAAAACTTACGAAATCCGAACACCCATTCCGATACGAGTTCAATCATACCAATTATATCCAATTCCGATAACAACTCAACCTCCAAATATAAAATTTTCATTTTTGGATGATTTTGCAAAAATCTTGATTTCTTCCATTTAAATTCGAATTAAATGATGAAAATAACCATGGATATATGTAATATAAAGACTTTCGAGTATAAGACACTTACTTGAGTTGAAATCGTGAAGAACACCTCAAAATCGCCAAGAACCGAGCTCCAAAATCCCAAAACAAAAATGAAGAAAATGAGCATTTTTGGTCCTCAAGTTTCTGCCCATCCCTCACTAAAAGTCCATTTTCATTACTAAAAGTTGTCACTAAAAGTCCATCAGAAACAGTTTTACTAGCCATATTCAATCGATTATGACTTTCTGTACAAATGTCCGAATGACAAATAATTTAACTTTCTGGAAACTAGAATCCAAGGGCTACAACATTCATATTTTGCATATTTTCAGATTCCCTATATATTTCGAGATATAAGATTTCAAAGTAGCCTTCTCGCATAAGAAATTTCTGGAAAATTTCAAAACAGCTTTACCAACCCTTATTCAGTTGATCATAACTTTCTGTATAAATATCCAAATGTTAATGGTTAAATTTTCTGGAAACTAGAATGCAAGGGCTAAATTTTTTATGTTTTGTACATTTTCAGATTCCTTATAGATTGCTAGATATAAGCTTCCAAATTATGCTCCTCGCATCCGAATTTTCGAACCTTGCTGTCAAAATCCAGCAAGTTAAATTGGCCTAAAAATGGTCCGAAACCACTCCGAAACTCACCCGAGCCCCCGGGACTCTAACCAAATATGCCAACATGTCCTAGAATACAATACGAACTTAGTCGAGGATTTAAACCATGCTAAACAACACTAAAATTTTTAATCGCGCCATGAATCGAATTATGAGTTTTCAATTCTTCTAACTTCTATATTTTGCGACGAAACATATCAAATCAATCCAGAATGACTTCAAATTTTGCACACAATTCATATTTGATCTAAGGGAGCTATCCTCATTTTTGGAATCGAAATCCGACCCCGTTATCAAAAATTCACCTTTCGGTCGGACTTTTCCAAAATCTTATATTTTCCAACTTTTGCCAAAACATGTCGAATTGTCCTACGAACTTCCAAATCCAAATCCGAACATACGCCTAAGTTTGAAATCATCATACGAAGCTATTGACATCATCGAATGTCAATTCCGAGATCGTTTTCTCAAAAGTCAACTCTCGGTCAAACTTTCCAAAAATCTTCTATTTTCCAACTTTCGCCAAAATGTGCCGAATTATCCTACGGACTTCCAAATAAAACTCCGAACATGCGCCTAAGTCCGAAATCACCATACGAAGCTATTGGAATCATCAAAATTTCATTCCGGGGTCGTTTGCACAAAAGTCAAATCTCCGGTTAAACTTAAGAAATCTTTAGCCTTAGATTTCTAGATTATGTTAAATGGCGATAATTTGAGCTAGGGACCTCCGAATTTGATTTTACGCATATGACCAAGTCCCAAATCACGATACAGAACTACCGGAATGGTCAAAACTCGAATCCGGGTTCGTTTGCTCAAAATGTTGACCGAAGTCAACTCAGTCGAGTTTTAAAGCTCTAATTCATATTTTAATCTATTTTTCAAATAAATCTCTTCCAGAAAATTATACGGACTGCGCACACAAGTCGAGGAATTATTGATAGCGCTTTTCAAGGTCTTAGAACACCAATATGATTATTTAATTTAAAGATGACATTTTGGGTCATCACACAAAAGTACCAAATTCTAACGAGATTTCCCACACACAAGGTTAGGCAAGCCACTTACCTCGAGCCAAGCTCAACCAATCACTATGAATGCCTTTTTCATGATTTTACGACTCTGAATGGTCCAAATCTAGCCAAAAGCAAGTAAAATACCATATATATAACTATAAGAAACAAATCAAATTAATGAAATCAAGACTTCAGCAAGAAATTAGAAATTCGTCCCAAGATGTTGACCCGGACTCATGTCTCGGAATCGGTTAAAAGTCAAAAAATACGAACACCCATTCACTCACGAGTTCACTCGTACCAAAATTACTCAAATTCAATGTCAAAATCTCAATCAAAATCCAAAAATTTGGTTGAAGAACTTTTCCCGTTTTTTCCATTTTCTCAACCCAAATCCGAAATTAAAGGATAGAACTAATGATAGATTAGTTCAATATAACCAAAAACAAGTATAGAATCATTACCCAATCGATGCCTCTAAAAATTCCTCAAAATTTTGTTGAAATTCGATATCTCTATATAGACCTTACCGGTCGTTTTGAAAATTAATGCCCCAATCCCCTATTAACTGCTTTTCCCATGTTTGTTTCTGCTATTTTGATTTACCAAGATGTTTGGTTTTGAGTTTCGGAGAGTTTTGAGACACTTAGTCCCTAAATGAGAGTTTAAGTTTTAGAAATTGGACGTAGTCAGAGCAGTGTGAATAAGGCCTTAGAATGGAATTTCCATTGGTTCCGTCAGCTCCGTTGGGTGATTTTGAGCTTAGGGGCGTGTTCAGATTGTATTTTGGAGGTGTGTAGTTAATTTAGGCTTGAAATGAAAAAAGTTAAATTTTTGAAGTTTCCGGTTCGATAGTGAGATTTTGATATCAGGGTTAAAATTGAATTGCGGAAGTTGGAGTAGCTCTGTAGTGTTGAATGTGACGTGTGTGCAAAATTTTAGGTCATTCGAACGAGGTTTGATAGACTTTTTGATCGAAAGCGTAATTTGAGAGTTTTTGGAATTCTTAGGCTTGAATTCGATGTAAAATTAGTGTTTTGATGTTGTTTTGAGCATTCCGAAGATTGGAATAAGTTCGAATGATATTCTAGGATTGGTTGTCATGTTTGGTTGAAGTCCCCGGGGCCTCGAGTGTGTTTCGGATGCTCAACGGACCATTTTTGGACTTGGAGAAGGATCAGATTTTTGCTGGTTTTTATTGCAGACTTTTCTTCATCGTGATCGCGTGAGGAGGCTCGCGATCGCGAAGGCTTGAATGAGGTAGAGGGGATTTTGTTCTACGTGATCGCGGGAAGAGGAGTGCAAATGCGTAGTATTGGCAGAAGTTGAATCGCGAACGCGTGGGCTACGTCGCGTTTGCGAAGAGGAAGAAGTGAGGCAGCTGAGGAGTGGAAGTTGCTCTTCGCGATTGCATGAGGTCAACCCCGATCGCGTAGAGCTTAGCAGCGGAAGCATCGCATTCACGTATCGACTATCGCGTTCGAGTAAGGTAAATCTGGGAGCCAACGAAGTTTCTCTTTGCGATCGCGTGGAAGCTTCTGCGATCGCGATTAAGGATTATCTGGGCAGAATATAAAATTTCAAAGATGAGGGTTTGACCATTTTTATCAAAACTTAATCATGGGAGCTCGGATTTGAGCGAGGTTTTGAGGGATTTTTAGAGATATCGATTCTTAACTCCTTTTTGCTTGTAACCCGTTAATCTAAACATGAATTCATCATTTAATTTTGGAATTTGTATGAAAATTGGGGGAAAGCTCTTAGACAAAAACTTCGAGTTTTGATTGGGGAATTGACATTGGATTTGGATAATTTTAGTATGGTTGGACTCGTAAGAGTATGAGTAGTTTGAAAATGTAAATTTTACCCGATTATGAGACGTGGGCCCGAGGGGCATTTTGGTCATTTTACCTAATTTCTCATATTTGCTTAGAATTTGTTTGTAGAATCAGTTACTTGAAGTGTTATTTACATTATGCAATTGAATTGAACAGATTTGGGCTATTTGGAGTCGAGTACTCGTGGAAAGAACGTGGTTTCAGGTTGATTTTGAGCCGGTTCGAGGTAAGTGGCTTGACTAACCTTGTGTGAGGGAAACTCCCCTTAGGATTTGGTATTATTGATATTTGAAAGGCCTTGTACGTGAGGTGACAAGTGCGTACTTATGCTTATCGTTGAAAATCCAATTTTCTTTAAGTAAATTTAATTATGTTTTTTTCCTGTTTATACTACTTGCAATGTAATTGCTTAGAGAATCATGCCTAATTGACTTAATTGCTTTATTTACTCAAACTGTCTTATTTGGACTACGTGAAATATGCTAGGTTAGAAATATCTAATTACCTTGGTGTGAAATTGAATTTAATTGAGTGTTTCTTCATGTTGTTGCTACGTGTTTACTTAGGGACTACGGGGAGGTACCCCGAGAAATCCCCTACACATATATATATTTATTTGGACTGTAGTGCGGGATACCAAGAGATCCCCGACACACATTAAGGATACTAAGAGATCCTTGGGATACCGAGAGATCCCCATCATAGATATTGAGGATACCAAGAGATCCTCGGGATACTGAGAGATCCCCGACACACATATTGAGGATACTAAGAGATACTGAGAGATCCCCGATTGTTATCTCCGTGTTGAGCTGTACTTCCTTCCGTGATTATTCTGTTTCTATTGTAGTTGTTGTTGTTCTTTCTATTCTATGTTATTTCTTACTATTGCACTTAATTTTACTGTCTTATTCTATACTGTCATTCCTTATATTTCATTTAATCTCAGTAGGGCCCTGACTTTCCTCGTCACTACCTGACCGAGGTTAGGCTTGACACTTACTGACTACCGTTGTAGTGTACTCATGCCCTTTCTGCGCATGTTTTTCATATGCAGATCCAGGTACTTCGACTCAGTCCTATAACCCTTGCAGTGAGGCGACTTTCCCAGAAACTTCGAGGTATATCTTTCGCGTCCACAGACTGAGGAGTCCCTTTCTATTCTTTTTTTAAGTATTAGCCATTCTGTACTTACTTTTGTTGGACATTCTGGAGTTAGAAACTTGTAGACATTCAAAAGCTTGTGGTTTCATGAGATTTCGGGTTTTGGGAAATGTTGTTAGTTTCGAGAGTTATATTGTATATACCGAGCGACATCTTCAACACTGTTTTATTTTACTATTTCGGTTCTTAATTATTTCTTCTGCAATTTTTATTTATTTTCTGCATTGTTAGGCTTACCTAGTCGTTGAGATTAGGTGCCGTCACGATGGTTCATGGAGGGTGAACTGGGGTCGTGACAAGTTGGTATCAGATCTTTAGGTTCATAGGAGTCATGAATCACAAGACGATTTATTAGAGTCTCGCAGATCGGTATGGAGACGTCTGTACTTATCTGCAAGAGGCTATGTAATTGTTAGAAAAATTCCACTTCATTTGATTCCCTTGTCGTGCGAGATTTTGATGTCACAACTCTAAACTTCTGTCTTCTATTCTCTTACAGATGGTGAGGACACATGCTACTCGAGATGATTAGGCACCCGCACCCCTACTGCAGCCGTTAGAGGCCAGGGCCGGGGCAGAGGCCTAGGATGCGCACGTGGTGCAGCCAGAGCACCCGCGCGAGTTGCCACCAAGGTACCACAACAGTTCCAACCAAAGTCCAGACACATGATATGCCTACTGCTACTACTACTCCAGCTCTTCAGGAGACTCTTGCATAGTTCATGAGCATGTACACCACTCTGGCTCAGGCAGGGTTGCTTCCCCTTGCTGCAGCCACATCTCAGGCTGGGGGAGGAGCACACACTCCCACCACCTGCACTCTTGAGCAGCGAGTGCATGTTGATCATGTCCCGGAGATTATTCTTGTACCGCCTGCAGCTCCAGGTCAGCCCGAGGATAGGGCAGCGGTTTCAGAGGATGAGCAGCGGAGGCTTGAGAGGTTCAAGAAGTATGATCCTCCTGTATTCAGTGGGCTAGCTTCAGATGATGCATTGGGATTTATGGAGGAGTGTCACTGTATCCTCTGTACTATGGGTATATCAGGATCAAGTGTGGTTTCTTTCACTGCCTTCCAGCTTTGAGGAGCCGCCTATGAGTGGTGGCGTACCTATGAGTTAGACAGTCCGGATAAGGCAGCTTCACTGACTTGGACTTGGTTTTCAGATATGTTCCCGAGAGAGTTTGTGCCTTAGAGCCTTAGGGACGCATGACACACATAGTTTGAGTATTTGCGCCAGGGTACTATGACTGTCTCGGAGTATGCTATTTGTTACACTAGCTTGTCTAGACATACCCTAGCCTTGGTTTCTACTGTTCGCGAGACGGTTTGCCGATTTATTGAGGGGCTTATTCCCAGCATCAGGTCTAGCATGGCTCGTGAGTTGGAGATGAATATATCTTATCAGCATGTGGTGAGCATTTCTAGGAGGATTGAGGGTATGCATGCGAGGGTGATAGAGGAGAGGGAGGCCAAGATGTCTCGAGAGTCCAGCCATTATTTTGGTGCTCGTGCCCCAGCTGCAGGTCATCATGGTAGGGGTTATATGAGTCGCCTCGTTCATTCAGCTCTTCCAGCAGCCAGTGGTATTCCAGCTCCTTCTAGGTCTCAGGAGCCTCACCGCCAGTATCTAGTGCGCCTCCTACGTGGGGTGATTTCAGAGGTTAGTCCAGCATACCTGGCCCGAGCCAGCCACAACCGCCACGTCCTCCCAAAGCTTGTTTTGAGTGTGTTGACACACGCCACGTGATGAGGGATTGCCCTAGACTTGGGAGGTGTGCTCCTCCACAGACTTCTCAGCCACAGCGTGCCCCCTAGAGTTCTCAGGCTATGGTTATAACTCCAGTTGGTACCCCACATTCTCAACCAGCTAGAGGCGGAGGTCAGGGAGATAGAGGTCACCCTAGAGGGGGAGGCCAGGCCCGATACTATGCCCTTCCTTCCCGTACCGAGGTTGTTGCCTCCGATTCTGTCATCACAGGTATTGCCATGATTTGTCATAGAGATGCATCAGTTCTATTCGATCCAGGCTCCACTTATTCTTATGTGTCTTCTTATTTTGCTCCGCATCTGGGTGTACCTCGGAATTCTTTAAGTTCTCATGTTTATGTTTCTACTCCTATGGGAGATTCTCTTATTGTGGACCACGTTTATAGGTCGTGTTTGACTGCTCTTAGTGGTTTTGAGACCAGACCCAATTTATTGTTGCTCAGCATGGTGGATTTTGATATTATCTTGGGCATGGACTAGTTGACGCCCCATTATGCTCTTCTTGATTGTCACACCAAAACTGTGATGCTGGCTATGCTAGGTGTACCGCGTGTTGAGTGGAGGAGTGCTTTAGATTACACTCTCAGTAGAGATATTTCTTTCCTTAAGGCTCAACGAATGGTTGAGAAGAGGTGTGATGCGTATCTAGCTTATGTGAGAGATGTCGGTATTGATACCTCTTCAGTTGATTCAGTCCTAGTAGTACGAGATTTTTCTGATGTGTTTCCAGCTGACCTTCCGGGCCACCCGATAGAGATATTGATTTAGCATTGATTTGTTGCCGGGCACTCAGCCCATTTCTATTCCTTCGTATCGTATGGCTCCTCTTGAGTTGAAGGAGTTGAAGGATCAGTTACAGGAATTGCTTGATAAGGGTTTTATTCGGCCTAGTGTATCACCTTGGGGTGCTCCTGTCTTGTTTGTGAAGAAAAAAGATGGTTCTATGCATATGTGTATTGATTATTGCCAGTTGAACAAAGTTATAGTGAAGAACCATTATCCTTTACCTCGTATTGATGATCTGTTTGACCAGCTTCAGGGCGCACGAGTGTTTTTTAGGATTGACTTGCGCTCAGGTTACCATCAGTTGAAGATTCGGGACCCAGATATCCCGAAGATTGCTTTTAGGACTTGGTATGGTCATTACGAGTTCTTTGTTATGACATTTGGGCTGACCAATGACCCAGCGGCCTTCATGCATTTGATGCACAGTGTATTTCGGCCATATCTTAACTCATTCGTTATTGTCTTTATTGATGATATTCTGGTATACTCCTGGAGTCGGGAAGATCATGAGCAACACCTGAGGACAACACTTAAGACCTTGAGAGAAAAGAAGTTATATGCTAAGGTCTCGAAATGTGAGTTTTGGTTGGATTCCGTGGCATTCATAGGCCACGTGGTGTCAAGTGAGGGTATTCAGGTGGATTCGAAGAAAGTAGAGGCAGTGCAGAGTTGGCCTAGACCATCATCAGCTACAGAGATCTGTAGTTTTCTTGGCTTGGCGTTTTACTAGCGTCGTTTTGTGGAGAGGTTTTCATCGATTGCAGCCTCTATGACCAGACTGACCCAGAAGGGTGCTCTATTCCAGTGGATGGAAGAGTTTGAGGCGAGCTATCAAAAGCTCAAGAAAACTTTGACTACAGCCCCAGTTTTGATATTGCCTATAGGTTCGGGGTCTTATACCGTCTATTGTGATGCCTCGAGTATTGGCCTAGGAGCGGTATTGATGTAGGATGGTAGGGTGATTGCCTACGTGTCCCGACAGTTGAAGGTACATGAGAAGAATTACCTTGTTCATGATCTCGAGTTAGCTGCCACTGTTCACGCCCTGAAGATCTGGCGCCATTATTTGTACGGTGTTCTTTGTGAGATTTATATTTATCATCGGAGCTTGCAGCACTTGTTCAAGCAAAAGGATCTTAATTTGCGCCAGAGGAGGTGGTTAGAGTTGCTGAAGGACTATAATATCACTATTTTGTATCATTTGGGCAAGGCCAATGTGGTGGCCGATGCTTTGAGTTGTCGTGCAGAGAGTTTGGGGAGTTTGGCTTATTTACCGGCATCGGAGAGGCCTATGGCGATGGATGTTCAGGCCTTAGCCAGCCAGTTTGTGAGATTGGATCTTTCGGAGCCCAGTTGGGTTCTAACTTGCGTGGTTTCTCGGTCTTCCTTATTTGATCATATCAGGAGCGTCAGTATGATGAACCTTATTTACGTGTCCTCAGGGACAAGGTTCAACATGGTGATGCCAGAGATTTGACTATTGGTTATGACAGGGCATTAAGGATGCAGGGTCGGGTCTGTGTACCCAATGTTTATGGGCTTTGGGAGTTGATTCCAGAGAAGGCCCATAGTTTGCGGTATTCTATTCATCCAAGTGCCGTGAAGATGTATCAGGATTTGAGACAGCACTATTGGTGGAGGCGGATGAAGAAAGATAAGTTGGATTTGTAGCTCGGTACCTCAACTGTCAGCAGGTGAAGTATGAGCACCAGCGACCGGGAGGGTTGCTTCAGCAGATAGAGATTCCGGAGTGGAAGTGG
The DNA here is from genome assembly GCF_000715075.1 of Nicotiana tabacum. Taxonomy (NCBI): domain Eukaryota; kingdom Viridiplantae; phylum Streptophyta; class Magnoliopsida; order Solanales; family Solanaceae; genus Nicotiana; species Nicotiana tabacum. The sequence goes on along the minus strand of NC_134095.1, from coordinate 70,025,163 downwards.
GAACGGATCACCATGGACTTTGTAGTTGGGCTCCCACGGACTTTGAAAAAGTTCGATGCTATTTGGGTGATTGTGGATCGGCTGACCAAGTTCGCGCACTTCATTCTTATGTGTACTACTTATTCTTCGGAGCGATTGGCAGAGATTTGTATCCGGGAGATTGTTTGTCTGCATGATATCCCAGTTTCCATCATTTCAGATAGGGGTACTCAATTCACATCACAGTTCTGGAGGGCCGTTTAGCATGAGTTGGGTACTCGGTTAGAGTTGAATACAACATTTCACCCTCAGACGGACGGATAGTTTGAGTGCACTATTCAGATTCTTTAGGATATGCTATGTGTGTGTGTGATTGAGTTTGGAGGGTCTTGGGATCAGTTCTTGCCACTGGCGGAGTTTGGTTACAACAACAACTATCATTCCAGCATTCAGATGGCACCGTATGAGGTTTTATATGGTAAGCGGTGTAGATCCCTGATGGGTTAGTTTGAGCCGGATGAGGCCAGATTATTGGGCACAGACTTGGTTCACGATGCTTTGGAGAAGGCTAAGGTAATTCAGGATAGACTTCGTACAGCCTAGTCCAGACAGAAGAGTTACGCGGACCGGAAGGGTCGTGATGTTTCCTATATGGTTGGAGAGCGGGTTCTGCTTTGGGTATCGCCTATTATGGGCATTATGAGATTTAGGAAGAAAGGAAAGCTGATTCTGAGGTTTATTGGTCCTTTTGAGATATTGAGACGTATTAGGGAGGCTGTTTATGAGCTTGCCTTACCTCCCAGCTTGGCAGGAGTTCATCCGGTATTTCATATTTCGATTCTCTGGAGGTATCATGGTGATCCATCGCACGTGTTGGATTTAAGTTCAGTCCAGTTGGACAAGGATCTATCTTATGTTGAGGAGCCAGTGGCAATATTAGACAGGCAGGTTAGAAAACTAAGGTCAAATAATATTGCATCAATGAAGGTTCAGTGGCGGGGTCAGCCGGTCGAGGAGGCGACCTGGGAGACTGAGCAGGATATGCACAGTCATAACCCTCATCTTTTCACTACTTCAGGTATGTCTCTATGCTCGTTCGAGGACGAATGAATGTTTAAATGTGGGAGGATGTAACGACCTGGCCAGTCGTTTTAAGAATTAACTTCCGATCCCCTATTAACTGCTTTCCCCGTGTTTGTTTCTTCTATTTTTATTTGCCGGGATGTTTGGTTTTGAGTTTTGGAGAGTTTTGGGACACTTAGTCCCTAAATGAGAGTTTAAGTTTTAGAAATTGGACCGTAGTCAGAGTAGTGTGAAGACGGCCTTGGAATGGAATTTTCGTTGGTTCTGTTAGCTCCATTGGGTGATTTCGGGCTTAGGGGCATGTTCAGATTGTGTTTTGGAGGTCTGTAGATAATTTAGGCTTGAAATGACGAAAGTTGAATTTTTGAAGTTTCCGGTTCAATAGTGAGATTTTGATATCGGGGTCGGAATGGAATTTCACAAGTTGGAGTAGCTCCGTAGTGTTGAATGTGAAGTGTGTGCAAAATTTCAGATCATTCGGGGAGGTTTGGTAGACTTTTTGATCGAAAGCGTAATTTGAGAGTATTTGGAATTCTTAGGCTTGAATCCGATGTAAAATTGGTTTTTGGATGTTGTTTTGAGCATTTCGAAGATTGGAACAAGTTTGAATGATGTTTTTGGATTGGTTGGCATGTTTGTTTAAGGACCCGGGGGCCTCGGGTGTGTTTCGGATGCTCAACAAACCATTTTTGGACTTGGAGAAGGATAAGATTTTTGCTGGTTTTTGTTGCAGACTTTTCTTCATCGCGATCGCGTGAGGAGACTCACGATCACGAAGGCTTGTATGAGGCAGAGGGGATTTTTTTCTATGCCATCGTGGGAAGAGTATTGCGAACGCGTAGTACTGGCAGAAGTTGAATTACGAAAGTGGGCTATGCCGCGTTCGCGAAGAGGAAGAAGTGAGGCAGCTGAGGAGTGGAAGTTCCTCTTCGCGATCGCGTGAGGTCAACAGTGATCGTGTAGAGCTGAGCAGCGGAAGCATCGCGTTCGCGTATGGACTATTACGTTCGCACAGGGTAAATATGGAGCCAGTGAAGTTTCTCTTCGCGATCGCGTGGAAGCTTCGGTGATCGCGATTAAGGATTATTTGGGCAGAATATAAAATTTCAAAAACGAGGGTTTGGCCATTTTTATCAAAACTTAAGCTCTGGAGCTCGAATTTGAGCGAGGTTTTGAGGAATTGTCAGAGATATCAATTGGGTAACGATTCTTAACTCCTTTTTGCTTGTAACCCATTAATCTAAACATGAATTCATCATTTAATTTCGAAATTTGTATGAAAATTGAGGGAAAGTTCTTAGACCAAAAATTCGAGTTTTGATTGGGTAATTGACATTGGATTTGGATAATTTTGGTATGGTTGGACTCTTGAGAGTATGAGGATTCTGAAAGTGTAAATTTTACCCAATTTCGAGACGTGGGCCTAAGGGGCGTTTTGGTCATTTTACCTAATTTAGCGTATTAGCTTAGAATTTGTTTGTAGAAACAGTTAACTTGAAGTGTTATTTACATTATGCAATTGAATTGAATAGATTTGGGCCATTTGGAGTCGAGTACTCGTGGCAAGAACGTGGTTTCGGGTTGATTTTGAGCCGGTTCGAGGTAAGTGGCTTGCCTAATCTTGTGTGAGGGAAACTCCCCTTAGGATTTGGTATTATTGATATTTGAAAGGCCTTGTACGTGAGGTAACAAGTGCGTACTTATGCTTATTGTTGAAAATCCAATTTTCTTTAAGTAAATTTTATTATGTTTCTTTTCCTGTTTATACTACTTGCAATGTAAGCGTGATGTTAGCTTAGAGAATCATGCCTAATTGACTTAATTGCTTTATTTACTCAAACTATCTTATTTGGACTACGTGAAATATGCTAAGTTAGAAATACCTATTTATCTTGGTGTGAAATTGGATTTAATTAAGTGTTTCTTGATGTTGTTGCTGCATGTTTCCTTTGGGACTACAGGGAGGTACCCCGGGAGATCCCCTGGACACACACACACACACACACACACACACACACACACACACACACACATATATATATATATATATATATATATATATATATATTGATTTGGACTGTAGTGTGGGATACCAAGAGATCCCCGGCATGCATTGAGGACACTAAGAGATCCTTGGGACACCGAGAGATCCCCATCATAGATATTGAGGATACCAAGAGATCCTCAGGATACTGAGAGATACCCGACACACATATTGAGGATACTAAGAGATCCTCGGGATACTGAGAGATCCCCGGTTGTTATCTCCGTGTTGAGTTGTACTTCCTTTCATGATTATTCTGTTTCTGTTGTAGTAGTTGTTGTTATTTCTATTCTATGTTATTTCTTGCTGTTGCACTTAATTTTACTGTCTTATTTTATACTGTCATTCCTTATATTTCATTTAATCTCAGTAGGGCCCTGACTTTCCTCGTCACTACCCGACTGAGGTTAGGCTTGGTACTTACTGAGTACCGCTGTGGTGTACTCATGCCCTTTCTGCGCATGTTTTTCATGTGCTGATCCAGGTACTTCGACTCAGTCCTATCACCCTTGAGGTGAGGCAACTTTCCCAGAGACTTCGAGGTATATCTGTCGCGTCCGTAGACCGAGGAGTCCCTTTCTATTCTCTCTTTAAGTATTAGCCCTTCTGTACTTACTTTTGTTAGACATTCTGGAGTTAGAAACTTGTAGGCATTCAAAGGCTTGTGGTTTCATGAGATTCTGGGTTTTGGGAAATGTTGTTAGTTTCAAGAGTTATATTGTATATGTCGAGTGACATCTTAAATACTGTTTTATTTTACTATTTAGGTTCTTAATTATTTCTTCCGTAATTTTGTTTATTTTCTAGTCGTAGAGACTAGGTTCCGTCACGATGGTTCACAGAGGGCGAACTGGGGTCGTGGCACTCTCTATCTCAAGATTTGATAAAAATGGCTAAACCTTCGTTTTTAAAATTTTATAGACTGCCCAGGTAAATCCTTCTTCGCGAACGCGGCCACACTCTCGCGTTCACATTAAACAAATAATTTATTGACCAAACTTCCTCCTTTGGACTTCACGCGAACACGGACTTCCATTGTCTGCTCCTTCGTGAACATGACGCCTACTACGCGAACGCGTAGAACAATTCCTTCTGGTCCCAGCTGCTCTACTTCCTCTATGCGAACACGATACCCTTCATGCGTTCGTGATGCACTACTGATCATATCTTCATGAACGCAGCTCCTACTTCGCGAATGCGAAGCACAAATCCTATCTTGCCTCTAGCACCTCTTTGCCAACGCGAAACTCTCTTCGCAAACACGAAGAAGGAAACCAGCAACTGGACACCAAGAAGTTCAAAACTAGTCTTTTAACCATCTGGAATCCACCCAAGGCCCCCAGAACCTCAACCAAATATACCAACAAGTGCTAACACATCATACGAAATTAGTCGAGCCCTGAAATCACATCAAACAACAACAAAAACACAAATCATATTCCAATTCAAGCTTAATGAATTTGAAACTTTAAACATATAAAACCGATGCCGAAACCTATCAAATCAGCTTCGATTGCCCCAAATTTTGCACACAAGTGCTAATTGACATTACGTATCTACTCCAACTTCCGGAATCGAAATCCGACCCTGATATCAAAAAGTCCACATCCGGTTAAACTTCCCCAAAATTCAACTGTCGCCATTTCAAGCCTAATTCAGCTACAGACCTCCAATTCACAATTCAGACACACTCCTAAGTCCAAAATTACCTAAACGGAGATAATGGAACCTCAGAAACTCCAGTCCGGAATCATTTTCACATAGTTCCAACTACGGTAAAAATCTTAGAACTTAAGCTTTCATTTTAGGGACTATTGTCCCAAATCACTTCGAAACCAAAAATAGAACCTCCCGGCAAGTCATATAAGCAGAAAAAGATAAGGGAAAAGCAGTAAATAGAGGATCGGGGCTATTACTCTCAAAACGACTGGTCAGGTCGTTACATCCTCCTCCTCTTAAAAAAATTGTTCGTCATCGAATGAGCATAGAGACATACCTGAAGTGGTGAAAAGATGAGGATAACGGCTGCACATATCATGCTCGGTCTCCCAAGTCGCCTCCTTGTCTGGCTGACCCCTCCACCGAACCTTCACTGAAGCAATTATTTGACCTTAGCTTTTAAACCTACCTGTCCAAAATAGCCACCGGGTCCTCCACATAAGATAGATCCTTGTCCAACTGGACTGAGCTGAAATCTAACACATGAGACGGATCGCTGTGATACTTCTGGAGCATAGAAACATGGAATACTGGATAGACTCCCATTAGACTGGAAGGAAAGACAAACTCATAAGCAACCTCCCTAACTCGTTGCAACATCTTGAAAGGATCAATTGGACTCAGCTTGCCTTTCTTCCCGAACCTCATAATACCCTTCATGGGCGAAACCCAGAGCAAGACCCGCTCTCCAACCATGAATACAACATCACGAACCTTCTAATATACATAGCTCTTTTGTCTTGATTGGGTTGTGTGAAGTCGATCTTGAATCACAATAACCTTCTACAAAGCATCCTAAACAAAGTATGTACCCAATAGCCTAGCATCGCCCGGCTCGAACCAACCCACTGGAGATCGGCATCGTCTACCATACAAAGCCTCATACGGTGCCATCTGAATGCTCGATTGATAACTGTTGTTGTAGGAAAACTCCGCAAGTGGTAAGAATTGATCCCAAGAGCCCCCAAACTCCATCATTCAAGCATGGAGCATATCCTCTAATATTTGAATAGTGCGTGAGGACTGTCCGTCTGTTTGAGGGTGAAATGATGTGCTTAACTCAACCCGAGTACCTAACTCATGTTGCATGGCCCTCCATAACCGCGATGTAAATTGTGTACCTCGTCCAGAGATGATAGATACCGACACACCATGAAGCCTAAAAATCTTGCTGATATAAACTCGAGCTTGCTGCTCGGAAGAATAAGTAGCCATCACAAGAATGAAATGAGTTGACTTGGTCAGCCTATCCACAATTACCCAAACTGCATCAAACCTCCGCTGAGCCGTGGAAACCCAACAATAAAATCCATAGTGATCCGCTCCCATTTCCACTCCGAAATCTCTAACTTCTGGAGCAACCCACCTGGCCGCTGATGCTCATACTTCACCTACTTGCAATTTAGACACCGAGCTATATATTTCACTATGTCCTTCTTCATTCTTCTCTACCAAAATGCTGCCTCAAGTCCTGATACATCTTCGCGACACCCGGATGAATAGAGTACCGCAAACTGTGAGCCTCTTGGAGAATCAAGTCACACAATTTGTCTATATTGGGCACACACAGCCTGCCCTGCATCCTCGATGCACCATTATCACCAATAGTGACCTCCTTAGAATCACCCTGTTGAACCGTGTCCTGTAGGACAAGCAGATGGGGGTCATCATACTGGCGCTCCCTGATATGATCATAAAGAGAAAACTGGGAGACCAAGCAAGCCAACTCGACTAGACTCAGGAATATCCAATCTAACAAACTAGTTGGCCAAGGATTGAGCATCCAATGCCAACGGCCTCTCTACTGCTTGTAGATATGCTAAGCTCCCTAAATTCTCCGCTTGTGACTCAAGGCATCGGCCACCACATTGGCCTTCCCGTGATAATATAGAATAGTGATATCATAGTCTTTAAGAAGCTCTAACCATCTTCGTTGACGCAAGTTAAAATCCTTCTGTTTTAACAAATGCTGCAAACTCCGGTGATCAGTGTAGATCTCACAAGGGACACCGCACATATAGTGCCGCCAAATCTTCAAGGCATGAACAATAGCTGCTAACTCAAGGTCGTGGACAAGATAGTTCTTTTCATGCACCTTTAGCTGTTTAGACAAATAGACAATCACCCTACGGTCCTGCATCAACATCGCTCTGAAACCAACCCGCGACCTATCATAATATACAGTATAAGACCCCAAACCTGTATGCAATACCAATACTGGGGCTGTAGTGAAAGCTGTCTTGAGCTTTTGAAAGCTATCCTCACACTCTCCTATCCACCTGAACGGAGCACCCTTCTAGGTCAGCCTGGTCATAGGTGCTGCAATAGATGATAAACCCTCTACAAATCGACGGTAATACCCTTCCAAACTAAGAAAACTCGGTTCTCCGTAGCTGAGGATGGTCTAGGCCAACTCTACACTGCTTCAACCTTTTTCGGATCTACCTTGATCCCTTCACTCGACACTATATGACCCAAATATTCCACGGAATCTAACCAGAACTCACACTTCGAGAATTTAGCATACAACTTCTTTTCTCTCAAGGTCTGAAGCACATTCCTCAGGTGTTGCTCATGATCCTCTCGGCTCCGGGAGTACACCTGAATGTCGTCAATAAATACAATGACGAATGAGTCAAGATAGGGCTGAAATACACTATGCATCAAATGCATAAATGCTGCTGGGGTGTTGGTCAGCCCAAATGACATCATAAGAAACTCGTAGTGACCATACCAAGTCCTAAATGCAGTCTTCGAGATATCTGGCTCCCAAATCTTCAACAGATGATAACCTGAATGCAAGTCAATCTTGGAAAACACTCTGGCACCCTGTAACTGATCAAATAGGTCATTAATACGAGGCAATGAATACCTGTTCTTCACTGTAACTTTGTTCAACTGGTGATAATCAATGCACATACGCATAGAACTATCCTTCTTCTTCACAAACAAGACTGGGGCACCCTCAAGGTGACACACTGGGTCGAATGAAGCGCTTATCAAGAAATTCCTATAACTGTTACTTTAACTCCTTCAACTCAAAAGGAGCCATAAGATATGGAGGAATAGAGATGGGCTGAGTGCCTGGTAACAAATCAATACCAAAGTCAATATCATTGTCGGGCGGCATGCTCGGAAGATCAGTTGGAAATACATCCGGGAAATCCTTTACTATTGGGATTGGCTCAACTGTAGGGGTATCAATACTGACATCTCGCATATAAGCTAGATACATGTTACACCCCTTCTCAACCATTCGTTGAGCTTTAAGAAATGAAATAACTCTACTAGAAGTATAATCTAAGGTACCTCTCCACTCTAATCGCGGTAAGCCTGGCATAGCCAGGGTCACGGTCTTGGCGTGACAATAAAAATAGAATAATGGGGCGACAACCAGTCCGACAACTAGTCCATGCCAAAAATAATATCAAAATCTACAATACTGAGCAATAATAGATCGGCTCTGGTCTCAAAACCACTAAAAATAACCAAACACGACCGATATACACGATCAACAATAATAGAATCTCCCACAGGAAAGTCCAAAGAATCACAAGGTACACCCAAATACAGGGCAAAATAAGAGGACACATAGGAATAGGCGGATCCTGGATCAAATAAAACATACACATCTCTATGACAGACCGAAATAGTACCTGTAATGATAGAGTCAGATGCAACTGCCTTTGTACGAGTAGGAAGGGCATAATATCTAGCCTGGCCTCCCCATCTAGGGCGACCTTTACCTCCCCGACCTCCACCTCGAGCTGGCTGAGTAGGTGGAGTGGTAGCTGGTGCTGTAATCATAGCATGTGGACCCGGTGGAGCACACAGTGCCTGAAAAGTCTGTGGAGGTGCACCCCTCCTAAGTCTAGGGCAATTCCTTACCATATGGCAAGTGTTGCCACACTCAAAGAAAGCTCCCGGAGGGCATGGCTACTGTGGCTAGCTCGAGCCAAGTCTGCTGGACTGACCATTGAAAGCACCCCAATATAGGAGGTGCACTAGATACCGGCAGTGCATAATAAGGCTCCTGGGGCCTAGGAGTAGCTAGAATACCACTAGCGGTTTGAAGTGCTGAATGAACAGGGTAACTCACATAGACCCTACCATGATGAACTGCAGTTGGGAACAAGTAACACTATTAGTGCCAGACTCTCGAGACCTCTTCGCCTCCCTCTCCTCTCTTTCCCGAGCAAGTATACCCTCCACTCTCTTAGCAATACTCACAACCTACTGGTATGAAATATCCATCAACAACTCCCGGGCCATGCTAATCCTGATATTGGGGTGGAGCCCCTCAATAAACCGATAGACCCTCTCTCAAACTGTAGCCACAAAGGCTGATGCATGCCCATCCAAATCACTGAAATGAATCGCATACTCTAACACAGTCATAACACCCTGATGCAACTGCTCAAACTCGACGCGCCATGCATCTCTTAAACACTGGGGAACATACTCCCTCAAGAACATATTTGAGAACTGAGTCTAAGTAAGTGAAGCATCCTCAGCTGAACTGCCCAACTCATAAGCACGCTACCACTGATAGGCCGCTCCTCTAAGATGGAACATAGTGAAAGAAACCCCACTCAACTCCTCAAGAAAACCCTGGGCATCCTCTGATGTCAAGCCACTAAAAGTAGGAGGGTGGTACTTTTTGTACCTCTCGAGCCTGAGCAGCTCCTCCTCAAAAGCTGCGGTCCTACCCTCGGGCTTAACTAGGGCTACCAGCTGTACTGGTATAACCTTTGGAACCTGATTGACCTAAACACGCTGCTCTGGGGTGCGGGAGGCTGGAGTCTTTGCTCCTCCCCCGGCCTGAGATGTGGCTGTAGCAAGGGGAATCAAACCTGACTGAGCTAGAGTACAAAACATGCTCAGGAACTATGCAAGGGTCTCCTGAAGAGCTGGTGTAGTAGTAGTTGGTGTCTCAAGTGCCTGCGCTCTGACTGGAGCTACGGTGGCTCCTCTGTAGCAGCTCGTGCAGGTGCTCTAGCTGTACCACATGGATGTCCACGGCCTCTACCCCGGCCCCGGCCTCTCGCAGATCTAGCAGGGGATGTAGGTGCCTAGTCATCTGATCCGATTATATGTGTCCTCACCATCTGTGCGATAATAGAAGACAAGAGTATAGAATTTTGAAGTCAACAATTTTACACGACAAGGAAATCAAAAGAAGTGAAATTTTCCTAATGGTTCCATAACCTTTCGAAGATAAGTACAGACGTCTCCGTACCGATCTACGAGACTCTACTCAACCTTCTTGTGACTCATGATGCCTATGAACCTAGAGCTCTGATACCAACATGTCACGATCCAAATCTCCCTCTATAAGACGTTCTGACAGCACCTAGTCTCTACGATTAGGTAAGCCTAACAAATTGCAAAATAACATAAATAAAAATAGAATTTAACAACAAGACTGCAACAGATAACTATAAAATGATAAAGTGCCGCACAATATGTACAAGTAACCTAGTACTATAGTATACATAGAGTTCCCAAAACCCAGTAATCATAAGTCACAAGCTATAGAAGAAAGTCTGTCTTTATACACCATAGTCAAAGAAAGTAAAGAAAGGTAAATGACATAGGAGGGAATGGAGGGGGACTCCGAGGTTAGCGGATGCGGGCAAATATACCTTAAAGTCTCCAAAATCTCGCTAAACTAATAACAAGGTTGATAAGAAATACCCGGATCTGCACACAAAACATGTACATAAGAGTACCATGAGTACACCACAACGTTTGCCAGTACGTGTCAAGCCTAACCTCCGTCGAGTAGTAGCGAGCTCAGGGCCCTACTAGTATATAATAAATAAGAGAGGAGAATATAACAGTGTAATAAGCGACTTGAAATTTAATAAAGAGAAAATCACATAAAAATAGCAGCACGACACACATGGATAAACAACATGGGATCTCCCGAGATACTATCTCGTAATCCCAAAATTAAATATGCAAGGAGATCTCCTGAGGTACTACCTTGTAGTCTCAAAGTAAATGTACAGAGAGATCTCTCGAGGTACTGCCTCGTAGTCTCAAAAGTAAATGTGCAGGGGGATCTCTCGAGGTACTGCCTCATAGTCCCAAAAGTAAACGTGCATGGAAATCTCCCGAAATACCACCTCATAGTCCCAAAAGTAAACACAAAGCTCGCAACCAATGAATACAACAATTAACAGCAAGAATTCTACAGTTAAGACTGATATAGATCAAGGAAAATAGGAAATCAACTAAGCATGCTGCACAGAGTTCAAATAAGAATTTAAGACACGTAGACATGCAGTATTAGGCTAAACAGGATAACTACACATGCTGGTATAACTCAATTAAGATGAAACATGTTACTACTCAGTAAAACTAGATTTTTACAACAATTATCCCATGTACGCACTTGTCAACTCGCATACACGACACTCATATATCATAGAAATATCACAACAATACCAAATACTAAGGAGATTTCCCCCCCACATGGTTAGGCAAGACACTTACCTTGAACCAAGCTCAATCAATCAGTACGAATGCCTTTTCCACGATTTTTTGACTCTGAATGGCCACAATCTATCGAAAAGCAATTACATACCATAAATATAACTATACAAAACTAATCTAATTAATGAAATCAAGATTTTAGCAAGAAATTACAAATTCGCCACAAAAAGTCGACCCGAACCCACGTTTCAGAATCGGGTAAAAGTCACAAAATACGAACACCCATTCACCAACGAGTTCACTCGTACCAAAATTACTTAAATCCGATGTCAAATCTCAATCAAAACCCAAACATTTGGTTGAAGAACTTTTCCCATGTTTCCCAATTTTCTCAAGCCAAATCCGAATTAAAGGATAGAATTAATGATAGATTAGTGGAATATTGTCACGCCCCAATCTCAGGAGGCGTGACCGGCGCTCAATCGAGTGAACCCAACTGAACAAGTATTATCAAACACTTTCTACCCATCTCAATATGAATAAGGAAGCCATGCTTTCATTTATTTAGACAATAGGAAAGATAGTACATTCAATACGGTTAGTTCATTTTATATCACAACCTTAAACCGTAGTTAAGTTTCCAAGATTCCATACAATTACACCTTAGAGAAGCGAGATCTAGAATTACAACATAGTTCGTAGACCCATCCAACACCTGTACATAACTCACACATATATCTACAGAGCCTCTAAGGATGCAAAAGATAAGTATGACAATGCCGGCAACAAGGCCCTGGCTATACCTCAAAAGTGGGTTCTATAACAAAAGATGTACAACATAACCCCCTTGAAGGAGAAAGGAGATCACCAAGACTTTGAGATGAGGATGCTCCACTACGCGCGATTGGCACTATCCGCTATGGAGCCACCTACATTCATTTAAAAATGTAGCGCCCCCGGCAAAAGGGACGTTAGTACCATGGAATAGTACTAGTATGTATAACTAAACACCATCCAGTTAGAGAAAATAACCATACGAGGGTAAAAGAAATCATAAGGACAACAAAGCATCAAATAAGCATCACATCAACAATATAAGAGATTCACATAGTTTTCACATAATTTCTGAAATTTTTGGTTGGGGCATTCCTTACCGTTGCATCATCATCCACATTACCACCGCTTCCTTGAGCGGAGTCCGATCACGGCCCGATCAGCTAAGCCATCTTACCAAGACGTTACTCTTATTTCGTTCTCACTTTTCAGTTTCAATTATCAATGCATTACCACCACGTATGTATAACATGGCGTCCGATCACGGCCCGATCGGCTAAGCCGTCTTACCAAGACGTTACCCTTTTTCCGTTAATCATCTCACTTCAATCTTTGGATTCACATGAATTAGTTTCTCGGTACTTGGGGCCACAATTACCACATTCCATAACTCACATTTTGCATTATTCCCATTTTCAAGATTTACCTTGCCATTTAGGATCATAGGCACATACAAAAGCAATTTAAGTTATAAACATAGAGAGGAATTCATCTAGTTCGACATATTAATCACAATGTAACCTTGACTTGACATTTAGGCATTTAGCACATAGCTCATGTTTTTCCACACATCCTCAATTTACAAAGAATAACACACTAAACACATGGAGAAGCACCTTCCACATATATTTTTACAACATCAATTTATTTGACATAACGAGTACCACATCAATCGAATTCCGGGCTTACAACATTTGCACAGGCACCATGGAGGCTCAATTTCTAAAAGGAGGGGTTTTTAGCCATACATACCTTGTTTAAGCTTTCCTTAAGTTACTACGACGTTCCGGAAATTCTAGCAATCCCAATCTACTTTGAGACATAACAAAATTGAACACAAATTAAGAAGGTATTCATGGTTTCTGCTCATTTTAGCATTTTATCAAATACTAGATGAACATCTTGATTTCAAATCTCTTTTAAAAGATTTCCTTCATTCCCCAACCCAATCTTTACTTATTTGTTCAACAATCTTCCCACAAATCTAATTTGTACATGCATGTATACATAATATTATTACACCCAAAAATCATACCTCAATAACCCATCTCACAATCTCTACAATACCAACACAACCTAGGTTAAGCACATATGACTTCCAATCACCATCCCATGAGTTCTAACATATATATATATTATAAATAATCTCCATAGAGTAATTAGAGATGATAGACATACCTCTTGTAGTAAGAATCTTGAGAATCCCCATTTGTAGTGTTCTTGATCAATTTAGGGATTTGAATGGGAATCTATGGATTTTCAAGATTAATCCTTGTTAGTATAAGTGTTTAGGAGTAGTAATCAACTCAAAATACTCCAAAAACATTACCTTAGATCATAGGAGGGAAGTATGGGACGGATTCCCCTTGGTAGACATGCCCTAGCTCAAAAAATGACTTAGAGACTCTCCATATCCGGTCTTGGGGTATTTATAGGGCTGCTAGGTGTGCAACCGCGGTCAAACAGTACCCGGGACGCGGCGGCCACGCTCGTACCGCTATTGGGCCGCGCTCGGAGGCAGAAACTTTCAGTTTTCCCGCGGCCGCGCCGCTGACACGCGTCTGACACATGTCCGGTAAGAAGGTCATAACTTACTGTATACACCTCCAAATGCAAACGGGTTGATGAGTTGGAAACTAGACTCAAAGAGCTTTAATTTGATAGGTTTTGCATTGCACGACCCCTTATATAAATGGAGATATGCTTGTCCAAAATAAGGTCTCGTGCGTACTCATTTACAACTTTAGTCTATTATGAAATTTGACAACTTGGCTTAGACTTAGGCCTCTCCTTAGACCCCAAATCACTTATAATATGACTTATACGCTTATTAACATATCCAATTGATATCCATTATATCATGAATCCTCATTTGCACACAAGATAAAATAATTAGCTTACCTTGGCACCACGAAATCTTAAATTACTTAGCAAATTTTTCTGGGGCTTTACAAATATAACCAAAAATAAGTGAAGAATCATTACCCAATCGATGCCTCTGAAGATCCATTAAAGTTTCGTCCAAATCCGAGCTCTCTATCTCATGTTTTGATAAAAATGGCGTAAACCCTCGTTTTTGAAATGTTATAGACTGCCCAGGTAATCCTTCTTCGCGAACGCGGCCTCACCCTCATATTCGCGTTGACCAAATAATTTACTGACCAAAGTTACTCCTTCGCGAACGCGAAGGAATTCTCGCGAACACGGAGCTTCCACTGTCTGCTCCTACGTGAATGCGATGCCTACTACGCGAACGCGTAGAACAATGCCTTGGGCTCCCAACTGCTCTACTTCCTCCATGCAAACACGATACCCTTCACGCGTTCGCGATGCAATACTGATCATACCTCCGCGAACGCGCCCCCCACTTCACCCGCGCGAAGTACAAATCCTCTCTTGCCTCTAACTTATAGGTGGAACTCCCCTCGCGAACGCGAAGAAGGAAGCCAACAACTGGAAACCAGATTTTTCTACAACACCAACAAGTCCAAAACTAGTGTGTTAACCATCAGGAATCTACCCGAGGCTCCCGGGACCTCAACCAAACATACCAACAAGTCCTAAAGAATCATACGAATTTAGTCAAGTCCTAAAATCACATCAAACAGTAACAAAAAATACCAATCACACTCCAATTCAAACTTAATGAACTTGAAGCTTCAAACTTCTACAACTGATGTCGATACTTATCAAATCACGTTTGATTTGCTCCAAATTTTACATAAAACTCATAATTGGCATTACAGAACTACTCAAACTTCAAGAATCGAAATCCGACCCCGATATCAAAAAGTCTACTTCTGGTCAAGCTTCCAAAAAATCAACTTTTGCTGTTGCAAGCCTAATTCAGCTACAGACCTCCAATTTACAATCCAAACGTGCTCCTAAGTCCAAAATTACCCAACAGAGCTAACGAAATTGACGAAACTCCATTCTAGAGTCATCTTCATACCGTTCCAATTACGGACAAAATCCTAGAACTTAAGCTTCCGTTTTAGGGACTAAGTGTCCCAAATCACTTCGAAATCAAAAACAGAACGTCCTAACAAGTCACATAAGCAGAAAAAGATACGGGGAAAGCAGTAAATAGGGGATCAGGGCCATTACTCTCAAAACGACTGATCGGGTCGTTACAAAAGATTTGGAAGGGAATTAAACGAGAGGAGAATCTAAAATACCTTGTTTTTGTATTAATACGTCCTATTTCTACCATTCTCTCTTTTCTCTTTTCCTTTATTTTCATATCTATTCTACGTGAATTAACAAAGACACCAATTCCATGAAATGAAGACTTTTTGTGTCTCATGTTTGACTTAAATGCTAAAATTCCTAAAACAGTTAAAGGGTACAAGTTGACTCGGATGAGTTTTTCTATTATTATTAGGAATTATCCTAAATATTTATGTTAGATTTTATATTAAGATCATCAGAGGAGTTCAATTATAAAATGACTTTTTCAGCTTGTTACCTTATGAAGCAGAGAAAAAGTTGGAACTCACGAAATGTCCCCGAATTAAAGATTATGTTGATCATCATCATTTTCTTTTCCTTTTTTTTTAAACATAAAAGTACGATAATTATATTACTTAAAACATATTACAATAGGAGGACATAGTCTTTAGTGCATTACTATTGCCAATACTTGCTAAGTAAATACAAACATCGGTAGAGATACTTTTAACACTATTTCAAAGTTCATGCTTGTTCTTTAAAGCTTTTTGTTCAGCAAAATGAGGCTAACGAGCATGATAAACACATTTGTTACTAGGAGGATGCTTCATTACTTCTTTAGCCATCCGATGTGCCACTTCGTTTCCTTCCCTAAAATTTTCTTTTCCTTTATTGGGAAGAGTTTCTCAATATATTTGAGGTAAATTACTTTCTCGTCAGAAGTATTAAACTACCTTCAAGGCACTATCATGTTTTCTTAGGCAATATCGCATACATATATTCAGTGGCAAGAAACATAACATTAACTTCACTAACTGTCACTGAAATTTACTGTCTAGTTACAACATTCGTTTCTCGTCAATCCTTAAGTGTCATTGCATATTAGGTCATGCATAATTTGGACAAACCCAAAATTCAAACTGAAATCCAAATTTTTTAAAAATTTGAATTGAATTTTCAGATTACGAATTGGATCTTTTGGAAGCATACAGCCATGACCAAAGAGGGCCTCACGAATTGGACTCATGGGCTTTGTTTTTCTTTGGTAAGTCGTTGCTAACTTAAGCAAATTCTGCTTTAACAAAATATCTGAGTGCGATTAAAAGCTGAAACTGAATCTTATTTAGTCTTACGTAACTGAATCTCAACATTCATAAGTATTGTTTAGTCCCGTACCCCATCCATGTCCCAAAAAAGAAAAAGAAAAGACAACAAAAAATAAAGTAAACAGAGTGAACTTGAAAACGTAGTCGTTGTCACTTTTTTTTTTTTTTAAATTCTTTATTATATCGGTGGAGGGAAAAGGGGAACGAAAATACTACGTTACTAATAGGGTTTAAATCCTTCACTTCAACTGTGGATGGCAAGAAGCTCAGTATGTGAGCTAGTCATCAACCCGCGAAAATAAAATAAGCAAAGTGAACTTGAAATCGAAGTCTTTGTCATTTTTTTTAGTTTTTTTTTAATTACATCGGGGTAGGGGGTGTAAAAAAGAGGAAGGTGAGTACTACACTACTAAAGTCACGACCCGGATTTCCCACCCTCGGGAGTCGTGATGACGCCTACTAATGAGAGCAAGGCAAGCCAACCCTTAACTACCTAATTCATTACCGAATTACTTCTTTTTAACAAACACAAGCGTTAACATGAATACAACGGAACCTTAAATAATTAAGCGGAAGGAAGCGATGAAATATTTGAAATCAACGTCTATTACAACTTTTAAAACCTCAAGTGCCCAAAATCTGGTGTCAGAATGTCATAGACTGTCTAAGAGTTACTACATACAAGGTCTGAAGGAAATACAATACACTATTTCTGAGCAAAAGAAAAAGAAACAGGAAATAGAGATAGAGGGAGACGTCAGGGCCTGCGGACGCCTCTACCTGGGTCTCCAAGTGGACTGAACGAAGCCCTCCAACTACTGTCCAAAAGCTGCTCCTGGATCTGCACACAGTGCAGAATGTCGTATCAGCATAACCGACTCCATGTGTTGGTAAATGCCTGGCCTAACCCCGGCGAGGTAGTGACGAGGCTAGGACCAAACTCCAAATAGACCTGTGCAGTTATATAATCTATGGCGGAAAAAAATAAACAGGAATACGCAGTTTAACATGGGAGGGGGTACATGCTTCGGGGGAAACATATCAAGACCAACAGAAACTTAATAAAAGATGAAAGGACAACTCAATATCTACAAGAATACAATAACAATACTGTTGCGGCGTGCAACCCGATCCAATATAATATCTGTTGCGGCGTGCAACCCGATCCAATATAATATCTGTTGCAGCGTGCAACCCGATCCAGTCTTGTAACAACATCTAACTACCTCAGCTATAACCAAACTTGTTAGAACATCTAACTACCTCAACTATAACCAAACTTGTTACAACACCTAACACCAAGAATCATCAACCTAAGTATCCGTAATATCAATTAAGAACACAATGCAAGGGAACCACAACTCACAATAGCCCGGCAATAGGGCAACATAATGATCTCTTCTCTTTCTCACTTTTTCTTCACAATTCACTTCACAACTCGTACCAATACTCTAAAGTTTCAATTATCACTTATACTTTCACAATTCGTTATACAATTGGAGTCAATGCTCCTCAATGTTCATAGGTCACAATTCCTTTCCACGACTTTACGCAACAAATATGAATCTTCACCAAGGCATGAATAATACAACGAAGTCATGAAAATCATAATATATGACCCACGGTCATGCTTGACACTAACGTATAGATACTCGTCACCATGCCTATACGTCGTACCCAACAAGAAGCAAATAGCAAATAGGACACAACTCGTAATCTCTCAAGCTAGGGTTAGACCAAACACTTACCTCGATGCCTCGAACTCAACTCAATCTTTAATTATAGCTTTACCCCTTGATTCCACCGCCAATTCACTCGTATCTAGTTACGAATTACTCAATTACATCAATAAATAAAAAATGAATAAATTTAAATGCATGAAAATGAGTTTTCTAAAGTTTTACCCAAAAAGTCGAAAATCGCCTCCGGGCCCACATGGTCAAAACCCGAGGTTCGAACCAAAACCTGATTACTCATTCCCCCACGAACCCAAATATATAATTTGTTTTGAAATTGGACCTCAAATCGAGGTCCAAATCCCCATTTTTTAAAAAACCTAGGTTTTACCCAAAACACCCAATTTCCCCCATGAAAATAATTGATTTGAAGTTGAAATCATGTTAAAAGATGTTAATGATTGAAGAAAACTAGTTAAAAACGACTTACAATTGATTTGGAGAAGAAAGTTTCTTGGAATAATCGCCTCTTAGGTTTTTGGGGTTTTGAAAAATGAAAATTAACTAGAAATTCCGTCTATTTATACCCCACTCAGACCCTCACCGCGGACCGCACAAAAAAGGCTGCGACTGCGGAGCTCCACCACGGAGCACACAAATCCCACCGCGGTCGCGGAGTCCCCACCGCGGCCGCGAAGCTTCCACCGCGTGACCTGGCTTAACAGGCCTACAACTTTTTCCTAAGTTCAAAACTTTCCGAAACACATCCGAAACACACCAGAGCCCTCGGGGATCCTAACCAAGCACACGTCCTAACTCAACAACATCATACGAACTTATCCGTGCGATAAAATCGCCAAAATAACCTCAATAACAATGAATCAAACCTCAAAATCAAGAACTTTTTCTCAAACTTCATCAATTATCAAATTCAGCAATTTAGGTCCGGATCACGTCAAACGACGTCCGTTTTCAACCAAACTTTGTAGAAATGACTTATACCATATATAAGACATGTACCGGGCGCCGGAACCAAAATATGAGCCCGATACCATCATGTTCCAATATTTTTTTTTAAATAATTTCAGAAAATAATTTTCTTTGAAAATTTATTTCTCGGGCTCGGGACCTCGGAATTCGATTCCGGGCATACGCCCAAGTCCCATATTTTCCTACGGTCCCTTCGGGATCGTCAAATCACCGGTCCGGATCTGGTTACCCAAAATATTGACCGAAGTCAAATTAGCTCATTCTATAATCAAAACTTATCGTTTTTTCACATATTATCATATTTAAGCTTTTCGGTTACGCGCCCGGACTGCGCATGCAATTTGAGGTGACTCTAAATGAGGTTTTCAAGTCCTTGAAACACGGAGTTTCGTTTTAAAATAAGTGATGACCTTTTGGGTCATCACATTATCCACCTCTAAAACAATCGTTCATCCTCGAATGGACAGAAAAAGGAAGTACTTGAGTCAGAGAAAATATGGGGATAACGACTCCGCATATCAGACTCGGACTCCCAGGTCGATGCCTCAGGAGGCTGACCTCTCCACTGAACACGAACAGAAGGAAAACTCTTCGATCTCAACTGACGAATCTGCCGATCTAGAATAGCCACCGGCTCCTCCTCATAAGACAGGTCCTTGTCCAACTGGACAGTGCTGAAATCTAACACATGAGATGGATCGCCGTGATATTTTCGGAGCATGGACACATGAAACAATGGATGCACGGCTGATAAGCTCGGCGGCAATGCAAGTCTATAAGCCACCTCTCCCACTCAATCAAGAATCTCAAATGGGCCAATGAACCTAGGGCTAAGCTTGCCCTTCTTCCCAAATCTCATCACGCCTTTCATAGGCGACACTCGAAGCAATACCCGCTCATCTACCATAAAAGCCACATGTCGAACCTTGCGGTCTGCATAACTCTTTTGCCTGGACTGAGCCGTACGAAGACTATCCCGAATAACCCTGACCTTGTCCAAGGCCTCCTGAACCAGATCCGTACCCAACAACCGAGCCTCTCCCGGCTCAAACCATCCAACTGGAGATCAACACCGTCTACCATATAAAGCCTCATAAGGAGCCATCCGAATACTCGACTGGTAGCTGTTGTTGTAGGCAAACTATGCTTAAGGCAAAAATTGATCCAACGAGCCTCCGAAGTCAATGACACAAGCTCAGAGCATATCCTCCAAAATTTGAATAGTCCGCTCGGACTGCCCATCCGTCTGAGGATGAAATATTGTACTCAACTCAACTTGGGTGCCCAACTCTCGTTGAACTGCTCTTCAGAAACGTGAGGTAAACTGCGTACCTCGGTCCGAAATGATAGATACAGGCACACCATGAAGACGAACAATCTCCCGGATATAGATCTCAGCTAACCTCTCGGATGAATAGGAGACTACCACAGGAATGAAATGCGCTGACTTGGTTAGCCTATCAATAATGACCCATACTGCGTCGAACTTCCTCCGAGTCTGGTGGATTCCAACAACAAAATCCATAGTGATCCGCTCCCACTTCCACTCGGGAAGCTCAATCCTCTGAAATAAGCCACTAGGCCTCTGATGCTCGTACTTAACTTGCTGACAATTCAAACACCGAGCCACATATGCAACGATATCCTCCATTATTCTCCGCCACCAATAATGTTGCCGCAAATCCTGATACATCTTAGCGGCGCTCGGATGAATAGAGTTCCGGGAACTATGGGCCTCCTTTAAGATCACTCTCGGAGTCCATCCACATTAGGCACACAAACTCGACCCTGCAATCTCAAAACTCCATCATTATCTAAGGTAACCTGCTTGGCACCTCCGCGCTGCACCATGTCTCTAAGGACACACAAATGAGGATCATCATACTGCCGATCATGGATATGCTCCATTAAAGAAGAACGCGCGACCGTGTAAGCTAATACCCGACTAGGCTCAAAAACATCCAACCTCATGAATTGATTGGCCAAGGCCTAAACATCCAAAGCAAGCGGTCTCTCACCGACCGGAATATAAGCAAGACTGCCCATACTGGCTGACTTCCTACTTAAAGCATCGGCCACCACATTGGCCTTTCCCGGATGATATAATATGGTGATATAATAATCTTTTAACAACTCCAACCACCCACTCTGTCTCAAATTTAACTCCTTTTGCTTGAACAAATACTGAAGACTCTTGTGATCCGTGAACAGTTCATATGCCACGCCATACAGATAATGCCTCCAAATATTCAATGCATGAACTATGTAAACCAACTCTAAATCATGAACTGGATAGTTCTTCTCATGAATCTTCAACTGCCACGAAGCATAGGCAATGACCTTGCCATTCTGCATCAACACGACACCAAGCCCAATACGAGATGGATCACAATAAACTATATAAGGCCCTGAACCTGTGGGAAAAACCAACACTGGTTTTGTAGTCAGAGCTGTCTTGAGCTTCTGAAAGCTCGCCTCGCAATCATCCGACCATCTGAACTGGGCACCCTTATGGGTCAATCTGGTCATTGGGGCTGCAATAGATGAAAACCCTTCCACAAACCGACGATAGTAGCCTGCCAATCCCAAGAAACTCTGAATCTCTGTAGCTGATGCTGGTCTAGGCCAGTTCTTGACTGCCTCAATTTTCTTCGGATCAACCTGAATACCCTCTGCTGATATAATATGACCCAAAAATGCAACTGAACTCAACCAGAACTCACACTTCAAGAACTTAGCATATAACTGGCTATCCCTCAAGGTCTGAAGAACCACTCTAAGATGTTTCTCGTGCTCCTCCCGGCTGCGGGAATATATCAAAATATCATCAATGAAGACTATCATGAATGAGTCTAAATAAGGCCTGAACACTCGATTCATCAAATCCATAAAAGCTGTTGGGGCATTGGTCAACCCAAATGACATGACCAGGAACTCATAATGCCCTTACCGAGTGCGGAAAGCTATCTTAGGGACATCAGATGCCCTAATCCACAACTGATGATAGCCAGATCTCAAATCAATCTTTGAGAATACCTTGGCACCCTGAAGCTGATCAAACAAATCATCGATCCTCGACAATGGATACTTATTCTTGATTGTAACCTTCTTCACCTGTCGGTAATCAATACACATTCTCATCGATCCGTCCTTCTTCTTAACGAACAACACCGGCACACCCCAAGGCGAAATACTGGGTCTAATGAAACCCTTCTCAAGCAAGTCTTACAACTGCTCCTTCAACTCTTTCAACTCAGGCGGGGCCATACGATATGGCGGAATAGAAATGGGCTGAGTGCCTGGAGCCAAATCAATGCAAAAGTTAATATCCCTATCGGATGGCATACCCGACAGGTCTGAAGGGAAAACCTCAGGAAACTCACGAACAACGGGCACAGAATCAATAGAGGGAACTTCGGCACTAGAATCACGAACACATGCCAAATAGGCCAAATACCCTTTCTCGACTATACGCCGAGCCTTCACATAAGAGATAACACTACGGGTAGAATGACTAGGAGTCCCTCTCAACTCTAAATGAGGTAAACCAGTAAGGCTAAGGTCATAGTCTTGGAATGACAGTCTAAGATAGCGTGGTAAGGTGATAACCAGTCCATCCCCAATATAACATCGAAATAGACCATGTCCAGAAGCAACAGATCTACATGAGTCTCAAGACCCCCAATCACAACTATACAAGAGCGATGGACTCGATCTACCATAATAGAATCACTCACCAGTGTTGACACATATACAGGATCACTCAAAGAATCACTAGGCATAACCAGATATGGTGCAAATAAGAGGACACATACGAGTACGTAGACCCTGGATCAAATAACACTGAAGCATTTCTATTAGAAACCAGAACCGTGCCTGTAATAACTGCATCTGAAGCCTTAGCCTCTGTCCTGGCTGGAAGAGCATAACATCGAGGCTGGGCCCCACCACCCTGGACTATATTTCTGGGACGACCTATAGCTGGCTGGCCTCCACCTCTAGCGGTCTGAGTTCCACCTCTAAAACCTCTACCTCCACCACTAGCACCTCTACCTCCACCTCTTGCTGGCTGGGCAGTCTGTGGAACACCTGGTGCCTGAACCATAGCGCGGGAACCCTGCTGCTGCGACTGAGTACCCACTAACCTCGGTCAGGTCCTCCTAATATGACCATACTCACCACACTTAAAACATCCACCTGAGTGTTGTGGCTGAGGAAACTAAGACTGGCCCTGGCGACCCGAATGACCACCCCGAAAACTCTGGAGCAGCGGTGCACTAATAGGAGCTGGTGGTGCACTGCAGGACTGCTGATCCGAATACTGCATCTACGGACCACGACTACCTGAAGCAATTTGAGAAACCTAAAGAGATGACTGAAAGGGCCTAGGATGATGGCCTCTACCATATGAATCCCTGCCTCCAGACGAGGCACCACTAAATTGACCTGAATGACGGGGCCTCTTGTCTGACCTATGTCCGCCTCCCTATGACAAAACCATCTCAACTCTACGGGCCATATTGGCCACCTCCTGAAAAGTAATCTCACTCCCAGCCTCTCTAGCCATCTGAAGACGAATTGGCTGGATAAGACCATCAATAAACCTCTTCACTCTCTCTCTCTCGGTAGGAAGTATGACAAGAGCATGGCAAGCTAAGTCGATGAACCTGGTCTCATACTGGGTAACCGTCATGGAACCTTACTGGAGGCATTCAAATTGCCTCCGATAGGCCTCTCTCTGAGTAACGGGGAGAAACTTTTCCAGGAATAACACTGTAAACTACTTCCAAATCAAGGCTGGCGATCCGGCTGGTCTAGCCAAGCAATAATCTCTCCACCGAGTCTTGGCGGATCCAGACAGGAGAAATGTAGCAAAATCGACCCCATTGGACTCAACAATCCCCATGTTCCTGAGAACCTCGTGGCAGCTATCTAGATAATCTTGGGGATCCTCACTAGATGCACCGCTGAAAGTAGAAGTGAAGAGCTTGGTGAACCTATCCAGCCTCCACAAAGCATCGGCGGACATAGCCTCTCCATCGCCGATCTGAGCTACAACACCCGGCTGAACTACTCCAACTGGCTGAACCGCTGGAGTCTGAATCTGGGGAGCTACCTACTCCGTAGTGCAAGTAGAAGGAGTATGGGCCCCTCCTCCAGCCCGAGAGACGGTTGGTGCTACAGGAAGCAAACCCGCTCGGGTGACACTCTCCATGAGGCCTACTAATCGGACAAGAGCATCTTGAAGGGCTGGGGTGGCAATAAACCCCTCTGAGACATAAGCTGGGCCCACCAGAGCTGCTAGAGCCGGAACCTCGTCATCAAAGTCAACCTGAGGCTCCGCTACTGGGGGCTCGGGCTGCTGAGCGGTAGATGAGGAAGTGCATGTTCTCGCCATCTGCGAAAGAACAGAGTAGAAGTTCGATTAGCATTGAGGGACCAAATCACACGATATGAAAGAATAAATGTGAAGTTTTCCTAACTCTGTAGCCTTTGGGAGATAAATACAGACGTCTCCATACCGATCTCTCAGACTCTACTAAGCTTGTCTGTGAACCGTGAGACCCATGTAACCTAGAGCTCTGATACCAACTTGTCACGACCTGGATTTCCGACCCTCGGGAGTCGTGATGGCGCATACTAATGAGAGCTAGGCAAGACAACCCTTAACTACCTAATTCATTACCGAATTACTTCTTTTTAACAAACATAAGCGTTAACATGAATACAACGGAACCTTAAATAATTAAGCGGAAGGAAACGATGAAATATTTGAAATCAGCGTCTATTACAACTTTTAAAACCTCAAGTGCCCAAAATCTGGTGTCACAGTGTCACAGACTGTCTAAGAGTTACTATATACAAGGTCTGAAGGAAATACAATACACTATTTCTGAGCAAAAGAAAAAGAAATAGGAAATAGAGATAGAGGGAGACGCCAGGGCCTGCGGACGCCTGCAGGTCTACTTGGGTCTCCAAGTGGACTGAAGGAAGCCCTCCAACTACTGTCCAAAATCTGCTCCTGGATCTGCACACATTGTAGAGTGTAGTATCAGCACAATCGACCCTATGTGCTGGTAAGTGCCTGACCTAACCCCGGCGAGGTAGTAACGAGGCTAGGACTAAACTCCAGATAAACCTGTGCAGTTATATAATATATGGTGGAAACAAATAAACAGGAATACGCAGTTTAACATGGGAGGGGGTACATGCTTCGGGGGAAACATATCAAGACCAACAGAAACTTAATAAAATATGAAAGGACAGCTCAATATCTACAACAATACAATAACAATACTGTTGCAGCGCGCAACCCGATCCCTTATCATTAAACATTGTTGCGGCTGCAACCCGATCCAATATAATATCTGTTGGTGCGTGCAACCCGATCCAATATAATATCTGTAGCGGCGTGCAACCCGATCCTATATAATATCTATTGCAGCGTGCAACCTGATCCAATATAATATCTATTACGCCGTGCAACCCGATCCAATACAATATCTGTTGCGGCGTGCAACCCGATCCAGTCTTGTAACAACATCTAACTACCTCAGCTATAACCAAACTTGTTAGAACATCTAACTACCTCAGTTATAACCAAACTTGTTACAACACCTAACACCAAGAATCATCATCCTAAATATCCGTAATATCAATTAAAAACACAATGCAAGGGAACCACAACTCACAATAGCCCGGCAAGTAGGCAACATAATGATCTCTTCTCTTTCTCACTTTTTCTTCACAATTCACTTCACAACCCGAACCAATACTCTAAAGTTTCAATTATCACTTATACTTTCACAATTTATACAACTGGAGCCAATGCTCCTCAATGTTCATAGGTCACAATTCCTTTCCACGACTTTACACAACAAATATGAATCTTCACCAAGGCATGAATAATACAACGAAGTCATGAAAATCAC
This sequence comes from Nicotiana tabacum, assembly GCF_000715075.1. Taxonomy (NCBI): domain Eukaryota; kingdom Viridiplantae; phylum Streptophyta; class Magnoliopsida; order Solanales; family Solanaceae; genus Nicotiana; species Nicotiana tabacum. Next base: position 69,998,969 of record NC_134095.1, on the reverse strand, counting down.
AATACAAGACCCACGATCATGCTTGACACTCACGTACAGATACTCATCACCATGCATATACGTCGTACTCAACAAGAAACAAATAGCAAATAGGACACAACTCCTAATCCCTCAAGCTAGGGTTAGACCAAACACTTACCTCGATGCCTCTAACACAACTCAATCTTCAATTATAGCTTTACCCCTTGATTCCACCGCCAATTCGCTCGTATCTAGTCACGAGTTACTCAATTACATCAATAAATGCTAAATGAATCAATTTAAATGAATGAAAATGAGTTTTCTAATGTTTTACCCAAAAAATCAAAAATCGCCCCCGGGCCCACATGGTCAAAACCCAAGGTTCGAACCAAAATCTGATTATCCATTCCCACACAAACCCAAATATGTAATTTGTTTTGAAATCGGACCTCAAATCGAGGTCCTAATCCCCATTTTTTGAAAAAACCTAGGTTTTACCCAAAACACCCAATTTCCCTCATGAAAATAATTGATTTGAAGTTGAAATCATGTTAAAAGATATTAATGATTGAAGAAAACTAGTTAAAAATGACTTACAATTAATTTGGAGAAGAAAGTTTGTTGGAAAAATCGCCTCTTAAGTCTTTGAGGTTTTGAAAAATGAAAAATAACTGGAAATCTCGTCTATTTATACCCCTCTCAGACCCTCACCGCGGACCGCACAAAAAAGGCTTCGACTGTGGAGCTCCACGGAGCTCCACCACGGATCGTGAGAAATCGAGAGCGGGCGCGAAGGTTGACCTTGCTCACCGCGAACCGCACAAATCCCACCGTGGTCGCGGAGTCCCCACCGCGGTTGCGAAGCTTCCATCGCGGACCGCGTGGCCTGGCTTCACAGACCTGCAACTTTTTCTTAAGTTCAAAACTTCCCGAAACACACCCAAAACACACCAGAGCCCTCGGGGCTCCTAACTAAGCCCACGTACTAACTCAACAACATCATACGAACTCATCTGTGCGATCAAATCACCAAAATAACCTCAATAATAATGAATCAAACCTCAAAATCAAGAACTTTTTCTCAAACTTCATCAATTATCAAATTCAGCAATTTAGGTCCGAATCACGTCAAACGACGTCCGTTTTCAACCAAACTTTACAGAAATGACTTAAACCATATATAAGACCTGTACCGGACGCCAAAACCAAAATACGGGCCCGATGCCATCATGTTCTAATCAAATTTCATTTCAAATTTCTTTAAACAATTTCAGAAAATAATTTTCTTTGAAAATTTATTTCTCGGGCTCGGGACCTCGGAATTCGATTCCGGGCATACGCCCAAGTCCCATATTTTCCTATGGACCCTCCGGGACCGTCAAATCACAGGTCCGGGTTCGTTTACTCAAAACGTTGACCGAAGTCAAATTAGCTCATTCTATAATCAAAACTTATTGTTTTTTCACAGATTATCATATTTAAGCTTTCCGGCTACGCGCCCGAACTGCGCACGCAAATCGAGGTGACTCTAAATGAGATTTTCAAGGCCTCGGAACACGTAGTTTCGTTTTAAAACAAAATTATAGATGGCAGGAAGCTCTCCAAGTGAGCTAGCCCTTAACCCCTAAAGTTTTTGTCACTGAATATGTTATATTCCCACTTCTTTTTCCTGTTTTATGTTTTATTATACGTAGGGGAGGAGGAAAAGAGAAAACGAGGCCTGACATTACAAGATGGGAATCAAACCTTACCAACAATGTAAAAGTTACCATATATAATGATTCTAAATATGACATTTATTTGTGAACATTAATACTCATATCCTTAAATGTTCTGATACTTGCATAGATGTAAGATTACCTGATTTTAGAGTTTGACTAGTGAATGGTAAGATATAATTGACAACTCTCTTGATTATCTAATTAATTCAAGATTTAAATAAGAAATAAAATTAGAATGAAACTGTCACAAATCAAAACTATAGGGTTCTGATCGGCACTTAGTGCTGCTTCGGTATGATCATAGCAGATAGCCGGGGATTTGTAGGTTCAATTGATCCCATCGTTTTTACTCGATATATGTATTTATATGCCGAGTCGATCGGGATTTTCTCAAAATATGTACGTATATGCAGAAAATATTTAAAATGTATTCTTATAATTAATAAATTTATACTCATTCTAAACCCATTAATCGTAGATCTTGGATTCACGTATCTAAGTATGAGATGTGAATCAATGTCATTTTTGTATCCATGCTACTGTTACAATTTCTAATTAGCTACTTAATATTCATATCCGCAATACAAAAATTCAAGACCCAATTCTCTTTCGAAACCAAGAGTTTTTACAGATAGGAACGTATTAATAAAAGTCAGCATGTAATCACTAGTTGCATATAGAATCCCTTTTTAGGTACGTAAAGGCTGTGAGACCACAAAAATAGAGATACAAGATATTATTTTCCAGTTGCATTTTTCAGCAATGACATCACCAAAAATTACCCTAAAAGACTGACATTCTCTCAACACTTGTCACGATCCAGCTATAAGTCCGTGTCAGTCATGTCTATGTGACTATGGATACAAAGCCATGCACATTATGGATCTGAAAATAAAAGGAAAGAGTTAAATTTTTGTTAATGTGTTACTTTAAGAAACAAATTTATGTTCATTAGATCTATACCATGGTCTTTGACAGAAAGTGCTGTGCAAAAAAGAGCCCACACAAGCACGGGGGCTCCATAACCTAAGCACATTAACGTTTACAAGGGTTAGATATTAAAGCACAAATAGATATAACATATATATCAATTAAGGAAAAGTCAATGAAGTAAAGATCTTACAATTTGGTGACTCGTTGATTCAATTTGGATAAACCCTTCTACAGGATTCATGTCGTTGGAATTGAATTCCAACATCTTCATCTTCCTCGTCATCGTTGTGATCTCCCTTCATGTATAGCTGCAACTTGAGAATTGATGGATGGGAGAATGATAAAAAAACATGAGTTTACATAGGACACAAATGGAACCCCATGGTATCTGTTTTCCTTTAGTAATTAAGTTGTTACCAACTTTACTAAATCTGATTTAGTTCCAAATGTAACAAAAATATCAAAAGTTCTCTATTTGGTCAAAGTATTAAAAATTGCAATTTTGGTAAGAAGAAAAAGTCATGAATGATGAAACTCAGACGGTTATTTAAAATGTATCTTATCTTGAATATGGGGTATTATTATCAATAAGCTAAAAAATCCCTGTATTTCATAGGTTTTTAAAAATTTGAGACCAATTGTCACTTGCTTAGATTCCATGCACAGAATAAGCTATATATGGTGACTTTTATTTAATTCCCTTGCATATGCTAGTAGTACTAAATTGTAACGACCCGAACAATCATTTTTAATTTTAGCACTTTGTTGGGGGTTCGAGACTTTAAGAAACTTCATATTATGCATTATGACTTGTGTGTAATTGGTTTCGACTTTCGAGAGGTTCGGAGTTGATTTGGAAAAGTAATTCTTAATTTGAAAGCTTTAAGTTGGAAGAGATGACCAAGATTTGACTTTTGAGTAAAGCACATCGGAATCGAAATTTGATGGTTTCAATAAGTTTGTATGGCGATTGTGGACTTGGGCGTATGTTCGGATTTGAAATTTGGTTTGTTCCTAGAAGGTTTTGGCCCTGCTTGTCAAACATTTGGCAATTTGAAGAACTGGAAAGTACACAAGTATGACCATGAGTTGATTTGATGGTATCGGGTTCGGATTATTGTTTCAAAAATTGGAATAGGTTCATTTTGTCAATTGAAACTTGTGTGCAAAGTTTGGTTGTGATCCGTAATGTCGAAGTGTGATTCAGACAAGTTTGTTGAAGTTTGAATGTTGGAAAGTTAAGAGAATGATCTCGACCTTCAATATGTGGTTTTGATGTTAATTGCAGTGTATGAGCCTTTGGATAAGTTTGAATTAGGTATATGGATTAATTAGTATGATTGGACTAGATCCCGAGGAGTTCGGATGTATTTCAGATAGATTTCTATCCATTTTGGGAATTGAGGGCACAACTGGTTCTGGTGCATCGCACTTGCGAGAATGGTTGCGCAAATGCGTAGTCGCATCTACGGTGCATTATGTGCAGAAGCGCATGTTAGTCAATCTGGGAACGTCGCGGGTGCAGGAATTTGTGGACGCATCTTCGAAGGATACGTGCATGGGGAATCTTGCTTATATTCCATTTGGGGAGAAACCGTTAGAATTGGATATTGAGGCTTTAGCCAATCGGTTTGTGAGATTGGATATTTCGGAGCCTAGTCGGGTTCTTGCTTGTGTAGTTTCACTGTCTTCTTTGTTCGAGCGCATCAAAACATGTTAGTATGATGATCCTTATGTGATTGTCCTTAAGGACACGGTGTAGCACAGTGGTGCTAAAGAGGTCACTATTAGAGATGATGGGGTATTAATGATGTAGGGTCGTATTTGTGTTCCAAATGTGGATAGGTTGAGAGGGTTGATACTTGAGAAGGCTCATAGTTCGCGGTATTCCATTTATCCGGGTGTCGTGAAGGTGTATCAAGATTTGAGGTATCATTATTGGTGGCAAAGGATGAAGAATGATACTGTTGAGTATGTTGCTCGGTGTTTGAACTGTCAGCAAGTGAAGTACGATCATTAGAGACCTTGTGGTTTGCTTCAGAGGCTTGATATTTCGGAGTGGAAGTGAGAGCGTATCATGATGGATTTTGTAGTTGGACTTCCATGGACTTGAAGAAATGTGATGCAGTATGGGTTATTATAGACAGACTGACCAGCTGGCTCAGATTTATATTCATAAGATTGTTCGCTTTCATGGTATGCCGGTGTCTATTATCTCAGATTGAGGCACTCAAGTCATTTCACATTTTTGGAGGGCAGTGCAGCAAGAGTTGGGCATTCAGGTCGAGTTCAGTACAACATTTCATCTCTAGAGGGACGGACAGTCTGATCGCACTATCAAGATCTAGGAGGACATGTTATGTGCCCGAGTTATTGATTTTGGGGGTTCATGGGATCAGTTTCTACCATTAGCAAAGTTCGCCTACAACAACAACTATAAGTCGAGTATCAAGATGGATCCTTATAGGCCTTATATGGGAGGTGGTGTCGTTCTCTATTTGGTTGGTTTGAGCCTGGGGAGGCTAGGTTGTTGAGCACTAATTTGGTCCGTGATGATTTGGAGAATGTGAAGTAGATCCAGGAGAGGCTTTGTACAACACAGTCCAGGCAGAAGAGTTATACTGACAAGAGAGCTCGTGATGTTGCATATATGGTGGGTAAGAAGGTTTTACTCAGAGTTTCCCCCATGAAGGGTATGATGATGTTCGGGAAGAAGGGCAAGTTGAGCCCTAGGTATATTGGTCTTTTTGAGGTGTTTGAGAGAGTTGGAGAGGTGGCCTATAGACTTGCCTTACCACCTAGTCTATCGGGAGTTCACCCAATATTTCATGTATCTATGCTCCAAATGTATTATGGTGATCTGTCACATGTTTTGGACTTCAGCACGGTACAATTAGATGGAGATAAGACTTATGATGTGGAGCCAGTGGCCATTTTGGATCGGCAGGTTCGAAACATTAGGTCAAAGAATATTGCATCTATGAAAGTTTATTGAATAGGTCAGAAGGTCAAGGAGACTACTTGGGAGACCGAGCAGGAGACGTGGAGCAAATATCCTCAACTTTTTGAGACTCCAGGTATGATTCTAGACCCGTTCGAGGACGAACGTATGCTTAAGAGGGAAAAATGTAACAACCTGGCTGGTCGTTTTGAGTATTTTAGCCTCGTTCCCCTTTTTTGATGCCTTATATATGTGTTTTTGTGGTTACTTGACTTTCCGGGGTGATTGGTTTGGTTTCGGGGAGGTTTCGGAGTAAATTGGGACACTTAGTCGCAAGGTTGAAAACTTAAGTTGTAAGAGTTGACTGGATTTTGATTTTTATGTAGACGACTATGGAATGGTATTTTGATTATTTCAATAGCTTCATATGGTGATTTTGGACTTAGGCATATGTTCGGATTTGAATTTGGAGGTCCGTAGGTTGATTTGAAGCTTTTCGGCGAAAGTTGAAAATATTGAAGGCTTGGAAGGTTGATAGGTTTGATCAATAGATGAATTCGTTGATATAAGGTTCAGATTTTAGTTCCTGGAGTTGTAATAGGACCGTTGTGTCATTTGGGACTTGCACAATATTTAAGGTAATTTTGGGTTGGTTTGATATGATTCGACATGAGTTTTAGAAATTGGAAGTTCATTAGTTTTATTAGACTTTTATTGTAGTGCTATTCGTGGTTTTGGTGTTATTTTATGTGATTTGAGGCTTTGAGTAGGTTTGTGTTGTGTTTTAGTACTTGTTGGTATGTTTGGACGGGGTCCCCGCGGCCCTTGGGTGTGTTTTGGATTGGTTTCAGCTTGTTTTGGTTTGAGTTGCATTTGTTGAAGTATGCCAGAACTGGTGTCATCGCATCTGCGGATGTATGAACGCAAATGCGAGTCCACAGATGTGGTTAGGTCGTCACATAAGCAAAGTTGGTTGGAAGAGCAGGAGTTTGCTGATGCGTAAGTCTAAGCGCAGAAGCGGGGCCGCACTTGATGGACAAAGACCACAAATGCTGATATGCATATGCGCGTTATGGTCCACAAATGTGGAAGGTCATTGGCTGAGGGGAAATCACATATGAAATATTGTGAACACAGATGTGGAATCACTGGAAGAGTTTATATTCAAAGGGTTTGATTGTTTTTCTTATTTTGGAAGTTTTGGAGCTCGGGTAAGGGCAACTTTTGAGAGACTTCTTTCTGCAATTGAAGATGTAAGAGTTATGCTTTAATTGTTAATGGCCAAACAAAAAGAAATCTCCTCTTTCTCTCTCTGGAAAACCCACAACGGTTAGTTAACACTCGCGAGTTTCCTTCACATACTATCGTATGGAGCCGCCTGACAACGTCATTCCCTCGCATCTGGATGGGAAAATGACAACCAACCATATGGCGAAGCCACCTCTAGAAGGAATCGATAGTAAACTTTCATATGCTACCAAAGTCACCACTCTTCCAAACTCATCTTCAAAGACAATATGTCAGGAACGGGAATCGATAATAGCTACTCACACTCCCACAACGGGATACCGACTGTGCTCTTTAATGCATCTGACTACTATTGTGTAATGGTAGCTGAATGCAAATTCACTATCGTTGGCAGATTCTTAATAATAAGACCCCAATTCGATCGAATTAAGTCAAAATTCAAGGAACTGATTTCTCTCAAAGGATCAGCTAAAATTGGGGTCTTCGACAACTTTAATGTCTTTCTTGATTTCACTTACGAGAAAGATTTTAACACAGTATGGTATAGAAGAGTTATTCAAATTGAGGGCCATCAGATGTGGTTACAGAAATGGTCGCCAGACTTTAAACCTGAAGAAGACTTGTCAATTGCTCTGGTATGGGTCTTGTTACCTGGTCTTCCTTTTCATATGCATATTTGGCATTACATAAAACAAGTGGATAGTTCTAGTGGCACTCGGCTTGAAATGGATCTGGCGAATAGGGGAAGGACTAGACCGAGTAAGGCCACAGTTAGAATTGAAATCGATTTGCTTAAGCCTCAACTTGAAACTTTTTATGTGGGCTGCATTCATGATAACTCACCTCAGATAGGATTTGTTCAAAAGTTGGAATATGAGGGCGTACCTAAGTATTGTAGGTTCTGCAAAAAAACTTGGTCACAACATAATCAATTGTCATGCTCTAGAAAGAAATAAGGCAGTTGAGGCTAGAGAAGAAGAAGTAAAACAGGGAAAGGATGAGATGAAAAATGAAAAAGCTGAGGAGAATGAACAGAGGAGCAAGCAAAAAACAAATAAAGACAATGGACAGAAAAATGCAGAACAAAATTTGGCGAACCAAAGTAACAACAATGAAACAATCGAAAACAATTATAATAGCAACAATCAAAGTATCTTGAACAATGAAGAACAGAGCATGCAACGGCAAAATCAAACCATCAATGCGTGGGCTTCTAAAAAGAAGAAGACGGGCAAGAAAAAGATGTTTCCTAAGAAAAAATCCAAAGTGATATTCAAACCCATCATCCAACAACCAGCAGGTAAAACGAAAGAGGGACAGAGTAATTTGTCAAGGGTTATTGAGCAGCATCATGAACAAGAGAATGAAAAAGAACAATTAGGGAACCTTAAGAATGACTTCAACGAAGATAAAGATGCTAATGGCCGGCAGGTAAACCCTACTGAAAGCAAAAGTTCAGAAAAGGATGCAACCTACAGTTCTAATGAGGTCGTCCAAGACTCAACCAATAACCACAAAAATGAGGCAAATGTAGAAAGGAAGAGGCAATGTAACTCGGCCCATGTAAGTCCAGAGGAGTCCTCAAGTATACCATCTGAGATTAAGGCCATGCCAGGGCTTGACTTGATGGTTGATCTTAATTGGGATCCAGCACAAAAGCAACACGAGGAAGAGCAAAAAAGGTAGGGAGCGGAGCAATATTTTAAGGTCACCTCTCCAAATAGAGTCACAGTTACCATCCTTGAATAGCTACTTCAAACAGAACAAAAGAATCAGGCTAATGAGGATGGCTTTTCTCCTGTTAAAAATGGCAAGGACAAACAAAAAATATGGGAAGAAGAACAAAGTCAAGGCTAACTTTCCAGGTGATAGAAAGAACTAAAACTAATTCCCCACTGGTGTTTTCCATGATTAACACTATTTTCTGGAATATCAGAGGTGTGGATTCTAAAAATGCCATTCAAATGCTAAAAAAATCATGACCATCAACAAGGTGAAACTCGTTGCTATCCTGGAAACCCTTCATTACTATGAACAAAATTGAAAGGTACATGAAGTATATTGGCTTACAACACTGTATCTCCAACACTAATGGTCAAATTTGGTTTATGTGGTCCGATAACTATCAGACTAATGTTATTGCTAATGATGATCAATAGATTACTATCCAGATTAATTATACCAATGTCAATTATAATCTCTTTCTACTGCTGTTTATGCAAAATGCACTTCAAATGAAAGGAAAGATTTGTGGAGAAGTTTCGAATTGGCTCATGGTTAGATTATCATGCCATGGTGCATTGGTGGTGAGTTTAATATTATTCTGGATCCTAGAGAGACAAAAGGGGGTAGACCTCATAGAATGTATAAAAGTCTAGATTTCAGCAATTGTATAACTGCATGTGAAGTTGTTGAATTCGGGTATGTTGGCCCCAAGTTCACATGGTGTCACAATTGGGAGCCTAGAAAAAGAATTCTGAAAAAACTTGATAGGATCTTCATTAACGATCAATTGTCTCAACTGTTTCAACATAACATGGTGAGGCATCTGGCTAGAACTGGCTCCGACTATCGACCTCTTCTTGTTAAAAACTATAATAGCCAACATAATAGGATCAAATACTTTAAATTCCTTGATTTTGGTTGGACCAACCAGATTTTTTGCAGTTGGTAGAAAAAGTGTAGCACGCTCAGATTACTGGAAATCCTATGTGGAAACTACAATAGAAATTGAAGCTCTTAAGTCGGAAGCTTACCCACTGGTCTAAAGAAGTCATTGGTAATGTTCTTGATCAAGTCAACATCTGGGAAGAAAATATGCATGAACTGGAGGAACTTGACCTTCTCAATAATAATGCTCAATCCAGAGAAGAGCTGAACAAATGGAACCCAACTTTCTCTTTGAGCCACCTTCCTTAGGAATAAATATTGTAAGAGAGCTCATGTAGTGGCAAAAATTCCTATCTCTTCTAACTCTCATGCCTAGAAAAGTATGATGAAGATTAAGAAGAAGGTTGAGTCTAACATCATCTATAATATTCAAGTAGGAAACTCGAGTTTCTGGTGGGATAACAGGATAGGTTATGGGTCTTTGGACATGTTTGTTCAGGATCAAAGAAAATCTGCTAAATTTCAAGTCAAGCATATATTGGCAATAGGACACGGGATACTATAAAGTTGAATGATACTCTTCCTACCCATATTGCTGACACTATCTGCAATGACCTGACTGGTCATTTTGAGCTCTAGCACATTGTTCGGTAGTTTGTGGCCATGAGTAGCCTCACTTTAGGTATTATGACTTGTACGCGTGGTTGGAATTGAATTCCGGGTAGTTCGGAGTTGATTTGGAAAGAAAATTCTCATTTCGAAAGCTTTAAGTTGGAAGAATTGACTACTATTTGGATTTTAAAGTAAACGACATCGGAATCGGGATTTGAAGGTTCCAACAGGTTTGTATGATGATTTCAGACTTGGGCGTATGTTCAAATTTAGTTTTGGATGATCCAGGAGCATTTCAGCGTCTATTGGGGAACTTGACATTTTGGAAGAATTTCATAACTTTGGGTTGAAGTGCATTTCAATATAATCGATGTCTTTTTGGGATTTTGAATCTGGGAATAGCTCTGTATGGTGATTCTGGTATTGGGAGCACGTCCGGGAGTGGATTCAAAGGTCTGTAGGTCATCTTGGGGTCATTCGACGAAAGTTAGAAATTTGAAGGTTTTTGAGAAGTTTGACAAGAAGTGGACTTTTTGATATTGGGGTCAGATTCCAATTTTAGATGTTAGATTAGGTCTATAATGTCGAATATGCCTCGTGGGCAAAATTTGAGGTCAATCGGACGTGGTTTGATATGTTTCGGCATCGGTTGTAGAAATTTGAAATTTCAAGTTCATTAAGTTTGGATTGGATTCGTGTTTTTAGAGTTGTTTGATGTGATTTGAAGGCTTGACTAAGTTCTTATGGTATTTCTGGACTGGTTGGTAGGTTTAGTTGAGGTCTCGAGGCCTCGGGTGTGTTTTTGTGTGAGTTTTGTGTGTGTCCGGGCATTTCAGCACTCTAATGTTTTTCTGGAACTTGGAATTGTGCGGACCGCACATTGAGAGGTCAGATTGGGTACTATATAACCAAGGTTTAGGGTATTATTTTTTTTTTGACTTTGGGAGCTCAGTTTGAGACGATTGTTCATCGGGGTAAGTGATTCTAACTCAGATTTGGTTAATATGCATGAATATATCATTGTTTTCATCATCCAATTAGTATTTTAAGATGGAAATTTGGTGGAAATTTCATAAAATAAATTTTTGAGATTTGGATGTTGATTTGAAGTCGGATTTGAGTGAAACCAGTATGGTTGAACTCGTAATTGAATGGGTTGTCGGATTTTGTGAGTTTTGTTGGGTTTCAAGGTATGGGCCCAGGGTGGAGTTTTAGGATGATTTTGGACTTTTGATTAAAGATTCAATATTTATCAGTGGGTTTGTTTTCTTTGGTATTATTTGATGTATTTGAGTTGCTTTTGACTAGTTTTGGAGCGTTGGACATCTATTTGAGTTAATTGAATGGCTTGGGAGCCAGTTATGGAACTTCGGAGCGAGGTAAGTCTCCTTTCTAACCTTGTAAGAGGGAATTAACCCCATAGGTAAACTAATTCAATATGTGATTTTATTTGTGGGGGCTACATATGCACGAGGTGACGAGAGTCCATGCGTAGCTACTGGTATGCTTAAGTCCAGGTAGTCTAGGACCCAAAACTATGCTATACTTGCGATATTTATAACCTTATTGTCCATTTAAATTGCTTAAATCATATCAAACTTGGTAAATGAATTTCTAAAAGGCTAAATATTATTTTCTTGACCATTAAAAGATGATTTGCCATTTAGCTTGGATAATTGCTTCCTGCTAAATTCTTGATTGACTATTTGAATGTATTTATTTTTGTGGAATGGGCCGAACGCCTCGGCAGATTAAATAGATGCATCTATGGTTCATGACGTTCGACTCTCTGGTTGTGCACAGTTTAAATATTATGTTGGATCGGACCGTACGACCTCGACATGATTTGCGCATGATTGTATCACTTGCTTTGGAATTTATACTAAATGATATTGCCTCCCTAGTCTGAGATAAATTGATAAAGGATGAAATTAAATTTGGAAATCTCCTATTAACAAAAGAATTGCTTACTTACTTCATGATTATTAAGTTTACCATCGTTTTATAAAATCTGTGATTAATCAAATTATCAGTACATTATTGTTGGCCATAGTAAGTGTCGGAGTCAACCTCTCGTCACTACTTCTTCGAGGTTAGACTGGATACTTACCGAGTACGTGTTGTTTTCGTACTCATACTACACTTAATGTACACTATGTTGTACAGCCACATGAATTCCTAGTGGCCATGCGAGCGCAGTAGCGTGGTTGATACGGGTTCGGTGAGCTGCATCTTATGCTATGATCCGCAGCTAGCAGAGTCTCCTTCAGAGTATTGACTTGTATTTTCTTTCCTGTCCAAAGTTGTATTTCGTACAGATGTCGTATTTCATTTATTATTTTTCTAGTTGTTGCTCATGCACTTGCAAACCCGGGTTTTAGGATGATTATGGATTATTCATTATTGAAATGGTTAAAGATATTATTGTTTATCTTGAAACACCATATTTTACTATTAAATTGAAGAGAAATCATGATTTCAAAATACTAAAACGAGAACTAAATTAAGTATTGATGGTTGGCTTGCCTGACAGCGGTGTCCGACGCCATCACGACCTTTGTTGGATTGTGGGTCGTGATAACATTGTATTAGAGCACTAGGTTCACTTTGGTCTTATGAGTCATGAGCGAGTCTAGTAGAGTCTTGTAGATCGGTGCAGAGACATCTGGACTTATCTTCGAGAGGCTATAGGGATGTTAGGAGCACTTCCCTTCTTGATTCCTCATCGTGCGATTCGCTTACTTTGAGGCTTATGCCTTTGTTTCTTTCCTATTCAATCTTATGAGACGCGAAGCGCTTGTTATAAATCGGGAATTTGAGGAACTGTAATGGTACTACAGATCTGGTGCAAGATATGTCTCCCTACGTATCTGATTGTGCTATTGTCGTCGCCTTGCGGAAGGAAGTTCTGTCATTTCAACCCAATATTTGTACAAGCTAAGGTTTGAGATTTGGCATTTACTGTTATGACGATTCGTGCGTTGCTGTCGCACAGTTTTTGTGTAATGGTATGATGTTTGCCTATGCATCGAAACAGTGAATGACTTGGAAGGAGGTTTACTCAGTGCATGGTTCAGGAATTCAGTATTTACTTCCAACGGAGGAAAGACAATCGAACAAAAAATGTCCAGATTTGGGCTGATGGAGTAACGAGACTTGGTCTTTTCAAGGGTGGTGGAATTTTCATTTATGATGAGGTGTAATTGTTCTTGTTGAATACGTTAAGTTCGCCAGTGTATGGGTTTTTTCAATTTGCCTTTAGGGCAGAGTAGCGTGAAATAGTGCCGGAGAAGCGGCTATCAGAGATCGCTGTGTGCGGTAGTTTAGGATCGAATCGGCGTTCCTAGTATTAATGGCTTGATAAAGATGATTCTCGGAAAGGTTTAAAGTTAGCAGAGATCTATTGGTTCAAGTGCTACAGAAATAGATTTTGATTTAAGGAAACAACTGATCAACGAAGGATAAGGAAGGACATGTGGGAGGTGTCTTGCGGTGGTTAAATTTCTAGGAGGCCAAGTGTGAGAAACATGAGTCTAGTAGCTGCTTAAAGGAGCGAGTTTGACAAAAGTGGGAGAGTGGAAGAGTAGCACCTGGGTTCTATGGTAGGGTGACTACACGCCTTGAGGAAAGTTTAGAGTGATTTGGGATTTCATGGTGAACAAGCGACTAGGTATACGTACTTAAGTTGGAATATTGACTACAATGTGGAGGAAGGTTGGACAAGGCGGAAAGGAGTATCTTGATATGAAGAAGGATACAACATGACTTTGGATTCGAATGTGTCGTCGCACCTTTAGTTGATGTCAAATAGGGAATGAACGGGCTTGTGCAGCTGGTGAATGGGCATGTACCCGGCATGGTTTATTAGTTTCATAGTAATTATACTCAGTGCAACGGTGTTGGAAGATGTCGGCATGTAATTTCCACGGGTGGGTTATCTCCTGTGAGCAAGTTAAGCGGTCATGTGGTGTTGATGAAGCTTCTGCGAAGAATTTTACTATCTATCCGATAAGAGGTCGAATATGTAAATGCGGTTAGTGACTCAAAGCGTTCATGAAATGGTTTAACAGAAAGATTTCGAGGGATTTGGCTAGTTGGTTGTGCAAGATGATGTCAACAATGAAGAAAGAAAGAGTTATGCAATGGTAGCTTCAAGCTAAGTGGGAGAGTCCCACTGTCTACTGATGGATTGCGTGGTCGTCTATTTGTGAGATTCTTAGTTGTCGACATATTGGTGGGTTATTACAACTAAGGAAAGAAAACATCAATGGTATGTTGAGCAAGGATTTGTGGAGTGTGTGCTATAACTGGCCTTATTGATTCATGTGCAGGCTTTGGGAAGACTCAGGATTTGTGCTTCGTGTGGAGGTGAGTTAGAAGGAAGGTGATTCGGTAAGGCATTTCTTTGAGAGAGAGTTTAACTGCTAGAAGAAACTTGGAGTGGATTATATTCGGGACCAAGTCAGAGTAGGTGACTCTCAACATAAGCCTTAGTAGATTCAAGAGTTAAATTGTGGTGCCTAAGGATTTCAAGCCTGTAGTATGGTTAAGAATCGAGTTGTTGCAGCGGATTATGAAAAGAGGGCTTGGAGTACTCTGTGTTGTCTTTAGTCTGCGGTGTAGTAGGGGGGGAATGGGAGAAAATGGCTTTGGATTCATCAAGGAGTTATCAGAATGGGTGTACTGGTTGAAGATACAAATATGCGCATAAGGAGGGTATGAGACGGTTCATAGGAATTGAGACAGCATGGTCGCGTGATATAAGGTCACTCAGAATGAGTGCGGGTGTAGTTCACTATATTTTAATGGAGTTATTATTATTCTTGAGGAAGGTCCAGAGTAAATTGGAGGAAGTCAGACCAGTTAGCAATGGTTGAATTGGCACGATGGTGGCAATGATCAGTCCCTTCAGCTTGTTAAGTTATACATGTGGTTTGTGGCGGCGCGTGTGAGGCTTGATGGCCGTTGTAATTAATTTTATTTGGAGGCACTTGAGTATTATAGACTGTTATGCATAGATCTATCCCGGAGGAGTTATGGTGGTTCAAACCACTACTCGAGGTTTGTATTTTCTGCAGTTATAGGAATTTAGGCACATACTGCAATGGTTCTCCTGAAAAGAGTTGAGTGAAAGGTTCCTATATGATGGAATGTGTATTCTGTTAGTGGTTCAGGAGCTATGATGAAATTCTTATACTATCACGTATTGTCATGTTAGGCACAACGAGCGTCATGAGGATTGGAAGGTGAGGATCAAGGTTACCATTGGAATTGGCAAGAATAGCACGAGCTCGGATGAGCGAGAAAGGACTCAGATGGTTAGAGTTAGCTGGTATTGTCTTTAGCGTCACCTGAGACCGATGTCCTATGTAAGAGGCTCTGCGTACTGATTGCGAATTCCTTATTTGCTTTACTGCATTAGTGTGGCCGGTAATATGGACGTGCAGACTTGTTACCTGGTGCGGAAGGTCATGGGAGCGTATTCCACGGGAAGATTGTATAAGTGTGACGTGTAGTCGCTTGATTGATCAAGGATTGGAACCAAGTATGGAGATTTTGGTACTATCGTTCATGTGAGAATTTATGCCTGAAGGGCACTCGGTTAATTTGGTTGTAGACTATGGAAATTTGTTCCGGATTTGACGGTTGTTCTAGTGTTTCATGGTAAAGAGGGTTATTGTGAATCCTTGAAAGGTTATTAGCCCAGTGTGGTAGATCAGAATCGGCTTGATGCTCATGGATGGATCAAAATATGAATATGGGCTCCATATCAAGCCAGATGTATTCACTTCAGCATAGTGCTCCTTATAGAGGAGTATTCGGACGTTGGATGTAATTTCATCGTCAGTTATTTCGAGTAATACTATATCGTGTCGTGTGAGTTGTGAAAAGGCTTGATAAATTTCATATGTGTTAAGGTTCTCCGTAGCGATGGTGTTATGTGAGCAAGATGGTTATTGAGATTCAGATCATATATCGTACTTTAGTTGTGCTTGAATTTTGTCGTACGACGCTATTTGTCTCCCTAGGGATGGTATTATGCACTTAGCGTGCTTGTGCCCGATATTCAGATATTTTGTAGTAATGAGCATTCTAGCTCAGTATGTATCTCGTTATATAGATTTTATATGTGGATCGGGTGGCGCACCGCCACGGGTAGGTTATTTGGATCGGGTTGCACGCCGCAACAGTATGATGTTGAGTACAGTCCCCTATATCTATTCTTGTGTGTTTTGTTTCCCATTTTCTAAGGAAGGTTCATTACACCTTTTCGATTGTCTAGTTAGTTGCCTGGGTTGAGTAGTCCTTTCCTAAGTTCATTTTCTTTATGTATCACATTCGAGTTGGTAGTTTGTTGGCACATTGTGGCATCATATGAGGCTTTTGGTCATGTCTTAGGTGGCCTATTGCCTGAGCAGTTTGTACTAGGTGAGGCGACATTATTGGATATGGGATCAGTGGGATCGGATTAAATGAAGCATATTAAAAAACAAATATCGTTATTTGGTTTAAAATGAGGTAATGGTTCTTGTCAGGAGAATAAACCCAATAATTTGTTGACTCGACAATTGGTCATGAATTTCTAAACATCACTTCTGTCATGGCAGTATTGCAAAAGTTGGAAAAAGACTTATATATATTCATGAGAAGCATTGTGAGCATCAGACTCGTGAAAATTTTGGCTATTGTTATTAGAGGATGTTATTATGGTCATGTAAGTTGTGCAGTGCATAGTGTGGATTCAGCAAAGGAACGCAATCATGTATTGGTGCTTCGCATAGAGATACGGTGTTCGTATGATGGAAACAAGTATGGTAGAGAATTCTAGATGTTGGAATTGGGCTCTAAGGCCTATTTGGCTAAGAAAACGGGAAAATATTTTGATTTGTTCGAGCAAATGTGCTAAACTGAGTTGTGGTAGTACGGGTAGGTGTACGAGGTGCTAAACAGTGATTTCAGACAACTCCAGCACAATTCTCAGCACGTTCGAGGGAAAACGTATGTTTAAGTGGGAGAGAATGTAATGACCCGACCGGTTATTTTGAGCTCTTGTGCATCGTTTGGCAGTTTGAGGCCACGAGTAGCCTCGCTTCAGGTATTATGATTTGTACGCATGGGTGGAATTGAATTCCGTGTAGTTTAGAGTTGATTTGAAAAGAAAATTCTCATTTCGAAAGTTTTAAGTTGGAAGAATTGACTAAGATTTGAATTTTAGAGTAAACAACCTCGAAATCGGGATTTGAAGGTTTCAACAAGTTCATATGATAATTTTAGACTTGGGCGTATGTCCGGATCGAGTTTAGGATGATCCGAACGCATTTCGGCATCTATTGTGCAAGTTGGCATTTTGGAAAAAATTCATAACTTTAGATTGAAGTTCATTTTAATGTCATCGATGTCCATTTGGGATTCCAAGTCTAGGAATAGATCTGTATGGTGATTCTAGTAATGGGAGCACGTCTGGACTTTTTGATATTGGGGTTGGATTCCGATTCCGGAAGTTAGAATAGGTCCGTAATGTCGAATGTGACTTTTGTGCAAAATTTGAAGTCAATCGAACGTGATTTGATAGATTTCAGCATCGGTTGTAGAAATTTTAAGTTTCAAGTTCATTAAGTTACGATTGGAGGGTGATTCGTTTTTTAGCATTGTTTTATGTTATTTGAAGGCTCGACTATGTTTGTATGGTGTTTTAGGACTCATTGGTATGTTTAGTTGAGAACCCGGGGGCCTCGGGTGTGTTTTGAAGTGAGTTTTGAGCGAGTTTGGGCATTTTGGCACTCTGATGTTGTTCTGGAACATGGAATTGTACAGACTACACATTGAGAGGTCAGATTGGGTACTATATAACCAAGGTTTAGGGTATTATTTCATTTTTGGACTTTGGGAGCTCGGTTTGAGATGATTGGTCATCAGGGTAAGTTATTCTAACTCGTATTTGGTTAATATGCATGAATATATCATTATTTTCAGCATCCAATTAGTATTTTGAGATGGATATTTGGGGAAAATTGTAGAAATTTCATAAAATAAATTTTCGAGATATGAATGTCGATTCGAAGTCGGATTTGAGTGAAACCAGTATGGTTGAACTCGTAATTGAATGGGTTGTCGGATTTTGTAAGTTTTGTTTGGTTCCGAGGTGTGGGCCCGGGGTGGAGTTTTAGGATGATTTTGGGCTTTTGATTAAAGATTCAACATTTATCGATGGGTTTGTTTCCTTTGGTATTATTTGATGTATTTGAGTTGCTTTTGGCTAGTTTTGGAGCGTTGGGCATCGACTTGAGTTAATTGAATGGTTTGAGAGCTGGTTATGGAACTTCGGAGCGAGGTAAGTCTCCTTTCTAACCTTGCAAGAGGGAATTAACCCCATAGGTAAACTAAATCAATATGTGCTTTTATTTGTGGGGGCTATGTACGCACGAGGTGACGAGAGTCCGTGCGTAGCTACTGTTATTCTTAAGTCCGGGTAGTCTAGGACCCAAAAGCGTACTATACTTGCGATATTTGTAACCTTATTGTCCATTTAAATTGCTTAATCATATTGAACTTGGTAAAGGAATTTCTAAAAGGCTAAACATCATTTTCTTTACCGTTAAAAGAGGATTTGCCATTTTCCTTGGATAATTGCTCCCTGTTGAATTCTTGATTGACTGTTTGAATGTGTTTATCTTTGTGAAACGGGTCGAAGGCCTCGGCAGATTAAACAAATGCATCTATGGTTCGCACTGTTCGACCCTCCGGCAGTGCACAGTATAAATATTATGTTGGAGCGGGTCGTATAACCACAACATGATTTGTGGATGATTGTATTGCTTGCTTTGAAATTTATAATAAATGATATTTCCTCCCTTGTCTGAGATAAATTGATAAAGGATGAAATTAAATTTGGAAATCTCCTATGAACAAAAGAATTGCTTACTTGCTTCGTGATTATTGAGTTGACCTTTCGTCACTACTTCTTCGAGGTTAGACTGGATATTTACTGGGTACACGTTGATTTTGTACTCATACTACATTTGCTGTACATTTTATTGTACAAGCACATGTATGCCTAGTGGCCATGTGGGCACAACGGCGTGGTCTATACGGGGACTTCGGTAGGCTGCATCTTATGTTACAATCCGCAGCTAGCAGAGTCTCCTTCAGAGTATTTACTTGTATTTTCTTTCTTGTCCAAAGTTGTATTCCAGACAGATGTCGTATTTCATTTATTTTTTTCCTAGTTGATGCTCATGCACTTGTGACACCGGGTTTTGGGATGATTATAGATTATTCATTATTGAAATGGTTAAAGATATTATTGTTTATCCTGAAACACCATCTTTTACTATTAAATTGAAGAAAAATCATGATTTTAAAATACTAAAATGAGAACTAAATTAAGTATTTATGGTTGGTTTGCCTTACAATAGTGTCCGGCGCCATCATGATATTTGTTGGATTTTGGGTCGTGACATTATCTCTAAGATCACATTGGGTAACAGTTAATACTGATGATTTCCCAATTTGGAATATCTCTGAAAATGGTTTGTTCTCCAACAACTCTATCTGGCACTCTATTGGAGCGCGAAGGCAAAAAAATGAGTTCATCAGTAAGATTTGGCATAAATCTATCCCTTTTGAATGCTTTTTTTAACTTTGAGGATTTTCAAGAAAAGACTCCCTTTTGATGACACTATTAGCAAATTTTGTACTAACATTGTTTTTAGATATTTTTGTTGTAATCATGCACAGGTTGAGACCTTGTAATATGTGTTCAATGGAAGTGATGCATCACAATTCATATGGAATGGAATAGGCAAACCTCTAGGAATGAAGCATCAACTCGAACCTGTTATTGGAACCTTCAAGAGATGGTGGGATGCAAAAACTACCAACACAATACACAAACAGATTATGCAGATTGCACCTACTATCATATGTCGGGAATTTTGGAAGCAATGGACTTCATGTAGATACGGAAACAAGAACAAGTTCAACCACAACGCTATGAAGTACCAAGGAGTCTGGATCATAAATTAGCAATTGTGAGATGGTTTATGGTATTGATAGCCAGGTCCAGTGGACTTCTTATTGTGATAAGATAGAAAAACTCAAGCCGGTTCAAACCTGGAATAAAGTTAGATAGAAAACACCCTCGGTAGATACTATCAAGGTCAATAATGATGGGAGCTTCATCAAAGAAACTGTCGCGGCAAGTATTGAGGGTATTGTGAGAAATATTAATAGTCACTTAATCATGGCTTTCTCTGTCACCGTACAGAGTAATAGCAATAATATGACTGAAGCTCTTTCAACTGAGATTGGAGTGAAATGGTGTAGCCATCATGGGTTCACTAATTTTGTTCTTGAACTCGACTCTCTGATCATTGCAAATATGTTGACAAAGAAAGAGGCCAACAACCTCAAGATTAAGCATATTGTGGACAATATCATCAACTCCATAAATGATGCTAATGTCTACATGCAACACTGCCTTCAGGAGGGTAACCAGGTAGCTGATTGTCCGGCTAAACTCGCTTCTACTTCTAATCAGGCCGAGAGTTTCCAGAACTTCCAACAACTCCCAGACATGGCTAAAAATGTATTCCTTCTTGATAAATAGAATCTGCTCACAATAAGAATAAAGTATGAAAAATTTAATTTCTTTGTTAGCTAGAGTCGTATATAGCGTTTGGAGTGAGGACCTGTGCGTTTTTGTTTTCTTAGTCCTCCTGCATTTTATTGGATGATGACATCACCCCTGTTGTATGCGCTCATGTTCGTTTTTGTGAATTACAACATAACCCAGAATCTCCATCTAGGTAGTTTATTTAAAAAAAACGTAAGTGAAGTTAAATAACTTTTTATGATAGATATTGATTTCCCATTGATTATTACACCTTGTTTATGTGAATTTTAGGTGAAATTTAGGGATTTTAGGCTACGTTATTGGAGAGTGAGATTTGATGGTCGATTTGTGATTGGAATTGGTTGAAATTGGTATGGTTGGACTCATATTTGAATGGGTGTTTGGAATTTCTAAATTTTATCGGGTTTCGGGATGCGGTTCTCGGGTTGACTTTTTGGGTTGACTTTGTATATTTGATTCAAGACCTTAGCTTTATCATTTAGAATTATTTTTGATGGCTTTTATTGATGATATTAAATTATTTTGGTTAGATTCAAGTCGCTCGGAGGTCGATTCGCATGGGAAGGGATTTTTGGAGTGTTGATCTCCGCGTTTTAAGGTAAGCAAAATATCTAAACTTAGATTTGAGGCTAATTAACCCTGAAAATTATGTTATATGAGATGATTTGGGGTGACGCACATGCTAGGTGACATGTGTGAGTTTGTGTACCAGGGTATTCATGATCCAAGTTGACTTTAGACTATTGTCGGACTTGTTTTGCTATCATGCTTTGTTACATTCATGATTTCCCTACTCGTTTGATTGTTTGAGTTATGATTCATGTGAGAAATCATGTTTAAACTATATGCTTACTCGGTTGAGACAAAATAGGCTATTCCTGCTATTTTGAGTTATTTGTCTTAACTGTAATTATATTCTCAGTCATGATTCCTCATTTGAGTTGTGAGCCTTTGAGACTTGAGAGGTTGTTGACTGATGTAGGTCATAGAGCCGCGTCGTGAGTAACAGTTAGATCAGGTTACACACCGCAACAGTCTTGTTGGCCATTGATTGGCATTTGGATTGGGTTGCACACCGCAACATGCCATATTGGCTTTTGATTAGCTCTTGGGAAAAATCCGCCGCTCTAGAGTCTTATATACTAGCAATGAGTGCATGCACAATGATGTATATCAACGTGCTTTGGTTAGGGGCATATATGGCAGACACTCGTACAATGCTGAGTGTTGTGTGTGTAATGGCAATGGACATTGTGCTAGGCATCCTAAGTGTGCTGAGAGTGGTTATTATTGATGGTTTTACTATGATGATATTGATCTGACATGTATATTTGATATGTAAGCATAGAGATGTACTTTTCTAATGCTAGCTGGTAAATGAGATGTTTATTCTGTGTTGGGCTTTATCTATCATAATGGGAAAGCATACTAAATTTCCGTAATGTGAACAAGATGAATATGATATCATTGAGTTATTTAATTATATTGTTCCCTTAATATCTGGAGCTGTTACTAATTATTGATATTGGTCTCTCACTGTTTCTTCTAAGCTCGTCACTACTTTCAGCCTAAGGTTAGGTTTGTTATTAATTTTGGCTTTTTAATGATAATATGTGCGAAGTTTGGGCTTAATTGTGTCGTTTTTATTGTAGGATCATTGGAAGAGGAAAATAAGTTAGGTTGCGTATCACGACCCAAACCGATGGGCCACGACGGGCACCTGATATCTTACTCAACCGAGTACCAACGTAACATATCTTTCTAATAACATTATCATATACACATGACATACGGGCCTAATAGGGCAACAAGATCTTTTAGAAACTCAAAACATAGGCCAACAAGGTCGTACAATCTTTCACGTACGAGACATATGTCTACAAGCCTCTAAGAGTACATAAATGTCATAAAGGTCGGGATAGAGTCCTGCCATACCAAACAATACACGTCTAAATCATACTAACCAAATAAGCAACTCCGAAGCAAATGGAGCGCACCAACATTTTTCATTGAGCTGATAGTCTATTTGGAGGGCTCTCAACTTGTCTATCGGGACCTGCGGGCATGAAACGCAGCTTCCCCAGGCAAAAGGGACGTCAGTACGAATAATGTACCGAGTATGTAAGGCACATAAATAAGTACATAAGAGACATGGAAGAAATATAGAGTACATGACTCAACCTGTAAGTCTGAATAACTTTGTAAATCATAAATTACTTTTAGCGTCATGCATATGTGTATGAATGTCATGTCGTGCATAGGTACATGTTTCATAACATTATCAGCCTCTGAGGGCATCCCATCATATCATATAGGTCATTGTGGGCAAAATCATCATCGATACCAGCTGATCAGGTGATGGTGCGTATATAACGCCATAACCTTTCACATATCCCATATACATATATATACATACATATATACGCGTATATAACGCCGTTTGAGTACATACATATATATACGTATATAACGCCGTTTGAATCATGTTTTAGACACTATGGGCAACATCGTCATCATATACCAGCTGATCAGGTGATGGTGCGTATATAACGCCGTAACCTTTCCCATATCCCATATACATATATTTACATATATACGCGTATATAACGCCATCTGGTCATGAGTCAAGGCACATGAATACAATGCATGAAAAGTACATCAATAAAATCATTCGGAATGTCATAAGACCATTTTTCCTCTGAGTAATATCATAAAGTAAACTCTTTTCAACTTTCGTATTTTTTCTGAGACCCATGAACAGATGATCAAATTTTATGACACACGAAAATTCAAGAACATAGATATCTCTAATACTTCTATGAATAGAATCATTCATAAAATTTGTGCATTTGCACGTTTCGTTCGTATCGTATGGATCATGCCAGAAGAAAGAAAGGATAGCCGTAACATACCTATTCCCGAAATTATTTGAATGAATCTGCTTTTGCGATATATGGACGAAACTTAAACTTGGACAAACTCAAATTTTGGACAACTACTCTGCCCTTAACGTTTATCAGAAAGGAATTTGGTTAAGGGGTGAATTGTTGTGACATTCTTGCCACCTTTACGTTTTTGGTCATTAACAGAATGTTAAAGTTGTTCCTTGGTCTTGAAAATGAGATGTTTTATCTCTTTTTGATTGAACAAGCTTTCTACTAATTCTTGATAAGACTTTTTAAGCCTTTGGTACATGGTAAAGGTGATAGATGAATCACCTTAATAAGGGGGGCTGCTGCCACGTATGTACTTGGGAAGATTATTTTATTTATCCACTTCTTAGTTAACCGGGTAATGTTTCGTTACCTGGTAATTAATCTATTACCTGCATAATTTAAGAATTATCACAAATTATATAAAATTCTATTTATTTTCAAATTACTTCATATATACTTTATATATTATACTACCGTGGTTATATGGTACCTTGCATGGTAGTAGTTCACAATTACCGGGTATTATCGCTCGACCCGTAATTTATTCTAAATTGACCGCTTTCAACGAAACTTGTTTTCTTTAATCCATGTACCCCTTATTCTTTATAACACTTATTTATTGCTTGTTATAAATAGCACAAGTACGTTAACGTCAAGATGATCTCATCCCCGAGTCTTACATTGGTTAACTGAAAATAAAATTTTAACGTATAATACTTTAGGGTGCAACATCATCGTAACTTAATACTGCAAAATGTGACATCACCGTAATGTAATACTGCGAGACGTGACACCTCACTTTCGGGCTCTCATTAATTTGTTTATGGAATATTTTCTTGTACGAAAATATGGGGTGTAACATCATTCCCCCCTTTGGAACATTCGTCCTCGAATGTTGACTAATGTGCTTATCGTTCTCATATCCCATAGCTCTTGCGAATACTTTAGTAGTCCTCTTGCCATCTAGGCAACTGTTCTGTGAATATTTCCAAAGACCAGGGTATTCCCCCCTTTAGGACTCTTTCCCATGCCATGACTTGTGATCAAATACTTTCCAATCTCATAACTGTTGCTACCTTCCATCATGCAGCTCCTACGATACTGACCTTGTACGTGTCCTTATGCAACTCTCCTTTCCTTTTTCCTCTAGTTTTTATCCAATCCCAAAGTTCTTTGCTTGGTATTTTGTCGAACTTACGAATACTGCTATATCTTATTTTATAGACATGTTTATCCATTCGTATGACTTTCTGTATCTACATAGGTCATACTATACCATAACACTTACCTCGATTTCTCGTTACTGGGGTCTGCTACCCAATCTCAAGTTACTTTCATTGCTTATCTCGTACGTATAAATCTATGTCCTCTAATGCCTCCACATTACTATTCATCTTTAAGAATGACGGCCTAATCTCTTCTCATACTTTAAAACTTTTATCTATCCATTATTGATACACCTCAATTTTGATCCATAATCCACCCTTCATAACTTAACTTTTTATGTAATATTGCTGCTAGGATTCATGTTTTATCGATGAACATCTGAAATGATTAGATTGATCCACCTGGGGCGATACCCTGCTTTCATAACCGTATATCATGGCATCCCAATGTGATTTACTTATGTGGGTATTTTAATCTCGTACAATCCATGAAAGCCTCTTCAATCATTACTCACTCGAAAGCCTAAACGTCATCCTTTATCCATCATAATTATACCCTCATTGTACTATCAGGGCAACATTCCATCTTTTCTAAATGCTACTAGTCTTAGACTCCTTTGAGTTTATTCAGGCTATACTTAGCTTTCTATAACTTAGAGAAACCATCAGCTCTTCTTGTTTTCATGGGCTTAATCCCGAGGACTTATCCATTCTCGTCACCTTCTTACTCGCATTTTCTTATCCTTACTCCTGTCTTCCTAAAACCTTGTCGCTCTACCATACTTTATCTTGCAACATACACATATCCATTTATACTACTTGCAACCTTTCTTCAACTTGCTCGCACCATAGATTTCCTTATGTTATTCTGGAATATCAAGCGAGACGTCACATTGTCTCTAACTCTTCTATACTTTTTTAACTACACCTCTAGATATGTAGAAACCATAGGCTGGAAGATATGCCACTAACGATGCCGCTATCATTCCTAGATATTGAATCCCCGTACTTATAACCTTCTATACGAACTATGGACTATTCACAACTTTCTGCATTTTAGTATTTCGTACGTTGTTCACTTTTACCTTACTTACTTAAAATCCCGTATCATATCTTCTATCTTATCCTTACTTACCTTGCAAGAAGCCCCAATATTCTGGCAGTTTCAGTGGTACCTCATCTGGAGGTAGGGATCATTTTGGGATGGCCATCCTAGCCGACCAGTACGTTCATCGTACCAGCATGCTCGTTGTGCTCCAGTTCAGTCTTCATTCAATGTACTACCAGCCCAAAGTTCCTACTATACTCCTTTGACATAGATTTCTTCCAGTGGATACTCAGGTTATCAGAGACAACCTCAGATTCAGCAGCCATTCTCAGCTCGAGGTGATTTTGTGTATGAAGAGGTAGGGCATATCAAGTGGTAGGGCATATCAAGCAAGGTCAATTATTTTAAGTTGTAAGACTCAGTCCAGGAGACACACAAAAAATTGCCACATCATGATAGTATCTTTTTTTGCTTTTCCTATTTTGAGATTCTTTAATTTATGAGTTGAAGATCATCTCAATAGAACATGATAAAGAACATCATCAAATAAAAGAAAAGCAATGAATTGAAGATTCCTATTGAGACGAATCATATTACAACATCTTCATCTTCACTGTGGATCAACCACTAAAATGTGTCATTATCTAAGTATAAATAATTCGTATGATATTTAACTAAGCCACCCAATTGATATGCATCATTATTATTTCAACAGGTAAAAGCAAAGGATGAAAAAAGAAAAAAGAGAGGAAATAATCAGAATATGTGTTTCCACCAGCAAAGGCCAAAGATAGAGTTCAGTAACTTGAATGATAAAAGAAATAGTTTTATGACTTTATTTACTGATACAATCGATAAAATTTACTGCCTTAACACTACAAAAAATAATTTTGTGGACTTTACTAATACAACAAGTAAAGTTCAACACTCACAAAATTAACCCGATGGACTTGATGAAACTGATGATGAGTGACTACAAAGTGGAGATGGTCAACAATGAAATGCAAGATGTGAGGGTAGTTTTGTAGCTTCTATATCATTTTATTTGTAGAATACACATCTTGCATTTCATCGTTGATTATCTCGACCTTTTAGTCACGCATCATCAATTTCATCAGATAAATTTCATGAGTGTTTGCTGATCACTTTACCCCTTGTATCAGAAAAGTTCACGAGACTTCATCGTAATTTACATCCTCCTTCTCATTATTGTTGTGAGTTCTCTTCATCTAAAAACAACTTAAATTGTGTTGAGGATGAAAGATTGGTAAAGATAATTGTAAGTTGTTAATTGTGATGAAAGATTAGTTTATAAAGTATAGTAAGTTGTTAGTTAAGGAAAGATAATTGGTATATTGTTAAACTTAGGAAAATAATTAGTAAGTTGTTAAAAGATTTAGGAAAATCAGATTTATAGATTTCTTTTTGAAAAATGTTTATTACATAAAGGGATCAGGGAGAGAAAAGGGGAAAAGGATAGTGATTTACAGAATGTATTTTCAATGTTATGGCTTTATTTTGCAGACTAACAAACCAAAAGGGAATTAAGAGACGAATTTTGTCTCATTTACTATTTGGATAGAAAAATTTGGAAGGGAATTGTTGGTGTTACTGTATTCAAAATCAGAAAATTATAGAAGCAAACAAAACGTTAGTTCAATAAACAAATCGTAAAATAATTCCGAGCCCATTGAATGTACAACATATCCTTAAGGAATTTAATCCCCTCACTGTTGTCCAAGGTATATGGATTAATTCCTCCCAGGATAGAACGGAATAACTATTCTGTGATAGCGGCACTTCAAATCACAGAACTTCAGCGAACTCAACAAACGGAGCAATTCACACATGACACTTATGTTTATTTATAAAATAATGCAACAACGTAGAAAAGAGGTAAGAAGATTTAGATTTTCCATGTCTGATTTTTATGTCTGAAAAATGAGGCCAAGCCTCTAAATTTATAGACAAAGGAAGGGTGATATGGAGAGGTGCAATCTAAAAGGTACCTCTTCCATTTTCCATTCACACCCCTTAATAAAAACACAACAATCCCCCACATAAATGGAGAATGGACATATGTGAAAAACATGCATGAAAATACTGTGTGATTCGCAATGCAAGAATTAATTGCATCTGGATAAGTAGGTTTCCCTTTGAACTTTCCGTAGTGAACTTATATCGGATATACTCGGTCAATCGGTAGATTTGATATCTTTGAACCGTCGAGCTTTGTTGTATACCTAGACAACATAAGTCACACAATCAATCCTTAACCATCTATGGTTCTCACGGTTGTGTTCGTTTCAGCCATGAACACCGCCTGGTTTCATGAGTGCTTAGAGAATGAGCCTTTACTTTCATTCCCCTTAAAGCGGCTTACACTTCACTCACATAGTTGATTCCTAAACGTGTATTCCTAGAGACACACTATCTAGTCCATAGCCTGCCAGACTTAGCAAATCATTAAAAAGCTTTAAGCTTTATTGACTTATCAAAAAACCTTAATGCTTTACCTTGATTTCTGAACATTGTCTTCATCACGAGAATGGGTTGAGTTATTTGACAATGTTGAACCGTCATTCATAACTTTGTTTGATCTCTTTGAACCTAGCTCTTGGGATCTCCAGTCTGCTAGGTAGAGTTACCGCCATGATGACTTGTCCTAGGACTTAGCCCCATTCCCTTCGATGATCTTTCAACTGCCTCTCTAGATAGGCCTTTTGTAAGTGGATCCAACACGTTATCGCTTGACTTTACGTAGTCAATCGTGATAACACCACTAGAGAGTAGCTGTCTAACGGTATTGTATCTTCGTCGAATGTGACGATATTTTCCATTATACATAACGCTCTATACCTTGTCTATTGCCGCTTGACTATCACAATGTATACATATATGTGCCAGAGGTTTAGGCCAAAATAGAATATCTTCCAAGAAATTCCGGAGACAATCAACTTCTTCACCGGCCTTGTCTTAGGTTATAAACTCAGCCTCCACTGTAGAGCATTCAATGCATATTTGTTTGGACGATTTCTAAGACATCGCTCCTCCGCCGACTGTTTAGAATCGGTTGAACCGGTGATCTCATTTTCATCACTATACCCTTCTATTATTGCGGGATACTTATTGTAGTGCAAAGCATAGTTTGGAGTATATTTCAAATAGTTCAAAACTCATTTCATTGTCATGAAAGTTCAATGCAAATATTCTTATATCGTAGACTAATACGTCTCGACTTTCAATTGCATATCGGATTATTGACTACACTTAATGTAGCAATAATATATTACAACAACAACTGGAGTGATTGGCATCAGTTGTGGCCACAACTTTTTAATATATAACACATTTATCAATCACTCCATTATTTTTAAGCATTTGTATGTAATTTATTCATACGCTTATATGATATGCAAATTATAGCACCTCCATTCATGAAACAAATCCAACTTGCAATGGATTTTGGTCATGTTCATCGGTTGGTTCACCATATTATAGACCAACATATTAATATATTTGTTCATGAACGGTCATGTTTATACACATGTAAACGCACTTTTCATGAAAAGCCACAGGCTTCCAGGTGACACCCTTTCATAAAAGAGCTAAACATTATAAATGCTCTAGAAAGAACAAATCATTTCTGGAAAAGCATGTAAACAGCTTTCGAATTTGTAGTTTCATCATTAGTCATCATTAAGACTGAACAAGTAATGAATTCACTGATTATCATATCAATATTCACTAAGGATTGGTGGAGTTCAAAAATTATATCATTTAGACATTACGTCTAACATTCGCTTGTGTCATGCATAAGCTAAACGCCCCCACATTTCAAATATTTCATGTGCCTTTTCTACTATTCATTAATCTTTAAAACCATTTGATACCATTGTGTGATCAAATTTCATATGTCATTATTTGATGATTGTTTTAGTCCATAAAGTAACTTAACAAGTTGACACACCTTCTTTTCTTTTCTAGGAACCACGAACCTTTCAGGTTGTTCCATATAAATTTTTTTCTCCAAATCTCCATTTTAGAAGGTTGTCTTTACGTCCATCTGATGGATTTCAAGGCCATACACGGTGGCTAACGCTATTACCATTCGAATAGATGTAATTCTCGTTACCGGTGAGTATGTGTCAAAGTAATCAAGACCTTCTCGTTGTCTTAATCCTTTGACAATTAATATTTCCTTACATTTGTCTATAGTACCATCAGCTTTCATTTCCCTTCTAAAAATCCACTTAGAACCCAAAGGTTTATTTCCTGGAGGAAGATCAACCAATTCATAAGTATGGTTATTTAATATGGATTTTATCTCACTATTGACTGCCTTTTTCCAATATTGTGCTTTCGAGGAAGATGATGTTTCTTTAAACGTTTGAGGCTCATTTTCCAATAAGAATGTCAGAAAATCCGGTCCAAAGGAAGTAGTTATCCTTTGACGTTTACTATGTCTTGGATTTTTCTAATTCAACGTACTTTCCTTTGCTTATTCTCGAGTTTGCTTAGATATTTCACTAGACGACTCACATTCCTTTTTATACGGATAAATATTCTTAGAGAATTCAGCATTATCTGATTCTATTACCGTATTAATATGAATGTCGGGATTTTCTGATTTATGAATCAGAAAACGAAATGCCTTACTATTTGTTGCATATCTTATGAAAACGGAATCAACAGTTTTCGATCCGATTTTTATCTTTTTGGTTTAAAAACTTGCACTTTACTCAAATTCCCCCACACACTTGGAAATATTTTAAGTTGGATTTTCTTTCTTTCCATTTTTCATATGGAATGGATTGTGTCTTGCTATGGGGAACGCGAATCAGTCTCCCCCCCCCCCCCAAGTTTTGGGTAAACCAGAACTTATCAATTAGGCATTCATTGTCTCCTTTGACGTTTTATTCTTTCTGCAATTCCACTAGATTGCGGTAACTAATGGGTGATCGTTTGGTAAATAATAATTTTATATTCCAAACATATTTCTTTAAAAGGAGATTAATATTCGACGCACATATTACGTTGTAGAGCCAACTACAAGAACTGCTGTTTGTGCCACGACAAAGCTAGAATTAATGGTAAAGTTTGTAATCTTCAAACCAAATCTGACACAATCAGAATTAATAAATAGTGAAGTTTTTAATCTTCTAACCGAGTAATATCTGATACCGGATCTAATAAACGGTGAAGTTTTTAATCTTCAAACCGAATAATAAATTGGAGTACAAAATCACTAAGACTTTAATCTTCAAAACGAGTAGAAAGTCATAGTCTATACTTTACTCCATCAAATGAGTAGAAAGTCACAAAGACTTTAATCTCAATGAATAAATATAAAATCATGCGAATCTTAATCTCGAAACAGAAGTAGAAAATTACAAAGATTTTAGTCTGTTTGGATTCAAAACGTACTATAGGATGAAAACAAGTTCACCAAACAATCTCTGTCGGAATAAATCACGACGCCATTTGTTAACATCCGCAACGGTTGATCATATCCCTTGGCTCATTCTCTGTTTCGTTGATTTCAATCTCCATACGTAAATATGATCAAGAATTCCAATCATTTTAACGTAAGGCTGCTATCATGATCATTACACTTATTGAGATGGAAATTATGCCTTAACTGAAAAGATATATGATAAAAGGCATAATTCATTTTGCCTTACCATATTCATGGAACACAGTGCCTTTTTTTTTTTTTTTTTTTTTTTTTTGTATTCACTTTCAATTAACGCTGCAATTCCGCCTCATATTGGGTTCATACTTAACTACCTTATTTGGTACTCTACAGTGCAACAGATTGACCACAACAACCAACAGTCACAACGTTTTATACTTAGTAGAACAATATACGGCTTCGAACATTGCTCGTTCCTCTAATCAAACACATATATATTCATCTTTACATATATTATATTCATGATCTCAAGATACTTCAAGTATTACTGTAAGTAACTCATATCGTACAAACCTTGAAAATAATTTTATGCATATTACCAAATTCTATATCAACTACTAATAGTTTTTTCATTTGGTTAAAGGAATAACAAAATATGTGTCATTCCTAATCATGCATTTAATTCTAGATTTGTAATATGAGATCATCATATAATAAATATCTATCCTAATATTATAAAAACTGAATTCATAACTCACACAGGATAGAAAATCAATTAAAAATAAGTAGAGTAAGAAAGGGTAACCCGATTTTGATAACTTATAATTCACCGCGGATTGTAGTCTTTAATTACCATGAACCAAGGAGTTCCTCCACTTTGCTTTCTCGCTTCAGAAAGAATTCATATGACCTTGTTGTATCCAAAGTCTACCTTGTTTGTGTTGGGCTAATTTTGGTGCAAAGCCACGGTATGAAGCATTCTTCGACTAAAGTAGTGACTACCAGTTCTAACATCGTAAAAAGGCGTCTCTAATAGACACTTAATCCCTCATGTATGTAATTCTGAATTCAATCTTGAACAAATCTCATTCTCTGAACTAGGCAGTATATTGGGGGAGGGGCCTGAGAATTGCCAAAAATATTAATCAACCATGGCAAACCATTCCATTGAATGTATAACGTCATCACAGCCATGTTAGGCTAATTCCATCTTCAGTTCTGATTTCTCCTTTAATTTCAAAGTCATGTTTCTGCAACAGAATTCACGATCCTTCAATTTTCTTTTTCTTTTATCAACCATCAAAGTAATTCATTAAATTTCCTTAAGATTGTTGGTATTACTGTGTTCAAAATCAGAAAACTATAGAAGAAAACAAATGTTTTATCAATAAACAAATCGTAAAATAATTCCGAGCCCACTGAATGCACAATGTGTCCTTAAGGAATTTAATTCCCTCACTGTTGTCCAAGGTATACGGATTAATTCCTCCCAGGATAGAACATAATAACTATTCTGTGATAGCGGCACTTCAAATCACAGAACTTCAGAGAACTCAACAAACGGAACAAATCACACTTGACACTTATGTTTATTTATAAAACATTGCAACAATGTAGAAAAGAGGGGAGAAAGTTTTAGATTTTCCATGTCTGAAAAATGAGGCCAAGCCTCTAAATTTATAGACAAAGGAAGGGTGCTATGGAGAGGTGCAATCTAAAAGGTGCCTCTTCCATTTTCCATTCACACCCCTTAATAAAAATGCAACAATCCCCCACATGAACGGGGAATGGACATATGTGAAAAACATGCATGAAAATACTGTGTGATTCGCAAATAAGGATTAATCGCATCTGGATAAGTAGGTTTCCCTTTGAACTTTCCGTAGTGAACTTATGTCGGGTACACTCGGTCAATCGGTAGATTTGATATCTTTAAACTGTCGAGCTTTGGTGTATACGTAGACAACCATAAGTAAGACAATCAATCATTAACCGTCTTTGGTTCTCACGGTTGTGTTCGTTTCAGCCATGAACACCGCCTGATTTCATGAGTGCTTAGAGAATGAGCCTTTACTTTCATTCCCCTTAAAGCGGCTTACACTTCACTCACATAGTTGATTCCTAAACGTGTATTCCTAGAGACACACTATCTAGTCCATAGCCTGCCAGACTTAGCAAATCATTAAAAAGTTTTAAGCTTTATTGACTCGTCAAAAAGCCTTAGTGCTTTACCTTGATTTCTGAACATTGTCTTCATCACGAGAATGGGTTGAGTTATTTGACAATGTTGAACCGTCATTCATAATTTTGTTTGATCTCTTTGAACCTAGCTCTTGGGATCTCTAGTCTGCTAGGTAGAGTTACCGCCATGATGACTTGTCCTAGACTTTAGCCCCATTCCATTTGATGATCTTTCAACTGCCTTTCTAGATAGGTCTTTTGTAAGTGGATCCGACACGTTATCTCTTGACTTTACGTAGTCAATCGTGATAACACCACTAGAGAGTAGCTGTCTAACAGTACTGTATCTCCGTCGAATGTGACGAGATTTTCCATTATACATAACGCTCCATACCCTGCCTATTGTCGTTTGACTATCACAATGTATACATATAGGTGCCAGGGGTTTAGCCAAAATAGAATATCTTCCAAGAAATTCCGGAGCCAATCAGCTTCTTCACTGGCCTTGTCTTAGGTTATAAACTCAGCATCCACTGTAGAGCATTCAATGCACATTTGTTTTGACGATTTCCAAGACATCGCTCCTCCTCTGACTGTTTAGAATTAGTTGAACCGGTGATTTAATTTTCATCACTATACCCTTCTATTATTGCGGGATACTTATTGTAATACAAAGCATAATTTGGAGTATATTTCAAATATTTCAAAACTCATTTCATTGTCATGAAAGTTCAATGCAAACTTTGTTATATCGTAGACTAATACATCTCGACTTTCAATTGCATATCAGATTATTGACTACACTTAATGTAGCAATAATATATTATAACAACAACTGGAGTGATTGGCATCAGTTGTGGCCATAACCTTTTAATATATAACACAATTATCAATCACTTCGTTATTTTCAAGCATTTGTATGTTATTTATTCATACGCCTATATGATATGCAAATTATAGCACCTCCATTCATGAAACAAATCCAACTTGCAATGGATTTTGGTCATGTTCATCGGTTGGTTCACCTCATTATAGACCAACGTATTAATAGTTTGTTCATGAATGGTCATGTTTATACAAAAACATGTAAACGCACTACTCATGAAAAGTCACAGGCTTCCAGGTGACACCCTTTCATAAAAGAGCTAAACATTATAAATGTTCAAGAAAGAACAAATCATTTCTGGAAAAGCACGTAAATAACTTTCGAATTTGTAGTTTCATCACTAGTCATCATTAAGACTGAACAAGTAATTAATTCACCGAGTATCATATCAATATCCACTAAGGATTGGTGGGGTTCAAAAATTATATCATTTAGATATTACGTCTAACCTTCGCTTGTGTCATGCATAAGCTAAACGCCCTCATATTTCAAATATTTCATGTGCCTTTTTCTACTATTCATTAATCTTTAAAACCATTTGATACCATCGTGTGATCAAATTTCATATGTCATTATTTGGTGCTTGTTTTAGTCTATAAAGTGATTTAACTAGTCGGCACACCTTCTTTTCTTTTCTAGGAACCACGAACCATTCAGGTTGTTCTATATAAATTTCTTCCTCCAAATCTCCATTTAAGAAGGTTGTCTTTACGTCCATCTGATGGATTTCAAGGCCATACACGATGGCTAATGTCATTACCATTCGAATAGATGTAATTCTCGCTACCAGTGAGTATGTGTCAAAGTAATCAAGACCTTCTCGTTGTCTTAATCCATTGGCAATTAATCTTGCTTTACATTTGTCAATAGTACAATCGTGATGGCACCTAATACATTACTAGGCACGCCGACAATCACATAACAACTACATATTTGAATTAAAAATATGATTTAATAAGTTCAACGGTGGAAAGTATCATAGATAACTAATAAAAGAAACTGTAACTCAACTACAACAATCCCAAAATCTTGGTGTTACTGAGTACATGAGCTACTAAGTGCCAACATAGTCTGAAACTCTAGTACAACTGTATGAGAAAATAGAACATTACAGAATAAAATAAAAGGAAGGAGAGTCAAGGTCTGCGGGTGTCATAGCAGCTACCTCGGAATCTCTGAGCAGGTACTATCACCAGATCTAGCATTCACCGCATCCAGATGTACCTGGATTTGCACACGAAGTGCAGAGTGTAGTATGAGTACAACCAGCTTAATATACTCAATAAGTAACATGACTTACCTTGGACTGAAAGCAGTAACGAGCTCAGAAAGATACAGTCTGAAACAAAGTAATGAACAAAGATATAACAAGATAATGACAGTAATAACTTAGAGAAACATCCATATTCAGTTCGTGCACAGTACAAAAATTTAGGCATGCTTTGATGTTCAATGATTTAAACTCAACACTAATAAAATATGCCATGTACAGCTAGCATGAGGAATGTTACATCTCTATGCTTACATGTAAAATATGCATGCCAAATATAATGTATCATAGTAATAATCCCAAGTACTTACACTCTCAAAGTAATCAATCTTTCTATCTTATTTCTCACTCATCACACACAATCACTCAGCACTGTACTAGTGCCTAACATCAATACCCCTTACTAAAGCACATGTATATAAATCACTGTGCCTGCGCTCGCTGCTGGTATGTCAGACTCCGGAGGGACGGATCCTGTCCAAGTGTTAATATAAAGCCTATAAGGCCTGCTGTGTCATGCAGCCTAATCCACAATAATAAATACGCCAATAAGGCATGCTGGGACGTGCAGCCCGATCCATAATAATAATAATAGATATAAATTCAACATGGCATGCTACGACATGCAGCCCGATCCACAATATCACTCACAATCCGTCTCTCAGGCCCTAACTAAGTCATCAATCTCTCTAGTCTCACGGGCTCACAAATCTCATATCACTCAGCCCAAAACAATGATAACATGATTTAACAGTAAATGATAAAAGAGACTGATATACAATATATATATAAATAAATAAATATGACTGAGTACCCAATTGTAACTTAAGAAAATAATTCAACAGTAGAAATGACCTTAGTGGGTCCCAACACAATAAGCACATAGCTTAAACATGATTCTCACATGAATTACAGTTCAATTACTTTAACATGTGGGAATTAAATGGATAAAACTAGACTAGATAACTATGATGTACCATAGAATCAACCAAGTCATAATCACCACGGTGCATGCCCACACGTCCGTCACCTAGCATGTGCGTCACCCAACACCAAGCATATATCATGTATTCCAGGGATTCATACCCTCAGTACCAAGTTTAGAAGTGTTACTTACCTCAAAGTGCGCAAAACAATGATCCAACAAACACTTGCCCCGCGAATTGGCCTCCAAACGACTCGAATCTAGTCACAAACAGCTTAATATAATCAATACAAGCTATAGGAATCGATTCTATACGATAAAGCTAAGTTCTTTAACCAAATTCAAAAAGTCAACCCCGGGACCATGCCTCAGAATCCGACAAAATTCACAAAATCCGAATACCTATTCAATAACAAGTCCAATCATACCAAAATCATTCAATTCTAACCATAAATCGACCCTCAAATTCCCAAATCTTACTATCCAATACCCAGCAAATCATGTAGTTGTGGATCCGTTTTTGCGGTCGAAAGACTGTATCTGCCGTCCTCACTTAAGTCACGACCTCTCGTTTCTGCGGTCTTCCCCATGCACCTGCACCCGCGTTTACGGTCTCCTTTCGTAGGTGTGATCTCGCTTCTGTACCAAGCCTTCCGCATTTGCGGACACAACTTCTCTAGCCCAATCTCGCATTTGTGCCTTCAGGGCCGCATTTATTGCATCGCGTCTGCTACTAAATTTCCGCAAGTGCGAAAGCATCAGACTCAGCTAAACTTCATCATTGCCAATGCAATAAAATTATTTGAAATCAATCTGTAATATGTATGGGGCTCGGGACACCGTCCAAGCACACTAACTAATTCTGAAATATAACACAGGCCTACTCGAGGCCTCAAATCACTTGAAACAACATCAAAACTACGAATCGCATCTCAATTCAAGCCTAATGAACTAATAAACTTTCAACTTGCAAAACTCATATCGAACCCTATATCAACAAAGGCAATTGTCGGTCAATCCTATCAACTTTCCAAACCTTCAACTTTCCAACTTTTGCCAAAATAGCACCAAATCAACCTAAGGGCCTCTAAATCTACATCCAGACATACGCCTAACTCCAAAATCACCATACAAATCTATTTGAATCATCAAAATACCATTCGAGGATCGTCTACGTAAAAGTCAAACTCCGGTTAACTCTTACAATTTAAGCATTCAATCTTGAGACTAAGAATCTCAATTCAATCAAAAACTCCCCTAAAACAAAATCAACCGACCCCGCAAGTCACATAATTACGTATGCACATGTGTAAAGCATCAAATAGAAAAAATGAGGCTAAAATACACAAAATGACCGGCCGGGTCGTTACAGGTACATTATCCTATATTGGATGAATAAAGGATATTTATTGGGTTTAAATACAAATTCACTTCTTATAACTCTTAAAAAGTTGAGAAGAAGGTAAGCCTCGCGATGCCGTTGTTATCGCTCTCTCTGCTCGGATTTAGATTCGAATTTGGATTCGGCCAAATGATCTGATTGATTAATTAATTTTTTGGACCAATAAATATTAATCTTATTGTATTAATATTAATATCATTTTCTATCCGCGATCATTTTTTGTAACGATAATTTAAATTTCCCTAGCTCTTCTTTTAACCCAATATTTGGTTATTAATATCTAGCCACTCCCGCAGAGTTTCCTCAGGAAAAGTATAAAATCTCTCCTTGCTTTCTACATTGTTTTCTAACAAATAAATTAAGTATGTTTTGTTGCCGTCATTTGTGTTCGCTTAATACTCGTGTTTGAAGTATGACTACACCACTGAGAGTAATTCCTTCTATCCTCGGAATAATTATAAACTTGGGATACTAGGAGGAGTGTAAGTTCATTAAGGACACAATGCGAAATCAATGGGCTTTGATTTATTTTTCTACATTTTTATTTCTTTTTCTGTTTAAGTTTCAGAATTGTTATTTTTTCACGAATACAGAAAGTTAACATTCACCACGATTAAAAAAATATTTTTATACCCATTTGATTGGAGTTCTCTTTTGGGCGAACAACAGTCTTCGTGTGGCTGTCGAATTTATTGATTTTATATAGGTCATCGTGTTTGCTTTACATAATGACAACACTTTTGCTTCCTCCGTCGTACATTATTTGAAGTTATTTGTTTCTTTAATACTTGTTTTAACTTGTGAATTGTTGTAGCAATATATTCACCGTACTATTTTTGCTATGTTTGGGAAAATTATATTTTGATTAGAGTAGAATTATAAGAAAGAACTTGTTTCTGAACCAGTGGAGAAGGATTTCGCGGTTAGAATAGAAAATATACCTAACAGTACTGCTTAGTTAAATGTCGAATTATATTCATTCATGATAGATTTAATACCATAGGAATATAGGGTTAATATATTATGATTAGACGAATAGTACTATGGAAACATGCTATTTATATAAACGATCCGGTCAACTAACAACCATACATAATTCGGATTAACATGTATAATTACAAATTCTCAATACGAGTGATAAACCAACCACAACCCTGGAATCTTCATCTAGTCTGATTACACTCCAAATCACAATTTCTTGCTTCGTGTTAGTTTAGTTAATTATTCGTTTCATTTTCACAAAAAGTAGTTTAGTAGAAAAATCATCATTCTTGAATACATTGGACAATTGATTGATTTTAGTTAGCTTAGTTAATAATTATTCTAAGTTGTGTGGGTTCGATATTCGACTTTCGAGTCACTTTAGTACTTAACGGCCACGGATACTTGCATGTACTTGGGGAACCAATATGTTTTTGGCGCCATTGCCGGGAATTGCAAAGGAAATAGAAAGATGGAATTTAATTAATAGGTAGCTAAATGTATTTTTACCAAATTTAATGAATATAAAGAAACAAGGACCAAGTTCTTCTAATTTAAATATTATCTACATTTAACCTTGTTTTAAGTTTTCGAATAAAAAACTCCATACTGTCATGAAAGTGGCTAAAAATTGTGACCTTTGCCAATTAATTCCTTCCACCATAGCCAACAACATTTCACGTCTTCTAACATTTGGGTGAGACAAACGCCACACGGCATGCCACCTATCTATATATCCTTGTATATATAATTTCCTTATGAGAAGATGTAGCCTTGTTTATCTTTTCTCTAATGTGTGGATTTACTTACTTTTTTGTACTCTTTGTTGTATAAATCTGGATGGACGTATTGTTCGTATGTCAGACTCTTAACTAAAGTAAATTGGTTGTTATTTAAGTATATCATGATGTAAATTGAACGTAATGTATTAGTATGACAAATTGTAGTCAGTAAGCACATATTTGATGTTTAATACATTAATTATTCAGTATTCCTTAGTAGCAAATTTCTTGTACTTAGTTAATGTTATAAGAGGTTATTTAATGTTACAAGAGGTATTGAAACTGCACATATCTAATAGTTCTGGAAAATACCCATTAAATTAGTAAGCTTTCCAATCTTATGAAGGCCATGCAATTATTTTTGGTGAAAAATCCATAGAAAAGGGGTCCCTGAAAATCAGAAAATCCATTTTTAATATATTAGTAGTGAACTCCTTATATACAAAGCGAATTTTAGTTTAATAGCATTATTTATGTAGAACGCGTCATAGTCTCCGATGGTTTTGCAGTTTGATGTATCCTTTCTTGCTGTCTTTCATCCATTTCGGTGTTGTTGAAAAAATGAAAAAAGAATAGTCCATGTGTTCATATTTTTCAGCAGCCAATGAAAATAATCATGGTTAACGATTCATCATTTTCCCGAATTTTATAGGTGCACCACGCACACCAGGCTTCATTTGAAGTCTTTGGTATGGATACCAAATACAAATGGATATAAAGGCTTTGAAGATGCAATTTTTGGTAGAATACATGGTACGTAGTTCAAATGAAATAAAAAAATATTTAAAAAAAAAAGAAGGAAAAAAGTAGTACGTAGTTCGAAGAAAGTTAGGTAATGGCTCTTTTTTCCTTGTATTCAATGGCGTATTTAATGAACAAGTTATGTATATAAAACTCAACTTATTATGTACAAATAATAAACTTTGATCCCAGTAATTTAGGTGAATGTCGTATATCTAATTACGAATCTGAACGCAAAAACTTCATATCATATTTTCGTCTCAGCTTGTACTTCAATTGTAAGATCAAGATTAGATGTTTTTCGAATTTTCTTTAACAGAAGAAATAGTGTCACGATCACACTCGGGAGTCGTGATGGTGCCTACTAGTGAAAGCTAGGCAAGCCGACCAAGTGCATCATTTACCTTTTTCTCATTTTAATTCTTTAACCACTAATAACCAACATGAGATAAACAACAGAATTTATTAAGCTGAAGACTGAAATATAATATTTTAATAAAGATGCCAATACCAATCTATACATAAACTACCTAGAACTGGTGTCACAATTTCACAGACTGTCTAGGAATATTGCTACAAATAAAGGTCCGAAAGATTTATTACAATATTGTCTCTGAAATACATAAAAGAAACAGAATGAAGGGATGGACGGAGACGCCAAGGCCCGCGGACGCCTGCAGGACTACCTCGGGTCGCCTGTTGGACTGAAGGCAGCAATCTCACTGCGATCCAAAAGTTACAGCTCTGGGATTTGCATACGGTGCAGAGTTTAGTATCAGCACAACCGACCACATGTCCTGTTAATGCCTAGCCTAACCTCGGCAAAGTAGTGACGAGGCTAGGACCAGACTACCAAATAAACCCGTGCAGTTAAATCATATACAGCGGAAAATAAAAGTAGAAATGTACAGTTAAGGATGGGAGAGGAAAACATGCTGCGGGGACATAAAATAATAACAGAAGAACAAGAAATAAATATAAGGATCACCACAGTTCAATCGAAGATAGGAAGGGGGAATCATATTGCGGGGTACAACAAGTATCAATAGAAAACCAACAAATAAATGTAGAGAAACCATAACTCAGTTATCAATAAAAATCAGGAAATCAAAGACAAGTGCATGGCATCACCCTTCGTGCTTTAACACTCTCTCACAAATATCATGCACGGCATCACCCTTCGTGCTTTACTCTCTTCCTCACCCAAACAACAATCACAAAGCAATAAGGAAAATCAATAACATCACAATAAAATCAAGTAACGCACGACATCACCCTTCGTGCTTTTACTCTCGTCCTCACCATAAAATCAATATAAATGGCACGGTATCACTCTTCGTGCTTTTACCTCACATAGTTATGACACGGAGTGATCATTCGTGCATTATCACTCATATAAAGGCACAGAATGGTACATCGTGCGGCACGACATCACCATTCGTGCTTTAACACTCTCACAAATATCATACACAACATCACCCTTTGTGCTTTAACACTCTCTCACAGAAACAATGCACGACATCATCCTTCATGCTTTAATACTTTTCCTCACCCAAACAACAATCACAAAGCAATACGGGCAAGGAAATCAACAAATTTACAATTAAATCCTGGCAAGGGAACAATAGTACAATAGTCATATCCCGGCAAGGGAAATAATATCATAATCTTCTTTTCTTTTTTACCTTTACTTCACAACTCAATTCACAATTTGAGCCAATGCTCTATAAGGTTCAATTGTCAATTATACCTCCACAAATTACTTTACAACTTGAGCCAACGCTCTTCAATGTTCAAATACAAATATCACTTCCATAAGCCTTGCTCAACAATAGAAATTATCACATAAAGCATGAACAATACAAACGGAGTGACATTAATCATAATATAAGACTCACGGGCATGCTTGATACCAACATATAGATACTCGTCACCATGCCTATACATCGTACTCAACAACTAACACATAGCAAATAGGGCACAACTCCTAATCCCTCAAGCTAAGGTTAAACCAAACACTTACCTCGATGTAACGAACACAATTCAAACCTCAACTACCGTTTTACCTCTTGATTCCACCACCAACTCGCTCGTATCTAGCCACAAGTTATTTAATTATATCAATAAATGCTAAGTGAATCAATTCAATGCATGAAAA
The DNA here is from genome assembly GCF_000715075.1 of Nicotiana tabacum. Classification (NCBI taxonomy): domain Eukaryota; kingdom Viridiplantae; phylum Streptophyta; class Magnoliopsida; order Solanales; family Solanaceae; genus Nicotiana; species Nicotiana tabacum. The sequence goes on along the minus strand of NC_134095.1, from coordinate 69,956,415 downwards.
TAGGTTTTCTAAAGTTTTTCCCAAAAAGTCAAAAATCGACCCCGGGCCCACATGGTCAAACCCCGAGGTTCAAACCAAAACCTGATTACCCATTCACCCACGAACACAAATATATAAATTGTTTTAAAATCGGACCTCAAATCGAGGTCCAAATTCCCAAAATTTGAAAAATCTAGGTTCTACCCAAAACACCCAATTTCCCCCCATGAAAACCTTTGATTTTGAGTTGAAATCATGTGTAATGATGTTAAAGATCGAAGAAAACGAGTAAGAAATAAATTACAATCGATTTGGGGAAGAACTTTTCTTTGGAAAATCGCCAAAGAGAGTTTATGTTTTGAAAGAGTTTGAAAAATGAAAGATTTTTGGCTAAGTCATGAATTTGCAGGTCGCAGATGTTGCAATTGCGACCAGGGTTCGCAATTGCGAACCCTTCAGAACCTGCTAACTTCGCAAATGTGATTGTCGCATTTGCGACATTGAAGGAAATCCGGTCCACTTCGCATTTGCGATATCGCATTTGCAATGAACAGGTCACATTTGCGACCAAGGCAGCCCAGGTCTTCTTTGCATTTGCGAGAGATGTTCGCATTTGCGAGCCAAGCTTCGCATTTGCGAAGCCTGCAGACCTGCAACATACTAGCTGAAAACCTGCAACTTCCTAAGTTCAATTCCACTCCGTAGCCTATCCAAAACTCACCCGAGCCCTCGGGGCTCCAAACCAATAATGCATACTAACCTAAAAACATCGTACGGACTTGCTCACGAAATCAAATCAACAAAATAACATCAACAACTATGAATTTAGCATCAAAATCAAAGAAAATCTCAAGAACTTTCAAAGTTTCAAATTTTACAACTAAGGTTCCGAATCACGTCATATGACTTCGGTTTCTTACCAAATCTTACAGACTCAACCTAAATAAAATATAAGACCTCTACCGGGCTCCAGAACCAAAATACGGGCCCGATACCATCAAATTCAAACATATATTTCATTTTGCAAAAAGTCATATATATTCCAGAAAATAATTTTCTTTGAAAATTCATTTATCGGGTTTGGGATCTCGGAATTCGATTCCGGACATACACCCAAGTTCCATATTTTCCTACGGACCCTCCGGGACCGTCAAATTACAGGTCCGGGTCTGTTTACCCAAAATATTGATCGAAGTCAACTTAAATTCATTTTAAAAGAAAAATTTATCATTTTTCATAGATTTTCACCTAATGGCTTTCCGGATACGTGCCCGGACTGCGCACATAAATCGAGGTGGGGAGGAAATAAGTTTTGAAGGCCTCGGAACACAGAATTTATTTCTAAAACAAGTGATCACCTTTTGGGTCACATTCTCTACCTCTAAAATAATCGTTCGTCCTCGAACGAACATAAGAAGAAAGTACCTGAGTTGGGGAAAAGAAGGGGATAACGGCTCCGCATATTGGACTCGGACTCCTAGGTCGATGCCTCAACAGGCTGACCTCTCCACTGAACACGAACATATTGGAAACTTTTCGATCTCAACTGGCGAATCTGCCGGTCTAGAATAGCTACCGGCTCCTCCTTATAGGATATGTCCTTGTCCAACTGGACAGTGCAAAAATCTAACACGTGGGATGGATCGTCGTGATACTTCTGAAGCATGAACACATGAAACACTGGATGCACGGCTAATAAACTCGGCGGCAATGCAGGTCTGTACGCCACCTCTCCCACTCGATCAAGAATCTCAAACGGGCCAATAAACCTAGGGCTAAGCTTGCCCCTCTTCCCAAATCTCATCACGCCCTTCATAGGCGATACCCCGTAGAAATACCCGCTCACTGACCATGAATGCCAAATCACGAACCTTACGATCGACATAACTCTTTTACCTGGACTGAGCTGTACGAAGTCTATCCTGAATGATCCTGACCTTGTCCAAGGCATCCTGAACTATATCTATACCCAACAACTGAGGCTTTCCTGGCTCAAACCATCCAACCGGCGACCGACATCGCCTACCATATAAAGCCTTATAGGGAGCCATCTGGATGCTCGACTGGTAGCTGTTGTAGGCAAACTCTGCTAAAGGCAAAAATTGATCCCACGAGCCTCCAAAGTAAATGACACAAGCTCGGAGCATATCTTCCAAAATCTGAATAGTACGTTCAGACTACCCATCCGTCCAAAGATGAAATGTTGTGCTCAACTCGACCCGTGTGCCCAACTCATGCTGAACTACTCTCTAGAAATGTGAGGTAAACTGCGTACCTCGGTCCGAAATGATAGACACGGGCACACTATAAAGACGAACAATCTCTGGGATATAGATCTCAGCTAACCTCTCGGAAGAATAGGAGACTGTCACAGGAATGAAATATGCTGACTTAGTCAGCCTGTCAACAATAACCCACACTGCATCGAACTTCCTCTGAGTCCGTGAGAGTCCAACAATGAAGTCCATAGTGATACGCTCCCACTTCCACTTAGGAATCTCTATCTTCTGGAACAAACCACCAGGTCTTTGATGCTCGTACTATACCTACTAACAATTCAAACACCGAGCCACATATGCAACAATGTCCTTCTTCATCCTCTTCCACCAATAATGCTGCCGCAAGTTCTGATACATCTTAGCGGCGCCCAGATGAATAGAGTACCGGGAACTGTGGGCCTCCTCTTGAATCAACTCTCGGAGTCCATCCACGTTAGGCATACAAACTCGACCCTGCAGCCTCAAAACTCCATCATCTCCTAATGTGACCTGCTGGGCACCTCCGTGATGCACTATGTCTCTAGGGACACACAAATGAGGATTATCATACTGCCGATCTCGGATACGCTCCAATAAAGAAGAACGAGCGACTATGCAAGCTAACACACGGCTGGGGTCAGAAACATCCAACCTCATGAACTGATTGGCCAAAGCCTGAACATCCAAAGCAAGCGGTCTCTCACCGACCGGAATATACACAAGACTGCCCATACTGGCTGACTTCCTACTCAAAGCATCGGCCACCATATTGGCCTTTCCCAGATGATATAAGATGGTGATATCATAGTGTTTCAATAGCTCCAACCACCTTCTCTGCCTCAAATTTAGCTCCATCTGCTTGAATAAATATTGCAGACTCTTGTGATCCATGAACACCTCACATGAAACGCCACACAAATAATCCCTTCAAACCTTCAACGTGAACAATGACTGCTAACTCCAAATCATGAACTGGATAATTCTTTTCGTGAATTTTCAACTGACGCGAAGCATATGAAATAACCTTGTCATCCTGCATCAACACCGCACCAAGTCCAATATGAGATGCCTCACAATAGACTGTATATGGTCTTGAACCTATGGACAAAACCAACACTGGCGCCGTAGTTAAAGTTGTCTTGAGCTTTTGAAAGCTCACCTCACACTCGTCCGACCACCTGAACTGGGCACTCTTCTGGGTCAACCTGGTCATCGGAGCTGCAATAGATGAAAACCCCTAACCCGAAATATTTGGATATACTTATTAATTATGGAATTGAAGAATTAATTTTTTTTATATAGTTATTGGACCTATGCTAGTAGAATGTATTATAATATATAAGATAATATTAAATAAGTGACTAGTGGACTAATTACACCTTGTAAATAGAGAACCTTGACTTTTTGTGGTGTAATAAGCAAGTGGGCCACGCCCATCCCTGACATGAGATTTAAGAGGTGATAAATATATTATGACTTATATTTGACTATGGGAAAAACATTAACTCTAAAGAGGCACCATCATGCGTAACTAATCGGAGAGCATAGAGGAGATAAAATAATACAAAGAGGCTTGAAAATAATGATGCACAGTAATTGAAAGAGACGAAGTGTTGCTGTTTAAGTTGACTAACTTCTACGTGAGAAGCTTGTGAAGCAACCTAAGTGATCAGGTAAATTTATATCTATTTCTATCCTTTAGTAGCATCTTTAATTAAATACGAGTAATATAGTTATCAATGTATATTTTGATAATGATTAAGACAATGATAAAAAGAAAAAAAAATTATAATGAGGAGTGACTTTTAAAGATGAGATATAAGATTTAGGAATTTGAAAACAAAATTTTTATACTGATTTGCTTCAATAACGAATTTGTATCAGTTAGCACATTAGAATATAGGAACAATCATTATGTCATGAGTTTAGTAATGAATAAGCTAAGAAATAATGAGAATAATGGTTAAGAATTTAACTAGTATATGAAAGTTGTAGATTTTTGCATGTTAGAAAAGAATGGTATAAGCAGGTGAGTTCTCCTAAGACGTTACATTGCAGCGTTATAGTACCTAGTTTGGCATTTATTTGCATACAAATTTTTATTAATTTAGACCGAGGGTTAGCTTTAATTTTGGCTTGTCCTAACATTGTGAAAGTTATTCAACTAGACTAGTTAGGACGTGTTATTCAATATTTTGGATAGATTGAGGTTATTGGAGGCCGTTTGATTGGTGTTCGAGACGTTGCAAGGTTGGAAAACTTCCCGGTAGCGAGGTAAGTGAGACTTTAAGCTTTGGGTGCTCTAAAATCCATTTTGAAAGTATATTTTTTTCTGTCTGGTCCATGTGTTGGAACGAGCATGCACTTGGCAAAATCGGTGGTCTTTGATCAGCCTCAAATATATATTATTTTGTAAAATGCTAAAATTATTTAATAAGTGATTTGTAGTGTAGTGTGATGTGACGTAGCCTTGTGCTATGGCGTTGGAGCGTTAGAAATTATTTCTTCATCGGCTTAATATATTTGGGGCATTGTGTATGCCACCGCTATATTTTGGGACATTGTGTATGTCGTCGTGATATATTTGAGGCATTGTGTATGCCGCCGCTATATATTTGGGGCATTGTGTATGCCGCTGCTATATATTTGGGGCATTGTGTATGCTACCGTGATAGATTTGGTGCATTGTGTATGCTGCCGCTATATATTTGGGGCATTGTGTATGCCGCCGTGATAGATTTGGGACATTGTGTATGCTGTCATGGACTCGTTGGGGTGTTTGGTTAATTTCCTACACTACCGTTAATGACAAGTCCTTAGTGTAGATTGTATTAAGATATATATAGTATTGCAGTTGAATAATTGTTTGGACCTTATAGAGTAATTATATGATAAAAGAATTTATGTGTATATTATTTGTGTACTCGTGTGTGTTTGTATTTTCTAACACTTGTTCCAGAGGTATTCAGAGTGGCGGGTCGATGATCTTACTGGGTTATATTTACGTATAACTTACTCTTTACCTGCATGTCCATGCAGATACTATTGGTGAAGAAAAAGCTAGTAGTTCACTAGAGTTGATTCAGTTGTTGAGGTGAGTCGCCGCATTATTTTGTGGAGGCTGCCCAAAGAGTCTTTATCATTTATTCATATGAGATCTTTTGTAATTCTCTTAGATGCTCCATGGCCTAGTGTGGGATTTGGTCTAGAGTTTTATTCTAATATTTTGAGATATTAATTGTTCGTAATAGTTATCAGATTATTTGGATACTCATTTAATTAATCAAATGCTGCAAATTAATGGCTAAGGTAAGAAAATATGGTTCACTTGGCAGGTGGTGTTAGCTGGGTGCCAGTCACGTCTAGGGGGTAGTTTGGTAAACCCCTCCACAAACTGATGATAATAGCCTGCCAAACCCAAGAAACTACAGATCTCTGTAGCAGATGCGGGTCTAGGATAGTTCTTGACTGCCTCTATCTTCTTCGGATCTACCTGAATACCCTATGCTGATACAGTATGACCCAAGAATGCAACCGAACTCAACCAGAACTCACACTTCGAAAACATAGCATACAGCTGACTATCTCTCAAAGTCTGGAGAACCACGCTCAGATGCTACTCATGCTCCTCCCGGCTGCGAGAATAGATAACAATATCATCAATGAAGACTATCACGAATGAATCTAAGTAAGGCTTGAATACTCGGTCCATCAAATCCATAAAAGTTGCTGGGGCATTTGTCAACCCGAATGACATCACCGAGAACTTATAATGCCCATTCCGAGTGCGGAAAGTTGTCTTATGGACATTGGATGCCTTAATCCTCAATTGATGGTAGCCAGATCTCAAGTCAATCTTCGAAAATACCTTGGCACCCTGAAGTTGATCAAACAAATCATCAATCATAGGCAATGGATACTTATTCTTGATTGTAACCTTGTTCAACTGCCGGTAATCTATGCACATCCTCATCGATACGTCCTTCTTCTTAACAAACAATACTGGCGCACCCCAAGGCGAGACACTAGGTCTAATGAAGCCTTTATCAAGTAAGTCTTGCAACTGCTCCTTCAACTCAGGCGGGGCCATACGATACGGCGGGATAGAAATAGGCTGTGTTCCCGGAGCCAAGTCAATGCAAAAGTCTATATCCCTGTCGGGTGGCATACCCGGCAGGTCTGAAGGAAAAACCTCAAGAAACTCACGAACAACAGGCACCGAATCAATAGAAGGAACCTCGACATTAGAATCACGAACATATGCCAAATAAGCCAAACACCCCTTCTCGACCATATGCCGAGCCTTTATATATGAGATAACACTACGGGTAGAACGACCAGGAGTCCCTCTCCACTATAAATGAGGCAACCCCCGCAAGGCTAAGGTCATAGTCTTGGCATGACAGTCCAAGATAGCGTGGTAAGATGATAACCAGTCCATCCCCAGTATGACATCAAAATCCACCATGTCCAGAAGTAACAAATCTACTCGAGTCTCAAGACCCCTAATCACAACTATACATAAACGATGGATACGATCTACCACAATAGAATCACCCATCGGTGTAGACACATATACATGAGCACTCAAAGAATCACTAGGCATGACCAAATACAGTGCAAAATAAGATGACACATAGGAGTACGTAGATCCTAGATCAAATAGAACAGAAGCATCTCTACTACAAACCAGAACAGTACCTGTGATAACTGCATCGGATGCCTCAGCCTCAGGCTTGGCTGGAAGAGCATAACATCAGGGCTGGGCCCCACCACTCTAAACTACATCTCTGGGACGGCCTGCTACTGGCTGGCCTCCACCTCTAACACCTCTACCTCCACCTATAACTGGCTGAGCGGGCTGTGGAATACTCGGTTCCTGAAGCATGGCACGGGAACCCTGATGCTGAGAATTGCTCGATGTTTGAGGGAAAATCTAGAAATATGCCCCATATTGCCACAAGTATAACCCTTGGCTGCTGAGACTGCTGACCCTGACGACCTGAATGACCACCCCAAAAACTCTGGAGTGGCGATGTACTGATAGGAGCTGGTGGTGCCCTGTGTCACACCTCCTTTTTACCTGCGCCCGCAGGGGTGTAGGGGGAGTTTTTCCAATTAAAGGACAATCGAAACGAGATTTATTATTTAATTCAGAGTCGCAACTTGGGAGATTTATGGTGTCCCAAGTCACCGGTTGAATCTCTAATCGAGGAGAATATTGACTCTGTATTACAGTCCGCAAACCAGAAATCTGGATAAGGAATTCTGTTAACTCGAGAGAAGGTGTTAGGCATTCCCGAGTTCCGTGGTTCTAGCACGGTCGCTCAACTGTCATATTTGGCTTATTTATCTGATTTTAATATATTTTGAACCAATGTACCAATTTTAACCTTGAACCACTTTTATCATTTATTATTTAAAGAATTGCAACGTCGTGAGAATGCATCTCGAATTGCACTACATAAATGTACCCCCAATTTTCGATACGTTCCAACTTCGTTGAGATTTGGATTTGGGTCACATAAATGTGCACCCGAGTTTAGGAAGATAACATTATTAAATACGCGCCTAAAGATACTAACGCGTTGTTATTTTGAGAAAAGCCATAAAGTTCACTATGCGGCCTGTCTCGAAATCTAAGCGTTTGAAATAACTATTCGTTGAGGGCCCCGTAATTTGTAATTTATTCGACGAGGCATGCCTCACTTATTTTTAGAATGGCTAATCAGTCACTTCTATTATTTATTATTTTTAAAGAGATTGTAACGTCGTGAGAATGCATCTCGAACTGCGCCACATAAATGTACCCGCAATTTTTGATACGTTCCAACTTCGTTGAGATTTGGATTTGAGTCACATAAATGTGCACTCGAGTTTAGGGAGGTAACATTATTAAATACGCGCCTAAAGATGCTAACGTGTTATTATTTTGAGAATGTCGCGAAATTTGCTAAGACGGCATATCCCGAAACCTAAGTGTTCATCATAAGCACCTATTGAGGGCCCCACAGTTTGCAACTTATTAGGCGAGGCACGCCTCGTTTATTTTAAAGATATCCTAAAGCGACTATGGTTCTCTATATACTTTTGTCTCTAAAGATAGAGAAAAGGCCTAATTAATTACAAGCGTGCAATGTCCCAACTTTTGTTGTTCGAACCAACAACTTAACGATGACGCACCTCAACGACAATGCATACCTTCATTTTAATTGACAGACATGAACTCCAAAATTCCTAAACCAATTTATCATACCCATTAACTATTACAAACTATGGATTTTAATGAACCGATTTAATGTAAATGAGCCTTTCTTTTCCTTACTTTTAACTGATTTCAACACTAATCTACCAAAAACAACTCAAGTTTTGCTTACTATCGAATTCAGAAACTGTTATTCAAACGAAGACATCCTAATACACTAGCATGATTAATGATAAAATTACTAGTGAGCAGGATGAATATTAATAGATCAGCTCATGAATTGAAATATTACAAGTTCATTACCCTTTTAACCTGACATTAATCTAGATCCACCTATTACTGATGACAATCGAGTTCTTCCAAACTGATTCAACAATCCCATTTCACAAACCTATTGAACTGACTACACTTCATACCATTCCAAGGGTTTAATTTAACAGTTCAATATTATACAATGTCTAACAGATAACCCACCTTAAAAACAATTTTGATTATACACATAACTAACACCTATATAATAGGAAAACATCTAAACTACTATCAATTAAAATGCAGGAAGTCCTCAGTTGAACAATAAATATGTTCGAACATTTCATTTCAAACTTCAACGAGCTTACATCAATGTGGTTCAGGGTAGTGTACCTGGTATTGGAATACAAGAAGAAGAAGATCAACAGAGTAGTATGTAACACAGCAACAACAACAATAACCAGCAACAACCAGTAGAAATAACACCCCAGCACAAGCAGTCCAAAACCCAGGAGTGAAAACAGAAAATACCAAGCAATTCACAGACAGGAACATAATGTATTCAGAAATGAGACAGGAGAGTAGATTTTCTGATTTCTGTTCTTCAGATTATCAAATAATAGTCACTCAGAACCTAAATTAAATAGTAACAAACTGACTTTGATTTTCAGTAGTCAAGAAGACCTCACTTTTTCAGGATTTAGCTCTCAACCTATTGAATTCTTTAGGGTAAAAACTCAGCTTGTATTTCACTCATAAACTCTAAATTTCTGATGTCGAAAATTCCCTACCCGTACTCTATAACTCTCACCTTTTCCTTTTCAGATTCCAAAAGCCCCCCTAAGATTTCCAGAATATTTTTCTTCCTAAGGTCTTCCCAAAAGAAAAGCCAGACCAGACTCTCCAAAGAAAAAGCCCCCCCTTCATTCTGTCCAGACCCCTATTTATACCCAAACCTCAACCCCTTTCCAGCTCTAAGGAGCACTTAGCTAATTAGGAAAGTATTTCTGCCCACTACTACATGTTTTGTTCTCCTTTTAATTCACTTGTTCCCCACTAGAGTATGTTTTTTCCATTATCCCTTGTCCTTCCCTTTATTTAAATTCAAATAGGTGTGGGCATCTATTTCTTAATCCATTTCCTTTAAACCTTCTACACCATCATGTTTTGTTCCCCAGTAGCACTAAACAAATGCATTAGTTTAATGTTAATTAAGTGCTTTACTGATAGCCCACTTAGCAAGACCATTTTTCCAAACGTTTAAACCCCAAATTACCCCTGAATTTACTGTGATTTACTGTCCTAGTCCAATCCTCCCTTTAATTGGTAACAACCCCAAATAGATATAACCAATTCAACTTATCAAATTCAATCAGTAATTCAAACTAGAACTCAGGTCAGATCAAATAGCATAAAAATAAAGACCAATGCATCTGAACAAAATCATATTGAACTACCAAGGTTAAATTTCAGACCATGATTGACACAGATACATGGGAATGACTAACTATGTTCACAACTCTAAATCAAACAAAATAAATTTTACTGTCACATACTGGATGAAAATAACTGAATTTATATGTAAAATGATGAACAACAAAACAAACAAGGAACCAGACATCACAGAAAGTGAGATCATTTGAACTAGTAATACTAGTAACCAATTACAAGACTAGACAAAGTTTTTGTGCAAGAACATTACGTGCACTGACCTTTATAACCAAATTAAAAAGAAAAACATACTTAAACAATGCAACATATGCCAATTGACCAAGACGCTAAAAACTGGACCAGAAAAAGGTCCGAAAGAGGAGAAAGATTAATTGACAAACATAACAAGGAAACCAAATTAGGCAAATAACAAACAATAATCAAAGGAGAAAAAGGAAAAGATGAGAAATACCTCAAAATCAGAAACCCAAATGAATCCCATTCTCATTGACACTTCGTTTTGAAATTTTGAAGCCAAAACGGACCTTAATCGAGTGTTCTCGACTGAGAACACTTGACTAAAGTCGGTTAAGACCTCAAACCTTTAACCTCGTACATAGTCTGAAGCTGGTTACTCTAGGGTTTGCCTTCGATCTGAAATCCGAAAAGCTCTAACAAGATTTGGACAGAACCTGGGTGGGATTTGGAGTGAGGGAGTCAAGGAGGTTACTGGGTGTTACTTAGGGATGGCTTGGGAGGTGGCGCCGCCATTAGAGAATCTTGTGGCGGCGCTAGGGTTTGGACCTTCGAATGAATATTTGAAATGCTTGGGCTTGATTCGAAGGGAAATGAGTATGAGACTGGAACGAGGAAGTCTTGGGGAAGCTGTGGTGTGAAATTGGAGGCCATTGGACGAGATAGGGTTCCGACCTGATTTTCGATCTAATATTCGAAGCACACGACTGGGATTCGAGGGATAAGAGTTAGGGATTTGGAATGGGGAGGTCGAGGTGAATAAGTGGTGAAAAGATGGGGTCGTTTGGACTACCAGAACCGCCATGAGGCGATTTCCGGTGGACGGAGCATGGTGGTAAGAGGCGGAGGATCTGTTTGGTCTTTGAAGCTCAGAGACGAAGAGGTGGGGGGGGGGGGGTTGGCTTGGGGGTGGGGGGCGGGGTATGGTTTGAAGTGTATATATATGAAGTGGCGGAATGAATCCAGGCCGCTCGATCTGATAAAATCAATGGCTTGGATCCATTCATTAATGGGAACGACGTCGCTTCACTTACCTCGAGACCGGATCGGTCTTGGATGGGAATGGGTCGGGTATTGGAGGAATTGATCTGGACCATTTGATCCAATCAAACGAATGGTTGAGATTGACTGACTTCAAACGATGTCGTTTAGATTAGTCACAGGTGGACTGGATTTGGGGCGGGTATGGGCTGGTTTTTTGCCAGGTTTGGCTGTGTTTTGGATTTGGGCTTGGCCAAATTGGCCCAACTGAATTTTCCTCTTCTTATTCTCTTTTTTTTTTCAATTTTCCTTTTCAACAATAAAAATAAAAATCCTAATTAAATTATAAAATCGACAATTAACTAAAAATATTGACTCTCAATAATAACTCTCACACGAAATTAAACATCAATAAAATCACACAATTCGGACATCAAATGCAAAAAATGCAAAGTACATATTTTTGTGATTTTTCCATTTAGTAAAACAAACTTGATTGTTTAATTAATTCCTAAATTGTAAAATTAAATCCTAAATGCACATGCAACACATATTTTGTATTTTCCTTAGAACATGCACAAATAAATCACAAACAACACAAAACCGTTTTTTTATTTGAGTTTCTTGGGAGTAGTTCTCATAGGGCAAAAATCACGTGCTTACAAGTGAGTGTATACGAGCGATTTTTGCCCGTTCGGCTACTCCTTGTGAAGCATTTTTTGAAAGATTTGACCGAACCTCTGCTTCAAAGGTTTCCTACATATCCCCGGCTAAAAGCGAATCAGGTCAATGTAGTTCGGGAAGTTTTGGTAGCTGGGACTACCATGGGACTGCATTTTTGCTGTTACTGCTTCTGCATGCTGTTGCTACTACTTTTCGATCTCCTTATTACACCGTGCCAAAAGAAAACAAGAAGCTAGACTTAAACTAGGAATTACAAACTCTTATCTATCTCCGACTTGTTCTTGTAGTCTTCTTTCTGGTTTCTGCGATGGGATTCATGCCGGGGGGTATTTTTGTTGTAACCCTCCGCATTACTGACTTCTGACTTGATCTTGAAATGTATTCCTCTGTTCTGCAGGTGGGCTCCTGACTTCAACTTGAATATGTACTCCTTTCTTCTACAGGCGGGCTCCTGACTCCAATAGCAACTTTAAAATAAACACCTCCATTCTACAGGCGGGCTCCTGACTCCTTCAACTTAAAATATGACAACCTCCGTTCTACAGGCGGGCTCCTGACTCCTTTAACTTAAAATATGACAACCTCCGTTCTACAGGCGGGCTCCTGACTCCTTTAACTTAAAATATAACAACCTCCGTTCTACAGGCGGGCTCCTGACTCCTTTAATATAACAACCTCCGTTCTACAGGCGGGCTCCTGACTCCAATAGCGACTTTAAAATAAACACCTCCATTCTACAGGCGGGCTCCTGACTCATTCAACTTAAATATAACACCTCCATTCTCCAGGCGGGTTCCTGACCTCAACAATTTCTTAAAAACATAACACCTCCATTTTCTAGGCGGGCTCCTGACTCCAATAGCGACTTTAAAATAAACACCTCCATTCTACAGGCGGGCTCCTGACTCCTTTAACTTAAAATATAACAACCTCCGTTCTACAGGCGGGCTCCTAACTTCATCAACTTCAAATATAACAACCTCCGTTCTACAGGCGGGCTCCTGACTTCATCAACTTAAAATATAACAACCTCCGTTCTACAGGGGGGCTCCTGACTTCTTCAACTTAAAACATAACAACCTCCGTTCTACAGGCGGGCTCCTGACTCCTTCAACTTAAAATATGACAACCTCCGTTCTACAGGCGGGCTCCTGACTCCTTTAACTTAAAATATAACAACCTCTATTCTACAGGAGGGCTCTTGACTTCTCAACTATTTCGTAAAATATAATACCTCCATTCTCCAGGCGGGCTCCTGACTTCAATAAACCTTAAAATATAACACCTCCATTCTCCAGGCGGGCTCCTGACTTCAACAACTTCTTAAAATTATAACACCTCCATTCTCCAGGCGGGCTCCTGACTTTAGCACTTCTTAAAATATAACACCTCCATTCTCCAGGCGGGCTCCTAACTTCAACTATTTCATAAAATTAGAACACCTCCATTCTCCAGGCGGGCTCCTGACTTCAACTATTTCATAAAATTATAACACCTCCATTCTCCAGGCGAGCTCCTGACTTCAACTACAACTTGAAATATAACACCTCCATTCTCCAGGCGGGCTCCTGAATTCAACTACAACTTGAAAATATAACACCTCCATTCTACAGGCGGGCTCCTGACTTCAACAACGACTTAAAAATATAATACATCCATTCTCTAGGCGGGCTCCTGACTTCAACAATTTCTTAAAAATGCATTCTATCGCCGTGGTTCCTTCCTGCCTCTTGAACCATTTTCCTTCTAACTTGAATCATCTTCTTTCAGAACTGCTTCCCTCAAAATCGGTGTTTCATTCCTCTGAAAACTGATGGGGATAACACCGGTGTTTTATTTAAAAATATGTTATTTTCCTCCTTCAAAAACTACTTCCCTTAAGCTGGTGCTTTCCTTCCACTAGAACTACTTCCCTTAAGACTTGTGTCATGTTCATTCCGAAATTGCTTCCTTTTGAAACTTGTTTGGCCTTTTTCCGAAAACTGCTGGGGATACCATTTTCCCCCAAACTTGTGTTATCTTGCTTCTTCCCCAAGTGGGTACCGGACTTCCAGAAAATTTTCAAAATGAAAGAAAATTTTCTGCCCCAGTTTGACAATCTTTCTTGTATCATGATGTCTTTTCATCATTTATAACATTTCCTGTCCATGCTTCAAATCAAAGAAAAATTTTGTTAGTTTAAAACGTGGTGAATGGTCGTGCCATTCCTTCTGGGGATGATTTTCTCTTTCTCCTTTCCCAGATTTGTGTTCCATTACATCACCAAAGCTTGCTGGGGATGAGATTATTTGTTGGGGATAATATTCCTGCTGGCGATCATATTCCTGCTGGGGATGGTTTTCCCCCTCTTCTTTCCCTGCTCCGTGTTGTCCGACCCTCTTGGAACTTGGTCGATAATCTGCCAGGGATGCTCTTGTTTCTTGACGATTCTTTATCCACCAATTGTTGATTCCCACTTTTCTGCATACTTTCCCCGAAATCCTAGACCAATCCATCATTTGGTCTTGCAACGAACGTCTTTCTCGTTCCATTGCATTATCTTTGGCCCGTCCTATCCACATTGTGTTTTTGCACCATCTTGGCAACTAGTAATAAGCTCTAAAAATCCTTTTCAAAAACAAACTACTGGGAAGATAAAGTCTTTAAAAATAAAAAAATAAAAATGATGAATTCAAGAAAAAAAAAAAGAAGAGTAGTTTTCTGAAAAATGTTGGGGAGAAGAAAAAAGAAAAAGCTTATCTGAATGGTACAACCGATCCCAATGATCACGTCGTGCATTTTGGATTAGCCAACCCAGTCTATTTATATCAATCAATCTTTCTGATGACCTTCTTTGTTGGGGATATGTAAGCGCCTAATTCTTTTGTCGACTCAACATCTTTGCACTGCTTGATCCCTCGATGGATCCTTTCCGTCAATCTTATCTTGTTTGCCTCTTTTGACCCTTTGTCGCCTCATAGTGCCCTTAGAGGGGTTTTCACTAATAAGACTTTCTCATTTCCCTCAACTATCGTCGCCTTATGGTGCCTGTGAAGGTTTTCACCGATAAGACTCTCTCATTTCCCTCAAATCTCGTTGCCTTATGGTGCCTGTGAAGGTTTTCATTGATAAGACTCTCTCGTTTTATTTCTCTCAACTTCCGTCGCCTTATGGTGCCTGGGGAGATTTTCACCGATAAAACTCTTTCATTTTATTTTATTTTTTCAGATGGGGATTGGAGTGTTACCGATATGACTCTCTCTGCTGGGGATTCTTTTGGCTATCAATTCATTTCCAGCTTATGATCCTGTTCTCTGCTGGGGATTCTTTCGGCTATCAATTCATTTCCAGCTTATGATCCTCTTCTCTGCTGGGGATCAGATTGTTATTCCCGACTTCCATTTGCATGACTTGGCACTTCTCAGATACTGATCGGGAGGTCTTTTTTGGACATCAATATGGGTTATTGTGTATGGCTAAAAGAAAAGGGGTATCAAAAGGTTCAAAATAATTTTGATGGGTAAAACATTACAACTCTTGGAATCAAACTTCCTTCCCAAAATTACAAACACAACTTCTACCCCAGTTTTTTTTCTTGGGGATTTTTGATTCTTATTACACTATGACCGAGTCGTGAGGCGCCTACGTATCCTTTTTGAGGAATTAGGTCAAACGTAGTTCCCAATTCCTTTGTTTTTCTTGTGATTTTTTTTGTCTTTATTATCATTATTTTTCTCTTCTCTTTTTCTTTCATTTTCACTACTGATTCCAAAAGAGGGGTATGCAAGAATAAATAAGGCTAAACAGGGGAAGCAAAGGTTGAAGTGTTTGGATGGAAGAACAAATTGCCTCCATCATTTCATTCTCCGATACCATGCCAAATGCAAACAAACAACAATTACAATTGAAAGAAATCATACATAATATCTCTTAACTGCGTCAGAATTGATATCCATGTCGACGCATTTCCCTTCGATATCTGTTAAACATAAAGCGCCGTTGGACAACACTCTGGTTACAATGAATGGCCCTTGCCAATTCCGGGCGAACTTGCCCTTTGCCTCAGCCTGATATGGGAGGATGCATTTCAGCACTTGCTGGCCCACTTCAAACTTCCGAGGACGCTCCTTTTTGTTGTATGCTCTTTCCATTCTCTTTTGATATAACTGGCCATGACACACAGCGGCCAATCTCTTTTCATCAATCAAGTTCAACTGCTCCAAACGAGTTTTGACCCACTCGTCATCATCAATCTCATCCTCAACGACAATCCGAAGGGATGTTATCATTGCTTCAGTTCCGTATACCAACAAATACGAAGTTGCACCTACCGAAGTACGAATAATAGTGCGATAACTCAACAATGCCAATGGTAACTTCTCATGCCATTGTCTGGATCCTTCTACCATCTTCCTTAGTATCTTCTTTATGTTCTTGTTGGCCGCCTCGACCGCTCCATTCGCCTTGGGACGATATGGTGTGGAATTATGGTGTGTAATCTTGAACTGTTGACGTACTTCTTTCATCAAACCGTTGTTAAGATTAGCACCATTGTCCGTGATGATCACTTTTGGGATCCCAAATCTACAGATGATATGGGAATGAACAAAATCTACCACTGCCTTCTTGGTTACCGACTTGAAAGTTTTAGCTTCAACCCACTTAGTGAAATAATCGATGGTCACCAGAATGAACCTATGACCGTTGGTAGCTGCCGGCTCAATAGGTCCAATGACATCCATGCCCCAGGCAACAAATGGCCATGGTGCTGATATTGTATGCAATTTTGTCGGCGGAGAATGAATCAGATCTCCGTGTATCTGATACTGATGGCATTTCCGCACGAAACTAATACAATCACGCTCCATAGTGAGCCAATAGTACCCTGCTCGAAGAATCTTCTTCGCCAATACATATCCGCTCATATGTGTCCCATAAACTCCAGCATGTACCTCTGTCATAACTGTCGTGGCTTGACTAGCATCTATACATCTCAGCAATCCCAAATCTGGTGTTCTTTTGTACAACACTCCTCCACTGAGGAAAAATCCATTTCCAGTCGCTGAATGGCTCTCTTTTGATCTCCGGTGGCCTGCTCCGGGTATATCCCCATCCTGAGGTATTCCTTGACATCATAGAACCATGGTTCGCCATCCAGTTCTTCCTCTAACATGTTGCAATAAGCATGCTTATCACGAACCTGAATATGCAACGGGTCAACATGAATTTTGTTTGGGTTGTGCAACATTGATGCTAAGGTGGCCAAAGCATCGGCAATCTCATTATGAACTCTTGGGATGTGTCTGAACTCCACTGATCGAAATCGCTTGCTCAGATCGTGCAAACATTGTCGATATGGTATGAGCTTCAAATCCCTTGTTTCCCATTCACCCTGAATCTGATGCACCAGGAGGTCCGAGTCTCCCAAGACCAAGACGTCCTAGACATCCATGTATGCAGCTAGCCGTAAACCCAAAATGCATGCCTCATACTCAGCCATGTTGTTGGTGCAATAGAAACGCCACTAAGCCGTAACATTATAATGATGTCCTGTTTCAGAAATAAGTACTGCTCCTATTCCAACTCCCTTCGCATTTGCGGCTCCATCGAAAAAAAACTTCCATCCTGGCTCCTCGGTCATTTCCAACTCATCTATATGCATTGCTTCTTCATCAGGAAAATACGTCCTCAAGGGCTCGTATTCTTCATCAACGGGATTCTCAGCCAAGTGATCAGCCAATGCTTGGGCCTTCATGGCCATCCTCGTCATATAGACGATGTCGAATTCTGTGAGTAATATCTACCATTTCGCCAATCTCCCTATGGGCATAGGCTTCTGGAAAATATACTTCAGTGGATCCAAGCGTGAAATGAGATAAGTAGTATATGAGGACAGATAATGTTCAATTTCTAGGCCACCCAAGTTAGGGCGCAACATGTCTTCTCGAGTTAAGTGTACTTAACCTCATAGCCTGTAAACTTCTTGCTGAGATAATAGATGGCTTGCTCCTTCCTTCCTGTAACGTCATGTTTCCCCAGTACGCAGCCAAACGAACTCTCCAGGACCGTTAGATAAAGAATTAATGGTCTTCCCGGCTTAAGTGGAACCAACACAGATGGATTTGATAAATATCCTTTGATTTGGTCAAATGCTTCCTGACATTCTGCCATCCATTCTACCACAGCATCTATCTTCAGTAGCCGAAAAATGGGTTTACAAGTTGCTGTGAGTTGAGTAATAAACCTGCTGATATAATTCAACCTTCCCAACAGACTCATTACTTCTGTCTTGTTCTTCAGAGATGGCAAATCTTCGATGGATTTGATCTTTGACGGGTCCGACTCAATGCCTCGCTGGCTGACAATGAATCCCAATAGCTTTCCAGATGGAACACCAAATGCACATTTGGCCGGGTTGAGCTTAATATCGTACCTTCGAAGTCTTTGGAAAACTTCCTTAGGTCTGCTACGTGGTCTTCCTGATGCTTGGATTTTATGATCACATCGTCCACGTATACCTCAATCTCTTTGTGTATCATGTCATGAAACACAGTAGTCATTGCTCTCATGTACATTGCCCCAACATTCTTCAAACCAAATGGCATTACCCGGTAGCAATAAGTCCCCCACGGCATAATGAAAGCCGTCTTTTCCGCATCTTCTTCATCCATCAGAATCTGATGATACCCAGCATAGCAATCCACAAAAGAACCGATCTCACGTTCGACACAATTATCGATCAAGATATGGATGTTGGGTAATGGAAAGTTATCCTTTGGGCTTTCCCTATTCAGATTGCGGTAATCGACACACACCATGATCTTCCCATCTTTCTTCGGCACTGGCACCATATTAGCCAACCAATCAGGATATCGAGTGACCCGAATAACCTTTGCTTGCAGCTGCTTGGTTACTTTCTCTTTAATCTTCACACTCATGTCTGTTTTGAACTTCCTCAATTTCTGCTTGACGGGAGGGCATACCAGGTTAACGGGCAATTTGTGAACCACTAAATCCGCGCTTAACACCGGCATGTCATCATACGACCATGCAAAAACATCTTTGAACTCAATAAGTGCTTTGATTTTCTTCCCTGATATTCGGTGCAATGTGGATGCTTATTTTAGTTTCCCTGATATCATCTGCATCCCCTAAATTGATGGCTTCTGTGTCATTTAAGTTGGGCTTAGATTTCTCTTCAAACTGGCTTAGCTCTCTGTTTATCTCTTCGAAGGCTTCATCCTCATCGTATTCCGATTCATCATTATAATCGACCTCTTGTACAATTAGTTCGGAATTAGATTGATTTTTTAGACTGGGTTGAAGATCCGTTGTGCATGCCATGTCATTAGAACCAATATAAAGAGAACTGTTCATAAAGGGAAAAGAAGAAAACAAAATTAGAAAAAAATAAGAAGAAAAAAGCTTTCACTTTAGTAAAATACAGGATAACAGAGTTTCACACTTTGCCGAATACAAAACAAAACTGGATTACAACCCTGGAATAATCCAAAAAAACAAGAAAGAAAAATCAGAGCCCACTACCAAGACTCCCTCCGGGTAGGAAGGGGAGTAGCCATCCAATTGTTGATATTTGCCCTAGGCCCCACAAACTGTACATCTAACCTACTGGACCCTTCTCCAGCTTCTATCATGTTGACATCGGCGAACAGCCTTTCAAAGCCCTCATTCAAATCTCCATCTGGCCCAATCAGTGGTCCAAGAACTTTCGGGACCGACAACTTTCTGATACCTGCTCTGACAAATGATCTGGATAGGCGCGGGATTGGCTTGGGAAGGACCCAGACTCTTTTCTTCAACTTGCGGGCCTGTCTCACATCCGTCACTGTAGGCTTGAACCCCAACCCAAAGGTATGCAGATTTTTGGGCAAAGAAACCGGCTGAACAATACCCTGAAGATCAGCCACTAAACCTTTGCCTGGCACAAACCCGTTTTTCAACATCTCCGAGGCTACCATGACAGTTGCAGCTGCTATTTTGGGAAGTGGGATACTTTCACCCTCGGGAATTTCGTCCACTAAAACCGTATCGAAAACTTTGTAAACCCACGCCCCCTTGTCATCGCCAGTCTCTATGAAGGGTACGATGGCATTACTTACGACGCTTGTATTGTCTTCCCCATGTACTACAATCTCTTGCCTATCCCATTCGAATTTGACCATCTGATGTAATGTAAAGGGCACTGCTTTGGCGGCGTGGATCCACGGTCGCCCCAACAGAAGATTATATGACACTGCCATGTCTAACACTTGAAACTCCATGGTGAACTCGACTAGACCAATTGTTAATTCAAGTATGATTTCACCCACTGTGTCTGTACCACCACCATCAAACCCTCGAATATAGATGCTGTTCTTGTGAATATTGTCACCATCGACCTTCAGTTTGTTCAATGTGGCCAAAGGACAGATATTGGTACTAGACCCATTATCAATCAGTACTCGAGTGACTACCGAGTCTTCGCACGTCACGGTCAAATAAAGGGCTCTATTATGTTCTGTACCCTCCACGGGCAACTCATCGTCTGAAAAAGTGACCCTGTTGACCTCAAAAATATTGTTTGCTATTTTCTCCAGATGGTTCACAAAGATCATATCCGAAACATGGGCTTCGTTCAGAATTTTCATTAATACCCGGCGGTGCTCATCTGAATGGATCAATAAGGATAACAATGAGATATGTGCCGGGGTCTTCCTCAACTACTCGACAATGGAGTAATCTTGCGCCTTCATTTTCTTTAAAAATTCTTCCACCTCTTCCTCGGTAACTAGATTATTTGTCGCTACTGGATTGGCCATTCTTAACTTTACGGGAGCAAAACACCTTCCCGAACGAGTTAACCCCTATGCCTCACATATTTCCTCCACAACTTCCTTCCCCTTATGCATTACCATTACTTGACTGTAGCTCCATGGCACAACTTTCTCGCTGATTATCGGCAACTGCATTACTGGCCTGATAACAACTGGTCCTATGCATGCCCCCTTCACGGCTACTGGCTTGCTTGATATCCCTTGCACCGTTACTTTGACCGGCTCTGGATTCTTAGCAATATCAGATAAACTCTTCCCCATCACCACCACTGGCTTGCCTTTTACCCTTTCCGACTGTACTACCGCTTTTCCACTGATCGACTTTTCTTTCGGCTGGCACGGATCATCATTACTGTTTGTGAGGGCTTCTTGAACTTTCCTCCTTCGTGCACTAGTTCGATCATGTGGGCTTTATAGTGTGCCGACAACGAGTTCTGATTGATGTTAGGTGCCTCTGGCTCCTGGACCTCGATCCTATTTGTGTCAATAAGATCTTGTATGCCAGTCTTCAACTTCCAACACTTCTCAGTATCATGCCCGGGAGCCCCCGAGCAATATTCACAGCTTACCGAGTGGTCCAGATTTTTGGGAAGGGGATTTGGCAATTTGGGCTCCACAGGACTCAATAGGCCTAACTGCCTCAATTTGTGGAACAGAGTAGTATAGGTTTCTCCCAGCAGAGTGAATGTTCTCTGCCTCTGCACCCTTTCATTCCTGAAAGTCTGATTCCCATGGAAACCTGGTCCCGAAGGATTCCTGTAGGCCCTTGGTGGTGGATATATGTTTTGTGGAGGTGGATATGTATTTTGTAGAGGTGGATATGTATTCCGGGGAGCCAGCGCACGCCATTGCAGGCAGGCCGGAGGCTGGGTGTAAGTTTGGGCGTGATGGACAGAGAAATGTGGCTCTTGTGGTAGGTAGTAGGGCTGTGGAGGGCCATATGGAATGTGCAGGTAATTTGAGTGATGGGGTCTAGGTTGGTAGTGAGGGGGGGACCTCTGGATATGGACCAAGTACCTGCCTCGACTGTTGCGACATCTTCCCTTTTCTTCTTTCCGAGCGCACCTCCCGTGCCGCTCTAGATGGCCTGAGTGGTTGCTTTAATCACCGAATAGCTCAGGATTTTGTTGGACTTAAGTCCCTCTTCAATCATACCGCCCATTTTTACTACTTCGTTGAAAGATTTGCCAACTGACGTCACCAGGTGACGGAAGTAAGTTGGCTCCAGAGTCTGCAGAAAGTAGTCCACCATTTCCCCCTCTCTCATCGGAGGATCAACTCATGCCGCCTGCTCTCTCCAGCGGAACCCAAATTCTCGAAAGCTTTCCCCGGGCTTCTTCTCAAGTTTCAGCAATATGAGACGGTTAGGGAGGATCTCAAGGTTGTACGGGAAGTGGCCTACAAAAGCTTGTGCCAGATCGTCCCAAGTGTACCACCTTCTAGGATCCTGTCTTGTGTACCATTCCAGTGCAGACCCGCTTAGAATTTGACCAAAATAAGCTATCAATAGCTTGTCTTTTCCCCCGGTTCCTCTCATCTTACTGCAAAAACCTCGCAGATGTGCCATTGGATCACCATGCCCCTCGTATAGATCAAACTTTGGCATCTTGAACCCTGCCGGCAATTGAATGTCAGGGAATGGGCACAGATCTTTATAGGCCACACTGACTTGGTTGCCTAACCCATGGATATTCCTAAAGGATTGCTCCAGGCTTTTAAACTTTTGAAGCACCTCGTCTTGCTTTGGGCTATTAGCCGGCTTTTCAGTCTCTACCGGGATCTCGAAGTGAGTATTATAAGTATGAGGCTCTAGTGCTTTGAAGGTTGGTTCAGGGGGTAATATTGGTTATCGTGAGCCTAAAACAACGGCTCGCTGGGTGATCTTTGCAGCGTGGCTGGTGGGGTGCCACGTAAATAGGAACATTTGGTGGAGCAGGGTTTTGATTAGGTTGTGAAGCTTGGGGATCATAGGCATTCCTTCCCTAATAGTATTGGTGACTGGGGAAGCTTGTTGAAGGGCCGGGGGGAAGGTATTATGGCGTGTGTCATGGTGGGAGAGTGGGAGTAACGGGAGGGTCGGGCACTTTTTGTACCCTAGCTAAGGCCGGCTGCATTTCTTTCATCTCTTGTCTCATCTTATCCATTTCCTCCTTCAGCATTTGATTCTCCGTCCTTTCATCCTCGACACTTTGGTATGAACTAGTCATGCTTTTTAGTAGGGGCCTTTTGGATCTTGTTTGGTAATGGTAATCTGCCAGAATGTTCTAACAAACTAACTGGTTCGAAATCTCTGGATCAACAACAAACTTGTTAGCGTTAAAGTTTAACACATATTGCAATTCCACGTTGGGGGATGCAATGTTCCTAGGTTGTTTAACCATTTCTAACATGTCTTTGCTTCGACCGCATGCGTCATTCCGGCTTACTTTGTTTGTGCCTCGTTTAAGTGTTTCTGAAACTTTCTTTATCTCTCTTTTTATTTCTTTCTCTTCCTTTCTTTTATTCACTTTGCCTTTTCTCTTTTCTTTTTAGTGGAGGTTGAATCTTATGTGGATTGCCTACGTATCATGTCCCCGCATGAATCAGACCGCGTGTAGTTCTACCACTAGTGCGGAAGATAAAGACACCATTTTTGGATTTTTCAACCTTTACTAACAAAACGTTTTATTACAAGGAAACATTTTTGAAAGGAAATTGACAGACTTGATATAGACTACACATTTTATGCCAAAAAGGGAAATACAAACTCCGACGGACAGCAGACTCTGAAGACAAGGAAAATACAGACTCAAACTATGAATGTTTCAGAGTTTTGAATTTCGGCGCCCGCGGGGCGTCGTTCGGCCTCGCCACGGGCTTTGGTGCAAGGCCTCTTTGCAGATCTTTCAAATCTTCCATTATCTGGTGGACATAAATCATTATTGAAGCAAAGAAAATGGTACGGGACATATCCTCACAAGCTAGGCACTTTATGGTAATGTAGTGCCCGATATCGTCGATTCTTCCCTTGATTCTGTCCCTTTCCATAAGCAATCGCTCTATTTGTTGATTTCGCATCCCCAGCATTTGAGCGTTGTAAAGGAGTTGATCCTGAATCTGTTTCTCCATTCGGTCCATTAGATCATAGTACCGCTTCTTATCTGCTCTGGCATCTCGGGCTTGTCTGAAGATCCGCTCTTTGAGAGTGGATATTGTTTCTCTCAGTATAGCAATGTTCCTTTCGTAGTCCCTCTTAATTTGTTGCATAGACTGTGCTCGCTCTTCTGCCTTCTTTATCCGTTTTGCTTGGATTCTCGCTAGACCAGCTTTAGATTTTTCCTGGTCTTCTTGATACTCGAGGAGTTTCTTCTTTAGACCGTTTATGAGCCTTTCATCAGCCCGACTTCTCTTTGGGTTTCTGGTAGCTATTTGCATTTCCTGGATTTGATCTTTGAGGACCTCGTTTTCCTGAGCTAGTTTTCTCTTTTCTCCCTCATCTGCAGCGATATGCAAATCTTTCTCAAATTTCAAATCTATAACTTGCTTCTCCAACTTGCCTATTGTAACCCTGTACTCGTGCTCTTTAGCCAACCAATCCCACTGTTCTTGCGACGGCTTAACGAATTCCTGGAGATGGGGTCTTTTAGCCGGCCTTTCGTGCTCAAGTTCTCTCTTGTACCAAGCAAGGTATCCTGGCACCACTTTGCCTTTGGCCTGATCCTGCAAGCAAGTATCTGCTTTTAAATATTGGCATTCACTCTAGATCTAACGGACTCTTGCTTCACAGAACTGTCCGTCAGGGCTAATCTCAATTACTTGAGCACTAAGATCTTCCTCCTATTGCACTGTTTGACATCTCCCGAGTTATCTAAAAACCCGATATGGCGCGTAAGGCTGAATGCTCTTTAGCCCCATCAATAGAAAGTGGGTCCTAGCTGCCGGCGTATGGATGACCTCGTCAACAGGAAACCATCCTAGTGTCCACTGTATTTGGATGGCGGTGAGGGTCCTAAAGAATGATGTCCACGCCGTAACCCCCTCGGGTAGACTGACCCCTTGATTTTTGTGTAGAACTCTTCTATGCAAGTTTTCTTCGAGGAACCATAACTCAAGAGCTGGGAACGGTGGCAGAGATGCTCAATCATCCATATTTGTAGCAACAAGTTACACCCCTCGAAAAAGTTCCCTCTGGCTTTGCAGGCTATGAGAGCTCAGAAGATATCAGATACTATCATAGGCGCAAGAGTGCTTTCGTCTTGAATGAGCAAGGTACTGACGACCCCAGCTATTTTCAGATCAATGTTTCCGTCTTTCCTTGGAAATACCAAAAGGCCCAAAAAGGTTATCATAAAAGCCACTCGTCTATGCTCGTCCCATTTCTGTCGGTTACTTTTACTGCATAACTTGTTATTCGGGTTGTTGAATTCTCCGACATGATCCGTATCTATCGTATATGAAGCGCAGATTACAAAAACCTGCGGCCAAATCTGGGTTATGGACCATCCTGGGTATCTTTAACGAATCTAAAAACCGATTCACAGTGACAGCTCTTGGAGAAACCAGGTATTTTTGCCTCAAAGGAACTTCAGCATTTCCGATGTACCCGGCTATTTCCTCCAAAGTCGGGGTGAGTTCAAAATCGGAGAAGTGGAAGACATTGTGTGCCGGGTCCCAGCAGGTGACCAAAGCTCTTATGATATCCCCCCGAGGCTGGATTTCCAATAAACCCGTAAGACCTTTTAGATATTTCTTGACCTCATCTTGTCCTTCACCACCTAAATCATCCCACCATAGCCGCAACTTGAAAGGGATTTTAGTCATTATTAAAAAGGGTTCATTTTGCATCGTGCTCATTCTGCATATTTATTAAGGTGATTAAGCAAAAAATAAAATTTATTTGACTCAACCAATTGGCTATTTTTTAATTTTTCACAGATTAAAAGAAAGATCTGGTTCCGTAAATGGCCTTTCAGCACTTCGGGAATGAAGATTTTGAGGCTGGGTGAGTCAACCGGTCAAAAATCCAAAAAATGGCTACAAGTGGCCGTTTATGCAAAGTCAGCCTTCCGGCGTTCCTTTTGGGAACATTCGGCTATTTTGACGAAAACGGCGTCACCCGACTTATTTATGACAAAAATTAAAATTTTGACATTTTTGTAAAGGGGAGGTTGGACCCGATGAGGGTTGCCTACGTATCCCGCACCCTGTGAGAATCAAACCGGCGTAGTTCGGGTAGATAAGACAAACTTCTTTTGAAAACAAGACTCTTTTCAATGGAAAATAAAACCATTTTTCATAAACAAAACCCTTTTTTCATTTTCTCAAAAATTCGACAGAGTTTCGATGCTATTTGGGCATTGATTTTTTTTTTCAAAACAGGCGATTAACTACCTCTATCTGTCTTTCCTCAAAGTATTCAAAAACCAGTCAGCATGCAAGTCCGAAGCAAACAAATGCACAGGTAGCAAGTTGGATGCATCAGGATGGTCTTTTGTCATTTTGGTACACCTCTCCTAGACAGACCCAACCCCTGTGTTGAGCCTCCAAGGTCAAATGCACATGATGCAAACAAACGTTCCTACTAGGGATCCGGCATGAAGCTGAGTTATTCTAGGTTCGTAACCTGGGTATCTGTTCTAGATTGTGTACCCGAGCGGACAACTCGAGTTGAGGAGGGGGCTACGTACCGGGGACCCGCGAGATCGTCCGGCTTTGTAACTTGTCCGACCTCTTTCTTATTTCAGGGTATGACACTAACAAAATAGGGAGTCTCAACCAGTAAGCACATCCCCGGAGGTGAGAAGATAAGGGTTTTGTAGCAGTTTATATACAGTTCAAATAATATTAAAGCGATAAAAGCAACATTTTGCACATTTAGGCCAAAACATGTAATAAGATCAAATAATAAATGAATCCAAATAATAACAATTATTCTAGGCTCGAATTCTTGAACCATGAACTAGAGATTCTGGGTTATGTCCCCAGCAGAGTCGCCAGAGCTGTCACACCTCCTTTTTACCTGCGCCCGCAGGGGCGTTGGGGGAGTTTTTTCAATTAAAGGACAATCGAAACGGGATTTATTATTTAATTTAGAGTCGCCACTTGGGAGATTTATGGTGTCCCAAGTCACCGGTTGAATCCCGAATCGAGGAGAATGTTGACTCTGTATTACAGTCCGCGAACTAGAAATCCGGATAAGGAATTCTATTAACCCGAGAGAAGGTGTTAGGCATTCCCGAGTTCCGTGGTTCTAGCATGGTCGCTCAACTGTCATATTTGGCTTATTAATCTGATTTTAATATATTTTGAACCTATGTACCAATTTTAACCTTGAACCGCTTTTATCATTTATTATTTAAAGAATTGCAACGTCGTGAGAATGCATCTCGAATTGCGCCAAATGTACCCGCAATTTTCGATACATTCCCAATTTTGGGGGGGGGGGTCTATTTTTATATGAGTAGGATCTTTTATCATTTTAATACTGCGATGTATACCTGTTGATACATATATTCATTGTTTTAATATTTGTAAGAATTATTGTTTTTCTGTGTTGGTAAGTCTCAAGATTATCTTTATAAAATTCAATTTCTTTTTCTATAGTTAATAAAGCTTTATTACGCAGATTATTATTTCTAATTATATTTTTGCAGATTTTAATATTGTGTTTAACACAATCTATTTTTCTATTTGTGTTACAGAGGTGTTTAAGTGATCTCCATTTCTGGATATTATAGAATCTTATGTAATGAAAGGTATTATGTTTCATTTATAAAATGATTTTAGTAACTTGATATTTAATCATTAATCTAATATAAATCTAATTCATATAAATCTAATATATCAATTTCTTCTGATACAATTAGTTCTGTAAATCCTTGTTCCATTATATATATTATTTCAAAAGTAACTAAAATATCATAAATTTTTCTTTTAACATCATTATTAAGTTTGCTAAATATATATAATATAAGTATTTTGTAGTCAATATTTTCATCTAATAGATATGTGTGGTTGTTCATTTTGATTTACTTTATTTATCCTTATCATGTGTTTACTAAACATATTCCCTCTAACATCTTTGTTTATCATAGAGTTTATCATATTTTAATAAGTTATATTGAACAATCTTTTCTGGTCACTACCATGTTTTTCATGCTTCAATCATTTACCCTAACAGCGCCTCAACTCTGTCTACTCCCCTAAACGGCTTCCTTGCCTACCGGTTTCGACCTTAGGATGGCATAGTCTGGGCTTAACTACTCTCAGCATTATTAGGCAGGCAAACTTTCTCAAGATGTTCTTTATAACAGTACTATAACATGATAAACAATTATGATATTCAAGAGATTATAAGGAATATAAAGGTTTAGTTAGACATGATTATGAATAAACTTACATGTTCTTGTAACTCGTTTGGATGATCCATAGTTGTTTTAGAGACTTGTAAATAACTCAGATATTTCTTATAAGAGAGAGAAGATAAGAGAGATAAGGTGAGGGTGAGGATGTGTGTCCTCTCTTTCCCTGATTTACAAAATATATAGAAAATTTAAACGACTCCTACTGTTTACAAATGACTCTTCATGAACGACCTTTACTGTTCATGAATATGACTCGTACTATTTACTTTACGACTTTTTTACATGATTCTTACTATTCATGAACGACCTTTACTGTTCATGAATGTGACTCGTACTATTTACTTTACGACTTTTTTACATGACTCGACCCTTTACATTATTTGTTTTCAATAGCTGTCTTCTTCTTTTGTCTTCTTTCTTGATATCTTTATTCCAGTTGGACTTCCGGTACTTGGTTATCTTCTCCGTTGCATTTCGAACATATGTGGTCTGGATATTTGTGTCCCACTAGTTTGCAATATCTTGTTAATAATTCATTAGAAATAAATTCCTTTTTCAGGGCCCTTGTAGTTGGCTGTACTTCTGGTTTTAGTAATGATAAAATCCATTTTTGGACTTCATCCATATCTCCTTGTCGTAGTTCTTTTGAGTTGGCATATATCATTAGCTGGTCTCTTGAATAATAGCTCCAGATTGCATTTCCTTGTAGATAATTGTAGGCTAGCTCTTGAATAATAGTTGCTATACCAATTATTCTTTTGTTGGCATAAAAACTTGGTATCTCAATTTTCGGTATTTCTGGTTGTTGTTCTATTTCTTCCGGTATTATCATATCTCGTGTTAATCCTATCTTTACTACCTGTATGATAGGTTTTATTTCATCGTATAATATCTCAGCTGGTGTTGTATAGAATTTTATGAAAAATAGGTTGCCTTTTGTAATTCTTTTGAAGGTAATGAATGCTTTGTATATTTATGGTATTCCACTTATCTCTTCTCCGTCGTAGGTATATACAGTGCTAAGTAACCCGTAGTTGTAACATGTCTTTACTAGATTGGCTTTTGTTTTTGGTTGGGCTATTAACCTATTATATCCTTGGAGTTTTTGGGTTATATAATCCTGTGTTGGATCTTTATAAGTAGTTGATCTGAGATTTAGGTTCAGAAATGTTTGAATTTTGTATATATTCTCAATATATGTCTGAGTAATATGGTTGTATATCTTTTTGTTGTGATGTAGGCTGTTGGCATAAGTTGTAGTTTGTGGGGTCATAACTATTGCTTCTTTTGGCCTTTTCGATGTAAATGGTTTATCAAATATGTTGTTTAAATTTACATTGGTATGTGGCTTCTTGTTCACCTGTTTACTTGTGCCTGCAGCTGTAGGTAAACAAACTTTGTCATAGGTTTTATGGAGTTTCCCAACGTCTCCTTCTATCTCTGGAAGTTTCGAGTCTTCCGATCGACTTAGCTCCGCATTTTTATAGTCATGCTGCTGACTTTCTAGCTGTTGTAATCTTTTGCCCATACTATCCATCTGTAAGGATAGAGTAGTAAGGATTGCAAATATATCTTTCGATTCTTGGTTTTCATCAGTTTGAGTACTTTTGTCTTGATAAGTAATCTGCAATAACATTTTTGTCAGTCCGTATTACTTCAATTGTAAATGTAAAATTTTGTATATTCAATACAAGTCTTCTTATTTCCTTTGTAGTTACTGAATCTTGTACTTTCCGTGTTATCCACCATTTCACTTGTGTATTATCTGTTCTTACAATAAACTTGTTATAAACAATATATGGCTCAAATGCTAACAAACATTTATATAATCCAAATAGTTCTTTCCTATTTATCTCCCATTTTAATTGTAGTTCCGTGTATGATCCTGAATAATATCTACAATGGTGTTCAATTTTTTCATTATCATATTTATATTTTAGAACTCCTCCGTAGCTGTGATCACTAGAATCAATTTCTACTATGTATGTAAACTGTCTTTTTTCATCTGGAAAATATAGCTTTGGTAATTGTTTACACATATTTTTTATTTTCTTTATATGTATTTTATCTTTTTCATCAAAATGGTATTCTACATCCTTTTTTAATTTTTTCTGTAATGGTTTTAAGTTTTCTGCTAATTTAGGAATATACTCTCTTACTTGGTTAACCAATCCTAAAAATGATTGTAACTTCTTTTTTGTATCAAGTGTTTCGTTTAAGTCAATTATTTTTTGTACTATATGAGTTTGCATTTTTATTCCATTTTTATCTATTTGTATACCTAAGAATTCTATTTAATTTTTCATTACTTCTGCTTTCTTTTTACTTAAACTAATTCCTGATATTTCTACAATATGTATGAATTTTTCTAGTAGCTTTATATGTTCGTTCTGTGTTCTAGAATATAACAGTATATCATCTATATATATTATACAATTTTCTAATTGGTTAAAGTAGTTATCCATAAAATGTTGGTATCTACCTGGTGCATTTTTATATCCAAATGGTAATACGTTCCATTCGTACAATCCTTGTGGTACTGTGAATGCTGTTAGCTTTTTAGATTCGTCTTCTAGTTTTAAATGGTAAAATCCTGATTTACAGTCAAATTTACTAAAATAGTTATATCCTTGTATCTGTCTGATTTTTAGTATTTTATTTGGTATTGGATAATTATATGTTTTTGTTTTTGCATTTAAATTTCTATAATCTATAACCATACGGCTTTTTCCTCTTTTTTGTTCACTATGCTTATTTACTATAAATGTTGGGCTAGTATGTTTACAATTACTTTCTTGTATGTACTTATTGTCTCATAATTCTTTTATATGCATTTTAAATTCTGTTAAATCATTAAAATTGTATTTTAAAGGTTTTTGTGTTATTATGCTATTTTCATCTATTAGTTCAATCTTTATTTTTGTTTTATGTTTTTCCCATCCTTGGAGTGGATTATCATTATATAGTAATTCTAATTTATCTTGTAGTGGTTTTATCTTATTTATTGAGAAAATGATTATTTCTATATTATGGTTGCTCTGTACTGCATTTTCTAATTTTTGGGTAATTTTTTCACTTCCCTTAATCCAGGGTGTTGCTTTTCTTACTTTATTAGTTACTCTTTTTGCTCCTAATTTTTGCTTACATGGGGTAGTAAACCACCAATGTGTTTTTGTTATAATATGTGGGTATAACTTATCCAAGAATGACATTCCTAATAATATATCTTTATTTGTGAATTCATAACTATATATTTCTTCTATAGTAAATATTTTATCCCATATTTGTATTTTTAGATTTCTTGCTTTGTATGTTATCATACTTCCTTCATTGTTAAATCCTGTTACTACTATGGGGTTTTTTAGCTTTTCCCATTTACTTTCTGGTAAATAATTATGTCTACACATGTTAGCTTCTGCTCCTGTATCCATCATAGATGTATAATATCTATTATAATATCCTTCTATTATTATTTTGGCAAGTATATATATTTTTGGCATTATATTAAGGTTCTTTTTATTATTATTTTCTTATTTTCATAACTTATTGTTAATTGCCTATCTTCTAACTTATATGGTTTGACCTTTTCTAACCATTTTATTCCTAGTGTAATATTTTTATCTCCTTGATATATTTTAAAATTTATTAATATTGGTATTCCTCCTATAATTAATTCTTTTTCGGTTGTTTCTTCGTTTTTTCTTAATGCTTTCGGTAATTCTGAATTTTGCTGTTCTATTGTTACTATCTCTTGTTCTGGTATTAATTCTCTTATAACATAGTTCTCTTCCTGCCCTGTATTTATTAATATTAAATATTTTCTTTGGTCCATTATTCCTGTTATATAATAATGGTGTGGGTTTATTTCTTCTATTTTTTGTTCTATTAATTTTTGTGGAGTTATATAATCTATTCTTCTTGATGTACTTCTTGATGTACTTATTCTTGATGATGTTTCTGGTATTTCATTACCTGTTCGTTTTGACGTGCTTAATCTTTCTTTTACTATTTCTAAATCTTCTTCTATATCCATTTCCTTATAACTATAATCATTGTTGTCTATAACTGATACTATTCTTTCGAATGGATTTTCTATTTTTACTTTATTTATTTTATTTTTAGCTGTTATCTTATGTTTTGTTGTTAAAACATATAGATTTTTACATCTTGCTGTGAATATCTTACTTCCTGGTGCTAGTTCTATTCCAGACATTTTCCAGTATAGTACTAATGATTTCTCTATATTTTTATCATCTATTGCCACTGAATAGTTGGCACTTATTATGAATTTGAATTTTTGGTATATTAAGTTACCTCTTACTGCACTTATTATACTTTTTTTCTATAGGTTGTACAATTCTATCGTCTGCCAAATATATTTCTATAGGGGTATCTATTCCTTCTCTAAAACATGCTTTTATTAGTATCTCTGTTCCTCCTAAGTGTACGTATTTTATTGGATTTTTTGCTTTTATATCTTGTATTTCTTTATTTAATAGTTTTTTATTTAAAATTTGTATTCTTGCTTTACCTTTAATGTATTTACAGTCTATTATATTTTCTCTTTGGCTTACTACATAGTATTCTTCTTTTTGTCTTTTAAACCAATTCTTTATTGTAGGTACTTCTAATATTTTGTCTATGCTTAGATCCAATTCTTTTCCTTTTATTTGTTCAAATATAGTGGTGTCAAATATTATTTTTTGTTCTGAAGATTGTTCATCTTGGTATTCTTCTTGTTGTATAATTTGTATATCTTTTTCAGTCATAATTATATTCGTCTGATTCTTTTATTTCCTTATTATTTATTTCCTTTTCACTTTCTGAGAACTCGTTTCCTGATATCTCATATATGCTGTCTTCACTGCTTAATTCATAATCTACATACTCTATTTGTGTATATTTATCATTGTCTATCATTATTTCGGTAATTTGTTTTTTCTTTGGGTTTTTTGGTAACCTGCAATCTTTAGCTAAGTGTCCTAGCTTTCCACAATTATAACAAGTACATTCTGTTAGTTTTTTCTTTTTTCGATATGGTTTTTTATGTTTGTAATTTTTTACATAATATCTTCCTTTTGGTTTCTTATACTTATATTTGGATTTATATCTTTTTCTCTTTCCTTCCTTTTTGTAATATTTATCTGTGCATCCAAATTGGGGTGCTATTCTATTTTTGCAGCATGCCAAGTTTTTTACTAATATTTTATCCATTTTGATATTTTCTTTATATTTTTCACATAATTCTATAAAGCAGTTTTGTAGAAATTTTATTCGAGCTCCTAGAGTATCTGCTAGTTCTGCTTTATTCCAATTTTTTATTATTTTTGAGCTAAACGGTTCTGGTAATTTTGTAAAATATAATTTTCTTATTTCCTTACTTTCATCCGGACTATATGTTCCTTTATAATAATAGACTCTAAATGCACAAGTATATTCGTCTATATAACACATATTACATATTGCTAATTTTCTCATTAAATTTCTATTTGTAGTTTTTTCTTTATTTTGTTCTTCTACTTCTGTTGTCATACTACTAAATTCATTTCTTATTGCTATTTCATATTTATTCAATATATCTGTAACTGTTGTTGCAGCTGTACCTTCAAGTTTTTTATTGCTTCTTAATGTATCTAAGCTTTCACTTGATAAATTTTGTAACCATAGTTTTACCGTTCCTATAAGTGTTCTTTCTATATATCCTGGTGTTTCAGCTATTGCAATTTTATTATCTATTAGTTGTTTGGAGATGTACCCTATCCATAATTGGATTGTTTTATTTATATCTGCTACACAATCTAGATCTAAAAAATTACATTGTTCAGTTATCTGTCTTGGTGTCCATTTCCTATTTAGCCTTTTATCCCATAATGTTTTGCTTCTATCATATGAATCATAACTTGCTCTGTAATAGGTTAGGTTTAGTTGTCTCGGATTTTTTACTCCTGATGTGCTTGGTTTATCTTCGGTCATATCCCCTGTATTTATTTCTGGATTTATTTTTATCTTTTCTGTTTTTTCTATAAGTTCTGTGTACGTTTCACTTGTTTCCGAATAGTTTTCT
Organism: Nicotiana tabacum; assembly: GCF_000715075.1. Lineage (NCBI taxonomy): Eukaryota > Viridiplantae > Streptophyta > Magnoliopsida > Solanales > Solanaceae > Nicotiana > Nicotiana tabacum. The sequence continues at coordinate 69,922,153 of NC_134095.1, read as the reverse complement.
ACTAGATCTTTGTCGTCATCACTTTGGTCATTTATTTCATTTATGCTTATATTTGGCGGATTATCCTGTACCTCTTCTAATTGTATTTTAAATTTTTTTATCTCATTTGTCAGTCTTAGCTCTTGTTCTTCTTCTTTACGTTTTTCTTTTTCTTTTAGTTTATTAGTATATAATTGTTTTAGCATTTCTAATTCTTTTTCTAATTCTGTTATTTTAGTGTTTTTTACTTCTTCTATCTGTTGTATTTTTTCTTTAGCTTGCTGTTGTATTTCTTTAATTTCTCGTTTTCTGTCTATCTCTTCATTTTCTTTTGTTATTCTAACCATTGCGGTTAAACTATCTTCTAGTTTTACAGTTTCTTTTTCTAACATTAAGTTCAGGTTATTTCCTATTTTCTTGTATCTTCTTCCTAAGTTGGAAAATATTATTTTTATTTTTAATCCTTCTGGATTTTCATATGTTTTCTCTTCTAGTGCGAATTCTTCTTTATTCATCTTTTATTTTTAAGATGGCAAATATATTTATATTTTGTTTTAGATATTATATCAATTAATTCAGACAGCCTAGCTTTGTTTATTTTTGTAATACTTAAGTATTCATATTCTAGGTATAGTTTCTTTAGTTTCTTACTTATTTTCCTTGATTTTTTTAGTTATTTTAATCTGTTTGTTTTCTGTAATTAACTCACTGTTTATGGATGTTTTCTGCGGATTTGTACTATCAACTTTAGTGTTATTTTCCATGTGTTTACTTCTTAAAGTAAATGTTTATTTTAATTAGCTTTTGGATTTGGGTCACATAAATGTGCACCCGAGTTTAGAAAGATAACATTATTAAATACGCGCCTAAAGATACTAACGCGTTGTTATTTTGAGAAAAGCCGTAAAGTTCGCTATGCGGCCTGTCTCGAAATCTAAGCGTTTGAAATAACTATCCGTTGAGGGCCCCGCAATTTGCAATTTATTCGGCGAGGCACGCCTCACTTATTTTTAAAAGGGCTAATCAGCCACTTCTATTATTTATTATTTTTAAAGAGATTGCAACGTCGTGAGAATGCATCTCGAACTGCGCCACATAAATGTACCCGCAAATTTTGATACGTTCCAACTTCGTTGAGATTTGGATTTGAGTCACATAAATGTGCACTCGAGTTTAGGGAGGTAACATTATTAAATACGTGCCTAAAGATGCTAACGCGTTATTATTTTGAGAATACCGCGAAATTTGCTAAGACGGCATATCCCGAAACCTAAGTGTTCATCATAAGCACCTATTGAGGGCCTCGCAGTTTGCAACTTATTAGGCGAGGCACGCCTCATTTATTTTAAGGATATCCTAAAGCGACTATGGTTCTCTATTTACTTTTGTCTCTAAAGATAGAGAAAAGGCCTAATTAATTACAAGCGTGCAATGTCCCAGCTTTTGTTGTTCGAACCAACAACTTAACGATGACGCACCTCAACGACAATGCATACCTTTATTTTAATTGACAGACATGAACTCCAAAATTCCTAAACCAATTTATCATACCCATTAACTATTACGAACTATGGGTTTTAATGAACCGATTTAATGTAAATGAGCCTTTCTTTTCCTTACTTTTAACTGATTTCAACACTAATCTACCAACAACAACTCAGGTTTTGCTTACTATCGAATTCTGAAACTGTTATTCAAACGAAGACATCCTAATACACTAGCATGATTAATGATAAAATTACTAGTGAGTAGGATGAATATTACTATATCAACTCATGAATTGAAATTCTATTACAAGTTCATTACCCTTTTAACCTGACATTAATCTAGATCCACCTATTACTGATGACAATCGAGTTCTTCCAAACTTATTCAACAATCCCATTTCACAAACCTATTGAACTGACTACACTTCATGCCATTCCAAGGGTTTAATTTAACAGTTCAATGTTATACAATGTCTAACAGATAACCCACCTTAAAAATAGTTTTGATTATACACATAACTACCACCTATATAACAGGAAAACATCTAAACTACTATCAATTAAAATGCATGCAGTCCTCAGTTGAACAATAAATGTGTTCGAACATTTCATTTCAAACTTCAACGAGCTTACATCAATGTGGTTCAGGGTAGTGTACCTGGTATTGGAATACAAGAAGAAGAAGATCAGCAGAGTAGTATGTAACACAGCAACAACAACAATAACCAACAACAACCAGTAGAAATAACACCCTACCACAAGCAGTCCAAAACCCAGGAGTGAAAATAGAAAATATCAAGCAATTCACAGACAGGAACAAAATGTATTCAGAAATGAGACAGGAGAGTAGATTTTCTGATTTCTGTTCTTCAGATTCTCAAATAACAGACACTCAGAACCTAAATTAAACAGTAACAAACTGATTCTGATTTTCAGTAGTCAAGAAGACCTCACTTTTTCAGGATTTAGCTCTCAACCTATTGAACTCTTTAGGGTAAAAACTCAGCTTGTATTTCACTCTTAAATTCTGAATTTCTGATGTCGAAAATCCCCTACCCTTACTCTATAACTCTCACCTTTTCCTTTTCAGATTCCAAAAGCCCCCGTAAGATTTCTAGAATGTTTTTCTTCCTAATGTCTGCCCAAAAGAAAAGCCAGACCAGACTCTCCAAAGAAAAAGCCCCCCCCTTCATTCTGTCCAGACCCCTATTTATACCCAAACCTCAACCCCTTTCCAGCTCTAAGGAGCACTTAGCTAATTAGGAAAGTATTTCTGCCCACTACTACATGTTTTGTTCTCCTTTTAATTCACTTGTTCCCCACTAGAGTATGTTTTTTCCATTATCCCTTGTCCTTCCCTTTATTTAAATTCAAATAGGTATGGGCATCTATTTCTTAATCCATTTCCTTTAAACCTTCCACACCATCATGTTTTGTTCCCCATTAGCACTAAACAAATGCATTAGTTTAATGTTAATTAAGTGTTTTACTGACATCCCACTTAGCAAGACCATTTTGCCAAACCTTTAAACCCCAAATTACCCCTGAAGTTACTATGATTTACTGTCCTAGTCCAATCCTCCCTTTAATTGGTAACAACCCCAAACAGCTATAACCAATTCAACTTATCAAATTCAATCAGTAATTCAAACTAGAACTCATGTCAGATCGAATAGCATAAAAATAAAGACCAATGCATCTGAACAAAATCATATTGAACTAGCAAGGTTAAATTTCAGACCATGATTGACACATATACATGGGAATGACTAAATATGTTCACAACTCCAAATCAAACAAAATGAATTTTGCTGTCACATACTGGATGAAAATAACTTAATTTATATGTAAAATGATGAACAAGAAAACAAACAAGGAACCAGACATCACAGAAAGTGAGATCATTTGAACTAGTAATACTAGTAACCAATTACAAGACTAGACAAAGTTTTTGTGCAAGAACATTACGGGCACTGACCTTTATAACCAAACTAAAAAGACAAACATACTAAAACGATGCAACATATGCCAATTGACCAAGACGAGAAAAACTGAACCAGAAAAAAGATCCGAAAGAGGAGGAGGATTAATTGACAAACATATCAAGGAAACCTAATTAGGCAAATAACAAACAATAATCAAAGGAGAAAAAGGAAAAGAGGATAAATACCTCAAAATCAGAAACCCAAATGAATCCCATTCTCATTGACACTTCGTTTTGATATTTTGAAGCCAAAACAGACCTTAATCGAGTGTTCTCGACTGAGAACACTCGACTAAAGTCGGTTAAGACCTCAAACCTTTAACCTCGTACACAGTCTGAAGCTGGTTCCTCTAGGGTTTGCCTTCGATATTAAATCCGAAAAGCTCTAACAAGATTTGGACAGAACCTGGGTGGGATTTGGAGTGAGGGAGTCAAGTAGGTTACTGGGTGTTAGTTAGGGATGTCTTGGGAGGTGGCGCCGCCACCAGAGAATGTTATGGCGGCGCTAGGGTTTGGACCTTCGAATGAATATTCGAAACGATTGGTCTTGATTCGAAGGGAAATGAGTATGGGGCTGGAACGAGGAAGTCTTGGGGAAGCTGTGGTGTGAAATTGGAGGCCATTGGATGAGATAGGGTTTCGGCCTGATTTTCGATCTAATATTCGAAGCACACGGCTGGGATTCGAGGGATAAGAGTCAGGGATTCGGAATGGGGAGGTCGAGGGAAATCAGTGGTGAAAAGATGGGGTCGTTTGGACTACCAGAACCGCCGTAAGGCGATTTCCAGTGGGTGGAGCACGGTGGTAAGAGGCGGAGGATCTGTTTGGTCTCTGAAGCTCAGAGACGAAGAGGTGAGGGGGGGTTGGCTTGGGGCGGCAGGGTATGGTTTGGGAATATATACTGAGGGGCGGAATAAATCCAGGCCGCTCGATCTGATAAGATCAACGGCTTGGATCCATTCATTAATGGGAACGACGTCGCTTCACTTACCTCGAGACCGGATCGGTCTTGGATGGGAATGGGTCGGGTATTGGAGGAGTTGATCTGGACCATTCGATCCAATCAAACGAATGGTTGAGATTGACTGACTTAAAACGACGTCGTTTGGATTATTCGCAGGTGGACTGGATTTGGGGCGGGTATGGGCTGTTTTTGGCCAGGTTTGGCTGTGTTTTGGATTTGGGCTTGGCCAAATTGGCCCAACTGAATTTTCCTCTTCTTATTCTTTTTTTTTTTCAATTTTCCTTTTCAACAATAAAACTAAAAATCCTAATTAAATTATAAAATCGACAATTAACTAAAAACATTGACTCTCAATAATAACTACCACACGAAATTAAACATCAATAAAATCACACAATTCGGACATCAAATGCAAAAAATGCAAAGTACATATTTTTGTGATTTTTCCATTTTGTAAAACAAACTTGATTGTTTAATTAATTCCTAAATTGTAAAATTAAATCCTAAATTAATTCCTTAAAACATGCACAAATAAGTCACAAACAACACAAAACCGTTTTTTTATTTGAGTTTTTTTGGAGTAGTTCTCATAGGGCAAAAATCACGTGCTCACAGCTGTCCGAAAACACGAAGAGCTTCCGTGCAAAGATAAAGTGAGCGGATACGAGCGATTTTTGCCCGTTCGGCAACTCCGTGTGAAGCATTTTTTGAAAGATTTGACCGAACCTCTGCTTCAAAGATTTCCTACATATCCCCGGCTAAAAGGGAATCAGGTCAATGCAGTTCGGGAAATTTTGGTAGCTGGGACTACCATGGGACTGCATTTTTGCTGTTACTGTTGTTGCATGTTGTTGCTACTGCTTTTCGATCTCCTTATTACACCGTGCCAAAAGAAAACAAGAAGCTAGACTTAAACTAGGAATTACAAAATCTTATCTATCTTCGACTTGTTCTTGTAGTCTTCTTTCTGGTTTCTGCGATGGGATTCATGCCGGGGGGTATTTTTGTTGTAACCCTCCGCATTACTGACTTCTGACTTGATCTTGAAATGTATTCCTCTATTCTGCAGGCGGGCTCTTGACTTCAACTTGAATGTGTACTCCTTTGTTCTACAGGCGGGCTCCTGACTCCAATAGCGACTTTAAAATAAACACCTCCATTCTACAGGCGGGCTCCTGACTCATTCAACTTAAAATAGGACAACCTCCGTTCTACAGGCGGGCTCCTGACTCCTTTAACTTAAATTATGACAACCTCCGTTCTACAGGTGGGCTCCTGACTCCTTTAACTTAAAATATAACAACCTCCGTTCTACAGGCGGGCTCCTAACTCCTTTAATATAACAACCTCCGTTCTACAGGCGGGCTCCTGACTCCAATAGCGACTTTAAAATATAACACCTCTATTCTACAGGCGGGCTCCTGACCTCAACAATTTCTTAAAAACATAACACCTCCATTCTCCAGGCGGGCTCCTGACTCCAATAGCGACTTTAAAATAAACACCTCCATTCTACAGGCAGGCTCCTGACTCCTTCAACTTAAAATATGACAACCTCCGTTCTATAGGCGGGCTCCTAACTCCTTTAACTTAAAATATGACAACTTCCGTTCTACAGGCGGGCTCCTGACTCCTTTAACTTATAATATAACAACCTCCGTTCTACAGGCGGGCTCCTAACTTCATCAACTTCAAATATAACAACCTCCGTTCTACAGGCGGGCTCCTGACTTCTTCAACTTAAAACATAACAACCTCTGTTCTACAGGCGGGCTCCTGACTCCTTCAACTTAAAATATGACAACCTCCGTTCTACAGGCGCGCTCCTGACTCCTTTAACTTAAAATATAACAACCTCCGTTCTACAGGCGGTCTCCTGACTTCTCAACTATTTCGTAAAATATAATACCTCCATTCTCCAGGCGGGCTACTGACTTCAATAAACCTTAAAATATAACACCTCCATTCTCCAGGCGGGCTCCTGACTTCAACAACTTCTTAAAATATAACACCTCCATTCTCCAGGCGGGCTCCTAACTTCAACTACAACTTAAAGATATAACACCTCCATTCTCCAGGCGGGCTCCTGACTTCAACTATTTCGTAAAATTGTAACACCTCCATTCTCCAGGCGAGCTCCTGACTTCAACTACAACTTGAAATATAACACCTCCATTCTCCAGGCGGGCTCCTGAATTCAACTACAACTTGAAAATATAACACCTCCATTCTCCAGGCGGGCTCCTGACTTCAACAATGACTTAAAAATATAATACATCCATTCTCTAGGCGGGCTCCTGACTTCAACAATTTCTTAAAAATGCATTCTATCGCCGTGGTTCCTTCCTGCCTCTTGAACCATTTTCCTTCTAACTTGAATCATCTTCTTTCAGAACTGCTTCCCTCAAAACCGGTGTTTCATTCCTCTGAAAACTGCTGGGGATAAAACCAGTTTTTTATTTAAAAATATGTTATTTTCCTCCTTCAAAAACTACTTCCCTTAAGCTGGTGCTTTCCTTCCACTGGAACTACTTCCCTTAAGACTTGTGTCATCATCCTTCCGAAATTGCTTCCTTTAAAACTTGTTTGGCCTTTTTCCGAAAGCTGCTGGGGATACCATTTTTCCCCAAACTTGTGTTATCTTGCTTCTTCCTCAAGTGGGTACCGGACTTTCAGAAAATTTTCAAAATGAAAGAAAATTTTCTGCCCTAGTTTGACAATCTTTCTTGTATCATGATGTCTTTTAATCATTTATAACATTTCCTATCCCTGCTTCAAATCAAAGAAAAATTTTGTTAGTTTAAAACGTGGTGAATGGTCGTGCCACTCCTGCTGGGGATGATTTTCTCTTTCTCCTTTCCCAGCTTTGTGTTCCATTACATTACCAAACCTTGCTGGGGATGAGATTATTTGTTGGGGATGATATTCCTGCTGGCGATCATATTCCTGTTGGGGATGGTTTTCCCCCTCTTCTTTCCCGCTTTGTGTTGTCCAACCCTCTTGGAACTTGGTCGATAATCTGCGAGGGATGCTCTTGTTTCTTGATGATTCTTTATTCACCAATTGTTGCTTCCCAGTTTTCTCCATACTCTCCCCGAAATCCTAGACCAACCATCATTTGGTCTTGCAACGAACTTCTTTCTCGTTCCATTGCATTATCTTTGGCCCGTCCTATCCACATTGTGTTTTTGCACCATCTTGGCAACTGGTAATAAGCTCTGAAAATCCTTTTCAAAAACAAACTACTGGGGAGATAAAGTCTTTAAAAATAAAAAATAAAAATGATGAATTCAAGAAAATAAAAGAAGAGTAGTTTTCTGAAAAATGTTGGGGAGAAGAAAAAAGAAAACAGCTTATCTGAATGGTACAACTGATCCCAATGATCACGTCGTGCATTTTGGATTATCCAACCCAGTCTATTTATATCAATCAATCTTTCTGATAGCCTTCTTTGTTGGGGATATGTAAGCGCCCAATTCTTTTGTCGACTCAACATCTTTACACTACTTGATGCCTCGATGGATCCTTTCCGTCAATCTTATCTTGTTTGCCTCTTTTGACCCTTTGTCGCCTCATAGTGCCCTTCGAGGGGTTTTCACTAATAAGACTCTCTCATTTCCCTCAACTCTCGTCGCCTTATAGTGCTTGTGAAGGTTTTCACCGATAAGACTCTCTCATTTCCCTCAACTCTCGTCGCCTTATGGTGCATGTGAAGGTTTTCACCGATAAGACTCTCTCGTTTTATTTCTATCAACTTCCGTCGTCTTATGGTGCCTGGGGAGGTTTTTCCCGATAAGACTCTCTCATTTTATTTTATTTTTTCAGTTGGATATTGGAGTGTTACCGATATGACTCTCTCTACTGGGGATTCTTTCGGCTATCAATTCATTTTGCAGCTTATGATCCTCTTCTCTGCTGGGGATTCTTTCGGCTATCAATTCATTTCCAGCTTATGATCCTCTTCTCTGCTGGGGATTAGAGTGTTATTCCCGACTTCCATTTGCATAACTTGGCACTTCTCGGATACTGATCGGGAGGTCTTTTTTGGACATTAATATGGGTTTTTGTGTATGGCTAAAAGAAAAGGGGTATCAAAAGGTTCAAAATAATTTTGATGGGTAAAACATTACAACTCTTGGAATTAAACTTCCTTCCCAAAATTACACACAACTTCTGCCCCAGTTTTTTTGCTTGGGGATTTTTGATTCTTATTACACTATGACCGAGCCGTGAGGCGCCTACGTATCCTTTTTGAGGAATCAGGTCAAACGTAGTTCCCAATTCCTTTGTTTTTCTTGTGACTTTTCTTTTTGTCTTTATTATCATTATTTGTCTCTTCTATTTGTCTTTCATTTTCACTACTGATTCCAAAAGAGGGGTATGCAAGAATAGATAAGGCTCAACAGGGGAAGCAAAGGTTGAAGTGTTTGGATGGAAGAACAAATTGCCTCCGTCATTCATTCTACGATTCCATGCCAAATGCAAACAAACAACAATTACAATTGAAAGAAATCATACATAATATCTCTTAACTGCGTCAGAATTGATAGCCATGTCGACGCATTTTCCTTCGATATCTGTTAAACATAAAGCGCCGTTGGACAACACTCTGGTTACAATGAATGACCCTTGCCAATTTGGGGAAAACTTGCCCTTTGCCTCAGCCTGATGTGGGAGGATGCGTTTCAGCACTTGCTGGCCCACTTCAAACTTCTGAGGACACACCTTTTTGTTGTATGCTCTTGCCATTCTCTTTTGATATAACTGGCCATGACACACAGCTGCCAATCTCTTTTAATCAATCAAGTTCAACTGCTCCAAACGGGTTTTGACCCACTCGTCATCATCAATCTCAGCCTCAGCGACAATCCGAAGGGATGGAATTTCAACTTCTGCCGGTATCACTGCTTCAGTTCAGTATACCAACAAATACGGAGTTGCACCTACCGAAGTACGAACAGTAGTGCGATAACTCAACAATGCCAATGGTAACTTCTCATGCCATTGTCTGGATCCTTCTACCATCTTCCTCAATATCTTCTTTATGTTCTTGTTGGCCACCTCGACCGCTCCATTCTCCTTGGGATGATATGGTGTGGAATTACGGTGTGTAATCTTGAACTGTTGACATACTTCTTTCATCAAACCGCTGTTAAAATTAGCACCATTGTCCGTAATGATCACTTTTGGGATCCTAAATCTTCAGATGATATGGGAATGAACAAAATATACCACTGCCTTCTTGGTTACCGACTTGAAAATTTTAGCTTCAACCCACTTAGTGAAATAATCGATGGTCACCAGAATGAACCTATGACCGTTGGTAGCTGCCGGCTCAATAGTTCCAATGACATCCATGCCCCAGGCAACAAATGACCATGATGCTGACATTGTATGCAATTCTGTCGGCGGAGAATGAATCATATCTCCATGTATCTGACACTGATGGCATTTCCGCACGAAACTGATACAATCACGCTCCATAGTGAGCCAATAGTACCCTGCTCGAAGAATCTTCTTCGCCAATACATATCCGCTCATATGTGTCCCACAAACTCCAGCATGTACCTCTGTCATAACTGTCGTGTCTTGACTAGCATCTATACATCTCAGCAATCCCAAATCTGGTGGTCTTTTGTACAACACTCCTCCACTGAGGAAAAATCCATTTGCCAGTCACCGAATGGCTCTCTTTTGATCTCCGGTGGCCTGCTCCGGGTATATCCCCATCCTGAGGTATTCCTTGACATCATAGAACCATGGTTCGCCATACAGTTCTTCCTCTAACATGTTGTAATAAGCATGCTGATCACGAACCTGAATATGCAACGGGTCAACATGAATTTTGTCTGGGTGGTGCAATATTGATGCTAAGGTGGCCAAAGCATCGGCAATCTCATTATGAACTCTTGGGATGTGTCTGAACTCCACTGATCAAAATCGCTTGCTCAGATCGTGCAAACATTGTCAATATGGTATGAGCTTCAAATCACTTGTTTCCCATTCACCCTGAATCTGATGCACCAGGAGGTTCGTGTCTCCCAAGACCAAGAAGTCCTGGACATCCATGTCTGCAGCTAGCCGTAGACCCAAAATGCATGCCTCATACTCAGCCATGTTGTTGGTATAATAGAAACGCAACTGAGCCGTAACAGGATAATGATGTCCTATTTCAGAAATAAGTACCACTCCTATTCCAACTCCCTTCGCACTTGCGGCTCTATCGAAAAAAAGCTTCCATCATGGTTCCTCGGTCATTTCCAACTCATCTACATGCATCGCTTCTTCATCAGGAAAATACGTACTCAAGGGCTCGTATTCTTCATCAACAGGATTCTCAGCCAAGTGATCAGCCAATGCTTGGGCCTTCATGGCCATCCTCGTCACATAGACGATGTCGAATTCTGTGAGTAATATCTTCCATTTCGTCGATCTCCCTGTGGGCATAGGCTTCTGAAAAATATACTTCAGTGGATCCAAGCGTGAAATGAGATAAGTAGTATATGAGGACAGATAATGCTTCAATTTCTGGTCCACCCAAGTTAGGGCGCAACATGTCTTCTCGAGTTGAGTGTACTTAACCTCATAGCCTGTAAACTTCTTGCTGAGATAATAGATGGCTTGCTTCTTCCTTCCTGTAATGTCGTGTTTCCCCAGTACGCAGCCAAACGAACTCTCCAGGACCGTTAGATAAAGAATTAACGGTTTTCCCGGCTCAGGTGGAAACAACACAGGTGGATTTGATAAATATCCTTTGATTTGGTCAAATGCTTCCTGACATTCTGTCGTCCATTCTACCGCAACATCTTTCTTCAGTAGCCGAAAAATGGGTTCACAAGTTGCTGTGAGTTGCACAATAAACCTGCTGATATAATTCAACCTTCCCAACAGACTCATTACTTCTGTCTTGTTCTTCGGCGGTGGCAAATCTTAGATGGATTTGATCTTTGACGGGTCCAGCTTAATGCCTCACCGACTGACGATCAATCCCAACAGCTTTCTAGATGGAACACCAAATGCACATTTGGCCGGGTTGAGCTTAATATCGTACCTTCGAAGTCTTTGGAAAAACTTCCTTAGGTTTGCTACGTGGTCTTCCTGATGCTTGGATTTTATGATCATATCGTCCACGTATACCTCAATCTCTTTGTGTATCATGTCATGAAACACAGTAGTCATTGCTCTCATGTACATTGCCCCAGCATTCTTCAAACCAAATGGCATTACCCGGTAGCAATAAGTCCCCCACGGCGTAATGAAAGCCGTCTTTTCCGCATCTTCTTCATCCATCAAAATCTGATGATACCCAGCATAGCAATCCTCAAAAGACCCGATCTCACGTCCGGCGCAATTATCGATCAAGATATGGATGTTGGGTAATGGAAAGTTTTCCTTTGGGCTTGCCCTATTCAGATTGCGGTAATCTACACACACCCTGATCTTCCCATCTTTCTTCGGCACTAGCACCACATTAACCAACCAATCAGGATATCAAGTGACCCGAATAACCTTTGCTTGCAGCTTCTTGGTTACTTCCTCTTTAATCTTCACACTCATGTTTGTTTTGAACTTCCTCAATTTCTACTTGACGGGAGGGCATACCGGGTTAATGGGCAATTTGTGAACCACTAAATTCGTGCTTAACCCCCGCATGTCATCATACAACCATGCAAAAATGTCTTTGAACTCAATAAGTACTTTGATTAGTTCTTCTCTGATATTCGGTGCAATGTGGATGCTTATTTTAGTTTCCCTGATATCATCTGCATCCCCTAAATTGATGGCTTCTGTGTCATTTAAGTTGGGCTTGGATTTCTCTTCAAACCGGCTTAACTCTCTATTTATCTATTCGAAGGCTTCATCCTCATCGTATTCCGATTCATCATCATAATCGACCTCTTATACAATTAGTTCGGAATCAGATTGATTTTTTAGACTGGGTTGAAGATCCGTTGTGCATGCCATGTCATTAGAACCAATATAAAGAGAACTGTTCAGAAAGAGAAAAGAAGAAAACAAAATTAGAACAAAATAAGAAGAAAAAAGCTTTCACTTTATAAAAATACGGGATAACAGAGTTTCACACTTTGCCGAATACAAAACAAAACTAGATTACAACCCTGGAATAATCCAAAAAAACAAGAAAGAAAAATCAGAGCCCACTACCAAGACTCCCTCCGCGTAGGAAGGGGAGTAGCCATCCAATTGTTGATATTTGCCCTAGGCACCACAAACTGTACATCTAGCCTACTGGACCCTTCTCCAGCTTTATCATGTTGACATCGGCGAACAGCCTTTCAAAGCCCTCATTCAAATCTCCATCTGGCCCAATCAGTGGTCCAAGAACTTTCGGGACCGACAACTTTCTAATACCTGCTCTGACAAATGATCTGGATAGGCGCGGGATTGTCTTGGGAAGGACCCAGACTCTTTTCTTCAACTTGCGGGCCTGTCTCACATCTGCCGCTGTAGGATTGAACCCTAACCCAAAGGTATCCAGATTTTTGGCAAAGAAACCGGCTGAACAATACCCTGAAGATCAGCCACTAAACCTTTGCCTAGCACAAACCTATTTTTCAACATCTCCGAGGCTACCATGACAGTTGCAGCTGCTATTTTGGGAAGTGGGATACTTTCACCCTTGGGAACTTTGTCCACTAAAACCGTATCGAAGACTTGGTAAACCCACGCCCCCTTGTCATTGTCAGTCTTTATGAAGGGTACGATGACATTACTTACGGCGCTTGTATTGTCTTCCCAATGTACTACAATCTCTTGCCTATCCCACTCGAATTTGACCATCTGATGTAATGTAGAGGGCACTGCTTTGGCGGTGTGGATCCAGGGTCACCCCAATAGAAGATTATATGACACTGCCATGTCTAACACTTGAAACTCCACGGTGAACTCGATTGGACCAATTGTTAATTCAAATATGATGTCACCCACTATGTCTGTACCACCACCATCAAACCCTCGAACATAGATGATGTTCTTGTGAATCCAGTCACCATCGACCTTCAGTTTGTTCAATGTGGCCAAAGGCTATATATTGGCACTGGACCCATTATCGATCAGTACTCGAGTGACTACCGAGTCTTCGCACTTCACGGTCAAAAAAGGGCTCTATTATGTTCTGTACACTCCATGGGCAACTCATCATCTGAAAAAGTGACCCTATTGACCTCGAAAATCTTGTTTGCTATTTTCTCCAGATGGTTCACAGAGATCTTATCCGGAACATGGGCTTCGTTCAGAATTTTCATTAATACCCGGCGGTGCTCATCTGAATGGATCAACAAGGATAACAATGAGATCTGTGTCGTGGTCTTCCTCAACTGCTCGACAATGGAGTAATCTTGCGCCTTCATTTTCTTTAAAAATTCTTTCGCCTCTTCCTCGGTAACTGGATTCTTTGTCGCTACTGGATTGACCCTTCTTAACTCTACGGGAGCAAAACACCTTCCCGAACGAGTTAACCCCTGTGCCTCACATATTTCCTCTACACCTTCCTTCCTGTTATGCATTACCATTACTTGACTGTAGCTCCATGGCACAGCTTTCTCGCTGATTATCGGTAACTGCATTACTGGACTGATAACAACTGGTCCTATGCATGACCCCTTCACGGCTACTGGTTTTCTTGATATCCCTTGCACCGTTACTTTGACCGGCTCTGGATTCTTGGCAACATCAGATGAACTCTTCCCCATCACCAGCACTGGTTTGCCTTCTACCCTTTCCGACTGTACTACCACTTTTCCACTGATCGACTTTTCTTTAGGACTGGTACGAATCATTATCACTGTTTGTGAGGGCTTCTTGAGCTTCCCACCTTCGTGCACTAGTTCGATCATATGGGCTTCATGGTGTGTCGACAACGGGTTCTGATTGATGTTAGGTGCCTCTGGCTCCTGGACCTCGATCTGATTTGTGTCAATAAGATCTTGTACGATAGTCTTCAACTTCCAACACTTCTCAGTATCATGCCCGGAAGCCCTCGAACAATATTCACAGCTTACCGAGTGGTCTAGATTTTTGGTAAGGGGATTTGGCAATTTGGGCTCCACAGGACTCAATAGGCCTAACTGCCTCAATTTGTGGAACAGAGTAGTATAGGTTTCTCCCAGCGGAGTGAATGTTCTCTGCCTCTGCACCCTTTCATTCCTGAAAGTCTGATTCCCACGGAAACCTAGTTCCAAGGATTCCTGTAGGCCCTTGGTGGTGGATATGTATTTTGTGGAGGTGGATATGTATTTTGTGGAGGTGGATATGTATTCTGGGAAGACAGCACACGCCATTGCGGGCGGGCCGGAGGCTGGGTGTAAGTTTGGGCATGATGGACAGAGAAATGTGGCTCTTGTGGTGGGTAGTAGGGCTGTGGAGGGCCGTATGGAATGTGTGGGTAATTTGAGTGATGGGGTCTAGGTTGGCAGTGAGGGGAGGGACCTCTGGATCTGGACCAAGTACCTGCCTTGATTGTTGCAACATCTTCCCTTTTCTTCTTTCTGAGCGCACCTCCCGTGCCGCTCTGGATGGCCTGAGTGGTTGCTTTAATCGCCGAATAGCTCAGGATTTTGTTGGACTTAAGTCCCTCTACAATCATACCGCCCATTTTTACTACTTCATTGAAAGATTTGCCAACTGACGTCACCAGGTGACCGAAGTAAGTTGGCTCCAGAGTCTGCAGAAAGTAGTCCACCATTTCCCCCTCTCTCATCGGAGGATCAACTCTTGCCGCCTATTCTCTCCATTGGAACCCAAATTCTTGGAAGCTTTCCCCGGGCTTTTTTTCAAGTTTCAGCAATGTGAGACGGTCAGGGACGATCTCAAGGTTGTACTGGAAGTGGCCTGCAAAGTCTTGTGCCAGATTGTCCCAGGTGTACTACCTGCTAGGATCCTGTCTTGTGTACCATTCCAGTGCAGATCCGCTTAGACTTTGACCAAAATAAGCTATCAATAGCTTGTCTTTTCCCCCGGCCCCTCTCATCTTACTGCAAAAACCTCGCAGATGTGCCATTGGATCACCGTGCCCCTCGTATAGATCAAACTTTGGCATCTTGAACACTGCCGGCAATTGAATGTCGGGGAATGGGCACAGATCTTTGTAGGCCACACAGACTTGGTTGCCTAACCCATGGATATTCCTGAAATATTGCTCCAGGCTTTTAAACTTTTGAAGCACCTTGTCTTGCTCTGGGCTCTTAGCCGGCTTTTCAGTCTCTACCGTGATCTCGAAGTGAGTATTATTAGTATGAGGCTCGGGTGCTTTGAAGGTTGGTTCATGAAGGTAATATTGGTTATTGTGAGCCTGAAACAACGGCTCGCTGGGTGATCTTTGCAGCGTGGCTGGTGGTGGTGCCACGAATATAGGAACATTTGGTGGAGGAGGGTTCTGATTGGGTTGTGAAGCTTGGGAATCATAGGCATTCCTTCCCTGATAGTATTGGTGACTGGGGAAGCTTGTCGAAGGGCTGGGGGAAAGGTATTCCGGCGTGTGTGTCGACGCCCCCTTTTTCTAAGGCGAAATCGGGTTTTACGACATTATGGACAAAACAACTCTTATTCACTTTTGAGGAATCGGGTCATGGAGTTTGAAGAGTCGCCACCTAATGATTATAGTGCATTAGGAAACTTTAAAAGTAAAAGAAGAAGAGTTTGAAAGAAAAACCAGAGTTCGGGTAAGAGCTTGAGATTATCTCGAGGGGAAGGTGTTAGGCACCCCTCAAGATCCACTAGTGTGGTTCCCGGCCATGCTTAGTTGTGACTTTAAGAAGAGTAGAAGCAAACAGATAAGGCATACAAATAAGTTGAAAGTTTTGAAAGAAAAGAGAGAAAAAAAAGACATAAGTGGTTTTGGAAAGAAAAGATGATTGAAGAAAACATTACTTTTAAGAATACATCACATCGTATAAATAAAGAAAAAGGTCCTAGTATTAAATACAATATGGATCACCTTAGTGCAATACCCAACAATCATTCTCACACGAGATATTAGTGCACCGATCATCATATCCATATTCTACCCTTACCACCCCGTTAAGGTATTAAAGCGCGTTTAGTCTCGTTAACTTATTGCATGCTAATACCCGTCCCAACCTATCAGTCCCAGGGTATTAGTACTTCTAATCATAAGAGGGAAGAAAGGGAGGGGCCTTTATGGAGTTTAAAGGCTAAAATTCTAGGGCGTCAATCAAAAGAAATAGCAAATGAATAGGGAATATAACAAACACACAAAAGGCTCATATAATCCCCATAAATCACATAGCAACTAGTTTAGCATGTCTTGCGTGTACTGATTTGGTCTTTAAAAAATTAAATAGCGGACAGATTGGTTCAACACGTAGAGTTGGATAAAAAGTCTACATTAGGCAGCCCGGATCCAATTGTCAGCAGTTGAGGTATTTTAAACAAGTTACTGATTAAGCACCTAATGCAGAAGAGTTTAAGATAGAAGCTTGAAAATTGCAGGAATTCAGCGATGACTTGAAAAATCAGCAGAATTGCTTAAGTAGAAGTACGGTGAAATTGTAAAGTAGAGTTTTCACAAGTAAGAATGCTTTTAAAAGAAGAGTGAGTTTGAAACCTGTTTTGAAAGAGAGCTTCATGAGACGAATAAAAATTCAGGCAGAGAGTTGAAAACGTTTCAAAAAGAAAAAGAAAATGCAAGTTTAGGAAAATTGCAGACAAGTTTGGACGAGCTTTGTTTGAAAAAAAAAAATGGCCTGGTTATCACTTATGCAGATTTAGGCGAGTCTGAAACCCTATAGGCAGGATCTCTATACCTTGATTTTTAAGACTCATTACTGTTTTTAAATGTTAAGGAAATGAGTATTTGATTACCTTATGGTTTGCCTAACATTTCATGCATTCCCTATAGACATGATTTCTATATACAATTAGTTGATTAGTAGGTCCTATAGGCAGGATTTCTAATGATTTGCAACATGGTTGAACATTAAATCCTATAAACATGATTTCTAAATGATTGAATGAAAAAGAATGCAAAACTTATAGACATAATCTCTAGATGATTTAAAGCGTGAACCTATAGGCATGATATATAAGTGATTAAATAACAACATTGGTCCTATAGGCATGGTATCTACCCTTTAGCAATAAAGTAAACTCCTCCCACACCCTTTACTAATATTTCCCCGAGTTAATTTTACAAAGTTATTGCAAAATCAGGGGAAAGAAAGTAAACAAAAATACATCACAGCCTACAGCTAGATCCGAGCAGCCTAATTCAATCTTAATATCCGATAACATGTGTTTCACCAAATCCGAATTCCAGAGCCTTCTCTTATCCAAAGTGTTTCAGAGTTCCAAGGAATCTCAAGGATTCTCGGCATTGCTTACACCCAGGATACCATTAAAAGAATAGTGCAGTGTGGAAGAGCCAGCCCTCAGGCATCCAAGTTCAGTGGGAACTCAAGGGTCCCAAAGCATGGCTTGCAAGAGGGGGCAGAACTTAATTGCTAAGAATGAGTGTAAGTGTGAAAAGGGGTTGGGGAAGTGGGAATTGGTTTGAGTTAAGGGGTTCAAAGAACCCAGTTCAAAGTCATGGGCAGCAATAACAGAGTGCTGTCATGGCTAGAACTATACTCTCATACAAAGAGGAAAAAGGAGAGGGAATTCACATAAGAAAAGTAGCCACAAAGTTGCAGAACATAGTAAAGAAGAACATAACAGACTAAGAAGTAAACACATAGTGGAGGAGCATTATTTAAATTAAGAGTGACATACCAGTTGCAAAGTAAATAAACAGCAGAATAACAGAGTAAGCAGACAGCCAGAAATCAGCAGGAGCAGACTTAAGTCTTCAGCAAAAACACTTGAGAGTTCAAAAGGAACTCAAGAATGTTTCAGGCAGTAAAAGAGAAGAAGAGCAAATTGTTCAGTAATAGAAGCAGAGAAAACTGTAGTGGAGAAAGTATTGAACTTGTGTCGTGTTCCCCTTGAAGTCTGAAGTGTGTGTCTCTTTTTATAGTGCAAAAACGAGTAAACAAAAAGGCAAGAAAATAAACTTTTTGCCAATCAAACAGAATCTCCCTTAGTCAAAGGGATTTGATTTCAAACGGGAATGAGTAATTAAGGAAAGGAAAATAATGAAAATTTTTCAGAGTAGGGTAGGTTCATACAGAGTCTATTTAAGGTAAGAAACTATAGTACACGGTTTTGAAAGAATAAGGAAACAAAGTAATCAAACAGCCGGAAAGTTTTAAAAGCTTTGAATGAACTTAGTCAGGAAAATAGGGAAGAGGCTAAGTTGTAAAAAATCAGTAGCAAATCAATCGAGCCTCAGTAAAAGGAGATTGAAATCAATCACAATCTAATAGTATCAATTCAAAAAGAACAAAACCCTCGTATATAAGCATGCTAGTATCAAGCAAGAAAGAAAGATTGGCATAAACAGTTTTAGAATCATAAGCAAAAAAGAAAAGCAAGTTTCAGTTTAGTCTATGAACTCAGCACAAATTTGAGAGCCTAGGGTTTCTAGAGTAGAACCCTAGAACCAAAAGCTCGCAAAATCCCAAATAGGATTTCAGTCCGAGTAGGACACACAAAAAGAGAAGGCAAACTCAACAAGTCTGGGGAACTCTTTCAGAATTCCCTGAGGAAATACACAGACATATGTAGCAATCGAAAGCAGTAGAGTGCAAACTAAAACTCAGCCAGTTCAGAAGAGAGAAGAGATGCCATAGAAGTTTAGGAAGTAGTAAAAGAAGCAAGTTCAATAACACAAATAAATCCAGTAAGAGTAAACACTTTCAGTACCAGAAATAGTAAAGGGACAGGCAAGATAGGCGTATAAACATGCTTATAGAAAAATCAGTAGAAGCAATAATAGAACAAAGGCAGAGAGACATGCATATTAACAGCAAATCATAAGAAACAAACGAAAACCCCTAAAGCATGGCATGAACACACAGATTCACATAAAGAAAGAAGGAGAAGAAGAAGAATCATTTTAGGATTTCTTGAAAACCCTAATTTGAACAGACTAATTTTAAAAAGGGAAAATTAGGGGAAATCATTAAAACATTGAATAGAGCATAGATCAGCTACAGATCTAAGAAAATAAGGAAATAAAAACCTCGAATCAAGCTTTTTAGGGTTTCTCGGAAACCCTAGAGACGAGAAGGCCTGGAATGGTTTGGTCTCTGAACGAGTCTAGGCCATGCTAAGCCTTGTCAAAGCTCGAACATGCCGGAACGGGGCCGGAGAAACCAAAGGAACTCAGGTCGACGGAGGACCTGAACAAGCCTGTTGAAGATCGAATCCTCGAAGAACCTTGAATAATCATGGTTTGGGAGTGAAGGGAAGAGGGCACAGGCCATCCATGGCCTGAGAAGCCATGGACTCTGTTGAGAACTAGTCGGAGACGACGACTGAGGTGGCTAGGGTTTCGAGTGTTAGAGAGCATTTCAGAGGATGAGAGAATTCGGGGGCGGCTACTTTGGAGAAATGATTAGGGTTAGGGGCTGGGGGCGGAACTAAAAAAGGAAAGAAAGAACGAGGGCCGTTGATTAAAACAATCAACGGCCAAGATTTAAAGATGGGAAGCGGGCGGGTTAGATTAATTGGGTTTGGGTCGGGTAAAAATTGGGTCGTCTAATTGGGCTGAGTTGGGGTCAAAATTGAGGTTCAATTGTGGCTAAAATTGAATTGGAAATGGGCCAGCTTTTAAATAGCCATTTTCCCTCTTTTTAATTAGTTAAAATAGCTAAAAATGATTTAAAAATAAATTGAAAACACAGAACTAATTAATAATATATAAATATTAATCCAAAAATACCAGAAATGATTTTATAATTATAAAATACGGTTAATTGTAACATAGGCTATAATTGCAATTATATACAATTTAGCTTTAGGAATGCCAAATAAATCGGTAAAAATATGCAAAAAACACATTAATTATATTTTGGTGTAAATATGAGAATGAAATAATTTATTCATCAAAAATGATAATTTTTGAGAATAGTTATTGGATTTTGTGGTATTAAAATAGGCAGTAAATTGGTTTAAAAATCACAAAAAATACCAAAACTCTTGGGTGTGCTTATATATGCACATATATGCTATTTTGAAAATATTTTGGGTATAAAATACATAGGGAAAAATTGGGTATCAACAGCTGCCCCTCTTTACCCGAGGAGGATGAAAGAGTTGTCGGGTAAAGACAAGATGGCCAATTTTGACCGGAAGCGATGATTAAAAAAGAACTTTGACCGCGCTTTGGTTTCTGAGCTGCCTACATATCCCTGGTTTCACAGGAATCAGGTCACATGTAGTTCAGGAACCATTGACGGAATGTGTCGATGGAGATTCGAAAAGACGGACGCGATGGTCAGATTTAAAAGGTGTTTGGAGTCGAATAGATTGAGGAGAACCGGAGCGGGATCGCTCCTGCTAAGGCGGCCGTGGGCCAGCTGGTGTACCTGCAAATGAGCAATGCTGCGTATATTGTGCATAATTAAAACATGATGCAAGTTCACATTGGACCATGAATGCTGTCTTTGGACGGTTAGGATGACGTCCTCAGACTATGATGTCCTGGGCCATGAAGAGCATAAAATAAAGATTCGCAGTCCATGAAATGGTGTTTTCGGGCTATGCAGATGGTGCCTCCAAACTATGACACCTTTGAATAAGTTGGCGATTTTTCAGCCCATGAGAAGGTGGCAATCTTTCAGCAGAATGAATGCAAAGAGTGGCAATTTTTCAGCCAAGGCGTGAATTTGAATGCAGGTGGCGCTATTTTAGCCGAAGCGAGAATTTAAATAAAGTGGAGATATTTCAGCCGATGCAAGAAAAATAAAGTGGCGATATTTCAGCCATGCAAGAAAATAAAGTGGCGATGTTTCAGCCATGCAGGATGGAGACAGAGCTTAGTCTCGGAAGGCAGATAGATAGCCTTATGCAATATGGAGGTAGAACTTAACCTCGAAAGGCAGAGAATAGCCTTATGCAAAAATACAGATGGAGACAAAGCTTAGTCTCGAAAGGCAGATATATAGCCTTATGCAATATGGAGGTAGAGCTTAACCTCGGAAGGCAGAGAGCAGCCTTATGCAAAATGCGGATGGAGACAGAGCTTAGTCTCGAAAGGCAGAAGATAGCCTTATGCAGGTTGGAGGTAGAGCTTAACCTCGGAAGGCAGAAAAGCAGCCTTGTGCAATATGCAGATGGAGACAGAGCTTAGTATCGAAAGACAGATAAGTAGCCTTATGCAGGATGGAGGTAGAGCTTAACCTCGGAAGGCAGAAAAATAGCCTTATGCAAAATGCAGATGGAGGTAGAGCTTAACCTCGAAAGGCAGAAAGGTAGCCTTATGCAAGAATGCAGATGGAGACAGAGCTTAGTCTCGAAAGGCAGAAAGTAGCCTTATGCAAAATGCAGATGGAGGTAGAGCTTAACCTCGAAAGGCAGAAAGGTAGCCTTATGCAATATGGAGGTAGAGCTTAACCTCGAAAAGCAGAGAGTAGCCTTATGCAAGATGCAGATGGAGACAGAGCTTAGTCTCGAAAGGCAGAAAAGTAGCCTTATGCAAGAATGTAGATGGAGACAGAGCTTAGTCTCGAAAGGAAGAGAGTAGCCTTATGCAAGATGCAGATGGAGACAGAGCTTAGTCTCGAAAGGCAGATAAGTAGCCTTATGCAAGAATGCAAATGGAGACAGAGCTTAACCTCGAAAGGCAGAGAGTAGCCTTATGCAAGATGCAAATGGAGACAGAGATTAGTCTCGAAAGGCAGATAAGTAGCCTTATGCAGGATGGAGGTAGAGCTTAACCTAGGAAGGCAGAGAGTAGCCTTATGAAAAATGCGGATGGAGACAGAGCTTAGTCTCGAAAGGCAGAAAGTAGCCTTATGCAGTGCAGGAATGTAAAGGAACAAATAGTAGTAATTTTCTTAGCTGATAGGCGGTTGTGATATCATGACTGCTGGGGAATGTTGGGTGTAGATAGTAGACCTTTGTGAGTTGAGTGATTGTTTTGAGGGTTTCGACTTTGAAGAGTGAATGCGTTTTGCATTGCGATCTGAGTTCCTGCATCCAAAGAAAAATCGTGAGTTCTGTAGAGGGGGAAGGTTAGTTCGTATCCCTTGGCTCCTGATGTTACGTAACATTGGGGTAGCATTGCTAAACGACGGTGATGCAAATGATGTTTATGCATGATTCAGTAAATGTACTGTAAGTATATATATTTTGAAAAAAATGATTTTATTTTGGATGAACCAACAACTGCAATGTGGTTCAAGACACGACAACCTTCCTTGCTCCGAAATTTTGAGGGTCCTCCTCAAAATCCTGCCCCAGTTCACTGGGCTGGCGCTGCTGACGGCTGTGCTGAATAACTGAAAGCGGATCGATTCCAGAGTTTTGAGGGTCCTCCTCAAAATTCTGCCCCAGTTTACTGGGTTGATGTTATGCGAAAGCCGACAAACTGACTTCGGAATTTTGAGGATCCTCCTCAAAATACTGCCCCAGTTCCAATAGCGGGGAAAATGGAATTTTTATTAAAATGTGACCGAACCCATAGGACTGCCTATGTATCCCCTCTTAAACGGGAATCAGGTCAGGCGTAGTTCAAATTACATCATAAAGAAAAGCATATGATCAAATGTAGTATCTCTTTACTGTGTCTGAGTTGATCGGCTTCGGCCAGACTTCTCCGTCCATTTCTTCAAGAATAAGGGCTCCTCCGGTTAGGATTCGGTAAACCATGTATGGACCCTGCCAATTGGGAGAGAATTTCCCTTTGGCTTCTATTCTGGTATAACTGATCGTGACAGACTGCATTCATCCTCTTTCCATCTATGAGGGCTAACTGCTCGTAGCGACCTTTTACCCATTCTGCGTCATTTAAATCGGCTTCTTATATGATCCTTAATGATGGAATTTCTACATCAGCGGGAATGACCGCCTCTGTACCATAAACCAGCATGTAGGGAGTTACCCCGGTTGATGTGCGGATTGTGGTACGATAACCCAATAAGGTGAATGACAACTTCTCATGCCATTGTTTGTGCCTCTCGATCATCTTCCTTAGTATCTTCTTGATGTTTTTGTTGGCCGCTTCTACGGCTCCATTCATCTGCGGTCTATAAGCCGTAGAGTTCTTGTGTATGATCTTGAAAGTCTCACACATTGTTTTCATCAGGTCGCTGTTAAGATTGGAACCGTTGTCGGTGGTGATTGACTCTAGAGTTCCGAACCGACAAACAGTACGGTCGCGGACGAAATCTGCCACCACCTTCTTGGTAACTGCTTTGTATGATGCTGCTTCAACCCATTTAGTAAAATAATCAATTGCTACCAAGATGAACCTGTGCCTATTTGACGCGGTAGGCTCAATTGGACCGATAACATCCATTCCCCAAGCGGCGAACGGCCATGGTGATCTTGTTGCATTAAGCTCGTTTGGAGCACTTTTATCATATCTGCATGTATCTGACAGCGATGGCACTTTCGGACATACTGGATGCAGTCTGTTTCCATAGTCATCCAGAAATATCCTGCACGGAGTATCTTCTTTGCTAAAACAAAACCATTTATGTTCGGTCTGCAGGTCCTTGAATGTACTTGCTCCAATAACTTGGTTGCTTCCCTTGCATCGACACACCTTAGTAAACCCAAATCAGGAGTCCTCCTGTACAGGATTCCTCCGTTGTGACAGAAATTATTGGATAGTCTCCGAAGCGTGCGTTTCTGGGTAGCATTGGCAAGCTTTGGATATGCTCATGTGGTCAAATACTCTTTGATGTCGTGGAACCATGGTTTCCCGTTGGCTTCTTCCTCAACATGAGCACAATAAGCTGGTTGGTCATGAATATTGACCTGGATGGGGGCAATGAAATTTGTATCTGGATGCTGAATCATAGATGACAAAGTGGCAAGTGCATTGGCGAACTCATTCTGTACCCTGCGAACATGCTGGAATTCCGTCTTTCTGAACCTCTTTCTCAATTCCTGTATGTGATGCATATAAGGGAGTATCTTAGGATTCTTGGTTGCCCATTCTTCTCGAACCTGATGTATGAGTAGGTACGAGTCTCCGATTACTAGTAACTCCTAAATGTTCATATCAATGGCTAGTTTAATCCCTAGAATGCAGGTTTCATATTCGGCCATGTTGTTGGTGCATGGGAACCTGAGCTTGGCGGATACCGGGTAATGCTGACCGGTTTCTGATACCAGGACTGTTCCTATGCCAACTCCTTTGAAATTTGCAGCTCCGTCAAAAAACAACCTCCAACCATCATAGGATTCTGCAATATCTTCTCCGATGAAAGATACCTCTTCATCGGGAAAATACGTTTTTAGGGGCTCGTATTCTCCGTCTATGGGATTCTCGGTGAGATGGTACGCCAAGGCTTGCCCTTTGATTGCTTTCTGGGTTACGTAAACAATGTCGAATTCACTTAGCAGGATCTGCCACTTGGCGAGCTTGCCAGTGGGCATGGCTTCTGGAAGATATACTTCAGAGGGTCCATTATGGATATAAGATAAGTAGTGTAAGCACATAAGTAATGCCTCAACTTCTGTGCGACCCAAGTCAGAGCACAACAAGCGCGTTCTAAAAGAGAATACCGGGCCTCGTACGGTGTGAACGTCTTACTGAGATAGTAGATGGCCCGAAACTATGAGCTGGGTCCCCCTGTTGCCCCAAAACACAACCAAATGCTCCATCCAACACTGCGAGATAGAGCAAAAGGGGTCTCCCTGGTTCAGGCGGAACGAAGACTGGCGGCGTAGACAAGTATTCCTTGATTCTGTCAAAAGCCTTTTGACATTCATTGGTCCATTTGGTGGCGGCAGCCTTCTTCAGCATTTTGAAGATGGGTTCGCAAATGACAGTAGACTGAGATATGAATCGGCTCATATAGTTGAGTCTTCCCAGGAAACTCATCACGTCCTTCTTGTTCTTTGGCGGCTGCAATTATTGGATAACTTTGACCTTTGATGGATCCAATTCTATTCCTCGATGACTCATGATGAAACCCAATAATTTTACAGTAGGAACCCTGAATGCACACTTGGCGGGATTCAGTTTCAAATTGTACCTTCTCAACCTGTTGAAGAACTTTCGCAAGTCTTCCATATGATCTGCAACTTTCCTGTATTTGATGATGACGTCATCCACATACACCTCGATCTCTTTGTGTATCATGTCGTGAAAAATGGTAGTCATGGCTCTCATGTAGGTAGCACCGGCATTTTTCAATCCAAACGACATCATTCTTTAACAGTACATCCCCCATGGCGTGATAAACGCCGTTTTCTCTGCATCTTCTTCATCCATCCATATCTGATGGTACCCAGCGAAACAATCAACGAATGACTGCAGCTCATGCTTGGCGCAATTGTCGATCAAGATGTGTATATTTGGCAAAGGAAAGTTGTCTTTGGGACTGGCCCGTTTGAGATCCCGGTAGTCGACACAGACTCTAACCTTCCCATCCTTCTTTGGCACTGACACAATGTTGGCTAACCATGTCGGATACTCTACTACCCTGAGAACCTTGGCTTTGACTTGCTTGGTAACCTCTTCTTTGATTTTCAAACTCATGTCGGGTTTGAATTTCCTGAGCTTCTGCTTTACCGGCGGGCATGTTGGATCTGTTAGCAATTTGTGAGCTACAATGGATGTGCTGAGATCAGTCATATCATCATATGACCAGGCGAATATGTCTTCATATTCCTTCAGGAACTTTGTGTACTCTTTCTTTTCTGATGGTGACAAGTGAACACTGATGCGCGTTTCCTTGACATTCTCATTATCACCCAAATTAATGACTTCGGTCCGGAAAATTATACGGACTGTGCACGCAAGTTGAGGAATTATGATAGTGCTTTTCAAAGTCTTAAAACTCCGAGATAATTATTTAATTTAAATATGACATTTTGGGTCAACACAGTAGTCTATGGGGACAGGCAGAATGGAAACACAAATCAGGGTATGAAACTCCTCAGAGATGGTTGGTGATGATTATGAAGATAATGGAAATAACTTTTGTAAATATCCTTTAGCATATGGCAGTCCTCAAGTGTAAATACCTTGATAAACATAGTTTTTGCATTATATATTAAAAATGAATACTTTGTTGATATATATGCAGATTTTATAGTTTGAATTTAAAATGTTTTGCTTCCTGTATATTATGCTGGAGAATCTAATATGTGAAAGCATATCATCCAGTAATGTTTATGGAATTCGAGCTTATATTTTTTATAGTTCTTATTTTGGTTGCTTCCTGTAAATTATGCTGGAGATATGTCATATTTAATATATTTTTGGTTGCTTCCTGTAAATCCCGATTTTCCCCCTATAATAATCCAGATTTTTGTCACGACCCAAAAATCCTTCCGAAGGAGTCGTGATGGCACCTAGTCTCTAAACTAGGTAAGCCTAACATTTACTGAAGTAACATTAATATTTATTAACTTCAAATGAAATTTCTCTAAACAATTTACAATTCCCAAAATCGGTAGTACAAGTCATAAGCTTTTCTAGGAGTAGTTATACAAAATAAATACATCACTGTTCCGAAACGAGGGAACATATAGAAATAAGTACAATTGAAGGTGACTCCAAGGACTGCGAACGCTGCAGCAGGTTTACCTTGAGTCTCTACCTCAACGAACAGCTACTATCGATCAAATACCTGGATCTGTACACAAAAATGTACAGAAGTGTAGTATCAGCACAACCGACCCCATGTACTGGTAAGTGCCTAGCCTAACCTCGACGAAGTAGTGACGAGGCTAGGACCAGACTACCAAATAAATCTGTACAGTATAGCGTACAAAATAATAGGAAGAAGATAACAATGATGACAATAATGATCAACCAATGATATAAATAGCAGGCAACAAGAACACCATAAATGTTTCTCAACAAATAATAAATATAAGTGCAATCCATGAATCGAGTCGTTCAAATATAAATCTTTCGCCTATAAATCCTTCAAGTAATAAATGACTATTTGGGCTTCCATGAGGAGGATGAATCACAATATCTGGAGAAGATGGCATTAGGTAAGGAGACGAGTCCTTGGTTGGTGTAGTACTTGGCAATCCCAGGTACCACCCCCGATTGGTTGAATGCGGAAGTGAAGATCTTAAGGAGAAGTTTGAATTTCGAGGCTAAGGGGTGGGAGACATTCGTGTGAAGCAGACTGGACCCCACTACCCACGACAACTTACTCCCTCTTCACTGGGAAGTACTGGTAGCATCAATTATGGTAGGGTACCCGATTAATATCGGGAATGTGATGTCTCGGGTTATTACGTAGGTAGTGAGTGAAGGTGATAGAAACTACCCTTTCCCAACTTCTTAACCATGTACTTCAGGGACCTAAAGGTAGAAAAGCAGAAATTTTATGTCAAAGTGAAAGCAAAGACACCATTCTCATGGTACAACATGCAGGGTGATGACAACCCTAAAGGCAAGAACTACAAGGGAATAACCACTACTTCAACTGGCCAGTCTGAAGAGCCAGTAGTGGTTGTGCCTCCTACTCAGCCTTCTTCCACCTCAGCAGACATGCCCCCTGGTCCATCCTCTTCGGCAGTTCCAGACATACCCTCCACCCCTGCCTACCCAGTGACTTCCCACTGTCTGAGTCAGGCCCTTCTCAGCATCAACAGCTAGATGCAAACAGCTTCCTCTAAGTTGTCTGTCCTTACTACTACAGTGGCATCCCAGTCAGCACCTCCACCTCCACATGTCTCACAGTCTATTAAGGACGCCCTCAAGGATATTCTGGACAACTAGAAGAAAATCCTTGACACTCAGAAAGTGCTTACGGATGTTGTAGATTCTCAAGGGAAAGCTCTCAAGGAGCTTTCTAGGCAGGCTAAGAAGATGAGGAAGGCTCAAGCTTCCAAGGAGTCCGTGAAGGAGTTGCGATTTGAGGTTGACAGGTTGAAGGCAGATCACCTGCCTTTGGATTTATTGCTACATGACCCGGTGCCAGCATCCCATCCCCAGTTAGTGTAGTCAGAGAGGCCTCCCAAGATGAAGAGGGTGATTCCCTATGTAGATGATGCAGTCATATAGTTGGAGGACACGCAGGAAGATTCCTCTAGCCAGCCCCAAGAGTTAGCCCAGGCCTCGATCCAGGTCCAGGCACAGGTCCCAGCAGAGCCACAGGTCATAGGGAGCCAGTCTTAGGTTCCCGAGCTTACCGAGGACCTAGGGACCACTCAGTATCCCATGCAGACAGACCGTCCATAGGGAGTTTCAGTATCCCCTTCCCTTTATTTTTGGTGCTTATTTTGCTTAGTTGGCATTGAGGACAATGCTAGCTTTCATTTGAGGGGGTAGACCCTACTTTGATTTTGTTGGATGACTGTATATATTTGATAGATTTTATGATTTCTTTCTTTTTTATCTTTGGTATGTAAATAATTTTAGAACTTCATTACATTTTTCGTACTTTTCACTTTGGGTCTGTATATAAAAGTTACGTTACATTGTATATATATTCATCCCTTTATTGTATATTCGATTAAACCCCTCTTGTATATATTCATTTTACTTTATGCAATTTTTCTTTCTTAGCTTCTTATTTGTTTTCGTAGCTTCTTGTTTTGGATTTTTGCAATAAGCCTTTGGTTTTCTTAATGCCACGGTTCTTTCCAAAGGTGGAATTTGTGTAAACCGGGTGGTCTTCCCGATGATGAATGGCATGACTACCTTCTTAAGGGTTTGAGTATGTTTTGCCTTTCTTTTTTCTTTTTAGCAGTTAGTGGTTAAGAGTGCCTCAAGCAAAGCTTCACTTGGGCCTAGCACATTTGCCTTTGATCTTATGGTCAAAATAAATCGTTGTATATAGGATGGTGAAAATTGTGAACTTGAGACTCTTGTGTTGACTGATAATCATCAAGTAGTTTTTCGGAACCATTGTGTGCTCAAATCTTATCTAAGGTTGTTGTGGGCTTCCGACTTTGTGTCTTTAGTGATCCCATAGCTTGTGTGATGAGAAATTTTCATTGCAAGTCCAAACCCCGAGCCATTGGTCTAGAACTTGCCCTGAATGTTTGTTCAGGCAAAATCCTAAGTGAATTTTGACTTGACACATGATTATAGGCTCTCTTTGATCCAAATGATAGCTTGAACACTTCCATTGCCTACCAATGATAAAATTCCTAGTCAACCCTTTTGAGCCTTAGACCTTTTTCCTTCAAGAACCAGAATATAAGTCTTTACCCGTTCTAAAACGTACCCTCTCTTGGCACCCGATCTTTCCTTAGCACATGGAAAAAGTATAAGTTTGGGGGGAGAAACGAGGATTGCAACAAAGTGGTAAAAAACACAAAATGAAGAAAAGAATAGGCAATGAAAAAGAAATAAAAGCAAAAAGACAAAAAAGAATGTTCAATGTAGAAATGAATAAAGGGATTCAACAAAAGCAAAGAATGAAAGGTATGGAAAGTTGAGAAAGGGGAAAAGATTTGAAATGAACAAGAAAGAATGACAGTGTGTCTCTCTAACTCCTTAGAAAGAAGTGAAATGACTTAAAAAATCAAGTGAATGTGTGCCAAAATGAAACAAAACAAGTGCTTAAGGGAAGATGGAACCTACTTAGACCAAACATTTCCTACCCTGAACCAAAAGCCTTCACTATGTCTCCACAAAAGCCCTATATGATCTTGAGTTAAATGAAGCTTACATTAGTGGTGACTTACATAAGGGGAAAGCATATGGTACTTAGAGCCGGACTTGTGACTTTTCCTTGAGAGAGATGAGTGTGTTTCCATTAACCTCATTCTGAGTGCAACTATCCTAAAGGTGAGATTTACTTAGGGAAGAGTTGAGGATGTGTGAGTTTGGGTTCCATAATGACCAAAGTAATAGAAAGAGTTCTTTGATGTGTTGAGTCAACTCTTGATGCTTTTGTGTCGCACTTAATCCATTGTGTTTAAAAGAGTAAATGTTGTTAATTAATCATTTGTATTGAGGGCAATTGTTAGTCCCAATTGATGATAGATGAGGTCACTTTAGGACAACTAAATTTTCTTGGATTTTCTTTTAAGGGGTGGGTCTTATTTTATTTGCTTGAGGACAAGCAAAAGCTTAAGTTTGGGGGAATTGATAACTAGGGAATATGATGCATTCTACACTCCTTCTTACTCGAGTTTTGATTAGAATTGTGTACAAAATAGCTCCAAAGGCTCACAAGTTGTGCTTGATTGCAGGTTTGATCAACAAGGTGACAAGGTTTCAAAAACCAGCTCAAAAAGGAGTGAAACCTTGTACAAGTACTAAGACAAGACAAAGCTCAGCCAAACAGGGCCAGTGCGGCCGCACACCATTCTGTGCGGTCCGCACAAGTGAAGTTCAGAGAGGTTGATATTCAGGCCAATAGGCAATGCGCCCGCAAAGGGTATTGTGTGGTCTGCATTGAGTTCACCGCGGATGCACTCGATTTCATGCGGTTCGCGGAGCGAAGGTCAGAGAGGTAGTGTTTTGGAGGATGAAGCTCAATGCAGTCCCCAGTCCTTTTTGTGCGGACCGCAATGGAAGCCACCGTGGCCACACTTGATTTCATGTGGTCCGCATTGCCCAAGTTCAGAGACCTGAGTATTCAAGTTCAGAGCCTTAGTGCGGCCACACTCATTTTTGTGCGGTCCACACTAGCCCCGTAGGGGTATTTTGTCTAGATTTTTCAGCCTAGTATAAATAGATTCTTTTCCCATTCTTAGTTTATCAGATAGTTTATACTGAGAGCTGCGCTCGTGACTTCGTTCCTTTTAGCTATTTCGAGTAATTTTAGCATGATTTCACTATTGAATCTTCAAGTTTAATTTAGAAATTAATTATTATGGGTTTTTCTTCATCTATTTCTTTGCTTTCTTATCTAATTATGAGTAGCTAGACCCATTAGCTAGGGTTGTGGCTCAACCCTAGTATGGGTAATTGATGGGTCTTGTTTTTTGATGCTTGATTGTCTATGGGTGTATGATATTTGAGCTAATTTATGATTTTAATTGTGAATTAGTGGTTCCAAACACTAGTTTATGCCTAGTAGACTTTGGCTCTTATTGAGAAAGAGAGCCTAAGTCCATGAAATTAGTCCAACAAGGAATTGGGGCATACTCAAGAGATTGATAGCCCCAATTAAAGGGTTAAACCTAGAGATAGTAATACCCGACTTGAACCTTGATTCTTGCACAAATTTGCATACCCAATTGGTCTTGAGAAAGTCAATTCAGGCAAAATCACTTGAACTACCGAGAGGTGTAGAGTGAGTAGAATCGTGCAATGATTATATCATACTCCACAAATGTGACTATCTATCTTTAGACTCAAGAATCTGTCAATTCACCACCTAGGTGAAAGTCGCTACCCTAGTGCTTTTTAATCATTTGAACAACTCACAATAGTTTAAATCTTAGCTTTATTTAGTTTAATTGAGCATTGTAGTTTTAGAAAATTAGAATTATAAATCAAACCAAAAATGTGTAGAAGTACAATTAAGAGCAAATACGCAACTCCGCTTTAGGTAGACACCCGACTCCAATATCTTGCTCCCTGTGAAAATCGATCCCGATCTTAATCGGGTAAAAGCTGCTTCGACCTCTCTTGCTACTCCATAGTAGTGTAGGGTTTGCCTCGATCAGTGCCCCTGGTTTTGATCCATGCAAGGGGTGAAACTTCTTAGCATTCTTGTTACACCACATGTTTTCGTACGTAAAAGTACGCTATAAGTCAATTGATGTAAGCTAAAAAATAAGGTCCTCTTTAAAAGTACATAAAGCAAATTAATAATGTTACCGTGGAGGTTACAAATATTTAAGATCATGAGTAGCAAGTGCTAAGATGGTTGGAAGGCTTGTAAGCTTAATGAATTGAAGAAAATAAGTTTCATCGGAAGTCGAGAAGTTGGGAATGTTATAACCCGTACTTTTAGAATGAGACTGGGGTGCGTAATATTATAAGGAGGTTATGTTATGAGTCATTTTAGTTCTATGATAGTCATGTGTTACATTTTGAAGTCAAGCGAGTTGTGGAACAAAAGTTGGCAAAGGTCATCACAAGTCACACTCATAATGTGCTGAAAATTAGGTCAAATGTATCAGAGCTTTTTTACTAATGTACATAAAATTAGGGGATGATCCACCTACAACATTGAAGATCTATGATTCTAGTTTATAACTCACTAAACCGTTTTTCAGTACGATATCGGAGTAGAGAGATATTCGCATTTTCGCAAGTACGCACAGGCTGGTAGATGACAAGTACCTGTGTCACCTACTATTTTAAATGAAGGGACCAAATAAATCCCAAAAAAGGGGCGGACAAGGGGCCTTTTAAGGGATGAGTTAAAACATTTATTTCATTCATATTTCAGAGTAAGAACTTTATACTAAACCTCCGCAAATCCTCCCATAAAATCCTAAACAAACCTTAAGTGATTTCGGGTGATACAAAGTGATTCTAGTGTCGAAAAACCCGGACAACTTGCTAATTTCCCTTTATTCTTCTTGTAGCTGCATTGGGGGACTAGTTTTGGATGAAGAGGCAGTAGGTTTCGTGGGTTCTACTCATTCCAAGGTAAGTTTACGCTTATCTTCTCTTATATAAACTTCTACGAGTTGTAGCTCGATCATAAAGATTAGAACTTGCGAGTTTCGAAAGAGTATTATGTTGCTTTATTGTTGCGTCACTATTTTCTGGTTGTGAACTTATTATTAAGTTGAATTCATATATGATTTATATGATAAGAGGCTTAGTTATGTACTATTGGTTGTGTTGTTTGTTTTGAAAGAAAAGACAAGTCTGAAACGTGTTTTAATAATCTTAAAACTGAGTTTTAAGTTGCTGACCTTGTGGGACTGTTATGGGGTCATTTAAAAGTTGAATTGTGGCTAAAATCAGCAGGGATATGTAATATGTGGCGATTAATATTGTTGGTAAATTCTGAAAGGAGGAAGAGGTTTAAAACTATAGTTGTTTAGTCACAATCCGAGCTTACTGCTCGTCAGGATAGTTAAGATGTTTTGAAAGGCTTATTATGGAACTTGTGGGAAGCCATATAAATAGGTGAGGTGCTGTCTATTTTATCATAGAATAAAGTGTGTCATTCAAATGCTATAAGTTATGGCATTCATATTGTGACAAAAGTACTGTTCATTGCTTGTAGACAAAGGAGCTACAGGTTAAGTTAGCTTGAGGATTGGACTGGATGTTATGAGATATGTAAGGTCTTTATTTCTATTCTTTGGCATGATTCCCTAAGTTATGTTACTCTTATAAGGAATTCAAGGGAACGAGGCTTTGTATACGTACTATACCGACAATTAAGGTCCGTTAACGAGTATAGTCATATGAATGTTGAAATGGATTGTGTTGATCGTAGTTTCATGTATTCTTAAGGAGTAAATAGAGCTTTCTGAAAGGTCCTTGTCTTTTATATGTAACGAGATGTCTAGATGTTGATGAAACATTACATACGAATGGTATGATGAATCAGAAGCAATATAGTGTCCCTAGAACGAGGGATAGTTACATACGAATAGTTCAACAAGGTAGCATAATTTATAGTTGCAGAATGATAAGAAGGTTTCGACCTAAAGAATGGCAAAACTTCCAATACTTACATGTTTGTGTTCACGAAACCGATAAAGACCCACGAAGATAATTATGTTGCTCTCCAGTTAAATAACATTGATTATATATGAGGGTGATGTTAAGAGACAATATACGTTACCTATGGAGTCATAAATTATAGAATATGATAAGCTTAGCAATAAGAATATAATTTGGTAGAGCATAAATCCTGCAACTCTTGTTACGTAGTGATGAATATATATATATATATATATATATATATATATATATATATATATATATATCCTCACAAGCTACGAATATTACATATCTATAAGTAGAAAGAATCATGTAATCCTCAGCAACGAGTCGTGATGTGAAATAAGGATATAAGTGAGATTTATAGTTACAATGTTCTTGATGGATAAATAATATAGAATATGAAGGATGATGTAGAAAGTGGCTAAGGAATAAGGATTGGTTATTGTAACAAGTTACTCACGAACTTGTATGCTTATGAATACAAGTTTATCTATTGATGATTGAATGATGTCTGCATGAGTGATATAAAATGAATATGTATAAGACATGATCCCTACGGATGGTCTATGAACGCATAGGTGCGCAGTGAAGCCCTATGGACTGTCTATGAACGCATAATGAAGGTCGGTTATCGATGCTCTCAGTTGCACGCATAGCCAGACCTTAGTATTTTGAGTCGTACAGACGGTCTACTATATTACGCATACGAGCCAAAGGTTATTCATGTTTATGAGTGATCCTTACGGACGGTCTCTTATGAAACGTGTAAGTGCCACTTTTATTTTTCAATATAGCCCTAGTGATGTTTGATCTGTCTGAGGTAAGTATTCAGATATAAGGTATGATGGCTAGATGAATGTTATAGATGAAGTTCCATAATATGATGGTTTCCAGTACAGATAACATGTGGGAACAAGTTCAGGTATATCATGACATAAATTAGATGTATATAAGACATTAGATGTTCTCAGCCAATGAAACCTTCCGTTTTCAGTCTACATCCTTTGTAATGTATGTTGGATAATTCAATATTTAGATATGTTACAAGTCAAAATAAGGTAAGTATGATTCCTGGATCTCATTGACCTCCAGATTTCTTTCAGTATATTATATATACATGTTAGTTCAGTTTCAATTAAGTTATTCATATGTTATCTACCTTACATACCTAGTACAATCTTTGTATAATGCCCCATTATCGGGGCATTACATTTATGCCTGCAGGTTTAGGTATCCAGTTTGACAGGCTCTTATTATAGATGGAGTTGATATCTAGTTGAGGATTGGCAAAGCTCCTTTTCATCCAGAGTACAGTAGAATCTAGAGGTTATCAGACTATCCTATGTATATATATATACCTATGGGTAGGTTATCAGACTATCCTACAACTGGAGAAAGAAGTTCTAGCAGAAGAAAAGAATGCTTTGGAACAACAAGTAAAGATGGTTGCTATTGAATTAGCAGTTAAAAAAGTTTCTTCTAGCCAAGTTAGAAAGGACAAGGATATACTTGAATCCTCTTTTGCTGAACAACTTTCCAAGGTAACTAAAGAGATAAGGAGTTTGCGGGAACTCCTTAATCAAAAAGAGGTTTATGCGGGAGAGTTAGTTCAAATACTTACTCAAATTCAAGAAGATCTCCGTGTATCTACTAATAAGATTCAGTTCTTGGAAAGTTTTCTCGCTCCTTTGAACACAACTTACGATGCCTCTAAAGAGGAAAAAGAAGAGTTGAGAGCTGAGATTGACCAGTGGAGAAAGACTATGAGATTTTCGAGGACAAACTGTCATTGGATGTGAGCTGGGCTTCCTTAAACCTCGCCTTGAGACTCTAATAGAAGCCAACCACGAGGGTTTTGACCTTAATGCTAAGATTACTAAGGCTAAAGAGGAAATTGATAAAACTTAGCAACGTCAAAGCTTTTATTCACTTGAAGACGAAGGTCCAGCAGGTGATGGAAATGGACTTGCTCCTGGTGAGGCTGATGTTCATAACTCTTCTTCTCAAGTTAAACCTTCTTTTCCCATTGATGATGCTCCCGTGGACGATGCTCCTTAATTTTTCCTTACTTTTATGTTTGTTCAACTTCTTCTTTTTTTAGGTTTGTTGTTTTTAGGAAGGTTATTTTTTGGTTACCCCTATCTTGTTTTGGGGTTTAATGACAAATGAGTACCTTTGTTTTCCGCAAAGTTTAATCGGTTACTTTTACTGTTTAATTTGCTCTTTGATACTTGAGATTTTATTTTGGTCTTTGATATTTGAGCTTTTTCCCTTGAATATAATAATGCTTTAATAATCTGTGACTTTGATAAACACGAAATTTTATAAAAGAGAGACCTTTTATGTAAATGACACTGATGAAGATGACGTCTCATCTTCATATTGGTGTAAATATATGAAAGACGAAATAGATAAAAATGAAACAAATAAATTTCATACATGATTTTCTCTATTATTTGCACAACACTTTCACAACTTCTTTCTTTGTAGCAGATTTTCAAATACAAAATCGGGTTTATTATTCCGTGGCTAAATTTTGGCCTTAACCTAAAAACTTGTAGGAACTTGGAATGTATCTTGTATCCTTCTTGCGAGTTCACATCTTCTCAAGGTTGCTTCAAGGTTTTTGATTCAGGCTTAATTTTTAGCACTTTTGCTTCTTTGTTTATATGTATAGTCCGCCCAGTGTTAGAGCTTTGAAGTATGAAAAATCGAACACTGGATTGCTCCTTCTTTTTGGTACATTTCCCTGAAAAAGAAAATACATACAGGACTTGGAGATATACATTAAAATGATGAATGCTTACATTTCTCCATTAAAATACATATGCTCCCAGTCCAGCGATGCCTCGATCCCTATAAGGGCCTTCCCAATTTGTCCTGAACTTTCCCGTATTAGCCACTTTTGTTGATCGAAAAAACTTTTTTGAGGATAAAGTCCCCAATCTTGAAGTACCTCAGATTTGCTTTCATGTTGTAATATCACTCAATCATCTGTTTTTGAGTTGCCATCCTTAGTAGTGCTGCTTATCTCCTTTCCTCTAATAAATCCAGATTCCTTTTGCATCTCTTCTTCATTTAACTCCTCAGAAGCATGTGTGTATCTCGTACTTGGTTCACCTATTTCTATTGAAATTAAGGCTTTAGTGCCATAAACGAGTGAAAATGGAGTCTCGCACGTACTTGTTTTTGCTGTTGTTTGATAAGATCATAATACCCTTGGTAACATTTCTGGTGACTTACCTTTTGATTCTTCTAATCTTTTCTTAAAATTATTAATAATAAATATATTTGTTGACTCAGCTTGCCCATTGGCTATGGGATGGTACGGCGCAAATGTAATCCGTTTTATCTGCCAACTCTAAAAGAACTCGGTGATTTTTGTGCCTATGAATTATGGGCCATTGTCACACACAATTTCCTTTGGAATACCAAAACGACAGATAATGTTTCACCAAATAAAGTCCCCGATTTCGTTTTCTCACACTTGTTTGAAAGCTCTTGCTTCCACCCATTTTGAAAAATAATCTGTTAAAACTTATAGAAACTGTACCTTTCCTTTAGCTTGAGGTAATGGAACTACGATAGCCATGCCCCGCTTCATGAAAGTCCATGGCGAGATAACAGAATGTAACAATTATGCTGGGCGATGCATGTTATTGGTATATCGTTGACATTTATCGCACTTGGCTACAAAATTTTCTGCTTCCTTCTCAATTTTTGGCCGATAGTATCCTACTCTTATTAAACTCTTCACCAATGATCTTCCCCTCAGTATGATTGTCGCAGTGCCCCTCATGTACTTCCCCCATCACATATTCTGTTTGTGAGGGACCAAGGCACTGTGCTAGATGTGACGACCCGACCAGTCGTCTCACGAGTTACCGCTTTGTTTCCACCATTTCTACTTTTTTATGCTTTTTTTATCCGTGCTATGTGGTATCGAGTTGGTCGGATCAAAACCAGAATGTTTTGGTAAGGTTTGAGATACTTAGTCTCTTTTGAGGAAGCTTAAGTTGGAAAAGTCAACCGAATGTTGACTTATGTATTAGATGTCTCGGATGTGAGTTCCGATATTTCAGTTAGCTTCGGGAGGTAATTTGTGACTTAGGAGTGTGATCGGAATGAGTTTTGGACGCTCGGAGTAGATTTAGGCTTGAATTGGCGAAGTTGATATTTTGGCGATTTTCGGTTGGTAGGCGAGATTTTGATATAGGGGTCGGAATGGAATTCCAAGAATTGCAGTAGTTCCGTGGTGTCATTTGGGATGTGTGTGCAAAATTTTAGGTCATTCGGAAGTGGTTTGGTTGGTTTTTTTTTATCAAAAGCGAAATTCGAAAGATTTTAGAAAGTTTGGCTTGAATCTGATGTGTTTTGGTTGATTTGATGTTGTTTGTAGTGTTTTGAAGATTGGTACAAGTTTGAATAAGGTATTAGGATATGTTTATGCTTTTGGTTGAGGTCCCGAGGGCCTCGGGGTGATTTCGGATGGTTGACGGGAAGTTTGAAACTTTGTTGCAGCTGATGAATTTGCTACTTCTGGCATTTCCGCACCTGTGGATTGGGGAGCGCAGGTGCGACACCGCATGTGCGGGCTTTTAGTCGTAGAAGCAAAAAGGGGCCTGATGAGCAGCGACCGCAAAAGCGGTTAGGGTGACCACATCTGCGATGTCGCAGATGCGGGTATGTGACCGCAGATGCGGACTAAGGGGAGGTAAGTGACTTCCGCAAAAGCGGAGGAATAACTGTAAATGCGATACCGCAGAAGCGGTTAAAGGGACATAGATGCAAAAATGACTAGGTAAAAAGTATAAATTGTGGCCTTCGCAAAATTTGAGCTATTTCACCATTTTTTACTTCGGCCTTAGAGCTTTTTGGACGATTTGAAAGAGGGATTTCAAGGGAACTTCATTGAGGTAAGGAATTTGGACCTAAAACTCGTTCCTATGCTATTATTACATGGATTAGAGCTAGAAATCATGGAAATTTAGGGTGAAAATTGGGGAAACTAGGGCTTGGAAACTTAGACCTTTGCTTGAGGATTTGAAGGACCATTTAAGGTCGGATTTCAAAACTTTTTATATGTATGAACTAGTGGGGAGATAAGGAATCTATTGATGTAAAAATTATTTGAATTCCGAGATGTGGGCCCGGGGGTCGGGTTTTGGTAATTTCGGGATTTATATTGTAAATTATTTATTTTCGCTTGGGCTTCATTCCCTTAGCATATTTTGACATCCTCGTTCTGATTTTGGATAGATTCGATGCGAGTAGAGGCCGATCCGAGGGGAAAAGGCGTCGCGAGTTTCAGATTTGACCGGTTCGAGATGATTAATGATGGTAAATGATGTTCTAAGGTATGGAATCCGGACTTGCACATCATTGCACTATATTGAGGTGACGCACACGCTTGATGAAGAGCGTGGGGTCATGCACTATTGGGGATTGTGACTTGGTCCGTCCTGAATGACTATTTTAAATCGTATTTGACTGAAATCTATTTGTTATCATTATGATTTGGGCTGAATGCCATATTTGGGACTTGTGCCAACTATTTGAACCCTTCGGGGATTTTTACTGGTATTTCCTCATTGTTTTGACTTTATACTTGAACTCAGTCTTGTTATATTTCATTGTTTTCGTACTCAGCCATGTTTACTCTATTTTAACACTTACATGATCTTTTAAATGATATTTTGTGCTCAGAAACATATTTTACTACTATCCGAGTGGATTGTGAGGATTTTTGTCTGAGTAAGGCCGAGGGCATATGTTGTGATGAAACATTTGATACTGATTATGAGGCCGAGGGCCTGAGATATGTACGCCACAAGGTGGCTTGATTGATATGAGGCCGAGGGACTAGTGATGATGCCACGAGGTGGCTTGATATTGCGTTTGGGCCGTAGGGGGGGTCCTCCAGGAGTCTGTACACCCCCGGTGAGCGTACCCATTATGATATGAGATTGAGCCCGAGGGACTCGTATTGTTTTGAGATATTGCCCGAGGGGCGGAATTGTGGATACTGTGCCCGAGGGGAGAACCTTTATGTGTTTATTTTCTTAATTAACTATCCAATACCTGCTTAATTGTTGAAAAAAGCTTTCCATGCAATTACATTTGATATAAAGGATTTTTGCCTATCTTTCACTGATTCACTAATTTTTAAATGGTTTTACTGCTTCATTATAGAATGATGTGTGCTTTACGTGATTTCTTACTTTCAGTCTTTATTCACATTTGTTACTCACTGAGTTGGAGTACTTACTTTACTCCCTGCACCCCGTGTACAGATTCAGGCGTTGCGGATCCTGCTAGTGCAAGGTGAGAGCTCCCGGCAAATATCGGAGTCCACGAGGTAGCTGCTTGGCGTCTGCAGTCCCGTGTTTCTCCCTCTTTATCATTTCTATCTCTTATCAGACATTTTTAATAGTTTGTAGACTTTTCAAATGCGTATTAGGTTTTATAGATACTCATGACTAGTGATACTCCAGTATCGGGCTGCGTTGGGTTGTATTTCGCGATTTATGCTATTAACTGTTGAAACTTTGGTTTATTCATTCATCCTTAGACTGTTTATAAATGCTTAATTGTTAATAATTGGAAAAGTGGATGTGTCGGCTGGCCTTGTCTTCATGAGAGGCGCCATCATGACCGGGTTTGGGTTTAGGGTCGTCACAAGTTGATATTAGATCGTAGGTTACATAGGTCTCATGAGTCATGAGCTGGTTTAGTAGAGTCTTGTGGATCGGTATGGAGACGTCTGTTTTTATCCTCAAGAGGCTGCAGAACCTTTAGGAAAAAAAATTCATATTCTTGAAATTCTTGTCGTGCGAATTTGTTGATCCAAGTACTAAACTTCTATTGTTCTATTATCTCACAGATGGTGAGGACACGCACTACCGGTCAGGATGTACGACCACCAGTACCACCAGCCATGGCCACCAGAGGTCAAGTACCCAACCATGGTCGTGGTAGGGGCAGAGCAGTTAGGGCAGCATCTGCAGATCTACCGACTGCCCCAGTTCAGGATCAGGTCCCAGTTATGGACGCTCCAGCTCAGGCACCAATTGTGCCCATTATGATTTCGGTTCTTCAGGAGGCCTTAGCTCAGATCTTATCAGTTTGCACTGGCCTAGCCCAGGCAGTTTCAGCCACTACAGTCGTAACTACTCCTCAGGCCGGGGGAGGCAATCTAACTCCCGCCGCTCACACACCTGAGCAGGACGTGCAGGAACTTCAGACACCAGGGCACATTTAGCTCGGCCAGTTGCAGCTTATCAGGACTATGTAGTTACTGCTTTGCCGGAGGATGAGCAGCGTAGGTTGGAGAGGTTTAGTAGACAGCAGCCTCCGACCTTCAGTGGTGCAGAGGTCAAGGATGCCT
This sequence comes from Nicotiana tabacum, assembly GCF_000715075.1. NCBI lineage: Eukaryota > Viridiplantae > Streptophyta > Magnoliopsida > Solanales > Solanaceae > Nicotiana > Nicotiana tabacum. The sequence goes on along the minus strand of NC_134095.1, from coordinate 69,880,744 downwards.
AGGGTTTCTTATACAATTGATAGAGGATGTTTCGTACAACGGGTATTTTGGAGACTAGCGGGATGGCTTTCACTACTTATCAGTTTTCGGGAGCTGCCTTCACTTAGTGGGAAACCTTTGAGAGGCGTAGGCCTATTGGTGCAGCACCCCTTACCTGGCAGCAGTTCTCTGTTCTCTTTCTGGAGAAGTATGTGCCGTAGTCCCGTAGAGATGAGCTGTGTATGGAGTTTGAGTGGTTGTGTCAGGGAGAGATGATTGTGATATAGTACGAGATGAGGTTCTCTGAGTTAGCTCGTCACGCTATTTGGATGGCTCCGATAGATAAAGAGAGGATTAGGAGGTTTGTTGATGGCCTCACTTATTAGCTTCGTATTCTCATGACTAGGGAGAGGGTGATTGGTGCTACGTTTGAGTAGGTTGTGGATATTTCCCATGAGATTGAGTCTGTTCGTCATCAGGAGCGTGATGAGAGGGAAGCCAAGAGGCCTCGAGGATCTGGTAGTTACAGTGGTACTCCTTCGAGAGGTTAGTTTCAGCACGGCAGAGGCCTTCCATTAAGGCATGCTCAACCAGCTCGCCCAGGTTATCGTGGGCGTCATCGGGTCATGGTTCTCACACTTATCATTTGGGCCAGTCATTAATTAGTGTCTTTCAAGCTCAGAGTTTGTCCCGTGCTCCATCAGTCCAAAGCTTTTCTATGATGAGTGCATCTGCTAGTCACTCCAGTGCGAGGGGTTCCCTTCAGTCCCCTTCTCCAGCACCTTGGAGTTGTTATGAGTGTGGTGAGATGGGTCATATGTGGAGGCAGTGTCCTCGTCATCTTACGAGCTCATCTCAGCAGAGGGGTCAGTCATCGGCTTCAGCGCTAGTTACTTCACCACCACCCGCCCAGCCAGCTAAGGGTGGAGGTCAGTCGGCTAGGGGTCGCCCCAGAGGGGGAGGTCGATCAGGTGGCGGTCAGGCCCGTTTGTATGCACTTCCAGGTAGAGCCGATGCTATTGCTTCATATGCTATTATTACAGGTATTGTTTCAGTCTGCCACAAAGATGCCTTTGTATTATTTGATCCCGGTTCCACCTTTTCTTATGTGTCATCATACTTTGCGCGTTATTTGGGTATGCCCCCTAAATTTCTTTCTTCACCTGTTCATGTATCTACCCCAGTGGGTGATACTGTTGTTGTAGACCGTGTGTACCGGTCGTGTGTGGTGACTATTAGGGTCTGGAGACCCGTGTGGATCTTTTAATATTGTGTATAGTGGATTTCAATGTCATTTTGGGCATGGATTGGCTATCTTCGTGTCGTGTTATTCTGGACTATCATGCTAAGACAGTTACATTGCCCATACCGGGTGTTCCACGGATCGAGTGGTGAGGTGTGACTGATTATGTTCCTAGTAGAATGATCTCATTCTTGAAAGCCCAGTGTATGGTTGGGAAGGGTTGTCGTTCTTATCTAGCCTTTGTGAGGGATGTCGGTGCTGAGATTCCCAGTATTGATTCTGTTGCAGTTGTGAGGTATTTTCCCGATGTGTTTCTTGCAGACCTGTCGGGCATGCCACTGGACATGGATATTGATTTTGGTATTGACCTGGTTCTAGGCACTCATCCCATTTCTATTTCGCCGTATCGTATGGCACCAGCGGAGTTGAAGGAATTAAAGGAGCAGCTTCAGAAACTCCTTGATAAAGGGTTAATTCGGCCTAGTGTGTCACCTTGGGGTATACCGGTTCTATTTGTGAAAAAGAAGGATGGCACTATGATAATGTTCTTTGATTATAGGCAATTGAACAAAGTAACAATTAAGAACAAGTATCCTTTGCCTCACATTGATGATTTATTTGACCAGCTTTAGGGAGGGAGAGTGTTCTCCAAGATTGATCTCCATTCAGGTTATCACCAGTTGGAGATCAGGGACTCGGATATTCTTAAGACAACTTTCAGGAGCCGATATGGTCATTATGAGTTCTTGGTGATGTCTTTTGGGCTGACAAATTCCCCAGAAGCGTTCATGCATTTGATGAACAGTGTGTTACAGCCTTATCTAGACTCGTTTGTCATAGTCTTTATTTATGACATTCCGGTGTATTCGCGTAGTTAGGAGGAGCACGCAGAGCATTTGAGGGTTGTGTTGCAGAGACTGAGAGAGGAGAAGCTTTATGAAAAATTCTCCAAGTGTGAGTTTTGGCTCAGTTTATTGGCTTTCTTAGGGCATGTGGTGTCCAGCGAGGGTATTAAGTTTGATCCGAAGAAGATAGAGGCGGTTCAGAGTTGGCCCAGACCGTCCTCAACCACAGAGATTCACAGCTTTCTTCGTTTGGCGGGTTATTATCGTCGTTTTGTTCAGGGATTCTCATCTATCGCATCACCCTTGACCAAGTTGACATAGAAGGGTGCTTCATTTGTATGGTCGAACGAGTGTGAGGAGAGCTTTCAGAAGCTCAAGATACCTTTGACCACAACTCTAGTGTTAGTTTTGCCATTAGCTTCAGGTTCATATACCGTGTATTGTGATGTTTCAAGAGTTGGTATTGGTTGTGTATTGATGCAAGCGGGTAGAGTTTTTGCTTATGCTTCTCGTCAGTTGAAGCCCTATGAGAAGAACTACCTCATTCATGATTTAGAGTTGGCTTCCATAGTTCACGCGTTGAAGATTTAGAGGTATTACTTGTATGGTGTGTCTTGTGAGGTGTTTACTGATCATCGTAGCCTCCAGCACTTGTTCAAATAGAAGGATCTTAATTTGAGGCATCAGAGGTGGTTGGAGTTGCTTAAGAATTATGATATTACTATATTGTACCATCCGGGGAAGGCCAATGGCGGTAAGTATGGAGAGTTTGGCATATATTCCAGTTGGGTAGAGAACTCTTGTAGTCGATGTTCAGGCTTTGGCCAATCGGTTTGTGAGATTAGATATTTCGGAGCCCAGTCAGGTATTGGCTTGTGTGGTTTCTCGATCTTCCTTATATGATCGCATAAAATAGCGCCAGTATGATGATCCGCATTAGCTTGTCCTTAAGGACAGGGTTAGCATGATGATGCTAGAGATGTGACCATTGGTTACGATAGGGTGTTGAGGATGCAAGGCCGGATTTGTGTGCCCAATGTGGATGGGCTTCGGGAGTTGGTTCTGGAGGAGGCCCATAGCTCGCGGTATTCCATTCATCTGGGTGCCGCGAAGATGTATCAGGATTTGATGCAGCACTATTGGTGGAGAAGAATGATGAAAGATATTGTGGGATTGTAGCTCGGTGTCTCAATTGTCAGCAGGTGAAATATGAGTATCAAAGACCGGGTGGCTTGCTTCAGCAGATGGATATACCCTAGTGGAAGTGGGAGAGGATCACTATAGACTTTGTAGTTGGACTTCCACGAACTTTGAGGAAGTTCAATGCTATTTGGGTGATTTTGGATCGGCTGACCAAGTCCGTGCACTTCTTTCCTATGTGTTCTACCTATTCTTCAGAGCGGTTGGCATAGATCTATATCCGGGAGATTGTTCGGTTGCATGGTGTCCCAGTTTCCATCATTTCAGATAGGGGAACTCAGTTTACATTGTTGTTTTGGAGGTCTATGTAGCGAGGTTGGGTACTCAGGTTGACTTGAGCATAGCTTTTCACCCTCAGACAGACGGGCAGTCCGAGCACACTATTTAGATATTGGAGGACATGTTGCGTGCTTGTGTCATTGATTTTGGAGGGTCATGGGATCAATTTGTACCGCTTGTAGAGTTTGCTTAAAACAATAGCTACCAGTCGAGTATTCAGATGGCTCCATATGAGGCTTTGTATGGGAGGCTATGTAGATCTCCAGTTGGTTGGTTTGAGCCCGGTGAGGCTAGGCTATTTGGGAAAGACATGGTATAGGATGCCTTAGAAAAGGTGAAGGTGATTCAGGAGAGGCTTCATACAGTGCAGTCGAGGCATAAGAGTTATGCTGATAGGAAGGTTCGAGATGTGTCCTACATGGTTGGTGAGAAGGTTTTGTTGAAGGTTTTGCCCATGAAGGGTGTTATGATACTTGGGAAGAAAGGGAAATTGAGTCCTCAGTTCATTGGGCCTTTTGAGGTGCTTCGGAGGATTGGGGAGGTGGCTTATGAGCTTGCTTTGCCACCCAGCTTATCGAGTGTGCGTCCAGTATTTCATGTTTCTATGCTCTAGAAGTATATTGGGATCCTTCTCATGTTTTGGATTTCAGCACGGTTCAGTTGGATGATGATTTGAACTATGATGTGGAGCTAGTAGCTATTTGGGTTGTTAGGTTTGAAAGTTGAGGTCAAAGGATATAGCTTCAGTGAAAGTGCAGTGGAGAGGTCGGCCCGTGGAGGAGGCTACCTGGGAGACCGAGTGGGAGATGCAGAGCAAATATCCTCACCCGTTTGAGGCTTCAGGTATGCTTCTTGACTCGTTCGAGGATGAACGTTTGTTTAAGTTAGGGAGGTGTGACGACCCGCCCAATCATATCATGAGTTACCGCTCTGTTTCCCCAATTTTTGCTTCTTTATGCTTTGTTTATCCATGTTATATGGTATCGGGTTTGGTTGGATCGAATCCGGAATGATTTTGGTGAGGTTTGAGAGACTTAGTCTCTTTTGAGGAAGCTTAAGTTGGAAAAGTCAACCGAATGTTGACTTATGTGTTAGAGGGCTTGGATGTGAGTTCCGATAATTCGGTTAGCTTCGGGAAGTGATTTGTGACTTAGGAGCGTGATCGGAATGAGTTTTGGAGGCTCGGAGTAGATTTCGGCTTGAATTGGCGAAGTTCATATTTTGGCGATTTCCAGTTGGTAGGCGAGATTTTGATATAGTGGTCGGAATGGAATTCCGAGAGTTGCAGTAGTTTCGTGGTGTCATTTGGGATGTGTGTGCAAAATTTCAAGTCATTCGGAAGTGGTTTGGTTGGGTTTTTTTTTTATCAAAAGCGGAATTCGGAAGATTTTAGAAAGTTTGTCTTGAATCCGATGAGTTTTGGTTGATTTGATGTTGTTTGAGGTGTTTTGAATATTGCTACAAGTTTGAATAAGGTATTAGGATATGGTTGAGGTCCCGGGGGCCTCAGGTTGATTTCGGATGGTTAACGAGAAGTTTGAGACTTTGTTGCAGCTGCTGAATTTGCTGCTTTTGGTATTTCTGCACCTGCGAATTAGGGACCGCAGGTGCGACGCCGCATGTGCAAGCGTTTAGTCGCAGAAGCGAAAAGGGGTCTGATGAGCAGCGACCGCAGAAGCGGTTAGGGTGACTGCATCTGTGATGTCGCAGATGCGGGTATGTGACCGCAGATGCGGACTAAGGGGAGGTAAGTGACTTCTGTAGAAGCAGAAGAATAACCGCAAATGTGGTACCGCAGAAGCAGTTAAGGAGATGCAGATGCGAAAATGACTGTGCAGAAAGTATAAATTGTGCCCTTCGCAAAATTTGAGCTATTTCACCATTTTTGACTTCGGCCTTGGAGCTTTTTGGATGATTTGAAAGAGGGATTTCAAGGGAACTTCATTGAGGTAAGGAATTTGGACCTAAAACTCCTTCCTATGCTATTATTACACGGATTAGAGCTAGAAATCATGGAAATTAAGGGTGAAATTGGGGAAACTAGGGCATGGAAACTTAGACCTTTGCTTGAGGATTTGAAGGACCATTTGAGGTTGGATTTCAGAACTTGTGATATGTATGAACTCGCGGGGAGATAAGGAATCTATTGATGTAAAAATTATTGAATTCTGAGATGTGGGCCCGGGGGTCGGGTTTTGGTAATTTCGGGATTTATGTTATAAATTAATTATTTTTGCTTGGGCTTCGTTCCCTTAACATAGTTTGACGTCCTCGTTCTGATTTTGGATAGATTCAACGCGAGTGGAGGCTGATTCAAGGGGCAAAGGCGTCATGAGCTAGAAATTTTATCGGTTTGAGGTGAGTAATAATTGTAATTGATGTTCTGAGTGTATGAAACCCCGGACTTGCACATCGTTGCGCTATATTGAGGTGACGCACATGCTTGATGACGAGCGTTGGGTCGTGCACTATTGGGGATTGTGACTTGTTCCATCCCGAATGACTATTTTACCGCGTATTTGACTGAAATCTATTTGCTATCATCATGATTTGGGCTGAATGCCATATTTGGGCCTTGTGCCAACTATTTGAACCCTTCGAGGATTTTTATTAGTATTTCCTTACTGTTTTGACTTTATACTTGAACTCAGTCATGTTATATGTCACTGTTTTCGTACTCAGCCATGTTTACTCTATTTTAACACTTACATGATCTTTTAAATGATACTTTGGGCTGACAAAAATATTTTACTACTACCCGAGTGGCTTGTGAGGATTTTTGACTGAGTAAGGCCGAGGGCCTATGTTGTGAGGAAACATTTGATACTGATTATGAGGCCGAGGGCCTGAGATATGTACGCCACGAGGTGGCTTGATTGATATGAGTCCGAGGGCCTAGTGATGATGCCATGAGGTGGCTTGATATTGCACTTGGGATGTAAGGGGCCCTCCAGGAGTCTGTACACCCCCAGTGAGCGCGGGGACCCATTGTGATGTGAGATTGAGCCTGAGGGACTGGTATTGTTCTGAGATGTTGCCCGAGGTGCAGAATTATGGATATTGTGTCTGAGGGGAGAACCTTTATGTGTTTATTTTCTCAATTAACTGTCCATTACCTGCTTAATTGTTGAAAAGGGCTTTTCATGAAATTACATTTGATATAAAGGATTTTTTCCTATCTTTCACTGATTCACTGATTTTTAAATGGTTTTACTGCTTCATTATAGAATTATGTGTGCTTTACGTGATTTCTTGCTTTCAGTATTTATTTACATTTGTTACTCACTGAGTTGGAGTACTCACTTTACTCCCTGCACCCCGTGTACAGATTCAGGCGTTGCAGATCCTGCTAGTGCAAGGTGAGAGCTCCCAGCAGATATCGGAGTCCACGAGGTAGCTGCTTGGCGTCTGCAGTCCCGTGTTTTTCCCTATTTATCTTTTCTATCTCTTATCAGACATTTGTAATAGTTTGTTGACTTTTCAGACGTGTATTAGGTTTTATAGATGCTCATGACTAGTGACACTCCGGTATCGGGCTGCGTTGGGCTGTATTCCGCGATTTATGTTATTACCTACTTAAACTTTGGTTTATTCATTCATGATTAGACTGTTTATAAATGCTTAATTGTTAATAATTGGAAAATAGGAAGTATCGGCTGGCCTTGTCTTCATGAGAGGCGCCATCACGGCCGGGTCTGGGTTTAGGGTCGTGACACTAAAGGTCCATCGAACATCTTTCGGTATAAGTTGCCACCAATTAATAAATACCAGGTGGCTTTTTAGCAAAGTATCTGTGACTTCTTCTCATCTTCGGGTAAGATTTCGTACTGCAAAAAGTTGATCAACGCATTCCTCCAATCCCAAGTTGAATTGTTAAAATTTATCTCGTTCTTGTCTTGGTCGAGTGCCGAATGAAACAAATGTACAACAATAGCATTTTTTGCATTTGTTATCTCCGTGACAGACACGAGATTGGCCAACGCATCTGCTTCTGTATTCTCCTCCTTGGGTATTTGAACAGCTTTCCATGATTGAAATTGTCTGACTAGTTCCTGTACCTATGTAAGTCCCCTGCATTTGGTTAAGTACTAGTTGCGATTCGCTTTTGATTACAATCTGTTCTATACCAAACTCTCATGCTAATTCCAGACCTGCAATCACATCTTCGTACTCTACTTCATTGTTAGTGATGGGATAACATTTTATTGCTTGTCTTACGACTTCCCCTGAAGGCGGAATTAAAACAATACCTAGGCCCGCGCCTTTAACATTTGAGGAACCGTCAGTAAATAAAATCCAAGTCCCCGGATTAGATCAGGTAAATACCTGTAATTCCTTTTCTACTTCGGGAATTAAATTCATGCTAAAATCTGTTATGAAATCTGCTAAAACCTGAGATTTTATTGTAGTTCTGGGCTCATATATGATATCATACTCACTGATTTCTATTGTCCACTTAGCTAACCTACCAGATAGTTTTTGTTTATGCAATATATTCCTCAGGGGGGAATCAGTTATTACAGAGAGAGGATGACATTGATAATAACGTTTCAACTTTCTAGATGCTATAATTAATGCTAAAGCAAGCTTTTATAGATGAGGATATCGTGTGTCAGCATCTAACCAATATTTACTAACATAATATATTAGAGATTGGTTACCTTTATCCTCTCGTACTAGCACCACACTTACTGCCACTTCTGACATAGCAAGATAGATAAGCAGCCTTTCTCCGTCTTTTGGTTTGGCTAGCAAAGGCGGATTTAATAAATATGATTTTAGGTTCTTGAGGGCTTGTTGTCATTCATCACTCCATTCTAATTGATTCTTCTTTTTCAATACTGAAAAAGAATTTCAAATTTTTTTCCGATGATTTTGAAATAAATCCCCCTAGTGTTGTTATTTTTCATGTTAATCTCTGCGCTTCTTTTATGCTTGTGAGTACATCCGGTATTTCCTCGATAGCTTTGATTTGTGCAGGATTTACTTCAATTCCCCTATTAGAAACAAGAAAACATAAAAACTTACCTGAAGATACGCCAAAAGCACATTTTTCTGGATTTAGCTTCATATTGTATTTGCGGAGAATGTGGAAAGTATCTGACAGATGTTGAAAATAATCTCCCGCATGTGCTGATTTGACTGGCATATCATCAATGTAGACTTCCATGGTCTTTCCAAGATGTTCTTGAAACATTTTAGTTACCAATCTTTGGTACGTGGCTCTAGCATTTTTTAGACCAAATGGCATGATTTTGTAACAGTAAGTTCCCCTGCCTGTGATAAATGAAGTTTTTTCTTCATCTGTAGGATCCATCTTTATCTGGTTATATCCTGAATATGAATCTAAAAAGCTTAACAGCTCATGTCCTGCGGTAGAATCAATTAGTTTATCTATGTGTGGCAAAGGGAATGAATCTTTAGAACAAGCTTTATTCAAATCAGTATAAACTACACGAACTCGCCATTTCCATTCTTTTTGGAACTACTACAATATTGGCTAGCCAGTTAGGATATTTTACCTCTCGTATTGACCCAATTTTTAAAAGTTTTTGTATCTCATCTTGGTTTACTTGATTTTTGAAGGATCCCTGCTTCCTCTTCTTCTGCTTGACAGGTGTATATGATGGGTCCTCATTCAGTTTGTGGGTCATCACCTCCGGTGGTATACCTATCATATCTGAATGCGACTAAGCAAAGCAATCTGTGTTAGCTTTTAAGAATTCAATTAACTTACCTTTCATTTCTGTGCTCAAGTTTGCTCCGATGTGAACTTTCCTGTCTGGCTAGTGTTTAAATAGCACCACCACTTCGAGTTCTTCGGTAGTTGTCTTAATGTTTTCATTTTTTCTAGATCTTTAATAACATCCGATCTTGAATCAACATCAGTTTGTCCTTGAATGCCTTCAGTTTAGGTTTGTTTTACGATACCCTCGACCAAATTTTGTAAGTGCTATTTCTTGCCTGCAACATCGTTTACTGTGCTGGTAGCCACCACTAAATTGATACTTCTAGAAGCTTGTTGATCTTCACAGATTTGACGAATCCCCTACTGTGAAGGAAATTTGATAACTCGATGCAATGTGGACAGTACAGGATCCATATCGTGAATCCATGGTCTTGCCAAGATTATATTATAAGCCATATATGCATCTGTCACCTGAAACTTTGTGTCCTTGATAACCCCTTCTGCAAACGTAGCAAGCACTACTTCCCCCTTTGTGATAACACTTGAATTATCAAATTCAGACAAAGACTGTGCCTTTAGTATCACCTTGTCGTTAGCTTGCATTTCATCCACCACTCTTGGTAAAATTATATTCATGGAACTACCTGGGTCAATCAAAAATCATTTTACTTTAGTATCGTGTACAAGTAAAGATATTACCAGTGCGTCATTATGAGGAATCATCAAGGTGTCCGCATCTTCGTCATCAAATGTTATACTGTCTCCTTCCAAGGCTTGGCGTATTCGCTTCCCATGAGTGACTGTGACTTTTGACGTCTTCTTTGCTGATGTATAAGTCACATCATTGACCTCATCTCCCCTAGTTATTACGTTAACTATTCTTTTTAGAGATGGGGGCTTCGAGGGTTCTTGTCTGTTCTTTATACCTTATCTCACATACCTCTTAAACCAACTACCAACTCAAAGGTACTGACACTAAAATTGTAATCTGATTCTCGCATGTGTGCTGGAGCTGTCTCCTCGTGCATCCCATTCCTTTCTGAATCAAGATGAAGAACCTGCATCTTTTTGTCTTGATCTTGATTCAGATCGTAAGTTTTCCTATTTGGACTGATAATTTCGACTTGCAGGACCCATGTAAGTTTCATACCTGTTTTTCCTGGTCCCTTTTTTTGATTCAGAACGTCTTGACCCCGCTCTTTCATCAACCCTTGGTTGAGCAACCGTGTCTTCTTTTATCCGCAACTTTGTGTTATATCTATTGTACACCTCATTCCAAGTTGTTTCTGGAAATTATTGCAAACTTTTCTTCAGTCTCCTCGTGGCTTCTCAGTAATTCTGTGTTTCCTTGTTTTTCCTTAAAGATGTCTTCTATAAATGAATTTGCAAGCTCAAAAAAGGAATCCATAGAGTTATCAAGTAAGAGTGAATACCACGTTAATTCTCCTTTCGTGATTGTTTCACCAAAATTTTTAACCAAAACTGATTTGATTTCCTGCTTGTTTAAAATATTTCCTTTCACGCCAGTTGTAAACGCGGTTATGTGATCTCGAGGGTCAGTTGTTTTATCATATTTTGGAATATCAGGCATTTTTAACTTCTTGCGAACTGGCAAAGGTGTTGCAATTGGCTTCCAAGGTTGTTGTGAATATTTATCAATATCTACTTCTTTAATCACGGGAGGTACGCAAGGCATTTTTTCTATGCGATAATTTTGCTCTTTCAACTGTTTCTAAAAAGTTAGTACCAAACTTTGTAAATCAGAATTGTTTGGTGTACCTGACCTTCCATCATGATATTCATTGGGAGTTCCTCCGCTTCCAGAATTGGTGAGCCCTGAGCGTGGGTTTTCCAGGGTTGTGGTGTTGTTTGGAAGAGGAGTTTGCGGCGCAGTTGACAATCCCCTAACAAAGGTTTGAAGAGCACTATTCGCGTGTTCTGCGATCAATTGTTTTAAAGTGTCTTGTTCAACAGTCTGCTCGTCCCCTTGATGATTATTCACGTGTGACATTGATCTTTCAGGTGACCCCTCATAGGACAATTGAGGAGATCTTTGTGGAGAAGAGAGTGGTGGAGTTGCTCCCTCTTGTGGGTTTAGCTGGTTATTTTCGTTGACAGTTGACATAGTTGGTTGTCAGCAAGAGAATTTGAAAAGTGAAAAGATTATCAGATTCCTGACAACAGAACCAATTTGTTTAACCAAAAAAATAGATTTATCGGTCAAAATCTAAATTTAGAAGAAAACGAGCTACTGATAATCAGGTTTTACATCACTTTCACAATGTTATTTAAGAAAAATAATAAGAATGGTAGAGAAAATATACTAAAATAAATAAAGAATAAATTGATGGATAATTTATAAAATCAAGGCTGAAAACTTCGATAAATCAGAGAAGTAAAGATTATATTTCAATAGTACATGGAATTTGTCCTTACAAATAAATTTTGTATCCTTATATAGGAGTTTACAATCATAACTGTTTGCTCACATAGTTTGGGTTTATTATGGGCACTAATTGTATTGATTGCCCATTATCACAGATAGTTATTATTGATACCCAATTTTTTTTCTCATATATTTTAAATATACATATATATTTTTAAAATAGTGCACATGAATTATTATTAAATTTACAAACATGCACAAGTGTTTTTATAATTTTTCTATAATTTTAAAGGCATTAAATCAATTTATTTCGGTATTTTTTTATTATAATTATCCCACATGTTATTTTTATGATGATTTAATCATCTAAATTCATGTTTTATGCCCATAAAGTGTTTTAATATTTTAATTGCATTCTTATAAATGCATTTGCATTTTAAGGCTAGAATTGCACATTTTGCAATAATAGCCCACAAATGTGCATAATTACATTATTTACATAAAAATGACTTTCTATATTCTATAATGTTAAGTAATTATTTTAAATTATTTTAATGCACAAATAACATTTTGATTATTTATTAATTAGTTTTTATAAATTATTTTACTAATTTAATTAGGTATTTAAAATCTAGCCCTTTTTTCTAATTAATTTCGGACCTACTCAGCCTAATACATTAACCAGCCCAATTACCATAACCCAATTACCCCAGACCCATACATGTCCAAATAACCCACCCGACCATAATCTCTAATCCTAGCCGTTGATCTTAGAAGATCAACAACTCTTAATCGCCCAACCCTTTTTAACTATACCAAACAACCCTAACCCTAAATCATTTCCCCACACCCGCCTTCCTCTAATCCTATCATATCCTCACCCCTCACCCTCTCAAACCCTAACCCGCCATTACCATTTCTCTGTGATTCCTATCCAGAAATGGAATCATTCCTGGATTTCTTACTATATCTGGTCTTACCACTTTACCAACTACTCGTTTTTGATATTACTTGACTGGTTTGCCTCAAATGGCAAGTTGATCTCAAGGGATTCGAACCAGATCTGGCTCATTTTGGTTATTTCCGTCCGTATTCATCCCAATATTTGTGAGTACGAATATTTTCGAATCTTTCAGTTAGGGTTTTGGATATCTGGTTCAAACCAGATTTTGGTTCATTTTTGGTTCGCTTTAATGTTATTATTTACCTTGTTACTCGTCGAATCTGTCTATTTTTGGTTGAATCTTTTACTTACCCTAAAATTAGGGTTTAGATCTTTGCATATCTGAAAGGATTTTTATCTTTTAGTATTTTTCCTTTAATGTTTCAGTATCTCTATCTCTGTGTTTTACATTTTTTCTACAATTTCTGACCTATTTTATTTACCCTAAAATTTGGGTTTTGATTTTCAAAGACGAACCAAATCTGTTGTTTCATCTATGTGTATCTATTACGGTTTTCTTTACTACTTCTAACTGATTTCACTTACCCTAATTATTTTCGTCTATATGTCTTTGTATTTCTGCCTACTTTTCTAGGGTTTCGATTATTTAATTATTTCTCTTAATGTTTCTGTCTATTTTTCCTTAAATCTGGCGTTAATTGCTAACTAATTTTACTTACCCCAAAATTAGGGTTTTTGAAATCTTTACTGAGATTTTGAGTTATTCCTTTCTTATATGATACTGGTACTCTCTTATTTGGTTCAATTTACCTGTTCTCACTACTTCCTACCTTATTTAATCCGGAATTTTTGAATATTTAATGATTCTATATAATACCCTCCCTAATTTAAGTAATACTTGCCTAATTTTATGCTTTAATGTCATGTTAATTGATTGAAGCCAACTTTGAACTCATTCTGGAATTTTTCCCAATCCTTATTTGTCTATGATTGACCTATTACCTTATTTGTCTATTTCATTGAGTACCATTTAAACCCCTTACCCACTTCTCCCAAGAGAGAAGCTCGAACTCTCTGATTCTCACTAAAAAAAAACTTAAGCTCTCTCTTGCTCTTTTGTTCTGATTTTTGTGCTAAGTGTCTCTTGATTTTGGCCGGATGAAAGCCAAGGGCAAAATTATTCTGGAACTTCATTGTTGTGGTATACATACTTGCTTTCTTACTTAACTGGTATACCCTAACCTTTGTAATTTCATTCTCTTTGCTCTGCTTGACTAGCTTGTTTCAATGCTAAGCATGATTCTGTCTTTCACATGATTATGTGATTTCATTTAGTAACACTATTAACTTAGGATTAATTTGTTTTGAATAATATGAATCCTTCCATGAGTTAGCCTAAGGTTTAACTTGTTTCATGTATTACTTGTTAATCCACTACCTGTTCAGAACTTTTCATACTATAAACATGTAATCAGTTAATTTGTTGCCTAACTCATATGTCATGTTTGTGATTAAGCCATGACTGTTTTGAATACTAGCATGGATATTGGCTTAATCAGATTTGAACCTGTTTGAACTATATGCTGAACATGAACCTTGTTTGCTTCCTGGTGCAGTTTTGCCTGCAACTTTGTGTTCTGAATTTTCCTTCTTCTTAGATTGAACTATTTTAAAACCTACCCTTTATTCCTTTTATATACTGATTTTCAAAACCCATACTCTTAGTCCCTTAGGTTCTCAACCACCCTAGTGTGAGCGCTGCCTAGGGTCCTTGAGACTCATTTGAAATCTGACACACTGGGGTCTTGGTTTTCCAATCTTTTATGAACTATCTTCTGAATGTGGTTCCGATGTGAGCATTGCCCTGGATCCCCTGAGGCCCTTGGGAGCTTTGACACATTGGTCCTAATATGCTATGAACCCCTATGTTGTGCTTCAAGGTGGTTATGGCCGGAAGGCTTGGTTCCCAGGTTTATTTGGGCCTATGAAGGCTCCCTATAGCATGACTATTACCAGTATGTAATTCATTCGGCTACTCTGTTCTGTAATAACATATTTGGGGATATTTAGTAAAACTGGGGGAGGTTTCTCTTATATCTTTTGTTAAAACTGGATAGAAATCTTGCCTATATGATTTAATTATGCTGATTGAATTATGTGAATATTATACTGTGTTTAGAAATCCTGCCTATAGGACTTTCATGATCATTTTGATTCTTTGTTTTTTTTTTGCATATTAGAGATCTTGCTTATATGACTTTCGTTCAATTATGTACTTTAGAAATCTTGTTCATATGATCTATACATGTTTTCAACAAATGTACATTCGAAATCATGCCTATAGGATCTTATTGTTTGAATTAAATGTCCTTCCTAGTAATTTGTTTAATTTCTGCACGTACACAATTAATAGATATCATGCCTATAAGGGTTTAAATCAATGCAGCAATAGATATCATGCCTATAGGACTAAAATAAATTTCAAACCTATAAATCATGCCTATAGGGTTTAAATCAATAGATATCATGCCTATAAGATTTAAGTTAATTTAGCAATTAGAAAGCATACCTATAGGAAATAAATATCTATTTTTTACGAGATAAAATCAGTGCTACACCCATAAACCATTTCTATAGGTCTGTAATTAATAAGCTCCTAGAAATCATGCCTATAGGATCCTATTGATCGATTCTGAATTCAATCGCTATTGTCAATCACTTAGGCAACATATCTGTACGACTTAATAATGATTCTGGATCTGAATTGTGATATCTTGCTGCCTGAAGTGCCCAGATTCATGTTGAATAAAATCAGTAGGCAAACAAATAGGTCTACCCTTAATAATACTGCCTTTATACTCTATTTTTGTCTCACGTAGATATCATGCCTATAGGATTCCAAAGTTAACGAAGTTTACTGATTCAATTGCGTGCTTTTGTTGACTATGTGTGGAGGTCAATGTGAGCCCATACTTGTTCTTTATTTGAAAGTCCTATTTATTTTGTTTGTCTCCTAGATTTCACATTTTTTAAGTAACATAGGTTGGCCTAGAACTATCCCAAATAGAGGTCTTAATACCTCTAGGGCCATAGGAAAGGGGCGGGTAGTGCACGCCTAAGGAATGAGCTAGAAACTACTAGAACGCTTAAGTAACAACTTGAAGATAGTAATTGGGTAGTAAGGAGATGATAGTCCATACGCTAATTTGAAACACCCTGACTTGAGAGAGTTACAAAGTATTGTATGGAATGATCCTATAGGCTAAAAAACTTAGGACCCCCCTCCCCCAATACTCCTGGTTAGAATAAATTGAATTTGTCCAAATTGTTTTCTTCCCCTTTTAAGACTAATTCGCTTAAGTTAAGTTTGGCCAGGACCCACCGTTGTGGACCTCGAGGGGTGCCTAACACCTTCCCCTCAAGGTAATTGCGAGCCCTTACCCGATCTCTGGTGATGTGAACTGGTACAATATGAGTTATCTCTCTAGGTGCCCTAACGCACCTTAATCAGTTAGGTGGCGACTCTTTCAAATCCAATTCCCTACCCTCTTAGAAAAGAGTTGTCCCAAAATATCGAAACTCGATTTTAAGAGAAAAAGCAGCGCGACAGTATGGCGACTCTGCTGGGGATATCTTTAGGCTCTTACAATAGCGAACTTGTTTATTAATTAGTCTTTAAGCATGTCTTTATTATTCCATTAATACTTGCACACCCCTTCCTCTCTATGTGAATTTATTTACCTATCTTCATTCATGATTTCTCTTCCTTGTTTTACCACTTTTTACTATGGAAACTGACTTGTCTCCTTATTTTTTTATTTCTTAAATGTCTTTAGAATTATTAAATACCGCATTTTATCATCGTGAAAATACTAGGCAACATGTTATTTTCTTTTGCATAACTTCATGCTCAACATCATATTCCACTCGTGCGTACTAATACCTTAGCGACACTTGATGAGTGCCCGCGATCTTACTAAAATCACCCTTCAAATTTGGAAAGGCTTATTTGCGGTAAAACTAGTCGATCAGCGATGTAGTAGATGGTTCCGTGCCTTTTCCTCTCAAGTTGTCTGCTTGAGGGTACCAGTTTAGACTTCTATAGAAACCTTAATTTGATAATAACTGTACATGCATCATGATCAAACCTAGTCTGGGTTAATATGTTGTTCGCATAATAACCCTCTAAGAAACCCTGTCCAAAGTCAATCGGGATTTCCATAATCCCAACGGGTGCAACCCTGATATGTGCATTATTTGGAGAGATAAATGTCGGCATACTAATCGTTAATGTGTAAGTAGTCAAATCCAGAGGGGGCAAGGGTCTAACTCAGTTTATTTTTATAGAAAATGATGCACGAAGTTCCCAGGTTCGGCATGGTCTGAAGTATACCACCGTTGTTGTTAGATTGGTGGGAAAACCTTTCATCGAGCGACAAAAATCACGTGAAAAGGATTCTTGGAAATTTGCCTTCCTTAATGGACATCAAACCAAACAACATGCTGATCGAGGCTGTTACTATGTTCTGGGATGGAGAAATAGTTGTATTCCATTTTGGGAATACAGAAATGACTCCTCTTTTGGAGGAAATATGAGGATTCACTGGATTACCATGGGATAGTCCCGAATTAATAGTACCGGAAAACTGCCCTACTATGGGGTTCCTGAAGATGATGGGTCTGAGAAAGAATGATGACTTGGAATGCGTGAAAAAGTCCTACATACCGTTCGACATCCTCTATGAACGGTATGGACACAACAAATCTTACCGTATCTTTTATGATGAATTCTCCATCACTTCCTGGGTTGGACTCATCGTAGGGTTTTTGTATTCATCGTCTGCTTTCTAGGTATGATAGTGTTTCCAAGCCAATGGGACAAAATTTACACCAGGTTAGCCATGGTAACCAAATATTTAATGGAGGTAATCGAGGGACAAACCTATACTATTGTTCTGATGATTGTAGAAGACATATACCAGGCTCTAGATCATTGCAAGAAAGGGTTCAAACATTTTTAGGGTTGCAACTTGGTACTACAGATTTTGTTATTAGAACATCTTCAGAGGGGTCAATACCACCAAGAATTTCCACGGAGACCATGGAACAATCACATAACTTTCCTCCATCCTAAAAAAATGACCTTTATCCTAGACAAATTTGCATAGACAAAGAATGCTACAGAATAGGCATAGTTTTTCAGCAATTTGACCGAGGACCAGGTTCACTGGATGTTCGAGTGGTTCCCCACTAAAAAATTCATCATCAGATCCAGGGATGTTCCGCACTTGGTGTTGATTGGGTTAAATGGAATACATTCTTATGTTCCTATCAGGGTCATGAGACAAGATGGTAGAAAACAAGTCATACCACGAGTCTCCAAAATGAGTCATTACAGAGCAGATTTTTAGGATGACGCCATTCCATACAAATGTGAGGCCCAACATATGTGGCATTTGAAGATTATCGTGGAAAAAGATACCATCGAGCCAGATCGATATCACGCCGGTCATGTGTACTTCTAGCTATCATGGTTAGAAGATAACATAGCAAGAATGGTCGAGCTAGGGATTGGTCAAGGAAACAGAGTCATAGATAAGGTTGCTGAAGCACAAGTGAAGTATGAGAGGCTGCGCGAAAGAGTCCTCGCGTCCGAAGTCAGGCATTTGGAACAACATAAATTATACATGGAGTCAATTAAAGAGTGGAAGGAAATGGCTACAAAGTCTACAGAAAGGTTGGAATATTTGGAGCAAGGTCTAATGGAACTGGAAGGGAGGATGAGGAAAAGGGTCGTAGACTGTCAGAATGCGGAAGGCAATGAAGGAGGAAACCTAGCTAGGGCATACTTGCTGCTGGATATGCACGACCTGGAAAATCTAATCGACGGAGCCAAGAGGGTCAAATACAGGGAAGGTCCCAATAGGACCATGTAGATTAGGTTTATTTGTTTTGAGTCATTTTGGAATTCGAATGTAATAAGCCAAATGCCACTAGTAACTCATTTATTTATTATCATTTTTAGGTTCGTCTTATTTACCACATTAATGAAATGAGGCATTTATCAGCATTAAATCTCTCCAAATCTACTTGTAACTAGGCCTACCTCAGGCAAAACGAGGTTCTCCAAATTAGGGCGCTAATTTACATTCCTGCAATACATGTTTAAATACTGCAAATGCTTCTCAAAATCCTTACTGACTTGTTTACCTTTTGCCTTTTTTCTTTATTTTTATTATTCCCATTCCCTAAGGTTGGTTCGCACATACTGGGATCGTTAGCATATCACACTAGATCCAGAGGCCCTCCACCTCCTCCTCCTCCAAGTAATCCGAAAAGCAAGGAAAAGGCTAAGATGGATGATATGAGTGGTATCCGGAAAGAAAATGTTGTGCACGTAGAAAATGTTGAAACTTCAAACGGTCAGAGTACTTTGGCCCAAAATGATTTGGTCCTACGG